>NC_053492.1:197093413-198293413 GCF_905171775.1 Rana temporaria
AGGTTTAGCACTGGGAAACACCTTTTTGATAGATAAAAAGTGCATTTTATATACAACTATATAGATCAGACAAATGAGGAAAGAGGGACATTGCTCCAATCAGGGACAGTTGGGAGCTATGCACATGCTGCGATAGCTTTCGGCTGTAGCAAAAAATGGTCAAGTGAAGCGGGCAGTATCGCTGCTGACTGCAATACATTCAAGTGATTTACAGCGTAGGGCTGTGGCAATTGCAGGGTAAAACGAGTGCTGAGTAGATTTCCAACAATTACATTTTCTGTCCAGATCCACCAAATTTAATTACAATTTGAAAATAATCAGTTGAGGCTCATGTTTAGGGCTGCAACTAACGATTATTTTAATAATCGATTAGTTGGCCGATTATTGTTTTCGATTAAACAGATAATGGCCTTAAAAAAAAAATTGCATTTTTAAAAAATTTTTGGGCCAATTTGTTGTTGGGCAGATTACAAAACACAAATTGCCACAAAAACACATTACATGCTTTTCTGCAGCTTTTCCATTGAAGTATATTAAACCAAAAAAAACAAAATAGCACCGTTTTGCGTTAAAAAGTCCTTGCCCTTTCCAAATACGCAGCAGCTGAAAAAAAAAATCATAGTAGTGTGTTTCTGCAAAAAGCACCAAAAAACAGAGGTGTGAACCCAGGCCTCAGATGTTTAGTAACATAATGGGGGTTAAAAAAACAAAAATAAGTACAAAAAGAGCAAATAATCGCTACTGTAAGGTGTTTATTTTTTTTACTGTGGGACAGTAAAAGTAATACTTACAGTAGCGATTTGCTTTTTTGTACTATAAGGCTCCATTCACATCTAGGCGGACGAAATCGCGGCGTTTTGTCGCCGCAAATCGCGGTACAAATAGCAGCGTTTTGTACCGATATTTGCGGCGACAAAACGCCGGTATTGTCCGCCTAGATGTGCCCCAGATTAACCCCATCTATGGAGATGCTTCCCATCTCCTAGCCGCACGCCGAAAGACGCCTGAAAAAAAGGTCCGGGACCTTTTTTCAGGCGGCAGGCGTCTGGCGTGGAGATGTGAACCATCTCCATAGAGGGACATGTGTTTCCAGCCCTCTGGCGGCAGCGGCGTAGCGCTACAGGCGTAAAAACGCCTAGATGTGAATGGGGGCTAAAGGGCTAATTTTAGTTTTTTTAACCCCATTATGTTACTGGCCGATTAATCGATTATGAAAATTGTAATCGATTTATTTCATAATCGATTTGTTTCGGCCCTACTCATGTTCACACTGGGCTGCGGGCGTAAAGCCTGAGCTTGCACGATTTCATTCCTGCTGGTAAGTCACGATTTCTGCTGCAATTTCAGAGACATCTGTACAGATTTCTGCACAGATGTCAATGTAAATCACGGACTGAAATTGCAAAAAGTACAGAAACGACTTTTTTGAAATCAGTGCAGTGCTGCAGATTAGGATGGTGCCATTGCCGCAAAATGCTTGCGCTGTGACATGTCAAATCGCACCAGTGTGAAACAGGGCTTAGTTGTGCATCTTTCTGATAATTAGAGTATTATGTTTCTTTGATTCTTTGCATTGTCTGATCAGATTGATGTGTGTATGGCCACAATTACCCCCCCCCCCCCAATGTGGTGATTTGCGAATAACTTACCATAGCTAAAAGGAAAAAAAGGGGGAAGAGACGCACATCTGATTTGTGCTTTTGTAGTAATTACTCTTTATAAGGGAACATTGCGCTAGCAGGTGATTGGTGCTGCTTGATGTCCTTAAGGCTTGCTGTCTGTAGGTCACTGTCAAGGTGTATCGGGTCACCCAGACGAATGGTGTACTACAGGGCTGGGCATGCTGAGCACATGGCAGTTAGTCGGAAGTGCACCAGGAAGTATTTCTTCAGTCAGGTTGGCTAAATCATGTGTGTTGTAATGCATGTTCTACCTATATTGGAGCTATTCTATATGTCTAGAGAGCAGCTGCTCGGAATTAGTGGAAAGGAATGTGTGGTTCTGCTAGACTTTCCAATAAATATAACATCTTTAATCGGCTTAGCGTTTATAGTGGGAGCTTTCAAAGCTATGTACAATGCACTTTCAGCTCCAATGTGACCTTCATGTGATTCCTGGAATTTAGAGCCAAGGATTGGGCTGTCTTGTGTTCTCTGTCCTGAAATCTTTCTAAAGGGGTCTGTTTATAAGGCTGCTTTCACGCTGATCAGTTTTTCTTCCATTTTTGCGTTAAAAAAAGTCAAAGAAAAATGCACGACTATTAAATCCTATGGGAAGGTTCACTACTGCAACTGAGTAGCGTGACACAATGTTCACGCTGATTGCAGCTTTGAAATCATGCTACTTTAGTACGATCAGTGCTATTTCATGTGTAGCTTGTCGACATCTGCAAATCCATGCACAGATGTCTTTGCAAGTTTGTGCATGAAATTGCTAAAATAGTGTATGAGCCTTTTTCAAATCGGTGCAAGTTGGAGTCACACCGATTTGACCGGTTCCATAGGCACAAATATGGTGCGACTTGCCATGCGATTTTTTTAAGCTATCACATTTACATGACAAGTTGCACCGGTGTGAACAGGGGCATGAAAGTAGCTGCAGTCTCTTCACATAAGGCTGCTTTCACACCTGAACGTTTGAATAGCCACAGTTCTTCCTGCGATTTTAAAGCACTCTGCTAAAATGACAAATCGCACAACCCAAATTTCAGATGCTATTTATTTTAATGGCACCTAAAAATGTCTTGTGGTTCTGGCACGATAAATTATGGGAAGCTTAACACCCAAAAGAAGCTTGTGATCCTTTTGTGGATGACAAGCTTGATGCAGTACAGTTTGCCACGATTGCAATTTATCGTGCCAGAAGTGCACTCTGTTTTTAGGTGCCATGAATGGCATCTGAAATCTGCTTTGTGCGGTTTTGTCATTTTAGGAGATCGCCAGGTGTGACTGCAGCATCGGTCATTGGGTTCACGTTTATTCATCTTATAATTCACTGATGCACGAAGTAGCCAAAGAAACTGTGGTTGGTATCTCTAAATCCCTAGCGTCTAGGCCATGGGGAATCTTATTCTGCCAAATATTTATTTTGATTAAAGTGGTTGTAAACCCCATTCATGAAATATGACCTGTGCACATCTATCTGTAGTGTTTACTTGTCTTTCTGGAGATCCCTAAGGCTGGATTCACACCTATGCAGTTTCCGTGCTATTTGCACTACCATCCATTTACCATGGTTGTCTATGGAACACGTTCTGTAGTGCAAATCTGCATGTACAAAAATTCATAGGTGTGAATCCATCCAAGTGCTGTGTCTTTCTGCTGCTCTGTTATCAGCATGATAACTTCTGACAAGCTCTAGACACTAGATAAAAGCAGCTGGAAATTTGTGTCAGGGGAGGAGCTTAGAGACAAGCTGAGAGCTTGTCTATTCAGACTGCAGCTTTGCAAGTTTCCTTCCTCCAATCAGCTCAGCCCATTCACTCCGGGGCGACAGCTGCCTGACAAGTCGTGTCCTGCTCTGTTCAATAGAACCGGTCTAATAGGAGCGACGCAAGTCGCCCCTGACTTGGAAAAAGGTTCTTGTGCGACTTTGGGGTCGACTTGCATTGACTTCTATACGGAAGTCGTTTTCAGGTCGCCTTGCCAAGTCGCGCCCAAAGTTGTGCCGCCCCTGTGTGAATGGTCTCTTACAGTGTATACCGGGTCTATACACTTTGCTGAAAAAGGGAGGAAGATTTGTAACGTGCACTTTTTAATGAATGTAGAAAGATGAAGACAGCAGATATACATGTAGCACCACCCCTGGATGAGCTGCTAGATTGTTTTGGGTGGCATGTTGCCTCTTTTTCCTCGCCGTCTGGGGTATCAGATGAGAGTTGATGAAAAAGTTCAATGTCCACACTTGGACTTCTTTTTCTTTGATTCATTTGCTGAACTTGGTAAAAGAATAAAAATAGTAGTTGAAGAGGTGGAAGGGTAATAGGCCTAGCAGCTGGGATGGCGCACGGAAAATTTTGGTATAGTCTCTGCCACAGACCTTCCCAAAGATGGAGGTATGGTCGGTCCAAAATCCTCTCAACACAGGATTCGGCACCCGGATCTCTCCCGATTAACTTCTTGTGAACTTAAAACTGACAGGCGACCATCATTCAGCCTTTCAGTAATGGTGCGTCCTTCGATGAAGTTCAAGACCTCTCCTGAGATACCAGCCTCGTGCTCGGTGCTCTCTAAGACAGGTTCTTCGAGTGGCTTCCTCCCTCAGGACTGACAGCACAGGACCACTCTGCAAACGTAGCCCCAGTCTGACTACCGGGCCTACTTAGTAGATCACAACCCCCGGACCAACATGGTCCCGGAGCCAGGAACACTTGAACACGCACCCCCGGCCAGGAGGGCCACTCACGGGGGGGGGGGGGGGGGTGGAACGATGGACCAGGATCGACGACCCCGGCCAATGGCATCTGTCCCTTAAGTACTCCCCAGCATGCACAGCGGGACAATCACCCCCCACTGATTGGCTGCTGAAGAGGAACACACAACACCTTAACCCGACTGCTGCCACCCTTGGCCTGGGGTGGTAACAGCACCCCAGACAACAATAGTGGTCTCTCACAGTACAGCCATGGCTGGAACAGAGGCCCAAATTTGGAAAAATCATATGGTCTGAGTAAACTATCTTTCAGACTACCCTTCAAATTTTAAAGTAGCACCGGCTAAAAAGTAGCAGGCCGCTACATACAGTATGTGTAAAACTATGTAGGGTATTTGTTTCATCCCTGTGTGTCCTCTGAGGTTCTTCACTTCACTGGGTATAGGAGAGGGTTTACACCCCTCAAATCTCCTAAACCTTTAGGCGATATCCCCTGTATCAGCCGACGTCATCGGCACATGCGCACTGAAGCAATGGCACGTCCATGCTGTTGCTTCAGCTAGTATGCCGAATTGCACTGCAATGTCCTGTATCACAACATGCTCTGCCAAGGCCCCTTTCACACTGGGGTGTTGGCGGTAAATATTTAGCAGCACTTTATCTTCAATTTCGTGGCACTATTCGGCTGCTAGAGGGGCACTTTTACCCTTTGCTGACGTCCGAGAAAGGGTTAAAACCACTTCAAAACGCCTCTGCCAATTTTCAATAGGCAGGAGCGGTATACACACCGCTCCAAAGATGCGGCTAGCAGGACTTTGTTTACCGTCCTGCTAGCGCGCTGCTCCAGTGTGAAAGCCCTGAGGGCTTTCACACTGGAGAGATGGTAGCGGCTGTTTTGGGTTGCTTTGCAGTTGCTATTTTTAGCATTATAACGCCTGCAAAGCGACCCAGTGTGAAAGGGGTCTAAAAGTACAGTATGTTCTGCCTTTTTCCGTGCACACCACTGCTTTTATGAATGGAATTGTGTAATCAGAGCTCTCTACCACTTGCAGCTTGCTGATCGCTGAGGTGATCAGTAAGATTTAGTCTGTGACACTTGAAGCTGGCAGAATGACAGCTGAAGAAGGAGTTGATACAGCAAGAGGCTAACAGGATGGCAAATCCAGCAATATGAACAGGTGCTGTGAAGGGGAGATCGTAACACTGGAGGGGGCCTACAGAAGTAGCTGCAGTGTGATAAAGCTAGCGATGGGTAGGAGCGCAGAGAGCTATAATACGTGTGGATATGATCACCAAATATACGGATACTTTATTGCAAAGCTATACAGGAGAGCTGCACTGGAACCACACAGCTTGCATGCCGTTTGGATGAGCTGCTTATCACATCTATTCAGTTAAAGATAAGGTGTTGGATACTAAAGTTCAAGTTTGTGGTTGCTGAGACGACCTTGATCTTGCAGGCTTAGAAATGACGTTACCCTTAGGCGCGGTTCACACCTGTGTGGACTGCGTTTGCTCGAGCATAGCAGCCCAATCATTTGAATGGGCTCCCGTGCCTGCATTTACCACAGAAAAAGGTTCATGCAGTTTTTTTTTTTTTTTTTTTTGTCTTTTTTTGTCTTTTTTTTCCAAATGTGTCTTACAAGGAAATCGTATAATCAGTTTGACATGTGATTTCCCTGCGGTACCTGCTGCATTTGTACTTGCTGGGGGTGGCAGCCCTGCACTTTCTCACAGCAGCACATTTTCACTGCGGGTAGATGTGAACCAAGCCTTGGGCACCATTAAAACCTGCGTGAACATGCGCATCTCTTGGGTGCCATTATTTCTTAATGGGACCCCAAACGCAACTGGTGGATGTGCCACACCAATTTAATGCACGTAGGGCAAGCCTATTCAAGTGAATGGACTGCCCTATGCTGTCAAGTGTGACATGCAGGTGTGAATGGCATATGTCCATGGCAGTAAATTAGTTGAATGGTCAGCTGACCCTTATCCCTGTGATCCATCAAGCTTCCAGTGGAGCGCTCTTTCCTTATTCATTCCATGCCACAAGTGTGTACCTGAAAACTAAAATAGGGTTTCTGCAGGGGGTGATTCTCTGGATTGGAGAGACTGGCAAAGTGAACAGTGGGAGAAAGGGTTAACTAGCTTATAAAATTCATTTTCTCCTACGCCTTCCAGGACGGCACACCAGAGAGATAAGGGCTCCTCCCACAGGAAACACAATCAATTGACAAGTTTGTTATAAGTTCCCACCCACCCCCTTGCTCCTCAGTATTTTGATTGTGTTTCTCCCGAACACAGCGGCACGTTTGTTGTTTTATATTACCTGGAGACGGTGAGGTCGAAGGGTACCCCTGTTGAGGCAGGTTCAGGGAGGCCGGGGAGAGCTGAACTAACCTGTTGGCTTCGGTCGCTCACAGGTCGCCACAAAGATATGCATGGGCGCTCTGAGCTGTGGTGAAAAAGCCATCGTCCCTCTGCAAAAAAGCCGCCACGATACTGCTCTCTCCTTCCTGGGGGGGTTGCCACTAAGGAGCATTGCGCTCCAAGCCTCTCTCTGAGAGAAACGGGAACCGCGCCACCGGAGCGTGGGCGTTTCCTTACAGGGCAACCCGGAAGTGACGCTTCGGCGTGGAGAGCAGCGTGGAGCGGTGGGGGTCGGCGGCGGATAAACCCTAACACAGGTACCGGCAAGCCAAGGACCCAGCCAACCTCCTCATGGAACAGGAGGAGAGGAAGGCAAATGTGACTGCAGGCAGATCCAGGTCGGGGTGTGGTGAGTACTAATCCCCCTTGGAAAGGGAGGAGGAAAGGGAGTGAGAGCTCCTGGCTTGCAGGGGTCTGAGATCCCGGAGCCAGCCAGAACAGGCTGGAGTTTACCTCTCAACACCCTTTCCCCTCCCCAGTACAAACCTGCAGTCCTAGGGGAGGACAGAGTAAAGTGTACATCTCTTGTCTTTAATCTCCCCAGCGGAGCCCAGGAGACCCAAATAAACAATCTCCTGCCGCTACAGGGCAAAGCTCCTCTAAAAATAAATGTGTGGGTACTGTAAGGATAAATTCCCACCCAAAGCCCTTTTGCTAAGAATCTTTAAAAAAAAAAAAAAAAAAAACTTTCCGTGTAGCCACCAGGCAGCCAGTAACTTAGGCTGCATTCACATCTAGACGGACGAAATCGCGGCGTTTTGTCGCCGCAAATCGCGGTAAAAATAGCGGCGTTTTGTACCGCGATTTGCGGCGACAAAACGCGGGTATTGTCCGCCTAGATGTGTCCCAAGATGACCCCCTCTATGGAGATGATTGCCATCTCCTAGCCGAACGCTCGAAGACGCCTGAAAAAAAGGTCCGGGACCTTTTTTCACGCCGCAGGCGACAGGCGTCCGGCGTTCGGCGTGGAGATGTGAACCATCTCCATAGAGGGACATGTATTTCCAGCCCTCTGGCGGCAGAGGCGTAGCGCTACAGGCGTAAAAACGCCTAGATGTGAATGGGGTCTTAAGGTCTGACATAGAGGAGCTTATCCCTAGAGAGGACACATCCTCCCAGGAAGGCCTTGTCTGAATGGGATCTAGTGCCCTTCCCCCCACTTTCACAGTCATTCCCTCTAGTCCAGTAAAGGAAACTAAGGAAGACAGGGAGGTTAAGGGGGAGCCGAGCAGAATAGGACGCCCCATTCACCCTAGTGGATCTGGGGGGACTTCTGCAGGGAAAAAATCGGCCTCTGAGGACCTTATAGAAGTCCCTAGAATAATCTCATATAAAGGCCTGAGCAAGGCTCAATCCGGGGTGGTGGTTTTTTATCCACTCCATTAATCCCTAAAGGATTAGAGCCAACTGCCATGAACCTGACAGCTTACAATGGTGCTGTTAGAGGTTTTTAGCCCAGCAAAAACCTAACTCTTAAAGGGGGGTGGACAGGCACTCATAAGGGACATCTTAAATGTATATATATTACCCTTGAGGAGGTTGCTTATTAGTGGCAACATCTTCCCAAGTTCCAACAGGTGTCTGATTGCCTATCATCTCCTCCTTACACTGCTACTATATCTATCAGTGTATAAGAGTTAATCAATAAACCTCTGGTGGCTTAGGCAACAAAACCACCAGGGCTGTATGAGAAGCAGAAAATGTGAGCCTGAAACCCTTAATTAAGAGTTTTTTCTCTGCAAACCTCTGTGTTAAGGCTATGAAAATTAGCCTGTATTTAGTATGAAGCCCTACAGGTGTCTGATTGCCTCCAGCCTAAGATTGTGATCACCTCTGCATTAGAGATCTAATTGATCGCTGGGTCTGTGCTCGTTAAGACCTTAAAGGCCTGGACTCGCTTCCACCTGTGTGTATGGATCAGCTACAACTACTCAGACTTATGCATGGTAAAATAGCAGCTACCACTATTGTGGTATGATCACACACCTCAGACTTCCATTATTGGAACTACCATATTCCTCCACTGAGGGAAGGATTAGTATCTGGAGTTCAGGCTCTGCCTAGGATAGATTGTTGGCCTGACCGCATCAGAAATGCTATCCTATGGCTCACTAGAAATGCATAATGTTGATTATGTAATGGCACACAGTTGCTTACCAAAACGCATAACATTGAAATGTTGGTAACACTTCTATTATATAACCATACACCATTGCTATTCAGAAATGCTCAACATAGTTTACTGATAGTAATATTTTTGTGGGTTATGCGACTTTACAAGGTTGCTAGTCAGAAACGCACAACATTGGAAGTTTATCTTGTGTCTTTTCTGTTATATAAATATCCTATGGTTCATCAGAAATGCATAATATTGACTATGTAATGTTACACTACTGCTTATCAGAAACACATGTCTTTGAGTGACTGATAGCGACATTTCTGCTGGTTATATGACTGTACAATTTTGCTAATCAAGAAAACGCACAATATTGTAGTGGATATTTATGTAGGTTAAGTGACCGTACACGGTGGCTATTCAGATATGCACTGAATTAAGCTTTCAGTTGCTAGTGACATTTCTGTTGATTAGATGACCCTACAAGGTTGCATTAAGTAACACATTAAGTGGTCAGCAACATTCTGTTGGTCATATAACTGTACAAGTTTCTAATCAAAAAAAATGCATAACATTGTATTGCTGGGAATGACACTTCTGTGGGTTCAGTAACTGTATACTGTTGCTATTCAGAAACGCACAGCATTGGGCGTCTGGCTAGTGACTTTTCTGTTGAGTGGCCGACAACATTCTGTGGTATAGCTGTGCAGGTTCTCTAATCAAAAAATACACAGCATTACTGGCAGAAACGCACAGCATTGAGTTTTTACTAAGTGACATTTCTGCCGGGTATATGACGGGGTTGTCTTGTTAAACAGAAATGCACAATGTTATTGTTGGTAACGTTTCTGTCTTAGGTCCCATACCCTGTTAATGATTTGAAGTGTGTTGGTGCCACTCTCTGGTCATGACTGCAGGTGGTCTAGCACCAGCAATACACAGTTGGGGGGCACATATGTCTTTTTGTGTGGTCATACTGGCTATGCGACTGCTTTTTCGTGACCATCGAAAATACGCAAGAGGTGTTAGTAATTTTTCTGTTGGTTATAGGACCGTACTGCGGTCGGTATCAGGAATACACAACACTGAAGCTGTCCTTGTCTTCCTGTTTTTGAACTTATTACCTTAGTTTGCTGTACATCAGAAAAACACAGCATTGGAAGGTGCCCGTGTCTTCTGTGTTTAATCAGAAAAACACCATAATTGCTATTGTCCTTTCAGTTGGATGAAGGACCCTAACCTATTAAGCATCAGAAGCTCACATTGGAGCCTCTGTCCCTTCCCTTTGCTTAGGTGACATGGTATCTTATTACATATTAGAAATACACAACATTCTAAGCTTGATTTGTGTCTTCTTTGTCCTACAGGTGACTGTATATCAGAAAATATAACAGTGAAAGCTGGGTGTGTCTTCCTGTTTTAATGTTCCATATTAAACCTAAGCTGGCTACCCTTCAGAAATTTAAGATTTATGACCTGTATATCTGTGATATTAATTATATATCTGTCACTTTATTTCAGACCTTATTTTCTATACACATGGAAGGAACAGGATTTCTGATGGCAAAAGATTCAGTCCTTTACATCTAGGCATGCCAGAGACATGCCCTAGACCGGAACCCAGTAGGGTTATAGGACACTAGAAGAAGGTCATAAAAATCACCTATCATGGTTATAAAAAAGAGGGGTTAGAAATTGGTTGCTTGAGGATACAACATCAGAGCTTATCTGACTAGTTCACCCAATCCGATAAATTTACAGCTCGGTATGTATCCTTCAGGTCACCCCATTGGACGAACTGGATGTGACTAACCAATATTCGTTTCTTACTCCTACTATAGAACTAACCCTATGGTAGGGATCTGCTTAACTTGGCACTTTCTGGTGCCTGGAGTAGATTATGCACTCAGACGCCGTGTATTTACAAAATACTGTATTTTGTTGGCGTGCGGCACTCACGTAATTTGCCCTGAGAGTGTAGGGCGAATTGTGCCTGCGGGTTGTGCACAGGGGTGCTGTGGAGAGTTGCTTCGCCTGATACCTTTTGTTTTATATGCCAAAAAATGCAGTGGTTACTCGCAGTTCTTACCAGGCTCCTTCATGCATAGTTTAACGCATCTGCCAGCAGGACTATAAGGAGCTGGGGGATATAGAACAGATTCACATCTGACATGTCAGCATTCAGATGGGAAGAGTACCAGAAGTTGGAAATGACCAGGGGGTGATTGGACTTACTTGCCAACAGGCTTGCATAGCAGCCGTTTTTGACCTGTCTAGCAGTGTGCGTTGGAGACAGGGGGTTGGTCGGCACAAGTGGGGCGGGCGCAGGAGTGAGCCACGCCAAGACATCCTGTGGACCTGACACTGACCAGTAGGTGTCCTCTCTATAGAGGCACATGCATTCTGATGAATGGAGGGGGGCAGGTGAACTGAAGGGGAACCACCCCTCCTTGAAGGTGCAGGAACACACCAAATGTCCTACTTGGGTACATACCTGCCCAGTCATTTGAGTCCAGGAAATAAGCTTTCCATAATCTAGTATCCTTGAGTGGGTTGATTTCCTTGTTTCACCATGACTATGGCGGACAAGAAAGGGGACCCACAAGGATTGTCCGTCAGGAGACCCTTTTTTTCTAAACCATTCTCCTGAACAGACCACTGGCTTGTAACCAGATGTTTTTTCTTGGTCGATCAGAGTAGTTCCTTGTGCCACAGAACAAATCTCTGATTAAACTTTTTGATGATCCTATGCAGCAATTGCAGACATTATTGACCACGATGGCTAGAATATTGGCACAGCCAATCCTTCTATCTTAAATAAATTCACAGGCTCTCAGATTTTTCTTTGAGAGCACATGCCACCTAGGTCCTGCATCCGAAATGGAGGCAGGGACATAGGTGGAGCGGACCTGCAGGTCAATTACATGATCCAGCTAGGATACCTTCATCACACACTAGGTAGTGTAGGTGGTGAAACAAAGTCAGACTCTGACATTTAGCAGAAAGACCTTGCAGGCAAGGGTCCCACCCTAAAGTAGGCCTGAGTTCTTTTATATCCTCTCTGGTGTGCCGTCCTGGAAGGCGTAGGAGAAAACCTACGTTAGATCTACCGGTAACGGTATTTCTACGAGCCTTCCAGGACGGCAGGCCTACTACCCACCCTATGTAAAGAAAGGTAAGCTATATGCTAAATGGTAAGTACCGATGGGGTGCCCCTTGTGAACCAGTTCAAGATTACTTTATTAAATACTGAGGAGCAAGGGGGTGGGTGGGAACTTATAACAAACTTGTCAATTGATTGTGTTTCCTGTGGGAGGAGCCCTTATCTCTCTGGTGTGCCGTCCTGGAAGGCTCGTAGAAATACCGTTACCGGTAGATCTAACGTAGGTTTTTTTTCTATTGTTTTGCTCTACTTCACTGCTGGGGATTTACTTTATCGATCTACGTGACCATTATTACTAGGACGGACTGTGCTATAAACGTTCTGTTATAATTCTCTAAGATTTCTTACTTCGATTGCCTACAAGAGCTAAGGGAAATTTGCCCGCACAAATGTCATTTAAAACCAGATGCAACTCCTAACCGGTTTAAAAAAAAGGAAGTAACATTTTGGTTTTGGGCCCCTTTCACACTACTGCGATTTCAGGGAATGCCTGTGTAAACTTGAGGTCTATGGACCTTAACTCGTATCAAATTCAGACCTAAGTAGTACAAGGTCTAATTTGAAGTCACTGCAACCTTAAGTTGCACAGATGACTGCTACTCATTGGAAATCATGGGGTATGACTTGCCATGCGACTTTGCTGTCTCAAGTAGCACAAGTGTGAAAGGGGCTTTAGATGGACTTGCTAACAGTTTGAGGAAGGAGAATGGGACGATTACATGCCCTTGGAACCTCCTCCTGTACTATAGAGGACAGGCTTTGATTTAGACACAGAGGGCATGTGGCTATAGGTGGCAGATGCAGAGATGGCTTTCCCTGGATAGTTATCATGCCATTATTTTTTTCCATCGGTAGAAATTGTCTCGTGAGCTTGTTTACAGTCAAGATATTCTAAGCCTGGTTATGACCTGTAAAGGGAGGAAATGGTACCATGTAAAAGCATACTATTGCTAAGGTCACCAACGCTTGTGTGCCTCCAATGAGAAGTTGGCTCTCTTTCAGTGGAAATGATAAGTGTGTGTGAGAGACCAGTGCAGGAAATATATCCAAGCTTTGTTCAGGTAACTAGGAGGTGTAGCATGATATATTTATATTTTCACCTAGAATATATAAAGTGGAAACCTGTTCTACTATTTTTATCAACTGCCATGAGAAAAAGAATTAGACAGGCTTGGTAAATGATACCAGGACTTTTCTTTTGCTTCAGTGCTGCATTTAATCTCTTTAAACCTAGTATATCCCATTGTTGTCAAGCACTTTGCCACACCTAGTCATATATAAATGGAATTACTTTGCCTCTAATTCGATATAATGAAATATTCATGTACCGCTTCTGTAACCGTAACCCTTAGAGCAGGTTCACACTGGGGCAACTCGTCGGGCAGCTCAGCGTCCCATTCAATGCAATGGAACAGTTCTAATAGGAGCGACGCAAGTCGCTCCGACTTAGAAAAAGGTTCCTGCACGACTTCGTGGGCGGCTCGGGGCGACCTGCATTGACTTGTATACAGAAGTCGTTTTGCTGGTCGCCTCTGAAGTCGTCCTCAGGATGACTTGCAGAGTCGCCCCCGAAGTCGTGCCGCGGGAGTGTGAACCGGCTCTTAGGTCAGTCACGCAGGGTCCTAGACTTCAAAGCTGGGTGTTTGTAAAAACAAAAAATATGTTATACGTAACTGTTCTGGGCAATAGTATTGCACAGTGGCCCCTTGACTCTTTTGGAGACCTCTGCTGGCACTGACTGCTGCTTCTTTCCTGTAAGTGCCCCATCAGCAAGCTGAGTGCAGAAGTGGCACCCTTGTGGGTGCTATTCCAGTGTTTGTGTGTCCATAGACACACGCTGCATCTCAGCTTGGGACTTGGGTAAGTGTTGGGAGTGGGGTGGTGTACCCTAATGCAGGAAATGCAAAGGTAAAAAGAGTTTAGAACCATGTTAAAGCAGAGGTTCGTTTTTTTTTTTTTTTTTTTTTTTTTTTTTTTTTTTTGCAGCTGCTGACTTTTAAAAAAAATAGACACTTGCCTGTCCAGGGCGCCCGCGATGTCAACAGCCGAGGCTGCTTCTGCCACTATCCTCGATGAGGGAATCGGGAAGTGAAGCATTGTGGCTTTGCTGCCTGATTCCCTACTGCGTATGCGCGAGGATCGTGACGTGCCATCGCTGGTCCCCGCTCTCTCTTGGGAACAGTGTTTCCCAGAAGACAGCAGGGGGTGACGTGACAAGGCTGCATTCCCCGTGGAAGCCGAAACCTGGAAGTGGTGCAAATACATGTCTCAGACGGGTATCTGCACCCCCCTGAAAAGTGACAAATGTGACACCAGAGGAAGGGAGGGAACCAAAAATGGCAAGAGTATTGCTGATTTAGAAGCATCAGCACTGTTTTTACATCCTTGTATTGCAGGAGTGGCCCGCGACCTCCTGCTCTGGAATGGCGGGTTGGCAAGCCCAGATCGCAGGTTGCCGACCCGCCATACCACAGCATCAGTGTTAATGAAGCTGGTGGTAGAGGAAGAAAGCGGCTGCAGAGCCCCATAAGCCGATGCTTCCTCTACAGCGCTGGCGGCTTTTGGAGTATATGGCAAAGTTCAGCTAACCCACAGGATAGACGCAGTTGCACTACGCCGCACCCTTGGTGTGGGTAAACCGCATCACATCAGTGTGAAAGCAGTCTTGGGCCCCTTTCACACTATCAGCCCGACCAAATGGGACCCTCAATTCACCTCCTATAGAGCAACAGATGTCTGTTTACGCTCGACCTTCCTCCAATCCGAAAAACGAAAGGGAATTTATCCCCTTCCATCTGAGCACATCTGAGGGCCTATAGAGTAGCCGTGACCTGTCCATTCTGCTCATTGTGGCCCACGACTAGTTACCGAGTTGCTTAAATGGCCCTTGCTCTTAGAAAGGTTGGACACCCCTGTTGTATTGGGTCCATGACTCTCTACACTTTAGGAAGTGGGTAATATATTATTATTAGACACAATTTATATAGCGCCAACCGTTTACACCATGCCTGGGGGGGGGGGGGGAGTCCCGCGATCGGTCCCCGGAGCTGAAGAACGGGGAGAGCTGTGTGCAAACACGGCTTCCCCGTTCTTGAATGTGGCGGAGTCATCGATTGTGTGATCCCTTTTATAGGGATACACAATCGATGACATCACACCTACAGCCACACCCCCCTACAGTTACACATAACCCCATCAGCGCCCCCTTGTGGTTAACTCCCAAACTGCAACTGTCATTTTCACAATAAACCATGCATTTTAAATGCATTTTTTTGCTGTGAAAATGACAATGGTCCCAAAAATGTCAGAAGTGTCCACCATAATGTCGCAGTCACGAAAAAATCGATGATCGCCGCCATTAGTAGAAAAAAAAATGATAAAAATGCAATAAAACTATGCCCTAACGCTATAAATTTTGCGCAAACCAACCGATAAACGCTTATTGCGATATTTTTGTTTATAGCGCAAAAAACAAAAACCGCAGAGGTGATTAAATACCATCAAAAGGAAGCTTTATTTGTGGGGGAAAAAAGGACGCCAATTTTGTTTGGGAGCCACGTCGCACGACCGCGCAATTGTCTGTTAAAGCGACGCAGTGCCGAATCGCAAAACCTGGCCGGGTCCTTTAGCTACCTAAAGTTCCGGGTCTTAAGTGGTTAAATCTTGTTTATACTTGCCTGTGGTCTCCCTCGGTGATCTTTGTTCCTGCCTTGGATCATGCCTGCACCCTATAGTAAACAGTTGTGAGCTCACTCCCAAGCCAGGCTGTGGGTGCCCATAGACACACAGGGCAGCTTTGCCCCACCCCAATATCTGCTAGCTGGATGTGATTGACAGCAATAGGAGCCAATGGCTTCTTCTGCCATTAGCAAAGCCTGTGAGACCAGGAAGAGAAGTGGTTCTAAAGGCTGAAGGTTTTTTGAGGGCAAATAAGACATAGTGCTGCCTGTGTCTGACTACATTTGTTTTAATTCCTTTTACTGGCCTTTGAGCTAGTTAGCAGCTGTAGCCTTAATTGGCCGTCTTTGTCTTGATTTCACTACTCCGAGAGCGATTGTTAAAACGAGCCATTTTTCTTTCTGTTTTAATTGAGTAAAACTGCTTTTTCCCATCACCTAGATGGAAATAAGCATTTAACACTTGCAGTGCAGGCACCCAACCCCCCCCCCCCCCCCACACACACACACTGCAAGAGTGAATTATTTTTAATCTTCTTGAAGTTGAGTTAAAAGCAGTCGTAAAGGAAAACATTTTTTCACCTTAATGCAATCTATGCATTGAAGTGAAAACATCTGATGTTGCCGGCCCCCCCCAAATCCCCGTTTTTACTTACCTGACCCCTCGAAAGTCCTGCGCTCGGTCCCGAGATCCTCTTCGCCGCTCAGCCTGGCCACTGATTGGCTAGAGCGGATAGATTGAGAGCAGCGCAGACATTTGGTTGGCGCTGCTGTCAATCACATCCAGTGGCGCGGCAGAGTGATACAGTGAGCTGCTATGGCCACTCGCTGTATCACTGGAGCGCGCCCGCAAATTCTCACCACCATGCGAGCGCTCTCGCATGACTGTGGTGAGTTCTTGTGGGGAGGACCAGAGACAGCCGTCAAGGGACCCCAGAAGACGTGGATCGGGGCCACTCTGTGCAAAACGAACTGCACAGTGGAGGTAAGTATAACATGTTTGTTATTTTAAAGGAAAATTTTTTTTCCTTTACTAACCCTTTAATACTTGCCTCTCATGCTCCCAGTTCCCGTTGTAGTGAGGAGAAAAGAGCAGCTAAAAAATCTGACAGTTCTGAGGCTGTTTGATTCCTGGTCCCCTGCTGTACAGGTAAGAAAGCTCCATGGTTACAGCCGACGCATGTCATTTATGGGCAGCTGTGTGATTTCTGGTTTCTTCAGAGTGGTGGTCGGCTGCAGGAGTCGTAGCGGTTCTTCTCCCAGTACTCATGCCAGGCTTCACTTTGGGGGGCACTTCATTGGATCTTGGGTACCTGCAGATGGGGGTCAGGGGACAATCCATTTTATTTGATTTCCTGTTGTGTGCAGACCATGGTTACTGACCAGGGAACTGCATATTCTCTCGGGGTGGGTGCTGAGCAAACGTCCCCTTGATGGCCCATAAAGTGGTAGGTCTGGGCCAAACTTTATTTATACTGGGATCTCTCTCGGCTGTAAGCTCTTGATTGTGAGGTTGCCTGGAGTACTAGTCAGAGCATATATCTTTTTGTCCAATTCCCAGCCTGTTCCAAAATGGGGGCTCAGTCACTTTGGGTAGGTTAAATCATGTCATGGGAATTATTCTTCAGTATGGAGTCTGACCCTTATCCAGGACTCTGACTCGGTTATCAGGTTACAAGCCGAGGCACAACCCAACTTAAATCATGTGGGACCAGTTTTCGATGTCTGTTATGGTTCTCCATGTTTGTTCCACAACGATGAGCAGGGAGGGCTCTTGAAGGATTTCAATCGCCACAGACTTTGTTGGTTTTGGCCAGCCTGGAACATGAGTGTCTGGGCCCTGAAGTTTTGTCTAGTTGGCGCATACTTCAGTATTTTTTTTTTTTTTTCGTTATTTGCCCTATATCTGGCAGTTGCTGTCATTTGAGGACCGATTGGTCAGGGAGCTCAGTGTTTACAGATGGTTGGTGGATCAGGAGGTTGGAAGCTTTCTCAGGTTACTGACTCTGGCTGTCCATGCATTGCCATAGCGTATTGGCCTTATCCGCCAACACTATTGATCATATCTATCTGGTATCCAGGACTTCAGACCCCTGCAAACTCCTGATGTTTGTCCTTTTTGTGGCTCACCCTCTCAAACTTCCCTTACCAAGAATAGACACAGGCCAGAGGTTTGTGGGAATTTTGCACTACTAAACTGGTGTCTATTTAGAAATGCTTGTTCTCTGCAAATTATTTTGCAGGGGCTCCTCAGGTCAGCCTTTTTGCTCCCTTTCCCCCCATGTATCCTCTACAAGCAGTTCGTTCTCTTGACTGTTTACTTGGAAATTGGGGCTCAGTCATATATATAATTTTTTTTTTTTTTTTTTTTTTCTTGTGCATACCGGATCTGTATACTGAAGCCTATATATCATTTCTAATGGATTACTCAAGTTCTTTTGGAGATTTGGCAAACCCCTTAGAAACTGGGTAAGAAACACACATGCAGTCCAAATAAAAAAATATAATAAAACATTTGGATATTTATTATAGCAAAAAGTAATAAATATTGTGTTTTTTCAAAATAGGTTTTTTTTTTTTTTGTTCTAGATCGCAAAAAAATAAAAACTGCAGCGGTGATCAGATACCACCAAAAAGCTCTATTTGTGGGGGGAGAAGGTGATCAAAATCAATTTTGGGTACAACATCGCATGACCGCACAATTCTCATTCAAAGTGACAGCGCCAAAAGCTGAAAATTGGCCTGGGCAGGAAGGGGGTAAAAATTCCTGGTATGGAAGTGGTTAAGCTGTGCACGGTGTAACTTCAGCTCTCTGCCCCTTTATTTTTTACACGTTCGGGGAGCTTTATAAATTCTGGACTTTGAATTAATGTAGAGAAGACTTCAGATAAACTGGTACAACTTAAGTATTTGTTTACTGTGTATCATCTGGTACCAGTCAATTTACTGGGTATAAATAAACCCTGATTTGGGGGCAGTCTGGGCCTCCTAAATTGCTACTAAGCCAATTTTATTAAAAAGTTCGGACTCTAATATTTGGTGCTCTTGGTGAACAATAAAGTGGGATTCTAGCCCTCTGCTGCTCCAGAAGGAATTCCTTCCTCCTCTGGTAAAATGATTGTCCTAGGACATGTTGTCTCAAACAGACCCCCGAAGAGCAGTAAAACTTGACAGAGGTTCTAACTCTTCCCCACTCTATCCAGAACTACAAAACAAGATTTGTGCTTGTGTATTATATATTGTTTTTCTATGTCTTAGAGGAAGTAAAACCCATCAGTTTACTCTTTTTTTGTTCCCTGCAAAGTAAAAGCATAATGGGTTAGTATGCATCGCATAATTTTATGGTGCTATTTAAGTACCTGTACTAAAAAAAAATGGCATGTAGTTGAATGAATTGTTGATCTTGCTTGGATTCATAACTTGTGGAGTTACGAACAATAGGTGTTTGTTGCATGCAAACAGTTAGTAGTTATTTGGTCTTGCTGTACCTGGGAGTCTTTGCCAACTTCCTCTTGGAAGAATCTTGGTAATCATGGTAGTTAAAGTGTTAACCCCCCAAAAAAAACTGCTGCTGTTCCCTTAAAGCATGTTATACAGCATTGTGCTGTGAAATGTGGCCCCCTGTAATGCCTAAACCTGGCTGATCCTGACAGTTTCTACTCTCCCCTTTTTATAAACTGACATGGTTAATCATGGCAGCTGAGCCCTGACACTGGTCAGTTTATGTGCCTCTATCATCTGTTCGCTCCTGTTGCCTGCCCTCGCCCTTCCTGCAGCTCTCATAACAGTAAAAAGCTTCTACAATGCTCTTTGATTGTTAAAGTGGTTGTAAACCCACTCTGACATGTTTTACCTACAGGTAAGCCTAGATTAAGGCTTACCTGTAGGTGTTTGCAATATCTCCTAAACCTACACGGTTTAGGAGATATTTCCCACAAAGAATGCTCTGTTTACGGCGCATTCGCACTGAGAATGACTGACTGTTTTTATCAATGGATTTTGACTGCTCCCGCTTGGAGTAACGTCATTGCCAATCAGAGCGGCGATACCTGGAAGTAACCTTCCGGAGGGGGAGACGAGGACCAATTTGGAGGCTTTGATCTAAGGTAAGTAATGCATAATGAGCTAGCATGCTAGTCATACTAGCTCATTATGGCTTTGTCTATTTCTTTATCGTTGCATCACGGGACACAGAGCGGCATTCATTACTATATGGGTTATATGGAGTACCTTCAGGTGATAGACACTGGCAATCTCAAACAGGAAATGCCCCTCCCTATATAACCCCCTCCCATAGGAGGAGTACCTCAGTTTTTACGCCAGTGTCTTAGGTGTTAGTCATGGTTTAGCTTGCCTCCGCATCCTTGGGATTAGGTGAGCTAACCGGTTCTGTCCAAAGGCCTCAGCGCTAAAGTGGTCAGTAACCGGACCCCAAACCCTTGGGGTATAGCCCATAATGCTTTTCTTTTTAGAGAGCTGGACCCTGGGCCCAGAACTTAGAAACCTTTGGGTGCCTAATGTTTTCTGTTGCCAGAGTGCTATATGGGCCCAGGACAGTGGATCCTTCATAGGAACCCAGGGCCTGAAGGTCTAGACATCCCCACCGAGATGGGGGAAGATTGGGCCTCTTGCTTGGCAAAGTCCTGCGGCATGGAGCAGGTAAGTGAGGGGAAAACTTGCGGAACTTGGTTCTTAGCAGGTTTTTTCTGGGGGGTCACAGGGGACATGCCTAAAGTTATGCGCTGCATCTGGCAAACTAGTCACATATCATAAAGATAGGATGGCTCTATGTGTATTATTCCCCATAAAATGTGACCTCCCTTGTAGTGTTGGAAAAGCATTGAGTGGGGCCTGTGTGATATAAAACTATGTGTGTGTGTCAGAGAGCTGTGCTTACCTGCAAGCCTCCAGGCGATGCTCCATTCAGTCTTCCTCCTCAGAGCCTGCAAGGCAGGCAAAACGCTGACCTCCTCGTGGTTCCAGGCTGCAGGCTGCGGTTTGCTGGAGCTGAGAGGTCCCTTCCCCCCAACCCCCCCCCCCCCTGTCGGCGGGCGCGCGCGCGGCGCGCGTTCACGTATTATAGGCGCAATTGGCGCCGTTTAGCTGGGGGGGAAGGGCGGGTCAGTAGCTTAAGGAAGGGGCGGCCCTTCCTTGTTTGTTCCATACAGCTCATTCAATACTTTGGAACTGGGGAGGAAAGACCAGAGCGGCAGCACGGGGCGCCGAGGACACACAGTGGCCAGAAAGAATATTGCAGTCTTCAGAAGACTGTTTTCAAGCCTAGGAATAGGCTGTTTCTTTTCCATCTCATAGTTTTTCTTGCAATACTACTCAGGGGGACAGAATGTTTTTTCTTTCCTGGATTTGAAGCAAAAAAAAAAAAAAAAAGGTCATCTAGGGGAGAGGAAGCATTTTTTTATCCCCCAAACAGGTGTTTGGGCAATTAACTATTTATAGTCCCAAGTACCAATAAGCTAGCAGGTGTACCTCGGTATTGTACCATGGCATCCGGGTCAGAGGGTACAAGAGGTGGGGATTCCCCCAGAGAGTCTGAGGTCTCGGACAAAGCTATGCCGCTGCTTTCCCCACAGGGAGCCTTGGGGCCATCGGGATCTGGGGCTGGAGCTGACGCGGGTCAGTCCAACCCTAAGACGGTCACTGACGAGGTATTACTCGCCTCTTTAAAAGAGATGGAGAAAAGAATGGGAAAAATAATAGCCGCAGCTATGCGGGGCAGTAAACGGAGTAGATCTCCGTCGCCCGAGCGCGGACCCTCAGAAGAGGAGGTCATTTCCTCAGGGGAATTGGACGACCTCTTGGACAAGGACCAAGTAGGTTCAGGGATCGAAGATCCGGATACAGAGGAGTCTGGGGCAGTCTCCCTGAGGGAGAGCTGGTGGATTCAAGGATTAACGGACTTGGTCCATAAGGCATTCAACTTGCCAGTACCAGATCTCCAGGTATCGACGGTTTCAGCTTTGGGCTCACTGAGGGCGCCTCAAAGCAAGGCTGTGTTTCCGATCCATCCTCTATTAGAGGGAGTTTTGTTCCAAGATTGGAACAAGCCAGATAAAATCTTCTTACCACCTAAAAGATTTTCTGTCCTATATCCTATGGAAGATAAATTTTCCAAAAGATGGGCTACCCCTGCAGTGGACGCAGCCATCTCATGTGTTAACAAATCGTTAACATGCCCTGTAGAAAACATACAGGTGTTCAAGGATCCAGTTGATAAACGCTTGGAAGCACTACTTAAGAACTCCTTCACTACTGCAGGGGCAGTAGTACAGCCAGCTGTGGCTGCGATTGGGGTCGCTCAAGCATTATCGGATCAATTTAAGCAGATGCTTAAACTTATTCCTGCCCAGCAGGCAGAAGAATTTTCGGACGTCCCTAAGGCCATATGTTTTACGGTAGACGCAATTAAGGATTCTATCCAGCAAGCGTCACGTTTATCGTTATTCCTTGTCCATATGAGAAGACTCTTATGGTTAAAGAGCTGGGAGGCTGAGCCCCCATGCAAGAAGCTCCTGGTAGGGTTCCCCTTCCATGGAGGACGACTCTTCGGAGAAGACCTAGATAAATACATTCAGACCATTTCAAACGGCAAGAGTACTCTCTTGCCAACTAAGAAGAAGTTGCAGGGGCCTGCGTTTAAACGACAGTATTCCCCTGGGCAGGGGCCCTCTAATGCCAAGCAGTATCGACGGCCTCCTGCGAAAGCAAACTTCGGCTTCAACAGCAAGTCACAAGGACAGGCTGCTAGAGGCAGAAAGCAGTGGTTTCGCAAACCAGCAAAACCAGCCCCCAAGTCGACCTTATGAAGGGGCGCCCCCACCCACGAAGGTGGGGGGAAGGCTGCGACTCTTTTCAGAGATTTGGGAAGCCAGCATTCCTGACGAGTGGGTACGGTCTTCCGTGGCCACAGGCTACAAATTAGATTTCCTAAAGTTTCCTCCTCCTCATTTCCAGGAGTCGAGGATTCCAAACGATCCGGAGAAGGGAGCCGCATTAAGATCGGCATTAGATCATCTACTTTCCCAGGAAGTAATAGTAGAGGTACCAGTCCTGGAACAGGGGCTGGGTTTCTACTCCAACCTATTCATCATCCAAAGTCCAAGGGAGATGTCAGGCCAATTTTGGACCTAAAGATGGTAAATGCATACTTAAAAGTCCGCTCATTTCGGATGGAATCCGTGCGGTCAGCAGCTGCCACACTCCAAAAGGACGACTTCATGGCGTCCATAGACATAAAGGATGCCTACCTTCATGTTTCAATTTATCAGCCACATCAAAGATATCTACGCTTCATGGTGGCTTCGCGTCATTTCCAATTCGTGGCGCTTCCCTTCGGGTTGGCTACGGCCCCCCGGGTGTTCACGAAGGTCCTAGCTCCAATCCTAGCCAAGCTAAGGATCCAAGGGGTCACGATCC
This sequence comes from Rana temporaria, assembly GCF_905171775.1. Taxonomy (NCBI): domain Eukaryota; kingdom Metazoa; phylum Chordata; class Amphibia; order Anura; family Ranidae; genus Rana; species Rana temporaria. Next base: position 197,116,608 of record NC_053492.1, read on the forward strand.
TAGCATACCTGGACGACCTCCTAGTCATAGACCACTCGTCTCCCGGCTTGGAGCGAGCAGTGGCCCTCACGGTCCAATACCTCGAGAGGTTCGGCTGGGTCCTAAATCGAGAAAAGTCGGCTTTCCTGCCCACAAGGCAGTTGGAATATCTCGGCATGAGATTAGACACAGAACAACAAAGAGTGTTCCTACCTCTGAGGAAGGTCAAAGCCATCAAGGAATTAATCCTACTGGTTCTAAGCAAGAAAGAACCGACTATTCGCCTAAGTATGAGGTTACTAGGCAAGATGGTGGCCACATTCGAGGCGGTACCATACGCCCAGAGCCACACTCGCATCCTGCAGGCAGCCATCCTGTCAGCATGGAGCAGAAGGCCACAGGCCTTGGATATCCCGTTGCCGCTCTCATCAAGAGTCCGACAAAGTCTGTGTTGGTGGTTAGACCCTCAGAATCTACTGAAGGGGAAGTCTTTCAGCCCAGTGGCTTGGAAGATAGTGACCACAGACGCCAGCCTGACGGGCTGGGGAGCAATTTTGGATGGTTGCACTCGTCAAGGTACTTGGGCAAAGCCAGAGAAGCAGTTGCCCATCAACATCTTGGAGCTCAGAGCTGCTCGACTAGCCCTCAGGGCTTGGACGTCAAAATTGCAGGGGTTCCCGGTGAGAATTCAATCAGACAATGCCACGGCCGTGGCATACATAAATCACCAAGGGGGAACCAGGAGTCAAGCCGCTCAGAGAGAGGTGAGCTTGATTCTCCTATGGGCAGAGGCTCATGTGCCCTGCATATCGGCAATATTCATTCCAGGAGTGGACAATTTTCAGGCGGACTTCTTAAGCCGCCAGACTCTATGGCCGGGGCAATGATCTCTGCATCCACAAGTCTTTCAAGCACTCTGCCAAAGATGGGGAGTGCCGGACGTGGATATCATGGCATCGAGACTCAACAAGAAGCTAGACAGGTTCATGTCCCGCTCAAGGGATCCGATGGCCTGCGGAACCGATGCGCTGGTTTGCCCTTGGCATCAGTTCAAACTTCTTTATGCGTTTCCCCCGCTCCAGTTACTACCCCGCCTGCTACGCAGGATCCGGGTGGAGCACATACCAGTTATCCTGGTAGCTCCAGCATGGCCCAGAAGGGCATGGTACTCACTAATCCTAAGGATGGTAGTGGGAGACCCTTGGACTCTGCCTCTAAGGCCAGACCTGCTATCGCAAGGTCCGATCCTCCACCCTGCCTTACGGCATCTAAATTTGACGGCCTGGAAGCTGAATCCCTGATTCTCAGGGGTAGAGGTCTGTCTCAGAAAGTAATCTCTACCCTAATCAGAGCCAGGAAACCGGTCTCTAGGGTGATTTATCACAGGGTCTGGAAGGCCTATGTAGGCTGGTGTGAGTCCAAGCTGTGGCTTCCTCGCAAGTTCACCATTGATAGAGTTTTAAGTTTTCTCCAGCTAGGAGTGGATAAAGGATTGGCATTAAGCACAATCAAAGGACAGATTTCTGCTCTGTCAGTGTGGTTTCAGCGGCCGCTGGCCACCCACTCGCTGGTTAAGACCTTCCTTCAAGGGGTCTTGCGTATTAAACCTCCAGTTAAATCCCCGCTTTGTCCGTGGGATTTAAACCTTGTTCTGTCAAGTTTACAGAAACAACCGTTTGAGCCGTTGGCTGAAATTCCTTTGGTTTTACTGACAAGGAAGTTAGTATTTTTGGTTGCCATAGTTTCCGCAAGAAGAGTTTCGGAACTGGCGGCCTTATCCTGTAAGGAACCATATCTTATTTTTCATAAGGACAGGGTCGTTCTCCGCCCTCATCCTTCCTTCCTACCGAAGGTTATATCCAGTTTTCATTTGAACCAGGATTTGGTATTACCATCCTTCTTCCCTAAACCTACTTCCAGAAAGGAAGTGTTGCTGCATACCTTTGATATTGTCAGGGCCATGAAGGCCTATCTTAAAGCTACAAAGAAGATCCGGAAAACAGATGTGCTGTTCATTCTACCGGATGGGCCCAAGAAGGGGCAGGCAGCTGCAAAATCCACCATTTCTAGGTGGATTAAGCAATTAATCACTCAGGCCTACGGCTTGAAAGGGTTGCCTCCTCCAGTATAATTAAAGGCTCATTCTACTAGGGCCATGGGCGCCTCCTGGGCAGCACACCACCAGATCTCTATGGCTTCAAGTTTGCAAGGCGGCAACCTGGTCTTCTGTCCACACATTTACAAAATTCTACAAGTTGGACGTAAGAAGGAATACTGATACTGCCTTTGGGCAGGCAGTGCTGCAGGCTGCAGTTTGAGACCCTCGGATTCCGGGGGCTCCTCTTTTTTTTTTTTTTTAGTTAAATTTAAAATTTAAGATTATTTTTCTCAACTAAGTTGGATTTATTATGATTTGAGTATACCTCTAAATTAAATCCTTTTGTCTTGGAGATGTTCTCCCTCCCCTCATTGTAAGCATTGCTTTGGGACATCCCATATAGTAATGAATGCCGCTCTGTGTCCCGTGATGTAACGATAAAGAAAAAGAGATTTTTAATACAGCTTACCTGTAAAATCTTTTTCTTGGAGTACATCACGGGACACAGAGCTCCCACCCCTCTTTTTGAGGACCATTTTGGGAGGCATACTGCTTGCTACAAAACTGAGGTACTCCTCCTATGGGAGGGGGTTATATAGGGAGGGGCATTTCCTGTTTGAGATTGCCAGTGTCTATCACCTGAAGGTACTCCATATAACCCATATAGTAATGAATGCCGCTCTGTGTCCCGTGATGTACTCCAAGAAAAAGATTTTACAGGTAAGCTGTATTAAAAATCTCTTTTTTTGGGTTTACAACCGCTTTAATGACAGTAGCTCCTGTCTGTTATTAAATGCCTTATTTATCGTATTCCACAATGGTTCCCTGCGATCACATGACTGGCCGGATCTTTCCTCCTCTCCTTTTGTCCTGGCGGATGTCAATGGGGGGATTTTAGGCCCCGTCCGCTGCATCTGTCAGCCAGGCAGAGGAGAGGGCTGGTGGGGTCAGGTGATTGTGGGGAACAGCTGTGAAATATGGTAAATAAGGCACTTATTTTATAAAACACAGGAGCTTCTGTCATTAAGAATCAAGCCGCATTTTAGAAGATTATATGAGTGGGTTAACAACCACTTTAAATTTTGAAAAAAGTGGCATTTGGCAATTTTAAGTGGTAAGTGCCACAAGTCATATGGATTTTGCTGTAAGATTTATTAAGACTACTGAAGCCAATTTGGTAATTCTTTTGCGTGCTCATAAGGTAGAAAACAGAGTGCTGCAATAAATAGTGAGATGAGCAGCTTGTGACCTCTGCTGTGGAAAGCAGTACTATCCTCATACTTGCAATATTTAATGCTACAAAATGATATAACATGGCATAGCCATATCTCATACAAGTAACAAAGTCCTTCAAAGGTGGAGAAATCCACTTTTCACATAAATAAAAGTGGCCATCGCATGAAGCGGTCTTCCACATTCGTGACCTGTATCTCTAAGCTGTCCGCACTGGGTTCCTCTGTTCAAATGTATGCCAGATTTCAGCTTGCAGCAATAAGGATAATATAAGGGTGAGATACGAAAAATGTTATCACAAATCTATTTGATAAAACTTCTACCAAACATGACAAAATAGAACTTCAGGTGCAAAACCCTTTTCTGATCAACCTGTGTAAGATTTTTTTTTTTTTTTGGAAAAAAGCGAATTCTATAATACAGTGCATACAAGCACACTTGCCCATGTCCATGCTGTCTTTCTGTGTTGTGATATTTTCAGGCTGCGTCTGTGATGCTGGTGTCCTTGCTTTCATACTATGTGTTTGCATTAAGATCAAAAATTGTCCCTGGACAGCTGCACTCTGAACAAATTGTAGCCTTTTTTAAAATAAGGACAGCACTACAAGTCACAGCAAAAAAAAAAAACCTGCTGACACGTTTCACACAAACTAGTCCTTAGTCATATGACTAAGGACTAGTTTCAGTGCGAAACGCGTCCGTCAGCAGTTGGGTTTTATTTTGCTGTGACTTGTAGTGCTGTCCTTATTTTAATAAAGGCTACAATTTGTTCAGAGTGCGGCTGTCCAGAGACCATTTTTGTTCCTGCTTTGCTAAGTGCATTGCCTGCACCTGAGTTGTCTGCAACGGTGGATATTCATTTGGGTTCCCACCTGGAGCGGCTATTCCCTTCCCTCCCCCCCCCCCCCCACTGTTTGCAAGACTTTACACATGAAAAAGCCACCCGCTGATGCGGCTCTAAAAGCTACTGACCCCTCGGGCTGCTTCCGCCCTACTGAAACCGACAGGTGCTGGCTCTGCACAGGTGCATGGAATTGAAAAAAATCCTGGACTGCCGCACTCTGTTAAACGACATCTTTATTGCATAAAATCAGATCAGATCAAAACATAATCCAAAATGATGAAAAAAGTGGTCAAAAATTGGCTAACATGTTTTTACATCGTAAGATGCTTCCTCATAGCTCATGAGTAAGTACCTTACGATGTGAAACATGTTAGCCATTTTTGATTATCTGATTTTATCCAATAAAGAAATCGTTTAACAGTGTGATAGTCCAGGATTTTTTTAATGCCATATCTTGCAAGTGCGAGAATAAGCACAAACGCACTCTCTTCCTGATGCATGTGCGCAAAATCGGAATACTGTGATATCGAAGCTTGGTATGGAATCTCGTTGAAGGTGCTAGTGAAGTTGCCTTCTCATGATTCATCTGTGCAGCCAGGGTTATGTATCGGGTGCCTTCAGGGGAAGTGGTTCTAATGGGGAGATTTTATTTCCCTTCCTGTCCCATAGCCGAAGCAGGAAGTGAGGGAATTCCTGGTTACACCAGAACTGGTGTCCCCATAGGAAGATTCTCCTCTATTCTGGGCACAACCCAAATAAGGTTTTTGTGTGTGGTTTTTTTTTTTTTATTTTTTTTTTTTTTTACTTTGCTGATAAGTTAACAGGACAAATTGAGGATGAATCTCTGTAACTGGGGTTAAGACAGCAATAAAACCTGACCGATGTTGCTAATCTCCCTCCACACGCAATTTTTTTTAGATTTATACTTTTATTGGCAGGATTATCAGGTAAAAACAGAGGGGTGGAAATGAACTGACCCCAACTAATCTTGTAGTAAAGCACTACTGCATTACTTGTTGGTCTGTGCATATTTGGCTGCATTGATGGGTTTGATAAATACTGGGTGTCTTCTGAGAAGGGAGGTGTTGACACTAATTCTGACTTTTATTTATTTTTTTCTTCCCTCTAGGGGTTTGATCAAGATGGAAAGGGCAAGGTCTGCTGTTACAAACTTTGTAAGTATTTGCTTTTTATCGTATAAGACGGGGTTAGTCAAAATCCGGGCGCCCGGTCACAATTGCGACTAGAATTGGCGACCTGCCGCCCGGCAAAGGAAGCTTAGGCCTGCACAAGGCCGCAAAGCTGTGGCTTCAATTACCTGTGTCTTCATGCCTCATCCTGTGTCTCCGTGCTCCCCCGCCGCACGAACACGGTGGGCCGCTTCCTTCTGTGATCTGGCACCATCTTGTGTTGGCCGTTGGCATGACAAGTAAACCAGCAATTCTAATGGAGCTTCCCCAGTGTTTTCACTGCCATCTCCTTCCCTCTAATTTGAACCCCAAACATATATATTTTTTATTCTAACACCCTAGAGAATAAAATGGTGGTCGTTGCAATACTTTCTGTTGCACCGTATTTGCGCAGCGGTCCTACAAGCGCACTTTTTTTTTTTGAAAAATACACTTTTTTTTTAATTAAAAAAATAAGACAACAGTAAAGTTGGCCCAATTTTTATATATATATATATATATATATATATATATATATATATATATATATATATATATATATATATATATATATATATATATATATATATATATATATATAGTGTGAAAGATAATGTTACGCCGAGTAAATTGATACCCAACATGTCAAGCTTCAAAATTGCATCAGCTCGTGGAATGGCGGCCAACTTTTACCCTTTAAAATTTCCATAGGTGACGTTTAAAAAAAATTCTACAGGTGGCATGTTTTGAGTTACAGCGGAGGTCTAGAATTATTGCTCTCGCTCTACCAATCGCGGCGATGCCTCACATGTGTGGTGTGAACACTGTTGCATATACAGGCGCTACTCGCGTATGCGTTTGCTTCTGCGCTTGAGCTCGGCGGTACGGGGTGCGTCTTCTGGGTTCTTACTTTTTTAGCTGGCTCATAGATTCCAAGCAAATTTGTCAAACCCTGCGTATAAGATCATAGTCGGTAAACCCCATCCCCCCCCTTTTTTATTGTAAACCTTTAATCACACAGGCCAGGATTCATGGCAAAATTGATGCAATCTTGCTCGATCGTTGTTCACACTAACGATCATGATCATGCTAAGTGCACCCCCTTTTTCTCTTCCGTTCATGGACAGACACAGCAGCAATTGACCTTGGGGCTTTATCCTCCCTTTTAGGAGATTGACTAGGCAGAAAAAACAGCATGTTAAGTGTTAAACACTCCACACAGTACCTCCCAGGGGGCGGTTCCCCTGGGCACAACCCCCCCCCCCCACACTCTGCTGCCCCAGTTTTTTTTTTTTTTCTTCTGCCTAGTCAATTTTCTAAAATTGCTGCTGTGTCCGTCCATTAACGCAGAGAAATGGATTTTACGGTGAGTTAAAAAATCCTATTTTTTTTTTTTTTTGTGTGGTTGTAAACCCTTTCAGATCACTTTACTACAGGTAAGCCTATACTGAGGCTTACCTGTGGCTACCGTGGATCTCTCCTTAACCTGCACAGATTAGGAGATATCCCCTGTATCGGTTCCGTATGCTGACATTGGCATATGTGCACAATCATCGGCTCCCATGTGCATGCGCAGGAGTGACGTCATCACGGTGGAAATAACTCTGGGAGACGTGTTGCCAGGCAGAGGCGTGTTCTGTGACTGCTGTGCGGGGCATCGAAATCTTGTGGAAATGTTTATTTGTACATAAGCAAATTTTTCTTAGCTTGGCTATAGTAGGGGAAGTGTCCATTTTCCTGTTTTTTTGAGCTTAGGGAGGGTCTTATGATTCTTAAAGTGGAGTCCCCAAGAATCCCAAAGATTTTTTTGCATTCTTGTGCTCATTAGACGTAAAAAAAAAAAAATGTTTTACTCATCTGAAAATGCCTGTTGCTATGCGGGCCCACGAAATCTGCCTTTGGAATCACCTAGCATCCTGACATCTCCCTCTAATGCTCCTGGGAAATGTGTCATTTCCCAGGATGCAGTGCGCTACCCAATTATCACTCCCCATCCAAGACTTCCAGGAAGTAGGTGCTTGTGGGCTTCACAATGCCCACAAGCAAAATGACAACGGTGTAGACAGTTTATAAACTTTAAATCTTTTTTGAATAACTATGCGGAGCGGCGGCGGATTGTAAAATATTAAGTGACCGGATTTATATTATAAAAACGCAGGATGAAAGGACATACATTTAAAAAATGCTAATTGTGGTTGGAACTCCGCTTTAAAGCGGTTCTCCACCCTAAAGTGAAGTCCCGCTGATCGTAGCCCTCCCCCCTCCGGTGTCACATTTGACACCTTTCAGGGGGGAGGGGGGTGCAGACAGGTATTTGCACCCACTTCCGGCCCGGCATTTGGGCAAAAGACGGGCATTACGTCACATCCCGTCGCCCCCCACCGTTGTGTGCTGGGAACACTCGGCTCCCAGCACACAGCGGGAGCCAATCGGCGGGCGCGGCGCGACTCGCTAATGCGCCGTAGGGAACTGGGCAGTGAAGCCGCAGCGCTTCACTTCCCTCAGCGTGGATGGAGGGGGGAGCAGCAGGGTGACGAGCGATCGCTCGTGCTCTGCTGCGGACGGCGCTGGACTCCAGGACAGGTAAGTGTCCTTATATTAAGTCGGCAGCTGCAGTATTTGTAGCTGCTGGCTTTTAATATTTTTTTGGGGTGGAACATCCACTTTAAGTAAGTGCTTATAAACACAAACGTGCGTTTCTAAACGCCGGTTTTAGCCTTTAAAAATGTGTGTTTAGCAGAGTTTGCACCGGCGTCCCGTGTGCATGGGGCCTTATTTGTCTAGTCTCAAGTCTCTAAATGTAAACAAATTCAGATATTTTGGACAATGATTGTAATGCGCTCGAACTTTTTCATAGTCTAAACTAATAAATGTTTACTAGTTTGGCAGGGTGCCTCTCGCATACACTCGCTTCAGTTTGACGCCGCAGACAGATGGAGATGCTAGTCAAGTGGAAATGAAATTGGCAGATGATGAAGAGTGTGGTGATGCCATGGGAGAGCCTGTTATAAAGCCCAGAGAAGGAAACAATGGAAGCAGAAGCTTGTGTCTTAAAATCCTAGCAGTTGTTCTGCTGTTCTTCATTGGTAAATACTAACTTTTGTTAAAGTATACCTAAACTCTATCTGGATGACTTTTTATTTTTTTCATTTTGCTTAAGCACTGTATTAAAACTCGCTCATTTTGTTAAGCATTTTGCATCTTGGTAACCTCAGATTTATACGACTGATATTCTGGGGCTACTCCAACCACTTTGGTTACCTGCACTCTAGCATTGGTTGCACATCCTCATGCTTGACCAGCCTTTTTGCTGCTCCAGGAGATTGGGGGGGAGGGGGCGGGGTGGTGGGGAAATTTGACTGGCTGACCATGAGAAGGCACAATGTCTAGCAAGTTATCCCATAGCAGGAAGTGGAGAATTTTTGGGAGTAGTATTGCCAGCTAGTATGTTAATAAAAGCCACATACGTATATGGTTTGAGATTTTGGTGACTTGTGTTTGCATTCTGTACCTTTTTTTTTTTTTTTTTTTTTTTTTTTTTATAAACCTTCCGCAGCTTTAACATTTGCTATTGTCCTGCAGGTTTTCTGATTGGATACTTAAGCCATAGAGGACGTGTTTCAGCTGCACAGCAGACTACAGTAGATGGTACCAATGAGGACAAGGTTGTAGAGGAAGAGGTTTATGAGGACCATTCACAGGGCAACCCTAGTGTCTTGTACTGGTCTGATCTGAAGCCAATGCTGGATAGAAGAATTGAACTCCTTAACTTTGAAACGAGCATGAAGTATGTACCAGTCAAAGTTGGCTTTAATTTAGTCTGTCTCTTAACTTGGCTAGTGGTCTGTTTTAATGAACATTTTTAATTTGTTTTAAAAGAATGCATATTTTTGCAGGTAAGCTGCGACTTGACTTCAGTCACATGACATGTCATGCCACATTAACTGCAATGGAACAGTTGACTCGTGCACAAATCCATGTGAATGTATGATGCAGCTGTGTGGGTTGAGCTGTGGCTGTGGGAGAGATTCCCCCTCCTGCTGTGACAATGGTAGACATGAGCATGTTGCACCCTAAATACAGGTGTAACATTTCCTGAGGAGCATGTTGCACCCTAAATACAGGTGTAACATTTTCTGAAAGTGAACTACTGTATTTATCGGCGTATAACACGCACCCCAATTTTAAGAGGATAGTTTAAGGAAAACAAATTTCTCAGCACCCTTTACAGTACAAGCCTCACCCATCCAGTACACATGCCCCCTCCATACATTATACATCCATCCATTATACATCCCCCCCCCTTCACTCCCAGGAGACCCCCAGTCTCCTGGGACAGTGCTGCCAGCATTCTCTACAGTTAAGTAAAAAAACACTGTCGGCCCCTTCAACACTGCTCCTCTTGTGTCTCCTATTGCAAAACGAAGCTTCCATTTACCTCAATAGCTCCATGTTGTGTTTTTTTTTTTTTTTTTTTTTTTTTTTTTTTTTTTACTGACCTGGTCACATGACTTCTCTCCTCTGATGGGCATGTGACTGCTCTCCTCCAATCAAAGCTACACTCGGAGGAGAGCAGCCTGAAAAAAACTGAGCTATTAGACATTTATAAGCTTCGTTTTACAATGACGCTGACAGGAAGAGCGGTGTACAAGGGGCTGGCAAGTGACTTTTTTTTTTTTCCAACTTTAGACTATGCAGAGAGCACTGTTCCAGGGCCAGGTCCCCTATCCCTGCCCCCTGCTGGTGAAACATGATATCAACGTATAACACGCAGGCACTGTTTACCCTCTGTTTTCAGAGGGAAAAAAAATGCGCGTTATACGCAGATAAATACGGTAATTCTTTAACCACTTGAGCTCCGAGGTTAGACAGCCACCCCACCCCCCCCCCCCCCCTTCATTATCAGAATCTTTTTTTTTTTTTTCTATTCAGCACTGCTACTTTAACTAGCGATTGCACGGTCATGCAATACTGTACGCAAATTTTTTTTTTTACCACACAGCTTTATTTTGGTGGTATTTGAACACCACTGGGTTATTTTATTTTTTTTATAAACAAAGACAAGTTTTGAAAATTATATTTTCTACATTGTTATAAAACCTATCTAATTAAAAATAATTCAAAGGTTGCTATGTACAGATGTCTGCTGGTGCTGCTGCCTGCTTGCAGTACAACTACTTTGGGTGGGCAGTTAAAGTGAATTTGTCATAAGATATTTGTAAGGTAACAATGAGGTATAGGTACCCTGTGGTGCTACTTAAAACAGAAGAGGCTCTGACATTTTACCAAAGTGTTCTCAACTTAAGAGCATTCAAGACAACGTGCACAGATCCAGTGTGCTTTACAGAGACACATAGGGGGGGAGGGGGCAATTTGTGTAGAAGCACATACAGGTGCTTGCAGGCTATGTATGTTTGACTTTATGGGAGCAGCACTGGTGGAGAGTCAGTACTTAGGTTTGTTTTGAACATCCCCAATGATATAGACAGGGTTCAGAAACTATTGCTTATTTATTATTGGGTGAACGTGCTTACCTACAGCTGAAGCCATGTGCCATAATTTTTCAGCAATCTGTACGGTTTAACTCGTGATGCTGGCTCTGAAAATGAAGAATCTTTGGCTGCATTGATGGATCGTGAATTTACAAAAATGGGTTTGGACAAAGTGTGGAGTGATGAGCATTATGTCACCTTACAAGACAAAGGCGGGTAGGTTGTGTTTAAATTGCATGGTAAGGGCATTAAAGGGGTCGTACCTGTGTGTCCCCTAGATTAAAGTGCACCAGTGTGATTATTTTTTTTTTTTTTTTTTTTTTTTTTTAGTTTTCCTCTCCACTATAAACTTTATTTTTGTACAGTGTCTTTTTCTTGCCCTCTTGTGTCAGTAACTAGCTGAATGTCTCTCTTGTATTTTCAACAGATCGAATAAAGTACAGATTTTTACATCTGACCGTCTAGAGGCGGACTTTGAGCTAACTTCATATGTGGCATACAGCCCTGAAGGTTCGGTTACTGTAAGTTGATGCTCATAACTTTTCATTGAGACCTTTCTGTAGAACACGTGAAATCGCAGTTTACAAGTAAAGAGATAAAGACCTTGTAAAATGCCCCTGCATGTGGGTGGATGTTTCTCTATCATCCACAAAATGATACGAAGATTTAACTTGGACTGCATAGTGTCAGAGTACAGTTGACACTGCAGTAGTTTAAGCAGTGTCTGTAGGTAAAACTCTTGACTATACAGCTTTCAGTGGCACTGCTTCACAGGATCACTTGCCTAGTAAGTGATCCTGCACTTCCGGTTAGGGGATATATACAATTGCAAAATTCTTCTGGAGGGCAAGTGGTTAGTTTGTCTCCTATTCCCCCCCCCCCCCCCTTACAATAATAAAGTGATATTCAAATTTTTACCATTGAGTCATGTGGGTTTTTTTTTTGTATTTGTGCTGCTCCTGGTGTCTGGCCTAGACGGTGCCATGCTGTTTCCTGGGATTGCTATTAGTTACACATGCACACACATGCTCCCTGGATGTTATATTGCCCATCCTCCCAGTTTCATTACACGTGTGGAAATTTGCTACGCGTGTTGGTTAATGCAGGCATTATTTTTTTTAATAGAGGTTTTAATTGGCACAAAATTCTTGCTATGGCTAGAGTTTAAACTGGATGAGTCTCCCCTTCAGATTTTTTTTTTTTTTTTTTTTTTTGTGGCTGCCTAATGCATCTTGATCACTGCAATAGTTCAGCTCGGGTTCACATTATGTGCCTTATGCTACCATGAGAGTTGGCAGGGGAAGCGGAACATTAAACGTTGTTGGTAAAATGTTTTCAAAGTATTTTTCTTTCCATCAAGGTAATTTTTTAATCAGTGTCTAATTATTATCTTATTTTTTCTTAAGGGTAGCCTTGTATACGGTCATTATGGTCTTCCACAGGACTTTGACAAGCTGCGTTTCAGTAACGTTAACATGACTGGTGTATTGGTTCTATTACGTTCAGGAAAAATTAGCTTTGCTGAAAAGGTAATTTTATTTGTAGCCTATTCTATATCTATTGTGCGTCTTGGATATATTGTCAGTCATTTGATATGTAACCTCCCCCTTTATATATATTTTTTTTTTTAAAGGTTAGAAATGCTGAATTTGCTCAGGCTGCTGGTGTCTTGATATATCCTGACCCTTCTGATTTCACCTTTCCTTTTAATGCTAACCAAGACATTGAGTCTCCTTTTGGGCATGTAAGTTGTTAATAAGGATTATTTAAGAGCTTGTCATGGAACACATTTTGGTATTTCATAAAGGTACTATAGTAGAATAGAATGCGATTCTTGGCATAAAAGCATTCCAACCCCCCACACTTTTTTTTTTTTTTTTTCCCCCTCTTATGTCAAGCAATAGTATTGCTCATATCTACATTATCCTGCAGTCCAGTTTCTCCACACCTTCGCTAGTCACTGGTCTAGTGCTGTTCCAGATTTACAGCTATATTTGCAAGAGGTGACTTATTGCCTGGGCAAAAAAATAGGCAGTGCAACACTTTTAAAATGCATAACATGAGGAAATGTGTGACTATGGGGAAAACTACCTGTTTGATCCTGCCAAAAATGCGCTTTTGTCTCATGATGACCTGAAATGCAATCGCCCTGCTCAGTAGTTTGCTGTACTACAGAGCACCACCTCATTATATATTGTAGATAAGGAGGTGGTGTAGTTGTTTTGTAGCCCTGGAATATAAAACTTGGGCAGGGTTGAGACTAAAGATGTCGGTGCTACTGCTGGAGTATAATACCAACGTAGAGTAATTTTTGTAGAGAATGTCCAAATTTAATTCCCAATCCCCCAACACGTGTTGGAGACTTTGTACTGCTAAAGGGGACATATTTCATACATTGTGGGGCTGCCCTAAGCTTAACAACTACTGGACAAAAATTTTCCAAACTATTTCTGATTTGACACAAACACAAGTAACACCCGATCCGGCATTGGCTCTGTTATCCCTGGGAATAGAAAAATTCCCGGCTAATCTACAAAGAATTGTAACTCACTTCCTCTTAGCGGCTAGACTATCTATTACTAGGAAATGGAAAGATTCTAATCCGCCATCTCCCGATGATGCTGTTGACCTTACCAACCTTCATAACTCCTATGAAAAAATACTGGCATCATCCTTAGGCTTACTTCATAAATATACGATCCATTGGGCTACTTGGAATCTCTGGTACGATACCCTGACATGATTTGCTTCATTTAATTTAATACTAATATTTACTCTTTTTGTTTAGTTAACATTTCTTATGGAAGGATTGCCTCCCGGGCACTGCGAGTCCCCTTGGGGGTGTTCGGGGGAGTTCAATCCTCCCTTCTACGATTGAAATTAGATTTTTGTTTCAACATTAAGTATCACTAGGAATTCTCTACCTTATTTAAACAGTATTGTATATACTCAACTTCCTAACTAGCATTGTATATGTGCAATCAAAGATGTATGCTATTTCACCTCTTGTATACTGTAAAACATTGTTATTTTATTTGCTACTATTGTAAAATTTTGAATAATCCAATAAAAATATATTGAAATAAAAAATAAGATGTCGGTGCTACAGAAGCAATGTCCGCTTGCTACAGAAAGTTAGGATCTCGCTAGCATGCAGCATTTTAAAGAAACAAAACATGAGTTTTTGCTTCTCCTGGCCCACTCCTCATAGATTGTGTCAGGTACAAATGTTGAGTGAAAGTGTAGTTGGACTTTAAAAACTTTTTTTATTTTTCCTTATCCCAAAGGCTCATTTTGGCACTGGAGATCCTTACACACCTGGCTTTCCATCATTTAACCATACACAGTTCCCTCCATCAAGATCTTCTGGACTGCCAGGAATTCCAGTTCAGACACTTTCTAGCATGGATGGAAAGAATCTGCTTGGGTATGATAACTACCAACTGGTTTCTACATGTACTGTAGGTCTAACTTTTTTGGACTGTAGCATTAATATGTTGGTACTGTTGAGCTGTATCTTTTGTATGCAGTGGGGTGTTTTTTTTTTTTTTTTTTTTGCAAATATGCAATGAGGTAGCATAACTGCTGGCAGGTAGGCAGTGCCCAGAGGTGCCTGCACAAATCTTTAGTGGTTTCGAAACCCTGTTATGTGGAGTTCAGGATCCAATCGGTTTCAATGTTGTATCCAGCACAGCAACAATAAAGTCAGTTTGTTATAATGGTGTTCCCCTGTGGATGTGGTTTTTTTTTTTATTTTTTTATAACCACTCCCAGCCCAATGACGTCATGACGTTTTTGACTTTCAGTGGGGATATCTGATGCCTGCAGCTACAGGCATCAATCAGATATTGTCTTTTACAGTTGGCGATTCTGTGCACCATAAAAACATAGCAGCAGTTCAGCCGTTTGATCGTTCTTGCAGGTGACGGGAGGGGACATCCTGCCCTCCTCCTGACTCTCCCATATGATCGGCGAGCCAGAGAGAATCCGCAGCCACCTGACGTTGATCATGGATATTTCCGGTGACCAGATGGTCCCCGGTCGGCAGGAAAGATCTCTCTCCTTTTCGTTCTCCCTTTTTTTTTTTTTTTTTTTTTTTTTTCATTTTGATCTTGGGCTTTCCACCCTGGGGAGATCTGGGCACCCCAGATATCTTCCTAAAAAGGACCTGTCACTCACCATTCCTATTACAAGGGATGTTTACACCAACATCAGGGGCACTCTTCGATCCACTGACCAGTTTAGCCCTCTTAAAGCGGTTGTAAACCGCATAAACTTTCTTTATCGTACATCACGGGACACAGAGCGGCATTCATTACTATATGGGTTATATGGAGTACCTTCAGGTGTAGACACTGGCAATCTCAAACAGGAAATGCCCCTCCCTATATAACCCCCTCCCATAGGAGGAGTACCTCAGTTTTTACGCCAGTGTCTTAGGTGTTAGTCATGGTTTAGCTTGCCTCCGCATCCTTGGGATTAGGTGAGCTACCGGTTCTGTCCAAAAAAGCCTCAGCGCTAAAGTGGTCAGTAACCGGACCCCAAACCCTTGGGGTATAGCCCATAATGCTTTTCTTTTTAGAGAGCTGGACCCTGGGCCCAGAACTTAGAAACCTTTGGGTACCTAAAGTTTTCTGTTGCCAGGGTGCTATATGGGCCCAGGACAGTGGATCCTTCATAGGAACCCAGGGCCTGAAGGTCTAGACATCCCCACGGAGATGGGGGAAGATTGGGCCTCTTGCTTGGCAAAGTCCTGCGGCATGGAGCAGGTAAGTGAGGGGAAAACTTGCGGAACTTGGTTCTTAGCAGGTTTTTTTCTGGGGGGTCACAGGGGACATGCCTAAAGTTATGCACTGCATCTGGCAAACTAGTCACATATCATAAAGATAGGATGGCTCTCTATGTATTATTCCCCATAAGATGTGACCTCCCTTGTAGTGTTGGAAAAGCATTGAGTGGGGCCTGTGTTATATAAAAATATATGTGTGTGTCAGAGAGCTTTGCTTACCTGCAAGCCTCCAGGCGATGCTCCATTCAGTCTTCCTCCTCAGAGCCTGCAAGCAGGCAAAACGCTGACCTCCTCATGGTTCCAGGCTGCAGGCTGCAGTTTGCTGGAACAGAGAGGTCCCTTCCTCCCAAATCCCCCCCCCCTGTCGGGAGGGGCATTTCCTGTTTGAGATTGCTGGGGGGGAAGGGCGGGTCAGTGGCTTAAAGGAAGGGGCGGCCCTTCCTTGTTTGTTCCATTCAATACTTTGGAACTGAGGAGAAAGACCAGAGCGGCAGCACGGGGCGCCGAGGACACACAGTGGCCAGAAAGGATATTGCAGTCTTCAGAGGACTGTTTTTCAAGCCTAGAAATAGGCTGTTTCTTTTCCATCTCATAGTTTTTCTTTGCAATACTACTCAGGGGGACAGAATGTTTTTTCTTTCCTGGATTTGAAACAAAAACGAAAAAAAAAAAGTCATCTAGGGGAGAGGAAGCATTTTTTATCCCCCAAACAGGTGTTTGGGCAATTAACTTTTATAGTTCCAAATACCAATAGGTAGCAGGTGTACCTCGGTATTGTACCATGGCATCCGGGTCAGAGGGTACAAGAGGTGGGGATTCCCCCAGAGAGTCTGAGGTCTCAGACAAAGCTATGCCGCTGCTTTCCCTACAGGGAGCCTTGGGGCCATCGGGATCTGGGGCTGGAGCTGACGCGGGTCAGTCCAACCCTAAGATGGTCACGGAGGAGGTATTACTCGCCTCTTTAAAAGAGATGCAGAAAAGCATGGGTAAAATGATAGCCGCAGCTATGCGGGGCAGTAAGCGGAATAGATCTCCGTCGCCCGAGCGCGGACCCTCAGAAGAGGAGGTCCTTTCCTCAGGGGAATTGGACGACCTCTTGGACAAGGACCAAGTAGGTTCAGGGATCGAAGATCCGGATACAGAGGAGTCTGGGGCAGTCTCCCTGAGGGAGAGCTGGTGGATTCAAGGATTGTCGGACTTGGTCCATAGGGCATTCAACTTGCCAGTACCAGATCTCCAGGTATCGACGGTTTCAGCTTTGGGCTCACTGAGGGCGCCTCAAAGCAATGCTGTGTTTCCGATCCATCCTCTATTAGAGGGAATTTTGTTCCAAGATTGGAACAAGCCAGATAAGATCGTCTTACCACCTAAAAGGTTCTCTGTCCTATATCCTATGGAAGAAAAATTTTCCAAAAGATGGGCTACTCCTGCAGTGGACCCAGCCATCTCATGTGTTAACAGATCGTTAACATGCCCTGTAGAAAACATACAGGTGTTCAAGGATCCAGTTGATAAGCGCTTGGAAGCACTACTTAAGAACTCCTTCACTACTGCAGGGGCAGTAGTACAGCCAGCTGTGGCTGCGATTGGGGTCGCTCAAGCATTATCGGATCAATTTAAGCAGATGCTTAAACTTATTCCGGCCCAGCAGGCAGAAAATTTTTCGGATGTCCCTAAGGCCATATGTTTTACGGTAGACGCAATCAAGGATTCTATCCAGCAAGCGTCACGTTTATCGTTATCCCTTATCCATATGAGAAGACTCTTATGGTTAAAAAGCTGGGAGGCTGAGCCCCCATGCAAGAAGCTCCTGGTAGGGTTCCCCTTCCATGGAGGACGACTCTTCGGAGAAGACCTAGATAAATACATTCAGACCATTTCAAACGGCAAGAGTACTCTCTTGCCAACTAAGAAGGTTCAGGGACCTGCTTTTAAACGACAGTATTCCCCTGGGCAGGGGCCCTCTAATGCCAAGCAGTATCGACGGCCTCCTGCAAAAGCAAACTTCGGCTTCAACAGCAGATCACAAGGACAGGCTGTTAGAGGCAAAAGGCAGTGGTTTCGCAAACCAGCAAAACCAGCCCCCAAGCCAACCTTATGAAGGGGCGCCCCCACCCACGAAGGTGGGGGGAAGGCTGCGACTCTTTTCAGAGATTTGGGAAGCCAGCATTCCCGACGAGTGGGTACGGTCTTCCGTGGCCACAGGCTACAAATTAGATTTCCTAAGGTTTCCTCCTCCTCATTTCCAGAAGTCGAGGATTCCAAACGATCCGGAAAAGGGAGCCGCATTAAGATCGGCATTAGATCATCTACTTTCCCAGGAAGTAATAGTAGAGGTACCAGTCCTGGAACAGGGGCTGGGTTTCTACTCCAACCTATTCATCATCCCAAAATCCAATGGAGATGTCAGGCCAATTTTGGACCTAAAGATGGTAAATGCATATCTAAAGATCCGCTCATTTCGGATGGAATCCGTGCGGTCAGCAGCTGCCACACTCCAGAAGGACGACTTCATGGCGTCCATAGACATAAAGGATGCCTACCTTCATGTTCCAATTTATCAGCCACATCAAAGATATCTACGCTTCATGGTGGCTTCGCGTCACTTCCAATTCGTGGCGCTTCCCTTCGGGTTGGCTACGGCCCCCCGGGTGTTCACGAAGGTCCTAGCTCCAATCCTAGCCAAACTAAGGATCCAAGGGGTCACGATCCTAGCATACCTGGACGACCTCCTAGTCATAGATCACTCGTCTCCCGGCTTGGAGCGAGCAGTGGCCCTCACGGTCCAATACCTCGAGAGGTTCGGCTGGGTCCTAAATCGAGAAAAGTCAGCTTTCCAGCCCACAAGGCAGTTGGAATATCTCGGCATGAGATTAGACACAGAACAACAAGGAGTGTTCCTACCTCCTGAGGAAGGTAAAAGCCATCAAGGAATTAATCCTACTGGTTCTAAGCAAGAAAGAACCGACTATTCGCCTATGTATGAGGTTACTAGGCAAGATGGTGGCCACATTCGAGGCGGTACCATACGCCCAGAACCACACTCGCATCCTACAGGCAGCCATCCTGTCAGCATGGAGCAGAAGGCCACAGGCCTTGGATATCCCGTTGCCGCTCTCATCAAGAGTCCGACAAAGTCTGTGTTGGTGGTTAGACCCTCAGAATCTACTGAAGGGGAAGTCTTTCAGCCCAGTGGCTTGGAAGATAGTGACCACAGACGCCAGCCTGACGGGCTGGGGAGCAATTTTGGATGGTTGCACTCGCCAAGGTACTTGGGCAAAGCCAGAGAAGCAGTTGCCCATCAACATCTTGGAGCTCAGAGCTGCTCGACTAGCCCTCAGGGCTTGGACGTCAAAATTGCAGGGGTTCCCGGTGAGAATTCAATCAGACAATGCCACGGCCGTGGCATACATAAATCACCAAGGGGGAACCAGGAGTCAAGCCGCTCAGAGAGGTGAGCTTGATTCTCCTATGGGCAGAGGCTCATGTGCCCTGCATATCGGCAATATTCATTCCAGGAGTGGACAACTTTCAGGCGGACTTCTTAAGCCGCCAGACTCTATGGCCGGGGGAATGGTCTCTGCATCCACAAGTCTTTCAAGCACTCTGCCAAAGATGGGGAGTGCCGGACGTGGATATCATGGCATCGAGACTCAACAAGAAACTAGACAGGTTCATATCCCGTTCAAGGGATCCGATGGCCTGCGGAACCGATGCGTTGGTTTTCCCTTGGCATCAGTTCAAACTTCTTTATGCGTTTCCCCCGCTCCAGTTACTACCCCGCCTGCTGCGCAGGATCCGGGTGGAGCACATACCAGTCATCCTGGTAGCTCCAGCATGGCCCAGAAGAGCATGGTACTCACTAATCTTAAGGCTGGTAGTGGGAGACCCGTGGACTCTTCCTCTACGGCCAGACCTGCTATCGCAAGGTCCGATCCTCCACCCTGCCTTACGGCATCTAAATTTGACGGCCTGGAAGCTGAATCCCTGATTCTCAGGGGTAGAGGTCTGTCTCAGAAAGTAATCTCTACCCTAATCAGAGCCAGGAAACCGGTCTCTAGGGTGATTTATTACAGGGTCTGGAAGGCCTATGTAGGCTGGTGTGAGTCCAAGCGATGGCTTTCTCGCAAATTTACCATCGATAGAGTATTAAGTTTTCTCCAGCTAGGAGTGGATAAAGGATTGGCATTAAGCACAATCAAAGGACAGATTTCTGCTCTGTCAGTGTGGTTTCAGCGGCCGCTGGCCACCCACTCGCTGGTTAAGACCTTCCTTCAAGGGGTCTTACGTATTAGACCTCCAGTTAAATCCCCGCTTTGTCCGTGGGATTTAAATCTTGTTCTGTCAAGTTTACAGAAACAACCGTTTGAGCCGTTGGCTCATATTCCTTTGGTTCTACTGACAAGGAAGTTAGTATTTTTGGTTGCCATAGTTTCCGCAAGAAGAGTTTCGGAGCTGGCAGCCTTATCCTGTAAGGAACCATATCTTGTTTTTCATAAGGACAGGGTCGTTCTCCGCCCTCATCCTTCCTTCCTACCGAAGGTCATATCCAGTTTTCATTTGAACCAGGATTTGGTATTACCATCCTTCTTCCCTAAACCTACTTCCAGAAAGGAAGGGTTGCTGCATACCTTGGATATTGTCAGGGCCATGAAGGCCTATCTTAAAGCTACAAAGAAGATCCGGAAGACAGATGTGCTGTTCATTCTACCGGATGGGCCCAAGAAGGGGCAGGCAGCTGCAAAGTCCACCATTTCTAGGTGGATTAAGCAATTAATCACTCAGGCCTACGGCTTGAAAGGGTTGCCTCCTCCAGTATCATTAAAGGCTCATTCTACTAGAGCCATGGGCGCCTCCTGGGCAGCACACCACCAGATCTCTATGGCTCAAGTTTGCAAGGCGGCAACCTGGTCTTCTGTCCACACGTTTACAAAATTCTACAAGTTGGACGTAAGAAGGAATACTGATACTGCCTTCGGGCAGGCAGTGCTGCAGGCTGCAGTTTGAGACCCTCGGATTCCGGGGGCTCCTCTTGTTTGAGTTAAATTTAAAAAATTTATTTTTCTCAACTAAGTTGGATTTATTATGATTTGAGTATATCTCTAAATTAAATCCTTTTGTCTTGGAAAGATGTTCTCCCTCCCCTCATTGTAAGCATTGCTTTGGGACATCCCATATAGTAATGAATGCCGCTCTGTGTCCCGTGATGTACGATAAAGAAAAAGAGATTTTTAATACAGCTTACCTGTAAAATCTTTTTCTTGGAGTACATCACGGGACACAGAGCTCCCACCCCTCTTTTTTGAGGACCATTTTGGGAGGCATACTGCTTGCTACAAAACTGAGGTACTCCTCCTATGGGAGGGGGTTATATAGGGAGGGGCATTTCCTGTTTGAGATTGCCAGTGTCTACACCTGAAGGTACTCCATATAACCCATATAGTAATGAATGCCGCTCTGTGTCCCGTGATGTACTCCAAGAAAAAGATTTTACAGGTTAGCTGTATTAAAAATCTTTTTTTTTTTTTTTTTCCCCCAAACCTGCAATGCAAAAGGCATAATAGGCTAGTATGCATCGCATACTAGCCTATTATGAAATACTTACCTCGGAACGAGGTGTGTACCACTTACCTGGTCCACGCCGAGCAGGATGTCATCTTGCTCCGGCGTGTCTTCCGGGTATCGCCGCTCCAGCGCTGTGATTGGCTGGAGCGGCGATGACGTCACTCCCGCGCGTGCGCGCGGGAGATTTAAAATCGGCAGGGTCCGGCGATGCCGGTCCTTCAGCCGTGGAGTCCCCCCTGCGCATGCGCCGCCCGCATTGCGGGGGTAATATCTCCTAAACCGTGCAGGTTTAGGAGATATTCTCCTTACCTACAGGTAAGCCTTGTTGTAGGCTTACCTGTAGGTAAAAGTCCAAATAGTGGGTTTACAACCACTTTAATGTCTGAAGGATAGCAAACTGGCTTTGTTTTGAAAGAATCCCTGATGTATTTTTGTGTGGAATTGGAAAAAATATATCTGTTTTATCTATTCTCTAGCATAAATTGTTTTTATTTTTATTTTTTTTCCTCCTACCTTTAGAAAATTGGACACTAAGGGTTGCCCAATAGATTGGAAAGTTGGCTGCAAGCTTAAAACCCAGTATACTGTTAAACTTGAAGTGGCCAATGTTGTGGCTGAAAAGAAAATTCTCAATGTGTTTGGTGTTATCAAAGGCTTTGAAGATCCAGGTAATTTTTGTGTGTTTTTTCTTTGTTCCAAAAATCAATTTTTTCTTATGTTTGTTTTGTACAATACCTAAACCAGTCCAACTCCTTTTTTTTTTTTTGTTTTTTATTCTGATCTCTACAGATCGTTATGTTGTGGTTGGTGCTCAGAGAGATTCCTGGAGCACTGGTGCTGCTAAAGCGGTTGTTGGATCATCGGTTCTTTTGGAAGTTGCTCGTGTTATAACGCAGATGGTTAAAGAAGGCAAGTATATGTGTGTACATCTTGTTACATTTTAGAGCTACATGTAAAGAATCCCTCAAATGTGTGGTGAGCATGCAGAAATTGTCTCCCTGGGCAACCTAAGGAACCATTAGGTGGTTTAGCACAGGGCTCGACAAATCCCGGGCGCCAGGTCGCCATGGCGACTAGAAATAGGGTCCTGGCGACTTGAATTGGAAGGGGGGCAAAAAAAAATTTTTTTTTTTTTTTTTTTTTTTGTGAGCTGGGGCCATCTGGTGGTGAGCCGTTGGTATTACAAGTTATTACCACCAGATGTGAGCTGGCGCCATCTGGTGGTGGCCGTTGGTATTACAAGCTAAGCATTAAAAGTTAAACAGCAATTCTAATGTAATTTTTCACTATTTTCACTGCCATCTTCTTCCCTCTAATTAGAACCCCCAAACATTTTATATATATTGTTTATCCTAACACCCTAGAGAATAAAATGGTGATCGTTGCAATACTTTCTGTCACGCCGTATTTGCGCAGCGGTCTTACAAGCGCACTTTTTTTGTGAAGAAATTACTTTTTTTTAATTAAAAAAATAAGACAACAGTAAAGTTATCCCCATTTTTTTTTTTTTATATTATGAAAGATAATGTTACGCCCAGTAAATTCATACCCAACATGTCACGCTTCAAAATTGCGTCCGCTCGTGGAATGCCGACAAACTTTTACCCTTTAAAATCTTCATAGGCGACGTTTAAAAAAAATCTACAGGTTGCATGTTTTGAGTTACAGAGGAAGTCTATGGCTAGAATTATTGCTCGCGCTCTACCAATCGCGGCGATACCTCACGTGTGGTTTGAACACCGTTTACATATGCGGGCGCTGCTCGCGTATGTGTTAGCTTCTGCGCGCAAGCTCGTCGGGACGGGGCGCGTTTTCTGGCTCCTAACTTTTTTACCTGGCTCCTAGATTCCAAGCAGATTGTCAACCCCTGGTTTAGCATGTTACCCCATGTTTGTTCTTGTAGTTTTAGTATTTGCTTTTACAGACGAAATGCCTAGTTAATGTGCTGGTCCCCCCTTTTTTTTTTTTTTTTTTTTTCTTGCCTAAAACTCTTGGTTAAAATGTACTTTTGGTATTGTAGTTTAACCGGTTCCCGGCCGACTCACACTTACTGCAGCAAAATATGTTTGTGTGTATATATACACAGCCTCGCCCAGGAGAGCACAGCAGGGAATCCGATGTGTGTGGCTGGCGAACACACAAATCCCTGTGCTGCCTCAGTAGACCAGACAGATTGTGACTTTCTACAAAGTAGAAAACATGATCTGTCAAATCTCCTAGTTCACAGGTGTCAAACACAAGGCCCGCGGGCCAAATTGGATCTCCAGGCCATTTCATGTGGCCCTCACTCCAGCCCTCCTCTGGTCCTCCTCCAGAACCTTACTTTCTGCTTTTAAGCAATGCAGCCAGCTTCTTCCCAGCAGCAGCATAAGGAAAGTGGGTGCACTGTGATGTAAGGGAGAGTGGGGTCGTTAACATGTAAGGCGAGGGGATGTGCTGGACATCTAATCTTACAGATAAAACCGGCCCTTTTGAGGGCAATCGTAATGCTGATGCGGCCCACAATGAAATTGAGTTTGACACCCCTGTAGTTGGTCCTACCCCCCCCTAACAGTTGGAACACACAATAGGGTACACATTTAGCCCCTTGATTGCCCCCTAGTGCTAACACCCCTTCCCTACCAGTGACTTTTTCATGGTAATCGGTGCATATTTATAGCACTGATTGATCTTTAAATGTCAATGGTCCCAAAAATGTGTCAAGTGTCCGACCTGTCCGCTGCAACGTTGCAATACCGCAAAAAATTGCAGATCGCCACCATTACTAGTAAAAAATAAAACCCAATATAAATGCCAAATCTTTTCCATAGTTTGGTTTGCACAAAAGTTATAGCGTCTACAATCAAAATATGCTTGCGTTTTTTTTTTGTTTTTTTTTTATTGCCAAAAATATGTAGCGGGATACATATTGGCCTAAACTGAGTTATTTTGTTTTTATTGGGATATTTAACCAAAGATGATCTCTCCCTCTCCCACTCCTTTTTCATTTGACGTCACTCTCGCCACGCTTGCGGGTCCGCAATGCAGCAATCGGTGGTGCCCTTTGTCCCTGGGACACAGTGCATTATTCATTTTGGTAGAGTCGATAATGAGGCTCTTTACCCATGTGTCCAATCAGTTGATCACATGTAAATAAAGAAATGCCGGTTATCGGCATTCTTTTCCTCACAAGATGTAAAAGAAAAATGTGGTGCGCTGTTCCAAATCTAGAAATATGATCTGCTAATCTTTGGGGTGACCCAGGAAGATTGGAGGTGAAAAATAGAGGGGACAAGGAGTAAATCTTAGAAGTTGTAACCCCTCTTGTAAGTGTCTATGGACAAACTTATGTCCAGCCCCGCTTTCATGCATAATTTTAATAATGGTCTCGCGTGGATCTGTGCTTTGTGTTTTTTAAAGGTTAGACTTGAATTTAATGCATTGTAAAATGCCTTTCACCACAAGGACATAAAGAAACCGGTGTATGTTTTGCACACTTAAATCTTCACGCTAAAAGATGTGTGATGCACTGAAACGCGCACAACACTGGCCCCTACTACAGTTGGGAATGGACAGCTGACGAAGTGGCAAATCCTCCCTGTATAGAGAAGGGTGTGTGTGTTTGTTCCAAACACCCGTGCCCCTTAAAAGATGACAATATGCAGTCCTTTAACATACACTGTTTTTTACTTCATTTGATTTTTTTTCACCTTCCTAGATCAGTATAAACCTAGGCGGAGCATTGTGTTTGCAAGCTGGAGTGCTGGTGATTTTGGAGCTGTTGGTGCCACTGAGTGGCTAGAGGTAAGGCTGACAACTGGAGTTTTCTTTAGTCTCTTCCGTTCATTTAATTTAGACTTAAAATAAAGCAAGTAGGGTATGTCAACGCTGTCAAACCACAAGATTTAATACTGGTTATTAAACTTGCTTTCGTCAAGTTTGAAAATGTTCTACCAGCCTTGGGCACCAATGGACACTCGCTTAAACTCCAGTCGAACATATAGCAAAGCTCCATTAATTTGGTAACCCCAGTGATTACATCCCTGTTGACTTCAGCTCACACAGGGCTTGTCTTGCCTGATGTTTAGAAACCTAGCTGATCAATTGCACCTGTGATGGGATGGCTTCAGCTCCACACCCTCTCTAAGGAGTTTCAGCTGTCATAGGCTTAATCGTAGAGGTGGAAGTGGAGAAATTTTATGCATAATCGACCCATTGGAATCAAAAATAGATTTAGGCTAGGGCAAAAATAAGCTGTGTGTAAAATGTCTTGTCACTCCATGTATGGCACTGTGCTAGGTCCTAAAATGCATCTGCAGCACTGTTGGTGTGAATTGGATGTAGAGACCCACAATTGTATTAGGTTTCAGAGAAAATTCAGGAAAAAAAAGCAACCAGCTGAATCGAAAGGAAAAAGACCAAAGAAAATAAACTCATGCAGGATCCTATACCTGATGAGAGAAAAAAAACTTTATGGACCTCAGTTTAAAAAAAAAAAACTTGTTCATCGCTTCTGGACATGGGTACATGTACATGGGTCCCAAAGAGTGTACATACAGTGGTTAGAGATGCCTCAGCACTTGGTTTAAAAGCACCCCGCTAGTGGCCAAAAAGTGCCGCTTAAACTTGCTAGGCTTTACCGCTAACGCGTCAGCGCCTCATTGTGAAAATTACCCTAGTGAAGGGGAAATGGTTTGTTTGATCTATTTAAAGTGACATGGAGATCGGCTTTAAGCCCAGGAGTGACATGCATTGGAGTGGTTCAGGAGGAGGTGATGCTGAAGCCTTCCTGTCACCCTTTCAATGTGTTCTTCCATCTCTCCCTTGTATCCTACCGATGGATAGGGTGTGTTTTTTTTTTTTTTTTTAACTTTGACTGCAGTTGATGTCTCCATTAAACTGCTATTAGGGGGCTGGGGTTGTAGGCATGTTGATTGACTGTTTTGGATTTTACC
This sequence comes from Rana temporaria, assembly GCF_905171775.1. NCBI lineage: Eukaryota > Metazoa > Chordata > Amphibia > Anura > Ranidae > Rana > Rana temporaria. The sequence goes on from NC_053492.1 coordinate 197,142,711, forward strand.
TGTTCACAGCTAAATGCTTTCCTTTTTATAGGGGTACCTTTCAACTCTGCATCTGAAAACGATATCTTATATCAGCCTGGATGGTGCTATTCAAGGTATGATCTTATCTTTTTGCTTTTCAGTTCATGGGAGGCAAATGCTGCAGAGAACTTGAATTGCTTTGGATAGAGTAGATAATATATGGAGTGAAGCGCACACACCAATTGATAAGATATGAAGATGGTATAATGGGGGTTATTGCTATTCTTTTTTTTTTGCTAAGGCGTAGTCTGCTTGGCCCGGTTCAGTTAGAGAAATTAAGGGAAAAAAAAATAACTGGAAAAATTTTACTTTATAGGCACCACTGATGGGAGAGTAGTACATTTTTATTACACACCACATAAATGTAAACAGAATTTAAAGACCGTAATTGAGAAAACGGTCAAATATCTCCAAGACAGCCGTCTACATTGGTGTACTGGTGACAACCCCAACTATTCAGTGCCGTAAAGACATTCTCTTTATGGTACTGAAGTACTTTTCAGATACTACCTAGACGTTCCATTCACGCATATACTCTCTATCCATTTAAGAATATTTTAAATATTGTGGGAGAGCTAAGCTGACTTGGTTTGATCCTACATACGTGTCAGAAATTGTAGTGTGTAATATATATATATATATATATATATACACACACACACACACACACACACACACACACACACACACACACACACACTTTTCTCAAAGAAGCTTTTCCCTGCGAAACATGTCATGCTTCCTGCAATTAATACTTTGTAAGTAGCATCATAACAATAGTTAAAGGTGTACTGGTGACAACCCCTATGTGGACGGCTGTCTTGGAGACACATTTGACTACTGCAGGGCTCTATAAACGTCGGGTCGCCATGGTGACCAGAAATCACGTCCTGCAGAAAAGCAGCTGACCTTTCTCTCCCCTCACCATCTTAAAACCATTTCTGATTCAGTGGAGAGCAGCAAATCGGGGGTAGGCAACCTGTGAACTACATTTCCCATGAGGCCTTACAACTACTCCCAGAGGCATGATGGGGTAATGGCTTTTATCCCAAAGGAGTGAGAAAAGACACGCCTTCCACCGCTCTTCCCAGGCCCTTTGTCCCACAGGGAGACCCGATCTGCGATCCGGCATTTCCGCTGGCTAAAGTGAGACTGGAAGGAAGCCAGAAACGGCTTGGATCCGGTCTCCTTTTAGTGTAAATGCGGAAATTACTTCACTTCCGGTTTACTTGGCTGCCAATGGCGCTGTTTTAAAAAATGCAGTATTCAGAATTTTTTGCCGATCTGAACACTTTGAAGTACAAAGGAGGGATTTGGGGTTTTTTTTTTTTTAGACCCCCGATCCCTCACCTTTTACTGTCGTAAGGGATGTTTACGTTCCTTGTAACAGCAATAAAAGTGATCCCCTTTTTTTTTTTTTTTTTTGCCGCCTTTTGGAGACATTTTCTGTGCGTTTCCAAATGCTTGGCAAACTGCAGATGTGAATGGAGCCTCATTGTTCTGTAAATGCGCCAATTGCACTTTTGGGCCCCATTCACATCTAGAGTTGGGGAGTGCTTGTTTTTCCAGTGACACACACACACACGGCAGCCAGTCAACTGTTTTTTCATGTGGCAAAATGTTTGCTTCTGTATTTGGTGTGCCGTTAACAATGATGCTGAAAGCACAACTAAATCACTTTAAGCATATAAATGTGGCCATACACTCTGATTGTACACTACCTTTACAATCTCCTTTAGATTTACCATTACTATATAATGGGAGACCCATCAATCCAATTGCTCTGTATCCAATTGGACAGGCACTTGCACTATTTCAGGAATGTCCAGTTGGCTGCATGTGGCCCCAGGCAATTTTGGCATGCACCCTGAGCCTGTCCGAATGGATGCTGGGGTAGTTGGGCAAATCCACACATGGAGGAATGCCGGGAGTGCTGTGAAAACCTAGTTGATGGGTGAAGGTATGCTGAGGACAGCTGGTAAACTTTCCTGGGTCATACTGGCTGGTCCGTCCTGTTTGTTTTTTTTATACCAGGAAGTTTCTGAAATGATCTGCAAACTACAGCCATGGATGAATGGAGGTGAGGTCTGGTCTTCAAAACCAAATAACTTGTATTTTTGTACCAGAGGGTACATTACTGGTATATTGGTACATATGGGAGCTAGATTTTAGAAAAATATAAGGTTAACATGGGTTTTAAAGGGGTTGTAAGTGTGTGTGTGTGTGTGTGTGTGTGTGTGTGTGTGTGTGTGTTTTTTTCCCTAAAGAGCTTCCTTTTTAGTGCAGTCCTCTTTTACTTAACTCTTCGATTTTGCTTTTAAATGTCCTTATTTCTTCTGAGAAATCCTCACTTCCTGTTCTGTCCGTAACTCAACACTGTAATGCAAGGCTTTCTCCCTGGTGTGGAGAGCCTCTTGAGGGGGCGAACAGGAGTGTCAGGACACCCACTAACACACAGCTCCTTTCTCTATCTGCAAAGTAGTGTGTCCTGACTTGCCTGCTCGCCCCCTCCCCCCTCAAGAGGCTTTCTCCACACCAGGGAGAAAGCCTTGCAATATGATGTTGAGTTACAGACAGAAGAACAGGAAGTGAGGATTTCTCAGAAGAAATAAGGACATTTGAAAGCAAAATGGAAGGATGAGGTAAGTGAAGGACGACTGCACTAAAGTAAAGGAAGCTATTTAGGGGGGGGGGGAATTCCTTTACAACCCCTTGAAGTACTATTTTCAGCAGTGACAGTCACTTTTAAAAGGCCAGTTATTGATCGAGGTTGATGGGTTTAATAACTCGGAAGGGTTCTTGTTGCTTTCACATGGCTAAGGTTGTTTGTGGTTTCCTCCCTTTTAGGTGCTGGACCACTTCAAGTGTCTGGTAGCCCTCTTATGTATACTATGATCCAAAAAACATTAAAGGAGGTGAGGATATTGTTTCTGGAAATTTAGTGAGCCAAGTGTAGATGTTTAGCACCATGCAGCTGGTAATTCTGAATTCTGTTTCCATGCAGGTGTCTGACCCTACTTCTAACAGTGATACAAAACTTTCTAATGGGAAAGAAGAATCCAAAAACGTCATGTAAGTAACACAGGTCATTTTTGCATGGCGATTTTTCATAACTTGTCCATCAAATTTTTTTTTATTGCAAAATCTGATGTGCTTAAGATACTAATGTGATTTATTTTTAATTTTTTTTTGGTGTCTAAACAAACAATTGTTTTTGTCCCCTCTTCTAATAGACAACCTTTGTCAATTGCTGATGCCGCTTACCCCTTTCTTGCCTATTCTGGTGTTCCTTCGTTATCTTTCAGCTTCATTAAGGTAAGAAATTAAATGCTCTCCCACATTTCTTGCTAATTTGCAGTCTATCTCAAGTTTCTAATATTGCTGTTATAGCAACAATAATGTTATACTTGAACGTAACTTTTTGGTAAATTACTGGGTATTCAAAGGGAACGCTTCACTAAGACCTTTTTAAAACTGGTGTTGTAAGATACCTTGTGCGGTCTGCTCCAACGTGTCTTAGGATTGCCTTTTGTCAACTCAAGAATACATCATTTCACAGTTCACACAATGCAAAGTGTACACCATTTTAGCTGGTGGTGTCTGTATAGTATTGGATGTGGACTAGTGAGTATATGTCAAAGTAGTTTTTAAAGTTTATATATTCTGTCATCACAAGAGACCACTACCTGTGGTGTATTGTGGTTGCCTAAATAGTGAGATAGGGGGCGCTGTTCATGTGCCATAAGGGTTGTAAAGGTACAATATTTGTAGCTAAATAGCTTCCTTTACCTTAGTGCAGTCCTCCTTCACTTACCTCATCCTTCGATTTTTTTTTTTTTTTTTTTTTTTTTTTAAATGTCCTTATTCTGAGAAATTCTCACTTCCTGCTCTTCTGTCTGTAACTCCACACAGTAATGCGAGGCTTTCTCACTGGTGTGGAGTGTTGTGCTCGCCCCCTCCCTTGGACTACAGGAGAGTTAGGACGCTCTCTACGTTGCATATAAAGGAGCTGTGTTAGTGGGCGTCCTGACTCTCCTGTAGTCCCAGGGAGAGGGCGAGCATGACAGTCCACACCAGGGCGAAAGCCTTGCATTACTGTGTGTAGTTACAGACGGAAGAACAGGAAGTGAGGATTTCTCAGAAGAAATAAGGACATTTTAAAAGCAAAATGGAAGGATGAGGTAAGTGAAGGAGGTCTGTCCCAGGGTAAAGGAAGGAAAATTGTACCTTTTTTTTACAACCCCTTTTAATAACTGAACCATGATTACATTATTAAATAAGCATGTATGTAGAAACATAATATCAATCTGCTACAAACACATTGTGGTTGCCTGGCATGGTTTGTTCAGATACCTTCTTCCTGAGAGACTGCAGAACTTCACTGCATCCTTGAAGTTGCATTAAATAAGTAAAATGTTTTCTTAGGCCAAACTGTCACCACTACCATGCTGGGTGGTCTATTGAGCGGCGGATGTATTAAGTGGACGTTTCTACCATAAGGCGGGTCCCTGGGTACATCCCACTGTCTTGCATCATGCAGCCTCACTTTTATTCTGCCTGGCGTTAGAAGACATGGCCCTTCTGGAGCCCATGTGCTCTGGTGTGTTTTTTTTTAATTTTTTTTATTTGGATTTTTCCTGCATTTTTAAATCCTGGGATCTACAGGGTGGGCCATTTATATGGATCCACCCGGGTGGGCCAATTTATATGGATACACCCGGGTGGGCCATTTATATGGATACACCTTAAAGCGGTGGTTCCCCCTTAAAAACAACTTTTTTTATTTCACTGCCCCCCCACATTCCATCACGATTGAGGGAAAAAATTTTTTTTTCCTGCTTTACATACCTTACTACAGCATATTCACCCGTGCATCCGGGTTGCGAGTCCCGCGGGAGTGGGCGTTCCTCACATGCTGTTGATTGACGTTTTGCCCAAAAACGAGCTCTCCCCCCGTCGCGTAAGCCGCGTCACGGTTGGCGAAAGGAGCCGAACGGCGAGTCGGCGCTATACTGCGCATGCGCATCGCTGTTCGGCTCCTTTCGCCAATCGTGACGCGGCTTACGCGACGGGGGGAGAGCTGGTTTTTGGGCAAAACGTCAATCAACAGCATGTGAGGAACGCCCACTCCCGCGGGACTCGCAACCCGGATGCACGGGTGAATATGCTGTAGTAAGGTATGTACAGCAGGAAAAAAAAAATATGTGCCTTAATCGTGATGGAATGTGGGGGGGCAGTGAAATAAAAAAAAGTTGTTTTTAAGGGGGAACCACCGCTTTAATAAAATGGGAATGGTTGGTGATATTAACTTCCTGTTTGTGGCACATTAGTATATGTAAGGGGGGGAAACTTTTCAAAATGGGTGGTGACCATGGCGGCAACCATTCCCATTTTATTAAGGTGTATCCATATAAATGGCCCACCCGGGTGGATCAATATAAATGGCCCACCCTGTACAATCAACTGCCGACTGGGTGACCGGCTGGATCTTGATCCTTGTAGTCCCCCCCCCCCCCCCCCCCCCCCCCCATGTTCGGCCATCGAGCGTGTGCCGGCCTTTAGCTAGGCCGTCCACGACATGCCCCATTGCTCCAGGGGCGGCCGGTGAGCTATATGCTTCAGGGCACACATATGACTCTATGGCTTTGTCAGTGTGCCGGGCCGACATCCATGCCGTATCTACCTGTGGACATTGGGTCTGTCTGGAATGCCTCCAGCCGGTGGTCACAAGACGACTAAGTAGTATCCACTTACCTTGGCAGGGTGGTTGAGCTGGTGCATTCCTGGGGAGGTCGATTAAGGGTTTGCCCTGCTTTCCTCTCCCTCTTTCCCCATTCTGGGTGGGGGGGGGGGCTCCATTACTGCCGGGGGGGCTGTGCTGCTGTGAGGTGCTATTTTTTTATTTTTATGTGCTGGTGTGTGCTGGACTGTTCTGCTGTGTGTACTGTTTTTTTTTTAAAACACGCGTATGGCCGCTATTTTACCGGGGTCGCGGTTCTATGTATCGGCGGCCATTTTCTTGTAGCCCACATGCTTTTTTTTTTTTTCTGCTTTTTTTTTTTTTTTTTTTTTTTTTCATGTCGGCGGGCATCTTGGGAAAAGTTTTTTTGCCTCTAGTGCCTGAAATAACGGTGCCAAAGCCTGCAGAATACTTCCTGAGGGACGGCACAGCAAGGACAGCACTCTCGGCTCTTTAACAGCACTGCACTCTGGTCGGGGTGGTGAGTCTCCCTGGGGGGTCCCCTGCTCTGTTGCAGCTGGGAGGGTGGCCTGTGGGTCCTGCCTTGCAGTACTAGGGTGGCATATATAGGTGGGTCAGCATGGAGTCTGAACCGGAGGCTTCTACCCCAACCATGCCAGAGTTAACCCTTAGTGCTCCTGCGACCTCGGTGGATGCTATGGCAGCAGTCCTTGAGGCGTTTGTTGCCAGGATTGAAGCGGCAAGTAGCCAGAAGGGGGGTAAAAAGCGCCCCCTCCCTGCGCCTGCTTCTGGGGATGTCTCTGACACGGAATCAGGCCCTGCTATTGCATCTGGCCCTGGTTCCGTTATGTCGGATGATGCAGGCTTAGCCCACACAGACAGTGAGGATGAATCCGTTTCAGGGTCAGCGCATGATAAGTAATTTTGTTGGAGCTCTTATCACAGCAGTGTAGGATACTCAGAAACTTGAGGATTTGGGGGAGGCATCAGACATGCCGGTCCCTTTTGGGTTCCGAAAGCCACCCCGCACTGCAAAAGTGTTTTCCTTGTGTTCCATATCTGGAAAAATTGTTGTACAAGGAATGGGATCGGCCGCAGAATTTTTTTTTTTACTGTTCCAAAATACTTTGCGGTCCGTTATCCTTTTGAGGGGGACTTTAAAAAAAAAAGTGGGTCTCTCCTCCGTCAGTGGACCCCCCTGTGTCCAGGCTGAACAAGGCTACCACGTTACCTGTGGAAGGGGCTCCCGCTTCGCAAATTCGCAGCTTGGTGGAGGTCTCTTCTGTCCGGCCGTTGGGTTTGCAAAGTAGTTTCCTCGGGGTACAAGAGTTTCTCCCTTGCCCACCAAACAAATTTTTTTTCCTCGGGTCACCGGAAGGAGCTGTCCAGGATCTGCTGGTCAGGGGGGTGGTTGTACCGGTTCCCTCGACGGAACGGTTTCAGGGGTTTTACTCCAATCTGTTTGTACTCCCCAAGAAGGAAGGGGTCCTGCCAATCCTGGACCTCAAGGCCCTCAATTGTTTTGTCAAAGGGCAAAAATTCAGCATGGAGTCGCTTCGCTCAGTAGTAGCAGCGCTCCATCAGGGGGATTTCCTAGCATCCTTGGATATCAAGGATGCGTACCTGCATATCCCCATATGCGCAAAACACCAGAGATGTCAGCGTTTTGCGATCGGAGAGGGTCACTTTCAATTTGTGGCCCTCCCGTTCGGCCTGGCCTCGGCACCGCGGGTTTTCACCAAGGTGCTCGCTCCGATTCTGGCCCTGCTGAGGCAGCGCTGGATCGCTATTGTAGGATACCTGGATGACCTTCTGAGAGCTTCTTCAAGCTCAGAATTAGAAGAGGACATTTCTATCACCTGTCAAACCCTCTGAGAATTCGGCTGGCTATTAAATACCCAGAAATCGGTACTGGTACCGTCTCAGCGGCTGGGATACCTGGGGTTAGTCCTGGACTCCTCCAGAGGCAAGAGTTTTCCTCCCAATGGAAAAACTACAGACATTGCAGTCTGCGGTGCAGCGGCTGACGACCCAAAATGGGCGTCGCTTCGCTTTTGCATGAGTGCTGGGTCTGATGGTGGCCTCTTTCGAGGCAGTGCCGCATGCCCAATTTCACACTCGAGCATTGCAAAGAGATTCTGTCACGTTGGGACAAGCTCCCTTCGTCTCTGGATATCCAGAATCGGGTGAGTCGCCTGGTCAGGTCCTCCCTAGTGTGGTGGCTGACATCTCCGGCACTTGGGGCCGGAAAATCTTTTCTGCCGTGCCATTGGACAGTGATCACGACGGATGCTAGCCTCTCCGGCTGGGGGGGTGTCCAGTCAGTCCAGGGGCGCTGGACTCAGGAGTCCCGCCTACCAATCATTGTACTGAAGCTCCGAGCGATCAAGTTGTCTCTCCAAGTGGTCTCTGGGTCTACAGGACCGACCGGTCAGGATCCAGTCCAACGCCACAGCCGTGGTGTACGTCGATCATCAGGGGAGCATGCGGAGCTCTGCTGCAGCGACGGAAGTCGCGCACATCCTCCGGTGGGCCGAAAGGTACGTTCCGGCTGTCGGCCGTGTACATTCTGGGGGTGCTGAACTGTCAAGCCGACTAGCTAAGTCGCCAAACGCTAGGCCAAGGAGAATGGTCGCTACACCCGGAGGTGTTTCAGAGTCTGTGCCAAAGATGGGGCATTCCAGACGTGGACCTTCTGTCGTCCCATCTCAATCGGAAGGTATCACAGTTCGTGGCCAGGTCAAGGGATCCGTGGGCGGACGCGTCAGACGCGTTGGTGGCACCATGGGGTCACTATCGCCTAATCTACGCCTTCCATCCTCTGAAGCTTCTTCCTCGCCTGTTGCGCAGAGTGGGAGCCGAGGGGATACCAACAATCCTGATCGCTCCGGATTGGCCGTGCAGTCCCTGGTACGCGGACCTGGTGCGTCTGGTGGCAGACGTCCCCTGGCGTCTACCCCTGAGAGATTTGTTGCAGGGTCCTATCTTTCTTTCACCCTGCTTTACAATCGCTGGCTTTAAAGGCGTGGCTGTTGAGAGTCAGGTGCTGAAGGATCGAGGCCTGTCGGGCTCGGTCTCTACCATGTTACGAGCACGGAAGTCTACTTCACAAAAGATTTACCATCGTACGTGGAAGGCCTACATCGCTGTGTGTGAAGAGATGAAATGGCACCCCGTACATACGTGATGTCCCAGATTCTGCTGTTCTTACAGCGTGGAGTGGATCAGGTTGTCGCCTTAAGTACGGTTAAGAGTCAGATTTCGGCTCTAGCGGTCTTTCAGCGACCCTTGGTGCGTACGTTTGTGCAGGAGGCTCGGCATGTGGCCCCTCCTGTGCGCCCTCCACTGCCTCCATGGGACTTGAATTTAGTCCTTTTGGCGCTTCAAGAAGCTCCGTTTGAGGACGTTCGGAAGATTCCTTTGTTGACTGTCCCAGAAGGTTGTTTTTCTGGTGGCAATTACCTCGGTCAGACGAGTAGCTGAACTGAGTGAAAAAAATGTGGTGATACTGCGCTGTCTGGTAAATAAACAAACGAAATAAAAATGCTAGCAGCTTAAAATGTGAGATACCCACAAAAAACAAGCTGCGCAACGAATGTGAACACTCTAGTATCTTTGACACATAGTGATATGGTACAAATAAAATGAATTCACATGGAACAAATGATTTGCCCCATAGGTGAGATGAAATGTCCCAATGATTCCAAAATAATATGTAAACCAAAAGTAAAAGATGAAAAATAAGTCTCTATTGCAAAACACAAAGTGCATCTGATAATTGATAGTGAAATATCGTTTTCCTTTAAGCAGATAGTGACATCAATGCAAGAAAACCTCAGAATAGTGCATGGATAGACAAGACACCTCCACCTTTCAATCACACTGCCCCTTACCATAGGGGAAGATCCCAACTAGAGATCTTCTGACGGCAGATGGCTTACTCCCCAGCTAAGGGCTTGTGTGGCAGGATATCAGAGAGCCGAAATTTCTCCCAGAGTGGACCGATCAGTGTAGTTTAAAACCAATATGGAGAGGGAAAAGAGCTGACATAGTGTTAACCCATATAGCAATTTATTGTAAAAAATTTAAATCACACTTACAGAAATGTAGATAAAATTTGCTTGTGAATATATATGGCCGGCTAGCACAACCTGTTCACTCTGGGACACAGTATGCGGTTATAGACGTCGGCACGCCGCTACCCTACGCCGTTTCGTCTTAGACTTCGTTCTGGGACACGAGCGGCGTGCTGACTCACCGCAATTTATATCTAACAAACACAGATGGTACCGCCCCCATCTGAGCTCCCAGAATCCCTGAAGCTCTGGTGGCCATCTTGGATAAGGGATATGTTCAATATATAAGATTAGCTTATCCATTAATCTTACTATTCTAGCTGAAATATCAACAGCAGCCAAGAAAGGGAAAGTTAAAAAGGAAAAAAAAACTTTTGAAGTAAAAAAACTTTTGCTACTCAGTGATGGGCAGATTAAAAAATCCACCTTATAAAACATTGGATCGCTTTTTACAAGTCAGCCCATGTCTCTCGGTGTAGTGCCTCTACACTTATCCCATCAGTCTTCCTGTACTTATTCAACCACTGTGATGAAGATGGCTAGTATCTATCCGGAGTGCGCTGCGCTCTGTTGTGTGTACATCTGTCACATGAAGTGATGCACCTCCCAGGTCTGAACAAGTGGGCAATAGTTGTGCAGGGGACTGTGGGCAAACTTGCCCACACTGGAAACGCCATATGAGTATATCGTGCGCGTCCCCGGCTTATGACGCGCACGATCGAATTGGAGACCCACTTGCGCAGACATTAATAGGTCCGCCCACAAGTGTCGGCATCATCTGAGGCTGGGTGGGGCGCCAGCCTCAGATGATGCTGACACTTGTGGGCGGATTTTTTAATCTGCCCATCACTGTGTAGCAAATTTTTTTTTTTTTTTTTTTTTTTTTTTAAATTCGAAACGTTTTTTTTTTTTTTTCCTTTTAACTCTTTACCTTTCTTGGCTGCTCTTGATATTTCAGCTAGAATAGTAAGAGATTAATGGATAAGCTATTCTTATATATTGAACATATCCCTTATCCAAGATGGCCACCAGAGCTTCAGTGATTCTGGGAGCTCAGATGGGGGCGGTACCATCTGTTTGTTAGATATAAATTGCGGTGAGTCAGCACGCCGCTCGTGCCCCAGGACGAAGACTTCTAAGACGAAACTGCGTAGGGTAGCGGCGTGCCGACGTCTATAACCGCATACTGTGTCCCGGAGTGAACGGGTTGTGCTAGCCGGCTATATATATATATATATATATATATATATATATATATATATATATATATATATATATGTATATATATATATATGTATATATGTATATATGTATATGTGAATTTTATCTACATTTCTGTAAGTGTGATTTTAATTTTTTACAATAAATTGCTATATGGGTTCACACTATGTCAGCTCTTTTCCTTCTCCATATTGGTTTTAAACTACACTGATCATCGGTCCACTGTGGGAGAAATTTCGGCTCTCGGATATCCTGCCACACAAGCCCTTGGCTGGGGAGTAAGCCATCTGCTGTCAGAAGATCTCTAGTTGGGATCTTCCCCTATGGTAAGGGGCAGTGTGATTGAAAGGTGGAGGTGTCTTGTCTATCCATGCACTATTCTGAGGTTTTCTTTCATTGATGTCATTATATGCTTGAAGGAGAACGATATTTCACTACGATTAATTATCAGATGCACTTTTTTGTGTTTTGCAATAGACTTTTCATCTTTTACTTTTGGTTTACATATTTTGTAATCATTGGGACATTTCATCTCGCCTATGGGGCAAATCATTTTGTTCCATGTGAATTAATTTTATTTGTACCATATTACTATGCGAGTATCTGAACTGGTGGCCTTGTCCTGCAAGGCTCCTTACTTGGTCATCCACAAGGATATGGTGGTGCTGCGGCGGCAGCCGTCTTTCCTTCCAAAGGTGGTTTCGGGTTTTCACATTAATGAGGACATAGTCTTGCCATCCTTATGTCCTCAGCCGAAAAACCCGAAGGAGGCCACTTTACATTCCTTGGACGTGGTTCGGGCCCTACGGGTGTACTTGTCTGCTACGGCTCTGTTTCGGAAGTCGGACTCACTGTTCGTGTCGGTGACTGGTCCTAAGAAGGGTCTGGCGGTCTCGTCGGCCACCATTTTTAGGTGGATCAGACAGGTTGTGCTCCAGGCCTATGCCCTAAAGGGGCGGGCGCCTCCCTTTCAGGTTACGGCGCATTCGACCAGGGCGATTCGTGCCTCTTGGCCTTTCTGCCATCAAGCGTCTGTTTTACAGGTGTGTAAGGCAGCAACCTGGTCGTCAATCCACACCTTTTCAAAATTTTACAAGGTGGATGTGAGCGTATCTTTGGATGCCTCCTTTGGCCGCAAGGTTTTACAGGCGGCAGTTTAAGGTTGAAGTTCCTCCGTTGAACTCTGGTTTGTTTGGGGTGAAGCTTGGTTTGCTGTGTTTTTCCCACCCCTCAATTTTTTGACACTGCTTGGGGACGTCCCTAAGGTCAATGCTGCTGTGTCCGTCCATGAACAGAAGAGAAAATAGGATTTTTTTACTCACCGTAAAATCCATTTCTCTGAGTTCATGGACGGACACAGCACCCACCCCTCCTTTTGTACTGCTTGTTTACGAACTGAGGCTGCATGATGCAAGAGTGGGATGTACCCGGGGAACCCGCCCCCTGGGAGGTGCTGTAGTGTTTTAACACTTGAAATGCTTTTTATTTTTATTTTTTTCTCTGCTTAGTCTCTCCTGAAGGGAAGCTTTTTTTTTTTTTTTTTTAATCAAGTTTATTGCTCACAAAACATACAGTTAAGGAGAAAAACAGAATGACATCTTACACCCTGTATTCCAACATTCACAATAACAGAATTGCAGGTCAGACAACAAAAGTACGACTACAAATCATTTCACATATTCAATACACCATCTTGACCAGCGGGACCCACTTTGCCAAACCCCCGTCCACTCCCGCCCTTCCACCCCGCCGCTTTCCATGTATCCTCCCAAATGTCTAGGCAGGGGACCCTGTCTGTTGTCTTCTGTCCCTACACCCCTCCAAGTAGCCTTGCCTGTACCAGTCCAAGGGGCTTAGCCCAGGTGTCGCGAGCCATGGATCCCACAGTTTAATAAATTTCCCTGCGTTCCCTCTGTGTTGGTATATGTATTTTTCCATTAATAGTGTTCTACCCACATGCTGAACCCAGGTCTCGGTCGAAGGGGGCTCCCTTGACTTCCAATGCAGGAGAATGAACTTTCTCGCCTGGAACAATGCCCTGGCGAATGCCACTCTGGTGACCTCCACTCTGGTGACCTCCTCCTCTATCACCCCCTCCAAAACACCCAACAGGCAACAAAGTGGGTCCTGTGGAACGTTGGTCCGGAAAACTGAATTCAGCGTAGCCTGGACCTCCGTCCAATATCTATGTAGCTTGGGGCAACGCCAGAATAGGTGGATCGGATCCCCCCCTGGGCAGCCCTGTAACGTCCGCACAGCGGGTCCGGAGCCCAGCCCATTCTGAAGAGTAACCGGGGTAAAGTGCACCCTTAGCAATATGTAGAGCTGGGATACCCTCTGTGACACATTCCGTGAGCAGGCATTTACGGCCTGTAGCGCCTCCTCTCAACTCGATGGGCCCTAAGTCTGTCTCCCACTGTTCTGACACCCTCATAGGATACCCCTCCAAAAATGATGCCAGGAGCATGTTGTAGCATTGTGAGATCATGCCCTTGGTATCTTGTGCAGAACACAACATTCGAAAAATGCCTCAGAAGGTACCTTACCACTGCTGCAGTTGATCCCTTGTTGATAAAGTGTAAAGAGCAACTGCTTGTAGCTGTAATTTTTAGTTGTGACTGTTTGCTGGAAGCTTCCTGCAAATCTCCCGCATGGGTTTCCTTTCGATACACATGCATAGAACTGATGAACTGCAAAACGCATCAAGAAGTATCTTGTTTGCATGACTTTCCATGGATCATGTCTCTGTTTTTGTTTTGATCAAGAATGCTACTGGTGGCATAAGTACCCATTAATTTCAGTGGTAGACTGTCTATTAAATGTCACTTTCTTTCTGCACTACTGCTCCAATGTCAAGGACCTTTCCCCAAAGCTTGGCTCCCAGTCCACCTGCAAGGTCTGTCTCGGTCTTCCAAATCCTCAGATAAGCCGCCTTTCGCATAAAGGTATGCTCCACTTTCCAAAGGGGGAGCTGTTTGTCAACCTCTGTGTACTTGGTGCAAGCTGTCCAAGAGTCTATTTTGCAAGGAGTACAAATTGGCCCTCTGCTTGGTGGTAATGTTTTTCACTAATATAATTTTATCTTTTTTTTTTTATTGATAGGATAACAAGCCTTACGCTTATCTTGGAACCAGAAAAGATACATTTGAGAATTTTCAAAAGCTGGTTAATGTTGACCGCATGTGCAGAGCTGTTGCAAATATTGCCACCCAAGTTATTCTGCGCCTAACACATGATCACAAGCTGCCGCTGGACTTTGTTAAATACAAAGAGGAATTGCTTAAAATTTCTGTTTATCTAAAAGATAAAAGTGCTGATATAAATGTAAGTAACTCCAGATCTGTTTCTAGTAATTGTCTTGTGTGTGTTGTATGTTTTTTATTTTTTTTATTTTTGGTCTATGCTTGTTCTGGCTGTAAATACCTCAAAGCTTAATTCGATGACAGCCTGTAGACATAAGCCCCTGTCTCTCCAAAATCCATGTAACAGTATGTGTTGCTGCATGCTCCTGTGAATTTTCAGGTTTAAGCTCAACAAACGTGTCCCAATCTGTGTAAAAAGATCCTTTTTTAGATCTACTATCTATAGAGTGCAAGTGCCTGCCCGGCAACAAATTGATTGTGTTAGAGTGTTAGTGTGTGTGTGTGTGTTAGATTACAAAAGTGAGTACACCTCACATTTTTGTAAATCTTATCTTTTTTCATGTGACCACACTAAAGAAATTACACTTTGCTACAATGTAAAGTAGTGAGTGTACAGCTTGTATAACAGTGTAAATTTGCTGTCCCCTCAAAGTAACACACAGCCATTAATGTCTAAACTGCTGGCAACAAGTAAGTACACCCATAAGTGAAATTGGGAACAATTGGCCTTTTTTACTCCCCCGGTGTCATGTGACTCGGTGGTACAAGGTCTCAGGTGTGTTAAATTTGCTCTCTCTCTTCTGGAAGTTCAACAGTTTAAAGAACTCTCTGAGGATCTGAAAAGTTTGTTGCTCTACATAAAAATGTGCAAAAGAAAGGAACCATCAATTCACTATAGTGTAAGCGCTGCACCACCAAATGTGCCCGACAGGTACAGCGTCGCTTGAATTGCAGACTCGCCAGTTATGCTGTCTCCGAGAGCTATGACGAATAGGAATACTGGGGGAGAGAGACCCCCTGAAAAGGAAGTTGCGGACGGATCAGGCAGCTTATTTAGGGCATTTTATTGCACAATTGGTAATTGCAAGAACCCAAACTAGTTGCCCACCACCTAGCCATAATGTTAAAATGAGACAACGTTGTCTGTGTAAAAAACAGCTGCGTCACATCATGCACCAAAAATGAATCTTAATATAAGGTACAAAAAGTGGCAGTTAACTAGGTTGTGGTGACAAGCACCATCTGGGCACGTACATATACAATCACCATTGACCATCAAGCCCCCTCCTGGGGGATATAGAGGTGTAGAAATTTGAAACCAACTCACTGAGTGATGAGCCCTATGACGCCAGTGCTGCTGGGTTGGCTGAATTGACCATTGTCCAACTGTTGATATACACTATAAAGGGTAGCACATAGCCACTAACAGTCAATAATTCAGATCTGCAGCCTCAGGCCAAGATGTATTAACGAGGGAAACCCAGTGGGAGGTTTAGTGAATTGGGCAGTGAGTGGGGTTCCCCATACCCGGATGTCAGCCCCTCGTTGCTCCATGGATCTCTGGTGACAATGTAAGCCTTTCCTTTTTACTACTTCCTGTTCCTCCTTTTGTGATGACAGTATTGGATTTTATGCGCGTTACTGATTAAACTAGTAGTATTCATGTTCTATTGCCTGTTGTGAGACTGCTTTTCCTAACTAACCCATTGAGCGCTGGATTGTTTTGTGTACACCTCCAAGAATACCACTGCCTTGCTAAAGAAAGCTGAGGGTAAAGGTGATGGACTAGCTGAGCATGTCTCCAGACCTAAACCATATTGAGCATCTGTGGGGTGTCCTGGAGGAGTGCAATGTCTCTAATCACCAGCTCCGTGATGTCGTCATGGAGGAGTGGAAGAGGACTTTAGTGGCAACCTGTGAAGCTCTGGTGAACTCCATGCCCAAGAGGGTTAAGGTGGTGCTGGAAAATAGTGGCCACACAAAATATTGACACTTTGGGCCCAATTTGGACATTTTCATTTGGGGGTGTACTTTTGTTGCCAGCGGTTTAGACATTGATGGCTGTGTTGAGTTATTTTGAGGGGACAGCAAATTTACAGTTGTACAAGCTGCACACTCACTACTTTACATTGTAGAAAAGTGTAAACTCTTCAGTGTCACATGAAAAGATAAATTTACAAAAATGAGGTGTGTGTGTGTGTAAAATGGTTCTTTTTTTTTTTCCCCCTAGTGATTTACATGACCTCTTACCAAATGCGTTGAGGGACTTGGAGATGGGGCGGAGACTCCTTTGTCCTTTGAAAGTGTGGCAGTAGCTGTTTGAACAGTCCAGTGTAAAATGCACTACAGTGTTACCATAGTGACACTTTATTACTCTGGGGTGGTGTTCAGGATTTTTATTTTTTACATCAGATCAACACAATAGTACACAATAAATGGCTATGAAAAGCCATTCATTTTATACAACTGCCATTTGATATGCTGTGATTGGTCCTAGTGATCACATGGTACCGGCAGTGACCAGTACACTAATCAGTCAGCTGCCATCATCTCGCGTCAAAGAATGCTCTAGGATGCATGAAGTGTGTAACTGCTCAAGAAAATTGTCAGTGCTTTTTTTATAATCTACCAAACAAACTGTGAACGCCAGCTTTAATCTTTGGTTGTACAGGTCAATGTTAACCAAAATTGTGTGTGTTTGTTTTATTTTTTTCCTGCACACTGAGTGTCATAGTGTGCATTAGAAGCTGCAGTCTTTCTTATTTCCTGACTTTAAAAGGCATCTTGCCTGCCCCTTACAACTTGCATTCATTTGCAATATTCAGTCGTGGGGCTCAGTGTCACATGTTTGCATGCAGACAACTCTAGTAACAGTTTGCCGCCTAGGAATGACCACTGCTCCAGACTGATCTCTGCTCACCAAGGTATTTTGTTAGCACAGCTCCACTAAAGTGCCCCCATCGGTATTCAAGCAATGGGAGAAGTACTGAAGCAGGGTGCTGTGATGTTTCAAGAAACTATGTGCAGCAATGCCATAATCTGTGTGCATTGTGTAGAGAAGCAAAATGTAGTCTGCCTAGCTGTAATATAAGATTTAGGCCTTGTGCACACCGATGCTTTCAGGCATAGATTTACATTTTCAGTGCATTTCTTTGCCCACGAGACAGCTGCACCATACAGCCATCCAGAGTAATGAATGAATGCTGTAGCTGACTTTTAAGTAGCCATTTTGCTCATACAGGTGGCTACTGGGGAAGCGCTTGTGCTGCATTGATGTTTGTTTTTAATCTTTTTTTTTTTTTTTTTTTTTTAACCTTGCAGGGATTGGGTCTCACCTTAGATTGGATAAATTCTGCTTCAGGTGACTTTGGAAGGGCAGCTATCACGCTTAAAGATACCTTTGCTTCATCAGATCCTGAAAACAAGCCTTTCCTTCGCTCTCTCAATGACCGTGTTATGAAGGTAGATTTATTTTCTCTTTGTATTTTGTTGTAACCACTGTACATGTTTGTACATCCCAGCATGCTTAACTATGACACATCACACACAGGTCCAAGGTTCCACTTCTGTTCAACAATTTTGCCTTTTGGGTAAAAAAAATAGAACTAAATGCAGGTGCAACATCTGATAAGCTACAGTATATTACATTATTTGTTTAAAACTGCTTTCAGGTAAAAAATATATCTTGAGCCTTTACAACAGCTGGATGGTATGGTGTTAAACTAGCCCACTAAAGCCGAGTTCAGCACAGTGGTGATGCGCTGAGCTTTGCAAATCGCACTGTTTCCATGGACTAAGAGCAGTCTTCAGTGCTCTCCCATTTCATTGAGAATTACAAGCTGTCAGTCACAATGGCTGGCTATACTTTTACGCATTCATTCACAGGAAAGTGAATGAGTGACATGGTGTAAGGGCTTACCTTGAGTGGAGTCCATTTTGCAGGTTTGTATGCTCACCCTTACAAATACACACAGCCCACAGTAATAAGGTAAGACACTACTTGGGCTGTGAGTCTGTGCACTGGGGCAGGGGTCAAGTCCTGGGGAAAAAAATGTGGGAACTCCCACCCAAGATCCACTCCCCCACTTACTAAACCGAATGTTTTTTTTTTTTTTTTTTTTTTTTTTTTTTTTTTTCCCCCCGATCCACTGTACCTTAATAATCCTTTGTTACTGGCCGCTTCCTGTATATGGATTCATCGGATAGTGTAAGTTCGGTAGAAGCAAGTTCTTTCTAAATCCCGCTATAACTCGCGACAGACCTCCGCAATGTCTCCTGGGAACAATGACAAAAGCTCCCAGGAGACATTGCGGCATCGAGGAAGTGACGGAACTACCTGATGAATCCATATATAGGAAGCAGCCAGTAACATAAAGGATTACTAAGGTTCGCCTGTCCCTGACAGTGACTCGAGCTGGGCATCGCCGCTTAGTGAAGTATTGGCTCGGGCTGCTCTCGGCTGCTCTAGTCCTGCAAATGGAATGGAGTTCCTGCTGTGAAAAAGTGCAGGAACTCCGTTCCCACGCGTTCCCGCAGGACTTGAGCCCTGCACGGGGGCTTGATAGGGATTTGCCAAGGATAGCCGTAGTATAGCCGTGGTCCAGGATTCCAGAGTCGGGTAACTACTGACGGAAAGTTCAGGGTTGCAGACAGGAACCAAAGACATGTCCGGGGCACAAGCTGTGGGTCAAGGGCTGGAGAAGGCAGGGAAAATCCTAAAGTACAGGCCGGGGTCAAAGGGCAGGAGACGGCAGCATTCCAGGGTACATAAGCCAAAAGGGTCAGAAGCCGGGGTCGGTCTTGTAGGCTGAAGACAACCACAGGAACCGTTGGTACAGACAGGACCATCAGAGAACAATGAACTGACACATCCCTCATAGTGAGGCAGTGCTTTATACCCTGGTTAATTGGGTAACCTGCCTCAGCTGGACCAGGATAGACAGGTGCAGATTGCAGGGAGATCCAGAGACAGGCAATCGGCACATAGTTCAGAACCAGGCTTCGATGGACAGCAAGCAGAATATCAACTGAGTGGCTCAGAGGCAAAGACCTGGAGCAGCAACAGAGAGGTCCTGGGTTCAATTACACCCAGGGCCACTTAGGGCGTGACCACGCCTCGCTGTCTGTTTGGCACGGTAGCGTTTTTTTTTTTTTTCTTTTTTTCTTCCTTTTCTGAGAATATTTTGCCTTTCTGCGGTGCAGTGCTTTTGAGACCATACAAAAAGTATCAATAAGAAAAAGAGAAGATTGTTGCGCAGACCCAGCATAAAGTGCAAAAAATAAAAAATAAATACCAGCCGCGTCTTAAGTGTGCCATACAGCACAGACAAGCATAATGAGAAAAGGAAGTCGCGCTAGTTCAAAAATAAAAAATAAAATATAAAAATAGTGAAAATCCTGTGACTAATTAAGCCAAATAGTTAAATATATGGTGATAAGCACCATTCATGAAGAAGTGCAATTTATATATAACCACTAATTGACACAAATGTATCTAAATTAATAAAACACATTAACAGTCCAAGTGAGCCAAAAGGTTAAAGTAGTCCGCAGGTGTGTGATGAAAAAAGAATCTTCCGACTAACAGTGATATCAACCACGCTGTGTTTAGACCAACAGGAGACCTCCACCACAGATAGTACTGACTCTTACCAGAATTCAGTAAAAATTAGGCATGAAATCAAATCCAGCAGCAACATACAGGGTAATCTTCAACCAGCAGTATCCATAAATTAATATTCACCAAAAGAATCCAGGCTCCATAGATGCAACAGAGACACCAAAAGAGGAATATAGTGTAATACTGCGCTGGTTTATTGTAGCATAAAAAAAGCTAAATGCTTACTTACATTTCCAAAGAAAGAAATAGGCATCAAGCGGACATAAAATCGGGTACAAGATAAAAAAACAACACAGCCGGCCGGACTGTGTATAGGCGTGCGTCCGGATATCCGGATCCTTACACCTGGTAAACGCGGCAACGTCAGAGCGTCTCCTCCCGACGTTTCGTCACAATGGGGACGTGTTCACGGGGTAAGGAGACGCCCCAACCTGCCGCACATATATCAGATACAGGGGCGGAGCCAACCAAGGAGCAGGTCTGATCACGATCGTTAATTCTCCATTTTGACTCCTGGAAACCCGCAGCTCCTGCTAATGCAGACCGCTGCCCAAGTAGGGGAAAGAAAATGCACAATATTATCTCCCTCCCAAAGGAAAAAAGAAAAAGGAATTACTTTTAAAACCTTCCATTAGGACTCACAGTTTTGAAAACCGGAGGACCAAGGGAAGTAAGCCAATGTGAAAAGGGAAATGTATAGTCCTCATATGACTGAAGTCAACGGACAATGCTGCTAGCATATTATTCCCTGTCATACCGGACTTCTATAACCAAATGAAAAATTATGGAGATACGATCACCAGAGTCCGCCCCTGGTCGTCTGTATCCCCTATGCACATAAAAGAACATATAAGATTACTGCAGTAAGTAATCCAGCTAAATAAAATCGGCAAAATGTGTAAAAGGAACAGAATTAGCTGTCTATGTTTACACTAAATAAATACCTTAAAAGATTATAAATGACATAAAAATGTATCACATATACATAATTTACAATACCACATTTACACAGATATTTAAGAGTCTCTCGTTTAAAGAAAAAAGAGGATTCATCATACTGTATCAACTTTAAAGAACTAGTAAATATATCCGTAGAAAAAACGCGACTTTCATATTTAGAATAACTCTCCATAACGGAACTATACATGGACAGATCTCAATCACATAAATCATAAAGACTATGAGTTATCCAAAAAACAATTCAAGTCTACCTCGATATTTAAGCCGTCTTAAATATCGAGGTAGACTTGAATTGTTTTTTGGATAACTCATAGTCTTTATGATTTATGTGATTGAGATCTGTCCATGTATAGTTCCGTTATGGAGAGTTATTCTAAATATGAAAGTCGCGTTTTTTCTACGGATATATTTACTAGTTCTTTAATGTTGATACAGTATGATGAATCCTCTTTTTTCTTTAAACGAGAGACTCTTAAATATCTGTGTAAATGTGGTATTGTAAATTATGTATATGTGATACATTTTTATGTCATTTATAATCTTTTAAGGTATTTATTTAGTGTAAACATAGACAGCTAATTCTGTTCCTTTTACACATTTTGCCGATTTTATTTAGCTGGATTACTTACTGCAGTAATCTTATATGTTCTTTTATGTGCATAGGGGATACAGACGACCAGGGGCGGACTCTGGTGATCGTATCTCCATAATTTTTCATTTGGTTATAGAAGTCCGGTATGACAGGGAATAATATGCTAGCAGCATTGTCCGTTGACTTCAGTCATATGAGGACTATACATTTCCCTTTTCACATTGGCTTACTTCCCTTGGTCCTCCGGTTTTCAAAACTGTGAGTCCTAATGGAAGGTTTTAAAAGTAATTCCTTTTTCTTTTTTCCTTTGGGAGGGAGATAATATTGTGTATTTTCTTTCCCCTACTTGGGCAGCGGTCTGCATTAGCAGGAGCTGCGGGTTTCCAGGAGTCAAAATGGAGAATTAACGATCGTGATCAGACCTGCTCCTTGGTTGGCTCCGCCCCTGTGTCTGATATATGTGCGGCAGGTTGGGGCGTCTCCTTACCCCGTGAACACGTCCCCATTGTGACGAAACGTCGGGAGGAGACGCTCTGACGTTGCCGCGTTTACCAGGTGTAAGGATCCGGATATCCGGACGCACGCCTATACACAGTCCGGCCGGCTGTGTTGTTTTTTTATCTTGTACCCGATTTTATGTCCGCTTGATGCCTATTTCTTTCTTTGGAAATGTAAGTAAGCATTTAGCTTTTTTTATGCTACAATAAACCAGCGCAGTATTACACTATATTCCTCTTTTGGTGTCTCTTTTGCATCTATGGAGCCTGGATTCTTTTGGTGAATATTAATTTATGGATACTGCTGGTTGAAGATTACCCTGTATGTTGCTGCTGGATTTGATTTCATGCCTAATTTTTACTGAATTCTGGTAAGAGTCAGTACTATCTGTGGTGGAGGTCTCCTGTTGGTCTAAACACAGCGTGGTTGATATCACTGTTAGTCGGAAGATTCTTTTTTCATCACACACCTGCGGACTACTTTAACCTTTTGGCTCACTTGGACTGTTAATGTGTTTTATTAATTTAGATACATTTGTGTCAATTAGTGGTTATATATAAATTGCACTTCTTCATGAATGGTGCTTATCACCATATATTTAACTATTTGGCTTAATTAGTCACAGGATTTTCACTATTTTTATATTTTATTTTTTATTTTTGAACTAGCGCGACTTCCTTTTCTCATCATACAAAAAGTATGCAGCTGATAATCAGAATTTCTAATCGTAAGATAGTGGACAAAGAATCAGCCAGGCAACTTGCATTCTCAGATGTCGGCAGTGGAAGCTTTTCTTAACAAAATTTGTGTAGTAATGACCAGTGCAATAATGTGTACTTTGACTTCAAATGGAAACTTTATTTAAAATGTATTTTTCTTCTGTCTCCAGGTTGAGCACTCCCTGCTGTCCCCTTACGTCTCCCCAAAAGACAGTCCATTTCGGCATATACTGTATGGCTATGGTAATCACACGGTTGAAGCCCTAAAGAAACACCTAAGTCTGCTAAAGAATGAAACCCTGTTTGACAAAGATATCTTTAAAAACCAGTTTGCTCTTTATACTTGGACTGTCCAGGGAGCTGCAAATGCACTTGCTGGAGAGATTTGGGAGATCCATAATGAGTTCTAAGGTGTATTATGTAATCCTTAAGATATCTATGAGCATAACGAACACATGAGACTTCTATTTGCATTGCATAGTAGGCACCTCCCATCTGTTTCCTGTAGAGTACCCGGGGAGCCCTACCTTGGTGTGCTATAATATGAAAATGGCAACCAGTGCCTGAGGTTAAGGACTTTGGTTCATCCCATCCCAACACCTTAGTGTTGGTTAGTAAGATTTGCCAATAGTAAATTGTGAAGAGGGCCTTAACGGGAGCTGCTCATTGCTTGCAATGCTAAGTACCCCCCAGGTTTGGGCCTCACGTATACTCTACAATCAAGCAGAGCAGATGTGCAGTCGTTTTGGAGAGTTTTTATGTATGTGGTAGCCTCATGTGTTGCGTGCCCATAGGATTGTTTTAAATTAAGCACTTAACTGTTCTATCTTCCCACAAGTGGTTGTGCCTAGCCCTTGATTTACCTCTCGGAAGGCCCTTTAACAAATTGACACGTCTCTGCCTTATTTCTGGAAACCCTGTACTAAAAGGAAAACGGTTATTCTCAATTGTGGCAATTGACCCCCATGGGGGTTTACCTTTTTCTATTACATTGAGTAGTTTGCATAGTCTGTCTTCATTGCCTTGGGAAATGTTTTTTAGAACAGGTCTGTTTTGCTCAGAAAGCGAATATCCCAGCATGGGATATATGGCTACAAAAATATCTAGCTCTTGTATTCACCACCAGAACTGTCTTTTTACTTGACTCAATATCTGTTTAATGTGCTGCAGATGCATTGTTCCTTTTTGAATTTGCACAAAATGGCAGAGGCCTTGCACAACCTACCTTCAGCTGACACTACATTACTGATGTATTGCAAGTAGAAGTCTTTTTAGAAAATGAGCTGCTAAGTGAGTCTTTTGCCCTACTGTATTTCAAAAGGAACTAGTGTAAATAAGATTTGTTTCCAGTGTGTTCGTTCTGCAGTCTTTTTATTGGATACGTCTTGGACAAATGTTCATATAGTTTAAGTCAGAAGTGGAAATCCATAAAGTTTGAGGTGTAATAGTCTGACAAAGTGAGTTAACAGACCTGTTCTGTCAGTTTAAGCAAAATAAAGGCACCATATTCAAAAAGGCACTGAAGCAGATGTATGCAAACTGGAATAAAGAAGTCTTGTCCATAGTCACCATTCTATTTTTTTTATTTTTTTTTGTCTTGCATTGACTAGAGAAAATATATTTTTTTCTGTGTTAAATGGGTTCTGTTTGGCAAAACATTTGAAGCAATGCTTCATATGCCAAAAGTAACATTTTATTTTTTCACTCGGGAATAATGCAGTGAGATGTACTTCTTTTTCACAGCGGTTTATTCTATCCACTTGCTATATCTGGAATATAAATATCAATATTGCCCAATCCTGCAGTGCAGGATCATTTAATGTTGATTGGATGAAAGCTAGCAGGATTCCTTTCGCACTGAATAATGGCACACTTATTTATTTATGAGTGACAGAGATCACTATAAATAGTATTAATTTTGTTATTCTGGTAATTATCGGAAGCAGTGCCTTCCATAATTGACGGTTATACTGTCGGATTTTTTTTACTTACGAAAATATAAAAGCAGCATCTGCTTAACTTGAACGTGCTACTGGAACTTCTGCTGTCCACACAACGGGTGCAACCAACTTTAATAGTTTGATTTGGAGCTACAGAGTACAGATTGCATGTTTTAATTTTTATCACACCATCTACTCTGAGTAAAGTGCATACATACTTGTCTGCCTTTCAAAATAGCTGAGTTATATCTTACACAGTTGCTGAAGGGTGATGGGATACATAAATACTACTGATGTGTGCATTGGTCTTTGATTTGCAATGCACAGCTGGCCTACTGTATCTCGTAAAGTGCTGGTACTGAGTTTGTTGGACTGTAAGCTATATTACGTGGTAGGCTTTATATGCCTTAAAGCAGAAATTCCAGTACATTTTATACTGTATCTAAATAGTTGACATTATCGGGAGCAGTGTCTTCCATAATGGATTGTGAAAAATTTGGTAGTTTTTGCCTACCACTGTGTTATATCGGGGGCAGTGTTCCCTCATATGTTACACTACAGGTGTATTTAATTATCGGGAACAGTGTTTCCCATAATTTTTAGTATAAATGCTTAGGGTGTTTGGGGTTTTTTTTTTTTTTTTTTTTTTTTTCTGCTTGTCAGCCCTGAAATGCTCTTATGAAATCCTTTATCAGTGCTGCAATGGGAGTTTAGAGGTTCTCCATTAAAAATAAACAGATGGTCCAAAAATGCAGCTTGTCGTAGCCGTCTTGAAAAGTTGCATAAAACAAAAAATGGGGTTGGAAGCAGCCAGGGCACATAACTATGATCTTGCATCCGATTGTAAAAAAAAAAAGATGGTTCCGCTCTATGGGTAACCAATATATCTTTAGAGCTGCCGCCTCCACTATAACTGCTACCTTGGTAGAGGCTAACTTAAAGGATCACTAAAGTGAGATTATATGTAAATGATCCTGTTATACTTGCCTCCACTGTGCAGCTCGTTTTGCACAGTGGCCCCGAACCTGGTCTTCTGGGGTCCCTCGGCGGTTGTCTCGGCTCCCCCTTCATGTGCGCAAGCTCGCATGGTGGAAAGCTCTTGCGTGCTCTCGTGATATAGCCGCTCACTGCATCACTCGGCCCCATACTTGGCGCAACGCGTTATTTGATATGATTGACAGCAGCACAAGCCAATGGCTGTGCTGCTATCAATATCAAATGAGGAGCCGACTCAAGCTGGGGGAAGCCATCGCAGGAACAAGCCCACGGAGTTTCGGGGCTTGGGTAAGTAAAACCGGGGTGCCTGTCATTGCCAGTTTTTTTTTTTTTTTCACCTTAATGCATAGGATGCATTAAGGTGAAAAAACAAACCTTTACAACCCCTCTAATGTGATTTATAAAGTGGGAGTGGCTCTGCTTGTGTAATTGAATCCCTGTTACATGTAACGTTATAATAAAGTGACATGTGCTAGGGTATGTGCATGCTGATAAAAATAAACAATTTACTAATCTATAAAAATGGGCAAATGTATACAGTGCTAAAATCACATCTCCTGTTGACAGCGGTATGATGAAATGCATTGGGTGAAGCATCTAGCGCCATTGCGTCACGTCTGGTTTTGGCCCATGGAACATTCGCATCCTGGATTCCTTGATGCATTTTCCCACCACTGTGATTTTTAAAATGTTACAACCATGCGAGTGCAACTCTTTATGTATCAGATTGACAAGTGAAAAAATAAATGCAAAAAACTCATGGCTGTGCTATCACTTATCAAGTGAAATAAATCAGGAACTATGTTAAAATGGCATGGTATCTACCCTTGGGAGAAAAGGGACGTGCTAAAAAAATGCTCATAAGTCGTGCTAGACAAGGTCACAATTTATTGCGGCATGCCATTGTGTCCACTCTTGCTCCCCTATTTAACCACACTTACCAGAAGGCTTTCCCCCTAGTTTGGGGTAACCAGCATTCACAGCGCTATTGATATGTATAAACCAGTGCCTTTCCGTCCAACTCCTCTGCCCATCAGTCTCACTCACATATGGGAATAATAGAGAATGAACCCCATAATGTAATAAATGCGATAAGCGGCTTTACAAGTATACATAGAGTTGCACCCGCATGGTTGTAAAATGTCAAATCGCAGTGGTAATCAAATACATCAAGGAATTCGGGAAGTGATGCCTTCCATGGGCTAAAACCAGAAGTGACTCAATAATGCTAGTTACGTTTCTCCTACACGTTTCATCATACTGACGTCATTGGAAGCTGTGTATGAATTTTCTATTTTTACATAGTAAATTTTATATTATTGTGTCAGCACGTACATGCCCTAGCACATTTCGCTTTTATTATAAGTTAACCGTAACAGGGATTCAATTACCCAATAAGTAGCACCACTTTATAAACCACATTACATCAGATTTTTGTGCCATTTTTTGCTTGCCTTGGACAATGAGTGAACACTTTCTCTAAATGTGTAGTAGCCCGAGGTTTGATATTAGTATGCCATATGTTCAATTGCATGTGTCCACTGGAGCACCCTAATGCCTTTTAAAAGCACCTTGGGACATTATGCATATTTGCATCAGTAAATGCTCATGGTTTATAGTCATTTGAACCTTGTTTGGTAACTAACTAGTTTGCCTACTCCTATACAGTAAATATTCTGGGCCTCTCATGCTGTTCAATTTAAAAGTGGTCTTGTAAAAGATTCTCACTCACTGAGGGCCACCCCTGTTGTATTTTAATGTAGAACCTCTTTTAAATGCAATGTAGATTTGAAATCCCTTGGGTGCAACTTCTGGTTGCCCCTGTAAAGCAGCATAAAATGTGTAGATTTGGTATTGTTACAAACATGCACGCACTTAACCTTTTTTTTATAGGAACTGTATTCTGCATACAAGCACTTACTGTTGTCATTTTGTTATATTGTCGGCTATCTACAACCCTTAAATTGCATTGTACTCCTAGTTCTCCAAGTATATATTTAAAAATAAAAAAAAACTAGTGATGGTCCTCTGACATCTATGCCCTTTTTTTTTTTTTTTTTGCTTTGTGACCTTCTGTTTGTAGCTTTTTACAGCAGATCTTAGTTTGCTTCTAACATTTAGTCAACTAAGTAGTCAATCACCTGTAATACTTTGCTGATGGAGAAAATTGCAATACCTACATTGGTGCAGGTCTTATAGATGTGTTAATGTAGTTGAAGGGAGTTTGTCAGTACAGAAATATGCTGCCACTGAAAACTTGCGAATCTTTCTATACTAAAGTTAGAAGGAAAAGCTCCTTTTTTTCCTGAGCAAACGTATATCTCCTACTCTTTAATCTGTGTCTATATAGACGTCATATGCAGTTAATTTATTTTCTCCCTACCCTGGTCTGCATTGTCATCTTATGGCATCCTGTTGTCCAGCCCATCTTTCACTTGGCCCTGCCACAGGGTATATTGTATCGAATAGGATGTGGCACGGATGTTGAACTCCTGCTGGGCAGTAAGAAGGTGGAGTTTTCATTTGCACATTTGATAAACCTGTTGGTTCCACCTTCAATTAAACATTTATTCATGCACAGTTTAGGGACTTTAAAGTACCTAATCGTTTTGGCTTGTAAAAAGTATGTAGGTCAGGAATGTGTTTTGGTGTCAATCACTCGCAAGGATTGCCTAGCAGCCATTTTTTGACTTTTGAAAATAAAGGTCCTGTTTATTACCACCCATCAGAAGATGCCACTCTAATTTATTAGCCATAACGTATAAAAGCTTCCTATTTGTTTCTTTTTGAATTTGCAGCCATAAAACCCTCCCTGTGTACTAGAAAGTTTCCCTTATTGTTGCATTTGAATTCACAGCTTAAGGGATGACAGCCTTGGAGCTTGCACCTTTTTGCAAAAAGTCATCAATGGCAACTTGGTTCTATATCGACCGTTTCCTTTCAAACTGCTAAGTTTTACAAACTAGAGGTAACTTCAATAGTATATTACGTATGCTTGATTGGTTTGTTTTTTTTCCACATTATTGTACCTTTTTTGTATGGGCCCACGTGGATTGGGCTTTTGGTTTGCTTTGATCAGGTTTTGCATTCTCAAAGTCTGGGAACGGAAAGCCTACTTAAAGCAGGTGAACTGCACCTGTCGGCAAATTCTCATCTCAGCACCATCCTAATTTGATGCCTTTGACATGGGGCCAAATGAGGTAAAAGCATAAGGATTTGCAGAAGGGGGTGTGCTCAAACTTTTGGGGAATTTTTAAGTTGTGTAAAACTTTTTTGGTACATCTGAAAAGGTCACAATTGTCGGTCACCATGTGTAACAGCATTTCTGTACAGACTTGCCCTCTAATCTTTATTCTGTGCTGATACATGTCATTTGGTGATGTCTGAATTACTGTATTGTGCTATAGCATTTCTTTTGACTTGTCATATCTTTTCACTGCCTCTTGTTTATGCTGCATCATTGTTCAATAAATGGCTTAAACAAAAAGGTTTTGGGTTTTATTGAAGTTAAATTTTATGAAGTAAACAGTGTTTCAATGACTTAATAAAGTGGTGTTAACTGTAACAAAGGTAAAGGTATAGTGGTGAAAACACAAGCTGCAATCAAATCTAGCCCCTAAGGTTTATAACCCCTTCATAAAGAACAAACAGGAAGGCACAATCACCTAGTGCAGGGATATGCAATTAGCGGACCTCCAGCTGTTGCAGAACTACAAGTCCCATGAGGCATAGCAAGACTGAAAGCCACAAGCATGACACCCAGAGGCATGATGGAACTTGTAGTTTTGCAACAGCTGGAGGTCCGCTAAATGCATATCCCTGACCTAGTGAATTACCGAAAATGTTAGGAGTAAAAATACTCACAAGTGCAACAACTGAGAGCATGCAAGCAAGACGAGAACAAACAGTGCAGAATATGCGTATCCCACAGCAGCCCGCTATGCTGACAGGCTAACTATGATGAGCAGAGAGCCCTTTAGAAAGCATTTTCTTCAAAAGGCCAATGACCAGGCTCTCATTGAGGCGTTAAAGGGGTTGTGAAGGAAATTTTTTTTTTCATAATAAGCATCCTTTACCTGCAGACATTCCTCTTTTCACTTCCTCATTGTTCGTTTTTGCTCAGAAGTTGCTCTATTTCTTCTCTGTTCTGTTCACTTCCTTCTTGTCTGATTTTACTGACAACCGTGACGGGAGGCTTTACTGCGGTGGTCAGTGACGTGCTCGCCCCCTCCTGGGAACTAAATCTGTGCGGCAGGACGCTCTCTACGTGTTAGACTTCAAGGAGGTGTGAATTACTGGGCGTGCCGCAATGCATACTGGGAAATGTCGTTCTTGCATGAATGAGCACCGTAAACCAGGAAGTGAATGAGAGAACAGAAACTAGAATGCCGGAGGTGATATAGATGAAGGAATTTAATAGGTATATACTGTTTTTTTAACAGAATCATTACACTATTCTGTCTGTCTACCTTGCAGACATTAATTTTAGGCAAAAAAAATCGTTCCTTTACAACTCCTTTTAAGTATCAGCAGTGCTATGCAGATGCGGTCAGTGTTGTGATGCACAGTAGTGAGGGCATGGGTCTGGGAGTAGGGCAGTTACTGCACAAGATGGGTGTAATAGTACGGGTTCGTTTTTTTTTTTTTTTCAGCACTTGTTATAATATCAAAGCTTTTGCCATTAGGCGAATTCACTGGGAAATATTGGGCTATCCTTCACTGTGATTCTGTCTCAAATTCTATCCCAGAGCGCCCAAACATTTTTCGTAGATCCAAAAATCTGAGGGGCTACTTGCCACCCAGCAGAGTTCAATCTCAAATCTTGGTCAGTCCTGGCTGGAGTGGTGTGTTTAATCAGAAGAGAAGCTATAGGTGCGGTGTCTCAAATTGTGGAGCTTGCCACTACATGTGGCTAAGGAAAAGGTCAGTCACAGGCAACTGCCAGACCTACACCATTCAGCAGCTCATCAACGGAGGAACACAATTTGTGGTTTACTGCCTGTTTATGTATGCCCTTGGAGCTTGCTCTGTCTGTCGCACTGCACACACTTTACAGGCATGGTTTGGGATGCATAAGAGAAACCACCTCAAAGGCTTTGATAAACGCACCGTTCCACTCCATTGTTTATCTTGAAGCACAATAAAGATCCTGCTGGTCTCGGGTGTTTGGGTTGGAAACCACTGGGGATGTGGATCTGGGGAGATGGTTGCATAAGTTATGTAGGAAGGAAACTCTCTGGATAAAGACTATAAACCTTGACCACCAAGGGGCCTGAATTTAGTATAGGATGTCCAGACTTTGATGTAACTAATGTGTTGATGGCCATGGGGTATCCTTGCCATTGTATTTCTACATTTGATGCAGGTGCACTATGACAGTCTTTTTCCTTGTTCCCAAATATTTTAAAGTTGAACAAAGTGCGATACAGAGACTTCATAGTAGAAGAGAAAAATTTAAATCTGGTCTCAAGCTATAAACACATTTGGTAACAATTGTTCAGAGAAAGCAAGTACATATGACACAATAAGATAGGCCTCAGTTGGTGTAGGCTTATAGTCTAGAGAAGGTCTAGGTAAAAGTGTCAACATCATCGCCAAAGAATAGGAGAGGACCTGCTCGGTACAGGGAATGGGTGTTAAAACTGCCATGTTGGTGTCAAACCTATAAAGAGCTTAGAACACCCCTGGTGGTACTGGGGGACCGCAATCTGGATCAATCCAAGTTGGTATCGCTAATGGAGTATATGGCCCTGGAATGTCTGAGTGTGGAAAAGATGTACTTGGATGTGAGAAGAGCAAGCGGGGCACTCTGGATCGGAAATGGCAGAAAAGGCTTGAACTGCAGGGAACGGGAAGTGTGTGGGGAAGGAAGGGGGATCTCCCTAGAGTGCCAGTGCTGCTGCAACATGCCTTAAATCGGGTGGGGGAGGTGTCGCTTAAGTTATCGTGGCAGTAGGAGAGGCATCTAAGTCGGGACATAAGTGATCCAGGGCCTCCACAGCTTTTTTAAGGATGATTCTGTCCAATCTAACTGCCTCAATTTTGGCATGGGCCATTGCTTGAGTTAACTATGTTTTTCATTGCTAGGATACAGGAGGGGGATTTCCATGCTTTCCCAATGGTCTATTTGGCTGCCGTGGTAATGAAAAGTAAGAGCTTATACTGGCGGTGGGTCAAATCCATGGGTTTGTGGTTCAGGAGCGCCACTGTCGGGCAAGTGTCTCAGAGAATTGATGGTATCCCAAATACTTCAGACCAGAAGGTGCGTACAACAGCAGTATATGGATATGGGAGCCCGACTTGTTGCAACCTCAGCATTGAGAGTATTGGGGGGGGGGGGGAGGAGTTGTATTTCCTGGTGGACCAGATACCTTCTGGTGAGCACTTTTTTTTTTTTTTTAATAAAATATGTGTGTGTATGTATGTGTATGTATGTGTGTGTGTATATGTATATGTATATGTATATGTATATGTATATGTATATGTGTATATATATATATATATATATATATATATATATATATATATATATGCCACGATTTAAGGGTAGACGGATTTAGTTGCATGCCAGATGTAGGTCCAGTTGACTGGATCAAGTGTTGGTTTAAGATCTTTCCCATTTACTAACGTAGGTTGTGGATGTGTGAGACAGGAGTTGCATATAAAGGTCTGAGATGAGCCTGCATCTATGGGGGTTGAA
Source organism: Rana temporaria (assembly GCF_905171775.1). Lineage (NCBI taxonomy): Eukaryota > Metazoa > Chordata > Amphibia > Anura > Ranidae > Rana > Rana temporaria. The sequence continues at coordinate 197,174,898 of NC_053492.1, forward strand.
ATTACATACACACTCAAAGGTTTTTAATCTTGGGGTGGTGAAATCGGGGGGCGGGGGGGGGGGGTACACTGGGCAAGGGAATTTGCAAGTATCTGAAGAGTTCCAATGAAGGAAGACTGTGATTCAAAGTGTTGAAGGGTTTGATGGTTGAAATGATGGTGAGCTCTAAGCAGTCCTGCATTCGACATGCAGAGAAGGATGGAAAGGACCAGACTGGGTAAAAGGAGGGGTTATGGATGAAGAGGGGATTATGGAGGGATTTGAGGCCAAAACGGAATTTAAGCCTGTCCCAAATGACAAGACTGTTTAATAATGGTGTTGGAGACAGCCCTATGTTGTGATCGTCCAAGCCATAGTAAATTTGCAGTGGAAAGGGGGTCCCGGTATACAGATTTCAGTGCTACAGTGTGGTTTCTTTAGTGGCATGGTATTTAGGCAGCTGTGCTAATTGTGCGGCATATTTTTGAGCATGCTAAACCCACTCCTGCTCTTAGGAGTATACAGAATAGATTTAGGCAGGTGGGGCTTTTGCCCCAAATGAATTGATACCCTACGCTGTAGGATTCGCAGGTAATAAGATGGAACCTGTATACGCAGTATTGTAAAACAAAATAGTATTTTAGGGAGCATATACATCTTGACAAGCTATTCTGCCCATCCGTGCTAGGGGCAGAGAAAGACTATTGTGATATTTAGATTGAGGTGTGATAACATGAGGGGGATAGCTGGCTGAAAAAAGGTTGGTGGGCCTGCAGAGAATTTGACCCCTTAATAGGAATTACTTGGTAGCCCAGGAAAAAGGCAGACTTGCACGCAGCTAGGTGTGCAGGGTGGGCAGCAGGGAAATATTCAGTGCAGTCAACTTTTGATTGACTAGAAGACGGACACTAAAAGCAGGATAGCATTTCCAGTAGGTTAGATTGAAATCAAGGGAGAAATCAGGAACACAAGGACATCGTCCGAAAAGGCAAAGCTTATGTTGGTGTCCACTTAAGTCTAGACCCTTAATGTTTGGGTTAGTGGATAAAAAGACTAGCCGAAGCAGTGTGAGGAGAGCGGGCAGCCTTGTCGGTGGCATCACTCTATAGGGAAGAACGAAAGCCTAAGTAATGCACATGCCCTGGGGTTTTGGTATAGGGCTGAAACGCATTGCAAAAAATTGGTTCCGAACCACCAGCGGTGTAGGATAAAGTGCCAATTTGGCCAGGAGAGTGTATTAAACATAAAAATAAATCAGGTTTGTTTGACAACTTCTGTCTCTCATGAATCAATGCTGTCGCTTAAAATATTTTTTTCCAGCAAGAACTTGTCTGTGGTCTTTTATTAATCTCTCCAGTATCTTCCCAACTATAGAAGTTTAACAGGTCTATAGTTGGTAAAGACTGTTTTCTTTTTAAATATAGGCACCACATTGGCCCTGCGCAAATCCAGTGGTACTGTTCCTGTCATTGAGTCCATAAAAATTGGATACAATGGCTTTGAAATTACAGAGCTCAATTCTTTTAGGATCCATGGTTGTATGCCATCTGGTCCAAGTGCTTTATCCACCTTTTAATTCTGTCTAAATATTTCTAGATCATATCGCTTTTGAGCAATTGTGGATCATTTGGGGCTGTGTCACCATTACCCCATTATGGACATGAGCCCCCCCCATGCTCCTTTGTATACACAGAGCTGAAGAAAGTATTTAATTAGCCTTCTCTTTGTCCCCAGTCACCCACTCTAGGTTATTTTGTTAAGGGCCTACATGCTCAGACGTGACCCTTTTACTATTAATATATTTGAAGATTTTTTGGGGGTTTGTCCTATCTTTTGCAATCTGTCGTTCCTTTTGAGTTTTTGCATCCTTGATTTCCTTTTTACATATTCTGTTACAAATATTATAAGGTTTAAATGACACTAGTGTTCCTTTTTATATTTATATTTTTTTAAAAGCTCTTTTCTTATAGTTTATAGCTTTATTTTTTTTTTTTTTTTTTTTTTTTTACTTTGGCCGTGAGCCACATAGGTTTTATTTTTAGACTTTTAAACTTATTGCCCATGGGAATATACAGGGTGGGCCATTTATATGGATACACCTTAATAAAATGGGAATGTTTGGTGATATTAACTTCCTGTTTGTGGCACATTAGTATATGTGAGGGGAGGAAACTTTTCAAGATGGGTGGTGACCATGGCGGCCATTTTGAATCCAACGTTTGTTTTTTCAATAGGAAGAGGGTCATGTGACGCATCAAACTTATTGGGAATTTCACCAAAAACAATGGTGTGCTTGGTTTTAACATAACTTTATTCTTTCATGAGTTATTTACAAGTTTCTGACCACTTATAAAATGTTTAATGTGCTCTCCAGTGACATGCGGTGAGTGCTACGCTGTGGGCTCTTGCTGAATGAAGCTAGGACAGCCACTGATGCTTCTTCATTAGACCCCTTTCACACTGGATACGCCTATAGTGATCAGAAACTTGTAAATAACTCCTAAAAGAATAAAGTTACGTTAAAACCAAGCACACCATTGTTTTTGGTGAAATTCCCAATAAGTTTGATGTGTCACATGACCCTCTTCCTATTGAAAAAACAAATGTTGGATTCAAAATGGTCGCTATGGTTACCACCCATCTTGAAAAGTTTCCCCCCTCACATTTACTAATGTGCCACAAACAGGAAGTTAATATCACCAACCATTCCCATTTTATTAAGGTGTATCCATATAAATGGCCCACTCCGTACTTTGCAGTGAGTTCACAAACAGTCTTTTTGAAGAATTCACATTTCTGTTCTGTGCCCATTGATGCCAATATTCCCTCCCAGTCTAAGTCACGGAGAGCAGCCCTCATCCTTGGAAAATTTGCTCTCTTGAAGTGAAGTGTTTTTATCTTTCCTGTGTGTGTGATTTTTGCTTACAGCTAACATCAAATGAAATCATGTTATGGTCACTGCTACCCAGGTGTTCCTTTATCTGAACATTAGTAATAAGCGCTGCATGGTTTGAGATTACGAGGTTCAACAGAGCATCATTTCTAGTTGGGGGGTCTTAATAAACTGGACCATAAAATTGTCCTGCAATAGGTTTAAACATTGTTGCCCTTTATCCCAGCAGTGCCATTACTCCAGTCAATTTCTGGGTAATTAAAATCCCCCATTTTCACCGTCCCAGCCCTTGCAGCCCTTTTCATGTGTACAAGGAGCTGAGTCTCCACCTCCTCATTAACATTGGGTGGTCTATATTAAACTCCAATTATTAACTTTGAACTATGCACATCTGTATGCAGTTCCACCCATAATGCTTCAGACTCATCACACTCTCCATCCACCAGGTCCTCTTTCACACTCACTTTCAGATCACTTCACATAGACAGAACCCTCTACCTTTCCTTTTTACCCTGTCTTTTCAAAAGGGTGAATAGCCAGGAATATTAATAGCCCAGTCATGTGAGGAATGAAGCCAATACTGATTTTACATCCTAGCTCTCCAGATGCACCAGAGCTTCCAACTTGCCTATTTTGCTTGGCAGACTTCTGGCATTGGTGAACAAACACTTAAATGCATATATTTTGACCGGTCACATACTATCCTCTTGGGTGTTCTGAGATTGCAGATTGCAACTAGGATTTGCTGATATACTTTGGGTTTATGTGCTTTGGTTACTCTACCACTAATGCCCCTAATACTACCCTCTGGAATATGTTCCACGCTATCAATCTCTGGACCCCCCCCCCCCCCCCCCCGTCGCCTAGTTTAAAACCCCTCTAACTTTTTGGCCATCTTCATTCCCAGCTGATCTGCGCCCTTCTCATTTAGGTGCAGTACGTCCCTTCTATAGTACTGGTTATTGACTGAGAAATTGGCCCAGTCCTCCAGGAACCCAAACCCCTCCCTACTACACCAGCTCTTCAGCCACTTGTTTAGTTCCCTTATATTCCTCCTACCTTTCTGGTGTGGCTCGATGTACCAGTAGTATTCCTGAGAATACCATCTTGGAGGTCCTTTTCCTCAATTTAGCTCCCAAGTCCCTAAAATCGTTCTTTAGGACACTCAATCTGACTTTGTCATTGGTACCATGACAGTTGGGTCTTCCCCAGCCCCTCCCAGTAATCTGTCCACCAGATCCGTGATGTGCCGAACCCGAGCACCTGGTAGACAACATAGTTTGGCGCTTCAGGTCTTTGTCACAGATTGGCCTCTGTCCTAAGAATTGAGTCCCCTACCACCAGAATCTTTCCTTTCCCTTTGCTTCCCCCCCACACTCACTGGAGGAGTTCTTCCCCTGGCAACTAGGAGAGGAGATTACTTATTGGCATGCTCCAGCCCTGGATTGGCCTCCCTGTCACTTCCCCCTCTACCCTTCCTGACTGTCATCCATCTACTATTTTCTAGTGCCTGCACCTGTCTCCACCCGTCTGTGCTGGTTCCTGCCGTGTAAAAAAAAAAGTGTCAGAAAAAAGGTGTTAAGCTGCAAGTAAAAAGACCCAAAAAAATTCCTAAAATGCAACACAGCAGTCAAAAGCAAAACGTGTTCACACACTCCACTGTCTAGCGTCCCCAATAGTATAGTGTTCCCAAAAAAATTGGCGTTGGCAGATCAGCCACGACACCTGCATTTAGCCCCTCCGCCCAGCCAACCCAAACAAGTGCAGTATTAATAGATCACTTTCAATTCCAATACACAGTGCACGAAACCGCAGCGTTGGAGTCAGGCCTGATCTCTGCTAGTGCTAGCAGTTAGGGAAAAGGGAGTAGCCACTCCAGGTGGGAACCCAGATGAATATCCTCCGTTGCAGACAACTCAGGTGCAGGCAATGCACTTGGCAAAGCAGAAACAAAGACCGTCTCTGGACAGCCGCACTCTGAAAAAATTGTAGCCTTTATTAAAAAAAGGACAGCACTACAAATTACAGCAACATAAAATAAAACCCGACCTCTGATGCGTTTCGCACTGAAACTAGTGCTTGGTCATAGCTCATGACTAAGCACTAGTTTCAGTGCGAAACGCATCAGAGGTCGGGTTTTATTTTATGTTGCTGTAATTTGTAGTGCTGTCCTTTTTTTAATAAAGGCTACAATTTTTTCAGAGTGCGGCTGTCCAGAGACCATCTTTGTTATTGCTAGCAGTTAATTTTAATTTTTTTGTAGCAGTTCAAGACGTCTGACAACCAGGTGCTTTTTTTTTTTTTTACCTGTGAGTCACACTAGATACCTGTAAGTTATAGTGGCCAAAATATCAAACGAATGGTACACTAGTAAAGAGACCTACAGGATACTGAGCATGGCAGATGAGCGCACAGGGGAAGCCTCGCTGTTGAAATCAGATTCAGGCGCAGTATTCAAACCCGTTGAGTGGCACCCTGACAGATGGCTCTGACAATGGCGTAGAGGTCCCTGCTAAGGTCAGGCGTACCTGACCCCTTTCTGTTGCTGAGGTGCAACAGTTGCAGGGTTCTCATATGCAGCAGAGTGCCAGTACTAGTGCTGCTCAACCTGATGAATTGGCGAGCACCAGTGGCCTAGCACATCCTGGTCATAGATAAACCAGCACTGCAATAACACTTGGTGATGTGGCGAGTCTCATAAGTGCAGTTAAAGCTGGTGTGGTGGCTAGCACAAGTAGTTTTCAGGGGGAAATTACAAATTTAACTCCCCTTGGCTTTTATGAGCTGTTTTTCAGGGAAGATCTGTAATGACAAATCTGTATGGACCAAAGCTATTTATATGCTTGTCAATTTATTGCTGCAAATACAAATTTGTCCCTTGCCAATGTGGCTGGGAACCTATCACGGTTCTTGAATTTAAGACCTTTCTGGGTCTATCCCTCCCCATGGGCATTGCTTAAAAGAGTGAGTTGCGGTCATATTGGTCCACTGACCCAATTCACCATATGCCCGTGTTCTCTGCTGCCATTTCCAGGACTATATAAAAGAAAGTCTTGCGGTTCATGCACTTTAATGACAATGAACTCTGCCGTCCTCTGGGTGACCCTGAATGTGCACGACTCCACAAAATTCGGCCCCCCGTAAACCACTTCAACCAAAAATGAGCAGCCTTGTATATCCCTGATCAAGATGGCTGCGTTGAGTCGTTAAAGTTTTCTGGCCGCCTTGCTTTCCAACAGTTTCTCCCCAGCAAGCGTGCCAGATATGGGGTAAAAATGTATAAGCTCTGTGACAGGGCAACAGGCTATACATGTAGTTTCCTGGTTTGAAGGAAAAGGTAGCAGTGTGGAGCCCCTGACTGCCAATACTACATAGGGAGCAGTTTCAAGATTTTTTGTGACTTGGTGTCATCCTCATTTCGGAAGAGGTACTATTTTATACATGGACAATTTTAATACAAGCATGCCACGTTTTCGATACCTCTTTCAATTAGGAGGGCTTCCCCCAACGGCTTATAAATACCCGACTTAGATGGAGGGAGAGAGCCTGCTTGGGGTCCAATGAATTGCTTGCATTGAGGTGGAAGAACAAACGGAATATTTTTGTTCTGTCTTCCATTAAGGCAAAAACGGCAGTCCAAACTGTGACAGTGACTGGTGTTGAAGTCCTCCTGTGTCCAGAAGGTGCTGTGGCCCAATTTGCCAAACAAGATGCAGTGATCCGGCTGCATGAGAGGCATTTTCCAGATGTCATCCCTGGTACCCCTTACCCAAAGAGCACTCCAAAGAAGATGTGTTTGTGGAAAACGTGGACATGGGGACCCGCTATTTTTGTTCCTGTTTTGCCCAACCTGGCCTTTGCATCGGGGACTAACACACACTAGTGAAGAATTCGTTTAGGGCACAGTTTGTTTGTTTTTTGTTCAGAAAAAAAAGAACAGTATATGTATGCCCATCATTAGAAGTGGGTGGATGCAGGGTGGTATTCTAATGGTGGGCATAACACCAATCGATGTGAATGGAGAAATCTGTTAGGTTCTCTTTTCGTTTAGCCCACAGGCTGCACGGAAAAAAGGAACATTACAATATATGCCCAACAAGGACCAGCAACATACAGGTATGTTGTTGGACTTTGAGTAGTTACACCAGAATGATACCTGCAGGTTTTGGGCATCATCCTGGTATTTTTCTCTTTTTTCAGCTGGTGGTCGGCTTTCATGTAAAAGCAATCCTAGTGGCTAATTAGCCACTAGACTGCTTTTACAAGCAGTGGGAGAGAACCTCTTCCATGGTTTTCTCTGGCTCTCCTGTCTGACCGGGGAACCCGCGAATGCAGCTGACCGGAGTCCAGAACGGCTCCAATCTCTATGGCCTAATAAACCTGCAGCTACAAGTATTTCATGACTTTGGGTTTGCCAGATATAAACAGCGCCATTGGGTAAACATCTGATCACACAGATCTTGGTGTGATCAGATGCTTTAAGGGCAGAAGAGAAATCTAAAGTCTAATAGACCCCAATTTTTTGTTTTTAAAAGTACCTGTCACTACCTATTGCTAACATAGGGGATATTTCCACCCTCGCCTTCCAGGCCCTCTACAGGAAACACAAATCAGATACAATTTAAAAGGCCCCTCCCTTTCCTCTGACCTTCAGTTGTTTTGTGTTTCCAGACCCTCCAGGAGCACCGACACATTTTTTGTTTTTTCTATGTCTAGTAACTGTGGTTGGCGGACCCGCCTGCTCTGGCAACATCCAGTACTGGTCGTGGCCAAGTCCTGGATGTGTTCAGTCCCTGTTTTTGTCAGCCAGAAGGGTTCCCTGTTAGAGGTTCTTGCTCACCTGCAAAGGTAAATGGCAACTTCCTCCAGGTTCTCCCCAGCTCTGCTGGTGGAAACCTTGTCTTCCTCGGCTTCACCGAGGTGTACCAAAATGGTGTTGGAGGACTTACTGTGATGCGGCAAGATGGCCTGGGAACCGGAAGTCACGTGAGGCATTTTCCGGCGCCTTGTTCATAAGGAACATGGCGCAGTACACTGAGGACGTGCTGCCTGGGACAGCAGCCTATTCTCCTCGGCTGATCACCACTCACCAATGGAGCTTAAGGTTGGCCTGAGGCGGGAGCACCCTCCGGTTCCCATACTACTCCCAAGGTAAGCCCTTGTCTGTGATTATGCAGCAGGGGACCTTTTTTTTTTTTTTTTTTTTTTTTTGTATGGACCTGCTTTTTTCTTATGGCTCTTGTTTCTGTTCTTTTCTAGGATAGACAGATGAAAAAAATGCGGAAACTGTAGAGCCAGGTTACCTGATGAATATAAAAAACTTTTTTGTGAAGATTGTTTTACATCTAGGGCTAGTGAAGAGATTTCCTCTTTTAAAGAGCCATTGTCTTCTATGAAGGAGGTGGTAGCCACCTTCCGGTCTTTCAGTGACAGGGCAGAAGGTCTGGGACCTTCTTCCTCTGGTCCCAGGACTCAATAACCTTCTGCTTCAGTTAGACCCCCTCCTCGATCAGTGATTCAAACTATACCTCAGATCCGGAAGAAGGGGCGAACCCGAGCTCTTCATCTAATGGGGATTCCGCAATAAAGTGGGGGAGGCAGGTAACCCTATTTTTTTTTTTTTCCAGCAGAGGAAATTGATGAACTTTTGAAATCAATTTATGCCTCTGAACAGATTGAGATACCACAGCAAATCCAATCTGTGCAGGATAGAATGTATAGGGGGCTTCAGGGGCAGAACCTTTCCCGGTTCACCAGTCACTTAAGGATATCATTCTGTCAGAATGGAAAGATCCAGAAAGGAGAGTGTTCAATCTAAAGGGCACAAAAGAAGATTTCCTTTTCAATCTGAAATTGAAGAAACTTTCTTTAACCACTTCCATACAGGGCACGTATACACCTTCCCGCCCAAGCCAATTTTCAGCTTTCAGCACTGTCGCACTTTGAATGGCAATTGCGCGGTCATGCTACACTGTACCCAAACAAAATTGGCGTCCTTTTTTCCCCACAAATAGAGCTTTCTTTTGGTGGTATTTGATCACCTCTGCGATTTTTTTTTTTTTTTTTTTTTTTTTTTTTTGCGCAACAACTAAAAAAAAGACTGAAAATTTTGAAAAAAAATGTTTTTATTTTTTTCTGTTCAATTTTTTGTAAATAAGTAAGTTTTCTCTTTCAATTACGGGCACTGATATGGCGGCACTGATGGGCACCGATGAGATGGCACTGATGGACATCAATGAGGTAGTACTGACGGGCACAGATGAGGTGGCACTGATTGGCGGCGCTTGTATGCGGCACTGATGGGCACACATAGGCGGCACTGATGGGCACACATAGGCGGCACTGATGGGCACTCATGGGCGGCACTTATGGGTGGCACTGATGGCTACTTATGGGTGGCACAGATGGGCACTGATAGGTGGGCACTGGGCATGGATGGGCACTGTGGGGTGGCACTGATGGACACTGTAGGGTGGCACTGATGGACACTGGGGCGGCACTGATTAACCTATGTTGCCAGTCAATGCCCATTTGTGGGCACTGTGGCATTTTTTTTTAATGCTTTTTTTTTTTACAGCCCTTTTTATTTTTAGCCTTTTTTTTCCTGTTCTGCCCTTCCCTGGTCCAGGGTGGGCTTCCCTGGTGGTCCATGTGGCGATCCGAGGGGGGCTGCGCTGATAAACAATCAGCGCGAACCCCCCCCCCTGTCAGGAGAGCAGCCGTTCGGCTCTCCTCTACTCGCGTCTGTCAGACGCGAGTGAGGAAGAGCTGTCAACGGCTCTTCCTGTTTACATCGTGATCAGCCGTGATTCGACACGGCTGATCACGTGGTAAAGAGTCTCCGTGAGAGACTCTTTACCGAGATCGGTGTTGCGGGGTGTCAGACTTGACACCCCGCAACAACGATCGCCGCGATGCGCGCCCCCGGGGGCGCGCAGCGGCTCAGAATCCTGAGGACGTCATATGACGTCCGGTCAGGATTCTACAACCACTTTGCCGCCGTCAATCTGTCATTGGCGGGCGGCAAGTGGTTAAATGTCTTAAGCTAGATGCCCGTATGTCTCAGGTTTCTAAGAAGTCAGACCTGTCCTTTGAAGACTCAGGGGTCCTGAAAGAGCAAATGGATAGGAAGGCCGATTCTTTGCTACGTAAGGCCCGGGATGCTTCAGCTTTATCCTTGGGTTCAGTTGTAGCATCCACCTGTGTGGCTAGGAATTTGGATGTATGGGTTCAGCGTCTGGATGAGCTCCCTTCGGGTGACACCACCAAAGAGGAGATTAGGGAGTCCCTCCCACTCGTTGCTAAGTCAGTAGCCTTCTTGGCTGATGCAGCTGCATCCTCTGTGAAGGCTACAGCAAGGTCTTCCGCTCTCATTAATTTAGCCAGATGAGCTATCTGGCTGAAGTCTTGGGAGGGGGACCTGGTCTCCAAGAACAAGCTCTGCGGCATTGCCTTTGAAGGCAAGCTCTTTTTCGGTCCCTCCGTGGTGGAGGTCCTAGCGCGTTCCTCTGAGAAGAGTAAACGGTTCCCTTCTCAAAAGATTAAGCCACAGAATAAGAAGACTTTTCGTGGTTTCCAAAACAAAGCTAATTTTGGAATCAACAGGTGAAGAAAAAGTGGTCTTTTAACAAAGATAAGCAAAAGAAGGGGACTCTCTTTGCTGCTTCAGCCCCTTCCATAAATCCCCAGTGATACCAGGATAGGGGTAGGAGGAAGGTTGTCCCATTTTGTTAAGGAATGGGCAAAGATTTCCGACAATTCCTTTATCCTTCAAACATTGGAAAGGGGTTACAGGTTGGAATTCAAAAATCTTCCACCCCAGAGATTTTTTCTTACTCATATGCCGAGAAACCGAGAGACGGCAAGCCATGTTAAATCTCGTTTCCATGTGGGAAACGGAAGGGGTCAGAAAGCCTCCGGAGGCTTCCGGATGGTCATCAACTTGAGCGTCCTGAACAAGTATATTCTCTACAGATGTTTCCGGATGGAAAACATTTACTCTGTGAGGAATCTATTATTGCCAGAGGTATTCATGATTACCCTGGATCTTCAGAACGCTTATCTTTATTTTCCAATCTGCCAGAACCACCGAAGGTTCCTCAGATTTGCGATTCTCATGGACAACGGGCAGAGTCAATGGCAGTTCAATGCCCTCCCTTTCGGTCTCTCGGCAGCATCCGGAATTTTTACAAAGATCATGGCCTTTTTTCGGATACAAAGTGTATCGATCGCCCCATATCTGGGCGATTTTCTGATCTTTGCCCGAGACAAAGAATCCCTTATCCAGGATCTGCAGTTGGTTTTGCGGACCTTTCAGGATCTAGGGTGGAAAGTCAACCAACGGAAGTTTTTTCTGGTACCCTCCCAGAACATACTTTTTCTGGGTTATCTAATAGACTCTGTTGCTCCGAATTTTTTTTCTTCCCGAAGAGAACGTTTTTTGAAACTTCGTCTCGCTGTGCAGGCCTTCAGATTGCTCCCACAGACCTTGCTTTGACGAGTCATGCAGTTATTGGGTTTAATGACCGCAGCCATCCCAGGAGTTCCCTGGGCCCAATTACACTCCAGACCCCTTCAGGAGTTTATCTTACACCATTGGGATTGCAGGAAGGCTTCTCTGGCTCAACTAGTTCAACTTCCAAGAGGATTCTCTCAATCTCAGGGATTCCCCCCTGTGATGGTGCGGCCTGGCACTCCTCAGGCGCACAGCCTCCCCTCTGTGTGGGCCCCAGATCCACCACATGCCCAGAGAGCCTCACGCTCCACGGAACTGCTCCAGCCTGGGGCACACGAGGCAGCATACCATCCCCACCCCTCCTATGCCCAGATCGCACAGGCCAGCCTGCCTTTTCATGGGGACGTATCCCCGATATCCACCCTGCAGCCCCCCCTGAACCTATCATGGACTGAGTCGGGTGCCCCCCCGCCTGAACACCCACCGCCCCAGACCACGGGTGCCACCGCAGAGTCCCACCGCCACTTGAATCCTACACCTCCTCCCCCGCCATGGGGATTAGATGGGGCTGGGCAACCCTCCTGGCAGTCCTATTTGCAAGCCATTCCCACAAAGGAGGATTTTAAGCAGCTGATTGCGGACGTGAAGGCCACCTGCCGGACCGAAATCCAAACCATCCAAGCAGGCCTTTAACACCTAGCCGATAGAGTAGACATGGCCGAGGAAGAGATACAGGAGACTAAACTGGCTGTACATGGAACCCAACTTCAGGGCTCTGACCACCGCCTCATGCTACGAGACATGCAACGCCACATAGAAGACCTGGACAACAGGGGGCGCCGAAACAACATTGGAGTGCGAGGCCTCCCTGAGGCGGAAGAGGCTGAAGATTTGCAGAAAACGCTCCAGATGATGTTTAACGATCTCCTGGGGACACCCCTGGACAAACACATTGAAATGGACAGAGCTCATAGGGCCCTTCGCCTGAAAGACCCCGCTTCTAAACCAAGGGACATTATTTGTCGAATACAATCATACCCACTGAAAGAGACCATTATGCGCAAAGCCCGCGCTGTCCGCAACTTGGTATTCGACAACTCCCTGATACAAGTATACCCAGACCTCTCATGGATCACGCTCCAGAAGCGGAGACTCCTGCAACCACTACTGCGTACCCTGCAAGACCAGGACATTGTTTATAGATGGGGCTTTTCCTTTAGCCTGACCGCCAAACACCAAGGGAGATCGGCGATCCTACGATACCCTGAAGACCTGGACTCCTTCTGTGATGCCCTGGGCATTCCTATCCCTCAACTACCCGACTGGGACCTGGTGGCCACTCCCCGTCCCCCCCTGGATGTCTGGCAGAAGGTTCCACCGAACAAGCGTTCCAAGGGTTCGGAGCCATCTCGTCGATCCCCTAAGCACAGACCTGGGGGCCCCGACGTTGGCAGGCCCTTCCCCTGATGGCCAGCTGAATAACCTGCGCAACCCGACCTGCCCGGCCGGACAACACTAAGTACTGATCTGTGTTTTTTTTTTTTTCTTCCCTTTCTCTTTTTGGAAGCTCATGTGCTTCAAAGCCTTGCCTTTTCCCCCGAAGGCCCATGCCACATTTTTGTTTATCGGGCTGACCCGAGGCGGCCCCTGTCTGGACTGGTCGGCTTTCTGGATGCTGATCCCCCCCCCCCCTTGTGGTTCTCCACTTGAGAGTTCCTCCCTGGACCTTGGTCCCTCTGAGTCTCCCTGGCCTGGACTTCCTAAATCTCCTGGTCGGGGAGTCCGATTGGAACTTATTTGGCCCGTGACCTCTTGGTCAACCAGGGCATATATGAAAATGTTTATTGTGTTTTATTTCGTATGTTCTTACTATTTTTTCTTTCTCCCCCTCTAGAGCTCCCTGCTCCTGTTCTCCGCGGTCTGCGCCTCGCCCCCGTGGATGTCACGCTCCTTGACCTGGACACGCCGTCTGCTCCACCAGATAAAAATGCCTGCAGCGCACCCCCTCCTAGGTTATGGCTAGAATTTTCTCGCTGAATGTCCACGGGCTAAACTCCAACAAGAAACGCCACCTGGCGCTCAGAGTTTAGGCAGTCAGGGGCAGACATTATCATGGTGCAGGAAACTCACTTTGATAAGGGGGGCTCCTTTACATTTGCATCCCGATACTTCCCCCAGGTGTACCAGGCTTTTGGACCAAATAAGAGGGCGGGCGTAGCTATCCTCTTTAAAAGGGGGGCCCCCTTTTCATGCTCCTCCACATATTTAGACCTATTTAGGGGCCTGTGGCAGTCACAGGCCATTACCCTCTGCGTAGTATATGCACCCAACACGCATCAGCACCATTTTCTAACCAGGGTACACGCCCGACTTTTCCGAGAGTCTCATGACTTCCTGGTGATCGGAGAAGACTATAACCTGGCACACTCGGCTACCTGGGACCGCCTAGTGGCAAATACCCAGACCTCGCAGACCCGGGCTCTTAGGGACTCCAAGTTGTTTCGCCAGCTGACTAGGAAAAACGCACTCTTTGATGCCTGGCGAGCCCTCCATCCGGGCGACCGCCAATATACATTTTATTCGGCCCCACATCGCACACACACACGTATAGACTATTTTTTCGTAAATAACAACACGCTACGTATCGCGGAAGAGGCTAGTGTGCTGCCCATCTCCTGGTCAGACCACGCCCCCATCACGCTGTCCCTAAACTTAAATGCCCCCCTCCGCCGGCCCTATAATTGGAGGCTTAATGACTTTCTTCTGCAACATGCCCCCTCGAAACAGGAGTTAGAGGAGACCCTACAGCACTACTTTGCTGAAAATGACACTCCGGACGTCTTCACCTTCACCCTGTGGGCCGCCTACAAGGCGGTCCTTAGGGGGAGATGCATGGCCCTTTCTTCGGCCATGAAGAGGGACGCCGGTGCCGCTAAGACACTGGCTGAAAAGCAGCTGAAGGCCCTTGAGGCTAAGCTCCTACTAACCCCATCCACTGCACTCCTTAAACGGATTGTCCAAACGCGCGCAACACTGCAGGACCTTGCTTTAGGCAAAGTAGAAAAGGCACTGATCCGCCTTAAGCAACTTTACTATGACAAGGGCAACAAGGCGCAAGCTCTCCTAGCCAGGAAGCTGGCGGACCGAGCCCTTGCCTCTACCCCACACCAGATAAAGAACAGGGGGGGGCGATCTTCTGACACACCCCCGGGACATAGCATGACCCTTTCGCGGACTACTATACGGACCTATACAACAAACCGGAAGTTCCACATGACCCTCCCTCCCCCGATCTGACGGCCCGTATGACCCAATATCTAGAGCAAGCAGGTCTACCCCGACTTCAGGTGGCAGATCTACAGGGCCTGAATGCTTCTATATCGGCGGAAGAGATAGCAGAAACAGTGAAGGGCCTCCCAGCCCATAAATCCCCTGGCCCTGACGGGTTACCCTACGAGTACTATAAGACCTTTCTCCCGATACTGAGCCCCCACATGACCGCACTATTTAATGCCTTTCTCCACCAGACCCCAATCCTGAGCGACATGCAAGGATCTTTTTTGACCCTCATACCGAAACCGGATAAAGACCCAGCCTCCTGCGCCAGTTACAGACCCATAGCTCTATTGAACTCAGACCTCAAAATATTCACAAAACTTCTCTCGGTTAGGCTAAATGCTATCCTCCCCTCCCTGATCCATAAGGACCAAGTGGGTTTTGTACCGCTACGTCAGGCAGGGGACAATACCAGGAAGGTCATTGACCTGATCGATGTAGCCAACAGAGACGGGGCGGAAGCCCTAATACTGAGTCTAGACGCTGAAAAGGCCTTTGATCGCCTGAGTTGGCCCTTTATGTTTGCTACCTTGCGCCACATGGGGTTCAAGGGACCCTTCCTACGGGAGGTACAGCACCTCTATTCAAACCCTACCTCCCAAGTTAAAACCCCCTTTGCCACATCTTCCCCCTTCCAGATAGCTAACGGCACGCGCCAGGGATGCCCACTCTCACCCCTGCTCTTCGCCCTATGTGTTGAACCCCTGGCAGCATCCATACGGGGAAATCCGGACATTAGGGGTATCTCGGTGCGGGGAAAGGAATTTAAGACGTCTCTATTCGCGGACGACATTATTCTCACCCTGACCCAACCCAGAATCTCCCTACCTAACCTTTATGTTGAACTAAATAGATACGGGACAATGTCGGGATACAAAACGAACGCTTCAAAGTCAGCGGCCCTCCCGGTTAACATCCCGGAGGCTGAGGTCCATCACCTGCAGTCGAACTTCCCCTACACTTGGGAGAGTTCATCCCTTAAATATCTGGGGGTCCGTATCGCACCATCCTTCAGCTCCCTTTACCAGGCCAACTTCTCCCCCCTCTACCGGACAGTTAGAGGCCTTCTTCAAAAGTGGAAGGCACATCATATCTCGCTCCTAGGCCGCGTGGCGGCCATAAAAATGGTCATCCTTCCCAAACTCCTCTACCTGTTTCAGATGCTACCCATCCCGACCCCGTACGCCCACCTCCGCAGACTCCAGAGCGACATGCTGAAATTTGTCTGGAACCACAAGAAACATAGGATCCCCGGGTCGGTCATGATAGCCTCGCGGGGAGATGGGGGTCTGGCTTTCCCCAACCTCGTTGGATATTACCAAGCTACTAAGCTGCGTGCAATAGTCTCCTGGTTCCCCCGGAGGTCCTTTAATAAGTGGACGGAGATAGAAAAGATATGGCTAGCCCCGGTCCACCCAAATAGCCTTATATGGGATGCTGATGTGAAGGTGGAGCCTGACCGTTTGCTAGGCTCGATGTCTTTACTTCGGGGGCTCTGGCGCAAGATGTCCCGAGAGATGGCGCTTAAGTCCGAGTGCTCCCTGCTGAATTCTTTTGTCTGCAACCCCAAAATACTGGACAGTCTGACTCACCAGATGTCTTGGCCCTGGGCCTCTCGAGACTTATTCCATTTTGGACACCTGGTAGACCCCAGGTCCCGCAGGCTGCTGACATTCTCGGAGCTCCAGGCGAAACACGATCTGCCCAGACAGGTGTTTTATAGCTACTTACAAATAAGACATTATGCCCAGACAATAGCCCCAAGGCTCCAATTTTCACAACCGTCCCCATTTGAACGTATTGTCCTAGAGGGGCGCCACAGACAGGGGTTGATTACAGACATCTACCGGCTACTGAATGCATATGATTGGCAGGGGCGGGGGAAGCATACGTATATGCTGAGGTGGGAGAGAGAGCTAGGGGAGTCACTGCCGATGGAGGCCTGGCAGGCCGTCTGGAGGCAGGCTGCTAAATCATCCCTATGTACCTTGTATAAAGAAAACTCATATAAGATCCTGTTTTTCTGGTACCAAACCCCGGACATACTCCACAAAATATTTCCCTCCACTTCTGACTGATGTTGGAGCTGCCACCAGGACAGAGGCTCTCTCTTCCACACGTGCCCCCTTATTACCCCGTTTTGGCAGTCAACGCAACAACTGCTTACCCATCTCTTTGAGACGCCAATCCCCCTATGCCCTAAACTATTTTTGCTAGGCATCTCCCAACCCCGCCTGGGCAAGCCGTACAAAAAACTACTTAGGCACATACTAACGGCGGCTAGATGCTTGATAGCCCTTAATTGGAAAAAACCCACACCCCCATCCCAAGAAGCCCTTTACGCTAGGGTCAAGGACGTGGAGTTGATGGAGCGGATGACGGCTAGGATACGCAATGGCATGGACGCCCACGATGAGGTCTGGAGTGAGTGGCATCGGTGGGAGGATACGCCGGGGGCGGACGAGGTGGCAGACGCGGTAACTTAAATCTCCCTTCTTTCTTTTCTTCTTTTCTCTCCTTGACTCCCCTCTCCTCTTATACAACCTACTGTTTTGGTGTCACTGTTGATGCCAGAGTATAGAAAACGGTTTGATATGCATAGTTTGTTGACATGACTGGCGGTAGAGCTAGCTCTTAAAATAGGGCCCTATGGGCCGGAAACTTAACTCCCCCTCTACCCATATAGGGCAAGGGAAATATTTGTATTCCTGGATAAGTGTCTGCTTTGGTCTTTTATTGCCTGCATTTAACTGTATCCTGTGAACTGTTTTCTATAAATAAAAAACTGTTATTTGGAAAAAAAAATTCAAGTGTTTTTTTCCCGAAAAATGTTGCTTGGAAAATCGCTGCGCAAATACTGTGTGAAAAAAAATGCAACATCCACCATTTTAATCTGAAGGGCCTTTGCTTTAAAAAAATATATATATGTTTTGGGTGTTCAAAGTAATTTTCTAGCAAACATTTTTTTTTTCATGTAAATAAAAGTGTGAGAAAGGGCTTGGTCTTCAAGGGGTAAAAGGTTAGGCAAAAAAAAAAAAACGCCAGGACAGTTTAAAACCCCCTACAATTGACTCCTTTTTGGAAAGTAGACACTTACAGCCTATTATGGAGGCCGTAAAATGTCAAGATGGCACAACCTCCCCAAATTATCCCTTTTTAGAAAGTAGACACCCCAAGGTATTTACTAAGAAGCATGGTGAGTATTTTGCAGCTCTCATTTGTTTGTTTTTGAAAATTAAGAAAGAAAAGGAAAGTTTTTTTTTTTTTTTTTTTCAATTTTCAAAACTGACAAAAAGCGGGATACTCACCATGCATAGAATGCATTAAGGTGAAAAATGCAAAGCTTTTCAACCCTTTTAATGAAATGTGAGAAGAAGCCAAGGGTCTGAAATGTTATAGCTACTGCCGGTAAGAATGCTAGACTGACATCTTGTGACAATATATGTGAATTACAGGTCAGCAAATGCCTTGGAAAAGAGAAATATGATGAAGACAGGTAAAAACGAATTTTAGTCCTACATGATTGGTTGACCACGAACTTGGGTAAGCAGCATTTACTGGTACCGATTCCCTATTCCTCCTGCAGCCACTGACGGCCTCCTCCCACTGGCATTCAGCGGGTGCAGGAAGAAAGAGGATTGTTTACAGTAAATGCTGCCCACTCCTGTCCCTCATTTAGTAAATGTCATTTACTAGCCCCTTTTTCTGAATGAACACAGGGAGCAATTGGTGCCAATCACTACCTTTGTTCATTCATAACTGAAGCATTGTAAACTGTTTACTATGCTAAAGTTTGTGAATGGACAGGAAGCTGCTTGGCACAGAGCATTTCCCATTCATTCACTGTACAGTGCAACGAAGGCTGCAGAGAAAGGGACTGCAGATTCTGTCTTAAGTCCCTTTCTCTGCCTCAAAAGTGAGACATCGGGGATCTGTTTAGATCCCTACTATTTCACCAAAGCCCCCAATAGGGTTCCTTTTTAAAAACAAAAACCTGGTCACTATTGCAGACTGACAGCGGTTGAGAGCAGGGGGTGTGGGGGATGGGATATGCAATTAGTGGACCTCCAGCTGTTGCAGAACTACAAGTCCTATAAAGCATAGCAAGACTCTGACAGCAACAAGAATGACACCCAGAGGCAGAGACATGATGAGACTTGTAGTTTTGCAACAGCTGGACGTCCGCTAATTGCATATCCCTGGTCTATATTGACAGCTTTACCCCAGATTAGGGTGACCACATTTCCAAACTACCATTCAGGGACACCCTCCCTTCCCAAAAATCAGCTTGTGCTGTAACGAATTACAGCACAGTGATTGGACACAAGAGGCAGGATTTCTCCAATCACAATCAGGGGGCGGGATTGTGCTCCTCCAGGCATTCCCGCCAGGACAAGTACTGTCAGTGAGTAAAGCGGTGATGTGGCGGCCTTTTTTGGGGGCATCAGATTGGGTCGGGGGGTGGATGTCAGTTTCATTCAGGGACACTGTATTGTCCTGGAATGAATGTGCCCGGGACAAACCTGCAAAATGCGGGACTGTCCCGGGCAATCCGGGACATGTGGTCACCCTACCCCCAGATGCCTGTATACTTGGATGTGCCTGTTTTAATTATCAACCATGTGAGTTGCTAAATGTTGTACCTTTATTAAATGTAATCACATTGCTGCACTTAAAGGCACCTCTCTTCTTTTTTTTACTCTGTAGCTCCTGCTGGAGTTTGCTTCTAATCCCCTTGTGGAGGCTGCCATTTGTGGATGGACATTTTATGCAAATTTTCTCTAAGCATCTTCCAGGACAGCCCATGAGACCTAGGGCTCCTACCAGGACAGGAAACACGTTGCCCCCAACCGGATAAAAGGGCGGTCCTCCAGGCTCCATGTCAGTTATTGGTGTTTCCTTGACTCGTGAGCAGGGGCTCTAATGACCATTTTGGGGGCGTATCACTGACCTTTCTTCTCTGCCAGAAGCAGCATCTCTGCTGGCGAAGTTGGTGTACTGCTGTCTCCTGTTCTCAGTGCCTAAAGAGGGCCAAGACCGTGGTGATGTCAGGCCCTATAGTGTGAGTTGCATAGGCAGCAGGGTGGCATCCTTTCCCCACTGACAGCGTGGCTTGTATGTGCAGGGGATTAAGGAGGCTGCGGCGCTTGAGGGGGCAGAGCTACTGTGCTCCAAGCTGGCCCACAGGAAGTATCTGGCGAGGGTCACTTCCGGGTCATATGACGCCATCACTGGGAGCCGGAGACGCTGGTTCCAGTCTCCATAAACGGCGCAAACGGGACGCTGGCTGCTGGTGTTTGGATGGTGAAGAAGCAGCAGAGGCTGTGGACTACCAGAGGGGCAGATGGATTCTTCTACAGTACCTGCACAGGCAGTGGATGCAGTGCCCAACACCAGCACCTCTCAGGTGGGTAGGTAAGCCTGGAGTGTTATTTTTTCTCACTCTTGCTATCCTGGTGAGTGTTTGAACCCCCCTCCCCAATCAGTAGGATTTGGTGTAAGGGACACATTTTTCTCCCTCCTGCATGAGGTGTTACGGAGTGTTTGGTGGCTTAAGTTTAATTTTGGGTCATTTATTTTGTCTTGCAGACCAAGACCCAGGACAAAGCCCAAGCACAGCCACCAAAAAGAAAATGTGCGATTTGCGGAAACAAATTTAGCTCCTCATGGAGCAAAGCAGTTTGCCGCACCTGTATAGAAGGCCTAGTAAAGGATGACACGATAGTCTCCTGTCAGAAGATGCTGACTTCTGTTAGAGATGAGCTTACATCTACCTTTAGCTCATTTAAAACTCTAATTGACAGGCTTCCGGTTCCCGCAGAGGGTCCGTCTCCAATTAGGACTTCAGTCAGTAGCGCTCCACAGCAGAGTGCAGAAAGTGAAGACTCGGAGGTGGAAGCCAGATCTACCCGTTCTTCTCCAGAAACTTTAGGGTCAGATACAGGGCCCAGGAATAGAGACTCCACAAGGGGCTTGAGGTTTAAGTTATCTTTGGAAGATGTAGATGACTTGAGGGCTATCTGTACAATGCTTGAGATGGAAGAGGAGGAGATACAATTATCTAAACATGACCTTATGTACAAAGGTTTGCATAAAAATAAATCTAAAGTCTTCCCAGTGCATAGCTCCCTTCTTGATACTATCAAGCTGGAATGGGAAAATCCAGAGAGAAAACCTTTCTTTTCGGGTAACCATCAATTCTCATTTGATGAGGATGCAGCTCAGCCGTGGAACAAAAATCCTAAGTTAGACACACCTCTTTCAAAAGTTTCAAAGAACTCGGACCTAGCGTTTGACGATATGGGCACGCTTAAGGACCCGATTGATAAGAGGAGATATCCTCCTTCACAGAGCCTGGGATTCAGCCGTTGGGAATCAAAAGCCAGCTCTGGCCTCCTTGGAAGTATGGTTGTCACAGATGCAAACTCATTTGTTGGCAGGTACCTCTAGAGAGCAGATTCTGAAATCTTTCTCTTTTTCGTGCCGTGGTTTTTTTAGCTGATTCATCCGCAGAGCTCGTAAAAATGACAGCCAGGACTTCGGCCTTAGTGAATTCGGCCAGAAGAAGCCTGTGGCTTCTGGTCAGGTGATGCAGCCTCAAAATAGCGCCTATGTGGGCTTCCCTTAACAGGTGATCATCTTTTTGGCCCAGGTCTGCAGGAGGCACTGGAACCCACGACCGATAGAAAAAAAGGCATTTCCAGAAAATAAGAGACAACAGCCAGAAAGTTTTTCCGTGGCCAAAGTAGGCAGCAAGGTCCTAGAGAAAAGGACAATAGGCCCAGAAAACATTGGACAGGGCACAAGGGTAGAGGGGGCATCTTCTTTAATCCTCCAACAACCCGCCAAGCCACAGTAACTCAAGTCTCACAGTGGGAGTAAGATTGAGGGCCTTCCTCCCACAGTGGGCAGCAGTCACATCAAACCCATTAGTTCTGGACCTTGTGACCAATGGGTACAGGCTGGAATTTTCTAGCCAGCCAACCGAGCGACAATTGCTCACTTTTCCTCCCCAAGATCGGGAAAAGGCGAGGGCTCTGGGTCTCCAACTTGGAGACTTGTTAGAGCAAAAGGTTCTGATCCCTGTGATGTTCCACGGTCGGATCAGGGCAAGGGGTTCTATTCCCATATATTGTCAGGAAAATATCGGCTTATCATGAACTTCCGGTCCCTGAACCGTTCAATCAGATACAAACACTTTCTTATGGAGACGGTGTTCACAATTAAGAACCTCGGTGTTCGCAATTAAGAACCTGCTTAACCCAAACTGCTTCATGGCCATTTTGGATTTGAGGGATGCTAATCTGCACATCCCTATCCATCCAGCCTTCCAAAAATTCTTAAGACTAGCAGTCAAGATGGGAACAGAGATTCAGCACATTCAATTTCAAGTCCTTTCCTTGGGTTTGTCCTCGGCCCCACGCATTTTTACAAAAGTGTTGGGGTTGGCGCTGGCTCCGCTACGGTTAAAGGCGATAACTATTATCCCTTACATTGATGACCTAGTAGTGGCAAAAGTTATTAGCGGATCTCCAGACAAGATTTCCTTCCATCCCTAGGCTAGCTAATAAAGAAAAGTATTTCTTAATTCCAGCCCAGAAAGTGAGATATCTGGGGTACGAATTTTGCTCAGTAGACCAAAAAGTTTTTCTCCCACAGGAGGTGGTCTCAAGAATGATGCAAGCAATGTCAGCCTTACAGACCAATCGGTCATTCTCGCAAGCAGTCTCAAGAGCAGTGGGTCTGATGACCTTGTGCTTTCCCGCAGTACCATGGGCAAGATT
The DNA here is from genome assembly GCF_905171775.1 of Rana temporaria. Classification (NCBI taxonomy): domain Eukaryota; kingdom Metazoa; phylum Chordata; class Amphibia; order Anura; family Ranidae; genus Rana; species Rana temporaria. Next base: position 197,197,345 of record NC_053492.1, read on the forward strand.
CCATCAACGCCCGTTACAGCTGTTTCTATTAAGGAACTGGGATGAAGACACAAGGTCCCTGGAGTCAAGGGTCTTATCTGCCAGGGTTAAAAGAAGCTTGTGGTGATGGATGACAAGCTTTGACCTAACAAGCGGTCTACCATGGTCCATTCCTATATCCCAGAGGAACACTACGGATGCGAGTTGATGGGGAGCCCACCTCACCAACACGGTGGCACAGTGAGAATGGTCCTTAAGGGAAGCAAGAGCTTCATCAAACCAGAGAGAGCTTCATCGAACCAGAGAGCTTCTAGCGGTTCAGAGAACCTTGCAGGCATTTCAGACGGAAATCAGGGGTCACAATCTCCAGATTTTAGCCGACAATATCGCGATGGTTGCGTACCTCAACAAACAGGGAGGTACGAGGAGTCCGATACTTCAATCTATCGCCCAGGAGATTTTATCATGGGCAGAGGTGAATCTAGCCTCAATTACAGCAGTGCACCTGAAGGGGGGGACACAAAACTGTCTGGCAAACTATCTCAGTAGCTACCTGGTAGATTGAGACAATTAGTCCCTTCATCCCGAAGTCTTTGCGGATCTCACCAACAAATGGGGATGTCCCGAAGCAGACTTGTTCGGAAACCAGAACAACTGCAGGACAGAGGAGTTTTTCTCTGAACCTTCCCGCCAATCAGACTTATTCCGGAAGTCCTCCGGTAGTTTCTTCTAGAAGAAACAGATCTTATCCGGATCGCCCTTTTTGGCCCTAAGGGCCATGGTTTTCCCTGCTACAGACTCTCGTCTCGGAGCCTCCATTGAGGCTTCCGAAGAGAGAAGACTTACTATCGCAGGGTCCAGTGTCACACCCACAGGTGGTTTTCTTAAGCTTAACGGCTTGGTATCTGAAGAAAAGATGCTAAGCGCCCAGGGGTTCTCTGACAAAGTAGTCAAGACCTTGGTAAATTGCAGAAAACCAGTCACTAGAGCCATATATTCCAAGGTTTGGAAAAAGTTCTGAAAATTAAAGCTTAACTCGTGATGATTTTTCAATTTTGGATTTTTTTCAAGAGGGTGTCGACAAAGGTCTTTCAGTTAGTACCTTAAAGGTACAGGTGCCAACTATCAGTGTTTTCCTCGCGTTTTCTCTCCTGGAAAATCCCACTATAGCTAGATTCTTCAGATCAACTTCTAGGGCCAGGCCAGTAGTGGTGAGAAGTTGTCCAACATGGGACCTGTCCCTGGTGCTTCAAACTCTGGTAGAATTTCCTTTTGAGCCCCTAGAGGATATTTGTTAAGTTACTTACATTAAAAACAAATTTTCTTGTAGCAATTACCACAGCTCGTAGGATAAGTGAGTTACAGGCCCTATCGGTGAGGGAGCCCTTCCTCACGATTTTTGAGGATCGAGTTGTTTTGAGAACTGATCCAGGTTTTTTGCCTAAGGTGGTCAGTACATTCCACAGATCTCAGGACATTGGACTGCCAACCTTTTGTAACTAACTCGCCAGACAAGGATTCTCCTTGTCTATCTTGAGGTCACCGAGACCTTTAGGAAAACAGACTCCTTGTTTGTCCTTTTTTCAGGAGCACACAGGTAAGAGTGCTTCAAAAGCCACATTGGCTAGATGGATAAAGCAAGCTATCTCTGAAGCTTACAAAATTAGGGAAGTTCCTCCTCCTTTTGTCACTGCGAATTCAACAAGAGCCTTGTCTGTGTCTTGGGCTGAGAGGGCTGGTGCCTCTCCGGAACAAATTTGCAGGGCTGCCACATGGTCCAGTTATTCGACCCTCATTAAACATTATCGCCTGGATCTCCTATATGCTCAGGAGCAGGCGTTTGGTCGTAAGGTCCTTCAGGTAGTTGTCCCTCCCTAGACTGGTAAGTTCTGGCTCTGACTTTTTTCTGAGAGTCTTCCAGGACAGCCTGATTCCTACCCGGTTTTGTCTGGAAGTTGTGAATTATGCATATGTTTTTTAGGGACGTCTTGCGGTTCTCAAAGACTGACATGGGGCCTGGAGGACCGCCCCTTTATCCGGTGGGGGTAACGTGCTTCCTGTCCTGGAAGACTCTCAGAAAAGGAGTTACCGGTCATCCTTCATTCAACCTTCATCCTTCCCTGCCAGTGCCATTAATACAATGTCAGTGCATATTTTTTTTTTTTTTTTTTTTTTTTTTTAGCACTGATCACTGTAATAATGTCACTGGCTCCCAAAAAAGTGTCAAATTTCAAGTTTGCGATCTGTCAGCCACAAAGTCCTGCGAAAAATCTCAAATTTTGTAGACTCTAACTTTTATGCAAACCAATCAATATACGCTTATTATTTTTATTTATTTTTACTAAAAATATGTAGCAGAATACAAATTGCCCTAAATTTATGAGGACATTTAGATTTTTTTATTGGGTACCACTTAAAGAAAGCTCTATTTGTGGGTCTAAAAATCACAGATTGCCGCCATTACTAGTAAAAAAAAAATATTAATAAAAATTGCATAAAACTATCCCATATTTTTGTTTATAGCGCAAAAAAAAAAACAAACACATAGGTAATCAAATACCACCAAAAGAGAGCTCTATTTGTGGGAAAAAAGGGAGGCCAATTTTGTTTGGGAGCCACGTCGCACGACCGCGCAATTGTCAGTTAAAGCGACGCAGTGCCAAAACGCAAAAAGTGGCCCGGTCATTGACCAGCAAAATGGTCCGGGGCCTAAGTGGTTAAGGGGTCAAATACTTCCGGTCCCCAAGTGGTTTAAATGTAAGAAAAGAAAGCTTAAAAAGACAACTGTAGGCAGTGTTTTTAAATTCCATTTTTTTATTCTCTCAGATACTTTATATTTAAAAACAAGACAAAGCAAGGTTTTGGTAGTTTTAAAAGAAGCGAGCTAGCCAACAGTGTTACAAGTGTAGGTTGATGGGCTTACTCACACAAAGCTAGTACATATTAATTTCCTTAGTAATTTTTATTTAGGCAGAAAGAAACTGGTCACATACATTGCATGTGGTAGCATAATTAAATTGTCAAATCAAAATCATAAGAAAATTTGATTTAAAGATGCCAAAAAACAGCCACATCAAAAATATAAATTAAAAACTCTCTGCAACACTCAACTTTAGTCTGGAGAGGCCCCTTTACCATTGTACTTTTCTGGGTTAAACGTCCAGTGTTTAAGCCCACTTCTCTGGGTCCAGGCCATTATACAGATGAAGGCTGAATGAGTTTAAACTGCCTATAGAATTTAAAGTGTATGTAAAGAAAAGTTTCTTTTAAGCTTTAACATAAATCTCAAAAGTCGCGTTCCATCTTCTGAAATCTACTGCTTCCTGACATGATCTGGTGATCTGCCATCTTTAAACTGTTCACAGGAGAATGCTCAGCCTGCCACAAAATTTCTTCTTTCACTTTTATGTATGAATATTCAAACGGACATGAGTGAGCTTACACACATCTTTATAGTCAAGGACTTTATACCTTGTCGCAAATCTAGGCCACATACTCATCAGACTTGTTCTCTTGCTTTAAATACAGTGCTAGATGCCAAAAAGACCAAGCCGGCACCGGGGGGGGGGGGGGTGCAGGCGCGGTCGGAGTGGCGCAGGGTGACCTACCTGATACACATACCCTGACCTACGTGAGTGTGTGTTAGTACACACACACTGACCTAACCCGACTACACTGACCTGACCCGACTACACTGACCTGACCTGACCTGGCTACACTGACCTGGCTACACTGACCTGACCTGGCTACACTGACCTGACTACACTGACCTGACCTGGCTACACTGACCTGACCTGACTACACTGACCCTGCTACCCTGACCCGACTACCCTGACCCGACCCGACTACCCTGACCCGACCCGACTACCCTGACCTAAACTGACCACCCTGACCTAAACTGACCACCCTGACCTAAACTGACCTGCCCTGCATACACTGACCTGACTACCCTGACCTGACCTGACTACCCTGACCCGACTACCCTGACCCGACTACCCTGACCCGACTACCCTGACCTGACTACCCTGACCTGACTACCCTGACCTGACTACCCTGACCTGACCATCCTGACCTAAACTGCATACACTGACCTGACTACCCTGACCTGACCTAAACTGACCACCCTGACCTGACCTGCATACACTGACCTGACCACACTGACCTGACCTATATACACTGACCTACCTGCACTGACGGTAGTGACCGGACCTATATACACTGATCTACCTGACATACACTGACCTACCTACACTGACGGTAGTGACTTGACGTACACTGACCTATATACATACACATTAGTTGACCTACCTCAGCGGTGTCAAAGCAGGCACTGCAGTCAGTCATTCCGGCGTCAGTGGAGGAGCCGTGGTGGGTAGAAGAGCCTAGGACTGGAGCCTGGAGGGTAGGGGGTAGAAGCGCCGAGGAGCCTGGGGAGAGGAGAGCCGAGCGCCGAGTGATGTGTATTTGTAATTCCCGCCTTCTGGAGCCTGCGGCGCCTGTGATGGACGTCACACGTCTCGCGGCGTGGTATTGGACCAGTGGGACGTCCATCACAGGCTCCAGAAGGCGGGACCTGCTGCTATGGCACTCGGCAGGACTTGGTTCGGCGGCGCTCGGGATCAGATCGTTCCCTGCGGTCGCCGCTCGGCTCAGGGCTCACAATGGAGAGCCTGCATGCCTGAGACTCGGGGGCCCCATTCGGGGCTCCAGCCACCCACGCCTGGGCCTCCCGACGCCCCTGTGCCTAAGTAACCAAGCACCAGCACTGTCACATGAGGGTGTGAAAAGTGCCTAGCCCTGTGTCAGTTGTAGTTAGATGAACATGTAGATTACAGCCCTAGACAAAAGTTTTGAGATCTTTTTGACAGATGCTACTATGGTATGATGAAATATAATTACAAGCATTTCATAAGCGTCAAAGGTTATTGCCAATTCAATGCTTGTAGTTTGTCAGAATTTGTGTATTTTTTTTTTTTTTTTTACCTGTCTCAAGGATGGACCACAAGTGCTCAATGGGATTAGGTCTGGGGAGTTTCCTGGCCATGGACCCAAAATTTTGATGTTTTGTTCCCCAAGCCACCTGGTTATCACTTTTGCATTATGGCAAGGTGTTCCATCATGCTGGAAAATGCATTGTTCATCACTAAACTGTTATTGGATGGTTGGGAGACAATTGTACAATTTATTTTATTCATGGTGGTGTTCTTAGGAAAGATTGAAAGTGAGCCCACTCCCTTGGCTTAGAAACAACCTCAAACATGAATGGTCTCAGGATGCTTGACTGATGGTAGCGTTCACCTTTTCTACTCCAGGCAAGTTTTTTTTCCGGATGCTCCAAACAATCTGAAAGGGGATTCATGACTTTACCCCAGTCCTCAGCAGACCAGTCTCTGTACCTTTTGCACAAAATTTGTCTGTCCCAGATGATTTTCCTGGAGAGACATGGCTTCTTTGCTGCTTTTCTTGACATCAGCCTATCCTCCAAAAGTATTTGCCACACTGTGCGTGCAAATGCTCTCATACCTGCCTGCTGTCATTACTGAGCAAGCTCTATACTGGTTGTGCCTGATCCCGTACCTGAATCGACTATAGGAGATGGTGCTGTCGCTTGCTGGACTTTCTTTGGGGGCCCTGAAGTTTTGTTTTGGGATTAAGTTCATTTTCATGGCAAAGAGGGACTTTGCAATTCATCTGATCATGCTTCATAACATTCTGGAGTATATGTAAATTGCCAGAATTGTATACACAGTCGTCTTCAGGGCTCAAGTCCTGCGGGAACGCGTGGGAACGGAGTTCCTGCACTTTTTTCACAGCAGGAACACAGTTCCCTTTGCAGGACTAGAGCAGCCAAGAGCAGCCGAGCCGCCCGAGCCAATCCTTCACTAAGCGGCGATGCCCAGCTCGAGTCACTGTCAGGGGCAGGCGAACCTTAGTAATCCTTGGTTACTGGCCGCTTCCTGTATATGGATTCATCAGGTAGTGTGCGGGCATTCCGTCACTTCCTGGATGCCGCAATGTCTCCTGGGAGCTTTTGTCATTGTTCCCAGGAGACATTGCGGAGGTCTGCCGCCAGTTATCGTGGGATTTAGAAAAAAAAACATGCGGTTTAGTAATTATGCATATGAGCGTATCATTTTTTTTTTTGGTGGGGGAGTGGGTCTTGGGTGGGAGTTCCCACACTTTTTTCCCCAGGACCTGACCCCTGGTCGTCTTCTTTTCCGCATCACAGGCTAAGGATGGGTAATGTAAGCGGGTGGGGAGTGCAGTAAACCTGTTTGACAATGATTTTTATATTATGAGGGGCTAGATCAGATAATGTATGGGAAACCCAAAGCTTGCAGGTAGAAAGGGATGCTGTGGGGAACTATGGAATCTCGCTGCTGGCCATCAGATTCCACCTATAAATCACTTTTGGTGGCACAGGCCCTTAAAGGTTTTAGAATATTTAAATATTTAGTACATAAACACATTATATGGCACTGCAGAATCCACTTAGTCAAATTCTCTGCTTGTACTGGTCTGTGTTCATAATTAAATTCTGAAACTTGTCAGAACAAATATCCCCAATGGATAATTGACAGGGGTTCTTCTAACCTTGCCACTCCATCCAAATCAAAACCGTGTTCAATGTCTATTGTGTTTTGGTTCTTTTCACGTTACTGAACAAAGAGCCAGCCTTTCTAAACTTGAATGTAGACATCTACATGTCGGATTTTACCAGTAGATGGTGCTGCAAGCAAAGCACACCTGGGGATGTACGGCAAGACAATGAATTGTGACATTTATTACACAGAATTTGAAGCTTGCATATGGTTGTGTTATACCTCAGGCTTAGCCCACAAGTCCACGTGCCAGATGTTGCTGACAAAATGAATGATCTTGTAAGCTAGGGATCACACTAACCAAGGCACCCTGGTTAGATTTCTTGTACTGTTATCATGGTATGCCACTAATAGTTATGGACACTATTTTTGTATTTTAAAATATGTGCTAAAATGTGCAAGCTCTGTGGAAAAAAAGGTAAGCATTATGTCTATTAATATAATTGTGTCTGGACTTGTTTGCAGGAAATGGTATACAAAATGACCACCTCAATAGAAAGAGTTCAAGTTGAGCACAACCAATAAAAATTCACTCTGTTGGTCAGATGACTGCAAAATGGGTTTGAGTGGTTGCTATGGGTTTCTTCACTTGAAGCAACCATGTCCTAGTTCAAATATTTTTTAATCAATAATCTGTTATGGTAGCGGCATTAGACTGACTGGTCTATTGGCCTGTTTGCCAAAACAAGGTCATCCTCTCATAACATTCTTCCCAACAGCACATGACCCCTCCCCTGTAAAAGTGTGTTCACACAAAGATGAGCTGTGCTGATATTTACCATGCTAGTTTTTTGATAAAATATAAAAAATATATAATTTTTTTTTATGGAGCTATGGCTTCTGGTAGGTGTTGAGAATCAGTGTTTGAACTTATGGTGTTTTGCAGATTATTACTAATATCCTACCTGTGTTAAGGTAAATGTATGGGGTACTTAAAAAAAAAAAAAAAAAAAAACATTCATACTGACTTCGCCACTGTCATATCGGTGTGATGCTGCAGCTGCCCTGCGTCAGCTGGAAGACCGATTGCTTGGTTCTGTCTTCTCTGAGTGGAAAGTAATGAGGCTAAGTCACCTCTCTGCCCTACCCCTCTAGCGCTCACTGGAGTGCCAGACTGTGGAGGTGGCAGGGGCAGCTGGCTTTAACTCTCAGCTGATTGCCAGCTGTTGATCAGGCATCTGGGTGGATCCCGAAAATATGGTCAGGATCCTTCCAGAGGCTGGTGCAGCACTGTGATGTCAGCCGGCAGTGGGCTTTAGCTTTATTCTGGGTCACCAGAGAGCAAAAGTGTGTGCATTTCTGGTACCCAGGGGAGAAGTGGCCCAAAAATCTTATGCAGGCACCACCCACTAAGCTAGACCAAGTGGGTGGAAATTTACCTTTTGAAAGTTATAACAATATTTTGCCTGCCTAGGGGCAAATGAGACCAAAATTCACCAGCGGCTCTGTGCTACAGATAAAATAAATCGTTTTTCTATATAAAAGACTTATTAAAAAAAATTGCCGGATATAATGTTCCGTACTGGTTCTTATCCTCTATTCATACTTTTTCAGATGCCACTTCTGCTCTGTATGCCTAGCTTTAACTTTGCCTCAACACAGGTGATTCCCTGTGCCTATAAACTGTGGCCTAGAACACTCACATTCAGCCTTATTTATAAATAAAAAAAAAGTAAGCCTTAACATTATTGGTCCTTTATATATTTGTAAAAAGTCCAACTCCAGCCATAACACTTTTTTTTATTTTGGTTTAGAAAAGTGTCTGATCCCGATCAGATCTAACACTTTTTTAAATTGCAGGCAAAATCGCTGCAATTCTTCCTTCGATTACAAACAACACCAGAATGTGTTTGCAGAGGCGGCTCTTTAATTAGGCAAATTTGGCGTCTGCCTAAGGCCTCACACTCACAGGGGCCTCGCAGCTGCCTAATTTTCCCCTGCTCAATCACCATGTGCTAGATCCATACAACTTTCTGCAGCCATTTTTATTTGCTTGAATTTTTTTTACCCGTTATGGGCATGAGTGGGGCCCCCGTGTCTAAGTTTTGCTTAAGACCTCACAAAGCCTAGAGCAGCCTCTCTGTGTTTGTGTTTTGAGTGCCATTAATGGCAATGTGCTTATGCCAGAGATTGTCACGCGATAAAACGGGAGTTTTAAAACTGCTCTAGGCATGTCACCCAAAAAGCAGAATTTGTGTTACAAACGTGCTTAGGCCAGCACATTGAAGTGAATGGGTTGCTTTATGCATGATTTTTAAACAGGGCCTTACCCTCAATTTCCATCAGGACAGGAAGTGAAGGGCAATCTCTTCAATGATGAAATTGACAAAAACACATCTCTAGTAAAGGGAGGAAGAGAGAGAACTTCTGACAATGTTTTTATTATGGTCCTTGGCTTTCCTGAGGACAAATGCACCTTCAGTTTCAATGGACTCTCAGACATGGAAAGTTTAATCTGTCAAATTGTTTATCTAAAACTGGAAAACAATAAAAAAAATACACATATTGGAGACAATAGGATCTTGAAATAGCAGGTTACATGACCTTTGTGAATGGTCCTGCAGCTTTCTGGGACCTGTCATGTATCCCAGAAAGCTGCGGGGGGCAAACTTTTGCTCAAATTGCCTATGCAATCCCAGTGAGAGTGGGGTACCTCAACCCCCCCCCCCCCAAAAAAAATGTTGTGTCCAAAAGGTGTTAGAGGAGGAGGGGGAGGAGGTGGAAAAGCAGAACTCACCTTTTTGTGTGACATTATACTTTAAGCTGGCCATAGAGGGATCAAAATTCAGCTGTTTTAGCAGGTAATAGCCAAATTTTGATCAATAAACACTGCCACGCCTTCTCCCGCCATGGGGCGTTGCCACCCAGAATGCCCTTGTGACGCCTGTGTAAAGAAAAAAGAATCGGACAATTAAAAAGTATGAAAAACGTTATCACCGGCTATGGCGCTACTTTCACTTGACCTGTATAATGTACCGACAGCGTTTAGGACCATTGTTTCGCACATTATCTTGGCGACACGTCTTGCTATCCTGAGACACTGGAAGTCTATGGAAGTACCCACGATTACAGAGATCATACATATCATACATACACATGGCACATATGAAATACTTCATTCCTCGGCCATGGGTAACTATGATAAAACATCCAGAGAATGGAAGGACTGGTTAAATTGGTATAAGGGAGGTGCATGTATGTAAAGAGATCCGAACAATATTATACGTTGTGATATTAATCTGATACACTTGATACTGTCATGGTCTATGAGCACACGTCACCCTGGACCTGAATGCGGGAGAATCTTGTTTTGTTCTGTTTTATTTTGTTTTATCTATTTTGTTTTACTCTGTTTTTATTGATAGCACTCCTACACAAGGACACTCAGTTACATTAGTCCTCTGTGCTCAACCTACATCCAATTACCACATATGCTCGAGATGGGGTAAGGTACCAATGTCATAAGAATTATAACCACAAAAAGGGACATATCTCCAATGCGGGGGGAGGGCGAGTTGCTGGTTGTACTCCCTGGAGCGACCATTGAGAGGGATCGCGAGGGGGGGGGGCGAGTGGCAAAACTCATGTCCCAACTCTCGATTGAGCATTCTATGATTACATGTGTATAAGAATTAATTGGAGATGTCCTTGCTGTACCCAATGCCCTATGCAATGTCTTTCTTATCGGATGCTTGTAAGTTGTTTGGAAAAAATTATTTTCAATAAAAAATATTGGAAATAAAAAAAGTATGAAAAACAATAGCGTGGGGGTCCATACCAGGCCCTTCGATCTGTTATGGATTTTAAGGGGAACCACGCCTTTCCTTTATTTTTTTGGCATGGGGTTTCCTTTTGAAATCCATTACAGACCCCAAAGGCCTGGTATGGACTGGGGGGGGGGGCAGTTGTCATGAGTCATTGGTTGTCAAGGACGCAGTGGCCAGCTTCCCGACCCGCTCCTTAGCAACAAGCTTAATGCAGTAATTGCCGCTAATCTGAACAAATACCGCATTTCGTATTTAACGCCAATATCTTAGTAAATGAAACACTTGCACAATTGTTATGGCATGCAGTATTTTACCGCATAGGATTAGCCGTTATTTAACTCTTAGTGTCCTTTATACACATAGTGATGTTTTATGCTAAAAAAACGATAACCATGCACTGGAAATCCCAATCCGCACGACTATAAAGTTCTGGCTTACCATTCTCAACCAAGCAATACCACTATATAAGTTAACATATGAAGCTAGAGGATGCCCAAAGAAATTCTCCAAAATATGGAACTCCTGGGTTACCTCAGATAGTACCATACCACCTGCCCCCTAGGGCACAAATCGTACTAGGGATATTGCTGACAGTGCCTACGCCCTGACTAGAGTAAACTTTGCTGTGCGCTGATGTTTTCTGTGTACTCTTTCACACTATTCACCTGTATACCTGATTAACGTATTGCACTATGTTTGCAGGGATGTTCGCTATGACAATACGCCTGTGTAACTATTACGTGTTATGTTTATAAAAAACAATAAAGTTAACCTTTAAAAAAATGTAACTCTTAGTAAATCGACCCCATAGTGAGGTAAATACCACAAAAATATAGATAAATTATTAGTCAATTCACTAAATACACACATTTATTATTTATCACCTGGTGTTTGCTGGCGGAATTTTAGAAAAGTACAAAATAACAATCAGAGGGACTCTGCACTGGCCAGGAAGTGAAAAGTATACAATGCATCAGTCTGAAAATGTTCTCCTCTGAGCACAGGAATGAAAATAAATTGTAACATTTCATCAGAGGGAGATCCTTTTGTGACTGTAAGCACCCTTAAATGTTTTGATAGTTTCACAATATTGCAGTGTGCCTTCTGGTGCAGTGTTAGACTGCACAATTTTTTTTTTTTTTTTTTTTTTAAAGAGGAACTGCAGTCTGCACACACATTCTGTAATAAAAACATCTTTGCCATTCTGAAGCTTCATTCCAACCACTTTGCATATTTTATATATATACCTTGGATTACGAGCATAATTTGTTCCAGAAGAATGCTTGTATTCCAAAGCACTTGGCGAGTTTCCCCATAGAAGTCAATGGAAACTCAGATAATTTGTGCCGGTGGCACTGCTAGTGTATGCAGTACCGCATGTGGCCAGAGGCGGGGCTGAACAGAAACACTTGGAGACTGCTCGGATGCACCTCTGGCCAAATTCGACATTGCACACATCAGAAACTTGTCTTGCAAGACTGCTAGTCTTGCGAGGCAATGCTTGCAAAGCAAGTGAGGATTTCCAAAAAATAGCTTGTATTGCGAAACGCTCGTAAACTGTGTTACTCGCAATCAGAGGTATTACTGTACTGTGATTCTGTACTTTCCAAATATGTTGCAGAAATCTCCTTCCACGGAGTCTGGCTGCAACCATTTTAACTGGGGGCAGCTGAAGCTGCTGCCTGTTCACCCTCCTGGATTTACCCAGACACACAGAGGCATGCCTCCAGCCCTGCAGCTTTCATTGGCCCTCTTATGACTCACCCCCCTCCCTTCCTGGAAAACCCTCACGAGAGAGAGCTGTGCATGTCGTTGTAAGCCTCTGCTTTTTACCAGACGAGAAACAGGAAGTGGACTGTATAAGACAGGCCTCAAATTGTCCACTTACATTTTGCGAGTGAAAAATGATGGCTGGTGAGCGTGGGCTGCCTTGGAGGGGGGGATGGCATTCTCCCAGCCAGAGGAGGAGAGGAAGAGTCGAGCTGGCTGATCGTCAGAGAGCAGGGATTGCCTGCTGTAACATATTTTGTTTGAATTGCTTGGTTCCCAGTGCAGCTCACCGTCACAGCCCCGTTTCCTCGCCCCCGGCACCGATTACGTCACACAGTTCCGCCTCCTCGCTCGGTGAATTTGACAGTACAACAGTCCAATGAAGATTTAATACATGGAAAGATGAAAAAAATTACTGAAGTTCCGCTTTAAGCACTAAATAATGCAAACCATAATTATTTAACACATTTGTTAAATACAGTAATGCATGTTTTTTTGTGAATTTACTACTTTTAAGATAGATACTGCACAAGTTATTTTAACGCAAATGCATGCGGTATTTATCTTAGTGAATTGACCTCTATATCCTTGTAAGTTAAACCACTTGCCGACCAGCATATCGCCGTACCCAAGCAGTGGTTCGTGCATGTGACACTAGACGCGTGCCCGCTGCACGCCGCGGGAGCGCATCCGCAAACTCTATGTTCACCAGCGACATGCGATCGTGGTTCACAGAGGCAAAATGGGGATCAGCTTATGTAAACAATGCGATCCCTGTTCTGACAGGAGACATCATGGAGAGCTAGGGCTGGACTGGGACAAAAATTTGGCCCTGGACTTCATCCAGATTGGCCCACTTTGACAGGTCTCTCCCATGGTGGCCGGACAACTCCCGCACCCCACCGGCCACCCAAGCCCCCTCTCCCCCTTCACTAGCCATTCTACTTTATTAGAGTAGAACGGCTGGTACTGGTACTCTTATAGGCAGTACCAGTGGGGAAGCTAGACATTATTTCACCCTAGGCAAAGAATCAGTTCAGTGTCCCCTCCCTTATGGGACAAGGTTAGGCAGAAGTGAAAAACTCCCAGGCCATAGCTGTTGAGTCAGCTGTCTTTCCCCTCCTCTATTGTCCCCCCTGCTCCTCTGGTCCTCCCCTTGCTTCGATGTTCCCCCCCAGGTGAGCGCTGCGGGGAGGGAGAGGAGGTGAGCAGTGCGGGAAGGGAGAGACAGAGGAGCGGAGGGGGGAGGCGGTCCGCTGTCACTGAAGCCGGCCCACTGAGCCATCGGCCCACCGGGAAACTCCCTTTACTCCCAATGGCCAGTCCATCCCTGTGGAGAGCTGCTGTTCCCAGTGATCACAGATTGCAGCCATTACCATTAAAAACACATGTTTGTAGATGCGATAACTTTTGCACAAACCAATCCATATACGCTTATTCCGTTTTTTTTTTTGTTTTTTTTTTTATATATACCAAAAATATGTAGAAGAATACATATTGGCTTAAATTGATTTTTTTCAAAATTGACGTATTTGTTTATAATGCAAAAAATAAAAATTGCAGAGGTGATCAAATACCACTAAAAGAAAGCTCTATTTGTGGGGGGAAAAAAAGTATGTCAAATTTGTTTGGGTACAACATTGCACAACCACGCAATTGTCAAAGCGACGCAGTGCCGTTTCGCAAAAAATGGCCTGGTCCTTAAAGCGGTTGTAAACCCTCCGGTACTATTATAACAATTTATATGTTTTTAAACACCATATAGTTATACATCGATTGAGCGCTATGGTTTTATCTACATTATTTGTCTTACTGTGTAACTGGTGATCGTGTAAAGAGTAAATCGTCTTGTAAGTCCGCGCCATCTCTGTTGTGGTCTTCCTCGTTTAATTCAATCTGTATTTCCGCCCACAGTTTCTTCTAGCCTGTGTAATCCCGCGCGTGCGCATTAAGGTCACTATATTCAAGCCTCTTCTTCGTTTCCGGTTACTACGGTAACGAAGAAAAGGCATTCACAGCGTACACCAGGAAGCTTCTGTGTCTCCTGTCATCTGTGACGTGTAGGTCACGTGATAACCAACATGCACAAACCATCGCGGGATGTCGGGGCTGACGTCTACATGAGGAAATGACGCAGCCCCGACATAAAGAAAGAATTTATCCGGCAGAGGCTCAGCTGGCCGGAATGGACGGGAATCCGGCGCATGCGCGGTACACGTCCGCACTACTTATTGCAGCCATAACTTCAGAATGACAGAGGTAAAAAAAAAAAACCTAAGGGCAAACGATTTAAAATTTTGACATGCATAAATAAATGTAAAGTGAATATTTTGAGTTTACAACCACTTTAAGGGAATGAAACCTCCTGAAGTGGTTAACTTATTGGCATATCGCCCTCTAGTGGCTCTGATTTTAGTGGTGCTGAGAATAGATAGCAACTGAGCATGTGCAGAGCGAGACAGCGCATTACTGGATTTTAGACAGTATAGGCACTCATATTTAATGTTTTACAGCTATACCTACAAAAGTGATTTATCAGGATTTTTTTTGCTTAAAGTTCCACTGCTGAACTCCAGCTAACACTTTTAAAATGGTTATAACAGCCAAATAAAAAAGGAAAAATTATAGTCTGTCACTAGAATTAACACAGCATTATTTGTTTGCTGAGGCTGCCTGTAACATAGCTTTAGTACCTCATGATCCAGCCAGTAAGTCTGTTTTTCAACTTCCTTGAACAATTCAAGCTCTCCAGCAAAGTTGGTAGAGTATTGAGACAAACCATTTAACACGGACAGAGGTGCTTAGCATAGTGAGCTGCTGTTTATTTAAAGCTTTTATATCCCAAAAGGAAAAATAAAAACTGTTGCTCAATTGTAATCAGTTACGATTGAAGTGTTAAAGTTAGGCTTTACAATCCTAGTCACTTATTTAACCACTTTGCGCCTAAGGCTAAAACAAACCTTGATGCCTGTTACAGAACCCACTGTCACTGTTTTGGAAGGGACTGTGGGCGGGCCTCTAACCCACAGATTATGGCCCAGAAGAGACTGGAGACCTGGGATTGAGAAAATGTAATATAAGGCTACATCCCTTCTTCCCCATACCCCCCCCCCCCCCTCTTGTTGATGTGTCTAATTGTGTTGGTAAATGGCACATAGACAATGGTCTGGACTGGAAACGTCTCTCCGCAGGGGATGTGTATTGAGAGGCTGCCTGCTTACCATAATCCCTTTATGTTTAACTGTAGTGTTTCAATGTACAAGTGTTAAGATCCCATTGGTTCTTCCTTGTCCCCTACCCCCTCCCCTCTATGACAAGGCTAAGGGGAGTTTCCCTAACTGTGTGTAAAAGTGTATGTCTTGGATTTAAACAGTTAATGCTCTGCATATTTAACCCTCAACACCAGTGTGGATTGTCTCGTGATTGAGGGCTTAAGGGCCGGTTATGGCGAATCTGCAGGCTGCAGGTGCGTTTGGAGGACAGGAGATACAGGTCTGGCCGATGTGCCCACCTGGGGTATCCGAGATCCGTCAATACCTAAGCACAACTTTGCAACGTTGACATGTGTTCGTAAAACTGTACATATCACAAGCGCTTTGTGCATCTAGGTGTATTATACCACGTTTTTTTCAGGACAAATTGGGATTTCATTTGGTGGTAAACAGTAATGAATATCTCCTGATATTTATTTATTTTTTATTATCAAAGGAAAACTAGCCCAAAATAGTTATAAATTGTGTGTATGTTATATATATATATATATATATATATATATATATATATATATATATATATATATATACACACACACATATTACTTTTGTTTTTTGTTTTTATATTTAGCTGTATATTCCTTGCTACTACCTTAACCTTCCACCAAAGAACAACCCAAATTAAAATCTTCTGATGATTGCAGCGATACCACTTGTGTATGATAGATGTTGTTTGTTCATATAGTACAGCCCAAAAACAATAGTGCCCATTTTGTTTTTTTTATCCTAAAACATGCTGACACTAACTGATACTGATCAAAAATAAATAAAAATGCTGACCCTGACCTTGAGCCAAACACTTACCCTGGCACTGACCTACCTTGATCTAGGTCTTTTGTATTTTTTTTATTATTATTTTTCAAGTGACTGATAACTGTGATAGCCAATAAGAGGACCACTCCCAACATTAGGGGAGATACACAAATTTGCGGCCCCACGTAAAAAAAAGCCCAGTCCAGTGGGGCCGCATATTAGGTCGGTGTGAAGGGCTTGAAGTCCACCTGAATCTACTAGTTCATCCTTTACACTTGTTGGCAGGGCCTACTTTGCTCTGCATGCGGGGGTAGCTTTTGCGTGGAGAGTGCTCATAAATAAGCAATTAACTCTTTAACTGCCACCACCGACTTTTACTGAAGAGTTGTAACTTCCACAAATTTAGCGTTACAATTATGATTTTAAAATGTTTGTGTACACACACACACACACAGACAGGTATATTCAGAGATTTATATTACAGTAGCGCTCTTCACGAGACAGGGATTTGTGTAGTCTGCATTAGAAGAGCCTTAAAGACAGTTTTAACACTTTTCAGGATAAGGTTTTAATAGTAAAATGGTCAAAATGGTGCAAATAAAATGTTTAAAGAAAAGGGGGTGTTTTTCATAAATATAGACAATACAGCAACAGAAATAAAACCGATGAGAAGGAGAATGCAATGTCCATGGGTTGATCAGAGTTTAGTCGATGAGCCACGTATTATTGGTTCTCAAACTTGGCAGAGTTTACTGATTTGATGGTACATGAGAACTGTCAAACTGTTCTGGCATCTCCTTTTATTTGGGATCAAAGGGATGTTGACAGAGACCATCTGACCAATCATCTTGTCCAAGAGCTGGTTGCAGGGAGGTACATGAATGTACCCAGATACGGCTTCCGTTAAAGGGGTTGTCCAAGGGAGTGTCATGCTCGACCCCTCCCTTGGACTACAGGAGAGTCAGGACGCCCACTAACACACAGCTCCTTTCTCTATCTGCAACATAGAGAGCGTCCTGATTTTCCTGTTGTCCAAGGGAGGGGGCGAGCATGACACTCCACACCAGGGAGAAAGCCTTGCATTACTGTGTGGAGTTACAGACAGAAGAACAGGAGGTGAGGATTTCTCAGAAGAAATAAGAACATTTAAAAGCAAAATGGAAGGATGAGGTAAGTGAAGGAGGACTGCACTAAGGTAAAGGAAGCTATTTAGGGGAAAAAATTGTACCTTTACAACCCCAATTTTTTGCTGTAACGTTTTTTTAAGTGCCCCTTTAACTCGCGAGGCATGCGCACGCACTATTAGTCTTCCTCCAATTTTTTTATCATACATCATGAACTGTTAACCGGGGATCCACTTGAGCCCTTCAAGGAAGGTATAGAGGCGTCCATTTTATCAGCTTCAGATGAGCGTCCATGTTTACTCCATCTGGGCTTGCTGGGAGCTGTTGTCCATTGTGAATCTCTGAGATTTGGCAGACAGAGGAATGCATCCCTAAGCTGTGGATCAGCACACACACGTGCTGGTAAGCAGACAATTTTATAACTCTTGAGCATGGTGGTGTCTTCATACTAAAGCGTGCACACACCTTGGGATCGACATCTCTTCGATTTGGGACTCCCAATATAATTGGATGTGTTTTCAATTCAGCCTATTCACTCTGCTGAATTTAATTTGCTTTCACATAGACTATTTGGAACTTGAGAGACTGCTGATATATATTTACTCTCAAGTCTTTTATTTTTAATGTCTTTTAGATTATATGCACGTTGTTTGAATTGCTTTGTTTATATTTTTTTGATTATGTACAAACAGTTTTAAGAAATTTTGCTTATCCACGTGTTACTGGTCAATCTAGACCACACACTTGTTTCCAATTTACCCATTGTGTTCACATTGGGCAACATTATTGTGCATTATTTTATATCACTGTGTGTTTTCCCACCCTTTACATAGAATTAGACCACCTTTCCGCTATCAATCTTCTAGCTTAGGAAACCCTGAACTGACCAAAATAACAGATCCTTACTACAGTGAAGCCAAAAACGAAGTTTAGCCTAACAGGCAGGACGCTACATCTAATATTTTTTTGGTTTAGTAACTCGTGTCAGTCTCAGCCTAGCCGGCAGACATGCCGGATCGTGGATCGCGTCCAGTGCCAATCCTGACCTCCCTTGGGCCCTAAGCAAACTGACATGTCACGTTAAATTAACTTTAAGAAGCGGGGGGGGGGGGGGGGTTGGGTTGCCGAAAATTAAAGCGGGTGGTGGGGGCGATGGCGACAGTGACATGTCGCATTAAAGTTGAGAAGCAGGGGGTAGGGGGTGTTCTGCTGTCGGAAATGACATCTTACATTAAAGTGAGAAGCGGGGGGTGCTGACATCTTGCCTTTTCTCCCATGCAGCCAGGGAGTTGACAAGTGGCATGAGGGGCCGAAAATGACTTCTCAACAGGGCCTCTAGTAATTTGGGGGGCCCTCCACAGCTTTGCGGGGCCCTAAGCGGCTTGCATAGTGAGCCTATAGGGCGGATCGGCCCTGATCGCGTCTCCCGGTTGGATGGGAGGCTTGGGTAGAGCATCGGGAGGGAACGTCCCCTCCTGATTTTGAATTTAATTTGTTAGGCGAGTGGCAGCCAATGGAAGGATTGGCAGAGAGGGGTAGCAGGCACTGAGCGGTTTGTAAGGTGGATGAGTCTGGCAGCAGCATTCATGATGGACTGAAGGGGGGGGGGTAGTCTATTTAAAGGTAAGCCAATGAGGAGGGAGTTGCAGTAGTCAAGGTGAGAGATAACTAGGGATTGAATCTGGAGCATTGTGGTTTCATTGGTTAGAAAGGGACTTGGTTTAAAGATGTTGCAGAGGTTAAGGCGGCAAGCTTTGGAGAGTGATTGGATGTAGGGCCCAAAGGAGAGTTCAGGGTCCAGGATAACACCTAGCACCCTGACATGTGGGGATGGGTGGATGGTTGTGCCATTGCTCTTGACAGAATAGTCAGGGGAAGAGGCATGTAGGGGAGGAAATATGAGCTTGGTTTTGGACAAGTTGAGTTTGAGGAATTGGCGTGGCATCCAGACAGATATATCTGTTAGCAAGTTAGTGATGTGTGAAGAGACTGGCAAAATGAGTTGAGGGGCGACGAGATAGATTTTGGTGTTGTCAGTGTAGAAATTATATTGAAAGCCATGGGAGGCAATCAACTAAACCAGGGAAGAGGTGTAGATTGAAAATAGGAGAGGTCGAAGAACAGAACCTTGGGGGATCCTGACACAGAAGGGAAGAGGAGAGGAGGAAGTAGAATTGTAAGTGACACTGAAGGTGCGTTGGGATAGGTAGGATGAGAGCCACTGAAGAGAATAGTCACGAAGACCGAGGGAGTAACGTTTTCTGAGGAGGGGGTGGTCAACGGTATCAAAGGCAGTTGAAAGGTCCAAAAGTAGGAGTACAGAATAGTGTCTGTTGGTTTTTGTGGTTAGTAGGTAATTTATGAGTTTTAAAAGAGCAGTTTCTGTCGAGTGTTGAGGGCGAAATCCAGATTGAAGGGGGAATCAAGAAGGTTATTCTTAGTGAGGTGGTCACTCGGTTCCTAAGAAAGATGAGGAGGCCAGTAAATCAGATCAGGACAACCCAAAAGGGAAAGTTCCGCTTTAAGGCTTCCTCTCCCCTACTCCCAATTTTTACACAGGAGTCAAACTCCTCTTTAAGGTTTTGAGCTTCCTCAAAAGCACAAGGATCTGAGAGTGTGAGTTAAACATGGGAATATTGCTGTATTTCCTGTGATTACTGTTTGTATAATGCTGCATAGTGTTTATTCTACTTGGGTGTAGTTTGTAAGATTAATATCCTGTTGTGGAGTCAAGTTAGGAATGTAATGTTGTGTCCATGGTTTGTCATCAATACGCCCACTATGGAATAGACAGAATCTAAAAAAAAGCCTCTAATATCTCGGAGGATAAGTAGACAGAAGAACTAAAGAATATAGATGTGGATGGAAAGTTGGAGGAGGAAGATGTGCAGAAGGCAGAGTCCTCCTGCAGATCAGTGCCTGAAGATCAGCAAGTGCCAATGGAGTAAAGTATGGCAACAATTAGGGTTGATACCCCCTTCATGCACTTGTCCCCCCTCTGTCCTGGATCTGTCAGGATGGAGAGCAGAGGAAGGAGCTGGTAAATGTAATTTACTGGCTCCTTCCTTTTTCAAATGAACAGAGTCAGTGATCACTGACTGTTCATTCATAACTGAGCATTGTAATCTGTGTTTATGATGCTTCTGTATGAATGGAGAGAAGCCTCTGTCTCCCCTCAATTCATTTTCAGTGCAGCTGAGGCTCAGTCCTTTTCCCTGTCTCAAAGGGGAGATGTCAGGGGGTCTGTTAAGACCCCCAAAATATCACCAACAGTAATAAATGTAATGAATATTTAAAATATGTAATAATACAAAAAAATAAAAAAACACACTGACCCTGTGAATCCCCCCCCCCCCTCAAAAAAAATAAAAATTTGTAAAGAAAAACAAACAACAACAAAAATTGTAAGAAAAATTTATAAAAACTACTGTCATCAGTGCTGCAGATTAGTCCCACGGTCACATGACATTAAGAAAAAGTATCGGTAATCAGTATCAGCGAATTCTTGAAAAAAAAAAGTATTGGTACTCGTACTCTGTCTTAAAAAAAGAGGTATCGGGACAACCCTATCAACAATACATTACTTTTGTCGGATGTAAACAAAAAAAAAAAGCGTAGTAAAAAACAAAAACAAAAAAAACAAATCTCTCTAACGAAGGAGCTCCAGTCTCCCCCCAAAAAAATTAACAAATACTATAGCTTCTGACTTTTAATACAAGGACACTTACCTGTCTAGGGTACCCTCACCCAAGCCAATTAATTGGCTTTGGGTCCAGACTAGGGTTGTCCAGATACCGATACCAGTATCGGTATCGGGACCGATACCGAGTATTTGTGCTAGTACTCGTACTCGTACTCGCGCAAATACTCCCGATACCAAAATAGAATACTTTTTTTTTTTTTTTTGTGACATCGAACACAAATTGGATGGCACCATTGGATGGCACTGATAGGTGGCACTGGCATTGATTGAATGGCACTCATAAATGGATGGCACTGATAGGTGGCACTGGCATTGATTGGGTGGCACTGATGAGATGCACTAATAAGCTGCCTCCCTGCACTGATGCACTAATGGGCACTGATCTGCACTGATAGGTGGCACTGGCTAGCTGCACTTTTGGGCACTGGCACCGATGAGCTGCACTGACAGTGATCACTCCTTCAATGATATGTAGTTTTCCAGTACCGTATGCTAAAAAACAGCCCCACACCATGATGTACCAGTTCTTCATAATTTTAAAGAAAATATCTTTGGTCTGTATTGTGGTTTGAAAACGGTCACATGACATTAAAAAAAAGTATCGGTATTCGGTATCGGCGACTACTTGAAAAAAAGTATCGGTACTTGTACTCGGTCCTAAAAAAGTGGTATCGGGACAACCCTAGTCCAGACACTGGCATTTTAAGTAAAGGAAACTGGCAGTGAAGCCCTGAGGGAAGAGGTGGGGGTGGGGTGGGGGGACGACTTACGCTCAGATTGCAGTTGCGATCTGACCATAAAAGGGAGCAGGTACCTGTGAAAACCAGGTTCCTGCTCCCCTCCCACCCCCCAAAAAGTGACAATCATTCAAGAGTAACTTCTTTTGAGAAATTGAATGAGGAAATTGGTCAGCATCCCTTTAGACATGATTCTCTTTAAAAACATCTCACCATAATTGACATTTGTGTTGCAGGTGATGCTCAAAATCTGATTTGTATCTTAGTGCAGACTTCTGGAAAAATCAGTAAGCCAATCACACAAGCAGAAAATTGCATTTTCAGGGGGGTGAACACCTATGCGTAGACACTGCATTTTACACAAAATTACAGAGCTGCAGATTACAAAGGAGGGGTTGAGCAAGGGGAAGGGCGGGACTTTGTGTGAAGCATGTGACAGCAAAGGGGTATTAGGATGAACATAAGGAATTTTTTTGAATACAAAGTGGTAAACATACATATTGGCAATCTCAATAATACATAAAAATATACATACATTGCATAAGGATTGTAATATGCACATGCAGGTAATAAGAATAGTAATAAGATAGCACGATAATTTACATGGTAATAACTCATGATGTAATCACAATACATTTCCTGGTTCACCAACAAAGAATTGGTAAAATGCTAAAATACAGGAAATGCCTGCAAAGCCTATGGCCTAACTGAGCCTGGAAGGGTTAGTATTGGTAAAATTGAGGATTATGGGTAAATAGATAAGGACACGGCATCCGGTAGCTCTACGCGTTTCATGTCTTAAATGACAATCATCAGGAGCAAGCACGTGAGGTATCTAAAATGAAACGGGTATAAGCAAAAGCGTAAAATATATGGGAAATCTGGTTGGGGGCAGGATAAGAACCCCCAGAACCAGTCATATCTTACTGAGGTTGTATGGCTCTATGGTGTGGCGGTAGGGCCCCATAGGCCATCGAAGGGCATCCCCAGTTGGGAGCCGCGGCAGTCCGCTCCGCGGAGACGAGGTGGTAGACCACCTGGGCAGGTAGGGAGCCATAGGCATTACTTTAGAAAGTGGGAGAGTGTTAGACCAAGGAGTGAGGGAGAGGGGATGATGGGGTGAGAAAGGGAAGGCAGAGGCCCCTCCAGCTAGGAGGGGTGCCAAGGTGAAATATAAATAGTGGTAAAGTGCGAGAGGTAAGGGACCCAGATGGGGACCAAGGTGAGTGGGGGTGAAGGGGGGGGGGGGGCCGGGATGACGACCCAAGGTAAGACCGAAATAGTGAGGGTGAATGTCTAGGGGGGGTAATGTGACTGTGTTAGCTTGTGGGAGTAAAGAACCCAAACAGAGAGAAGAGGATCATGATGTCCAATGTGTAGATAGCCTGGGGTGCCCCGTCCACCCAGGGGGGACGCCCTTAAGTACGCCACCGCGGGGAGGACCAACAACATCAAACCGTGAAGTGAGAGGAGTCCCGTGGATCGGACAGCCAATCTCCGTCCCGCCTGGCACACTGTCACCTCCCAACACCTAACAAGTGTGGACAAACAGCGCACACGCAACGGCACCGAGGGGCGCCGCACGTGCAGCATAGAATGGGTGACGTTGATGCGCAGTGACGGGCCCCATCCCCCAGGGGGGAATGTTGGGAAAGACAGGGGGTAGTGGGAGGAGGCCTGCAAGGCGCGTCACAGCTCCCGAGCATGGGGAAAACAGACGGCATGGGAGCCCGACTAACACATCATAAATGATGACAACAACCCATTGAAATAAGTCTGATTGAAACCAATAAGAGATATAGAGAATAAGTAATGTAATTTAAAGATATAATATGGATAAGAAGGTAATAAATTATAACAGGAAGGCGAAACATAAGTAGTTGCAGAGGGAGTAAAATATTTATATCAATAGAGCATGAACGCGTGCTTCCATCCCTAATTGGGTTTAGTAAAGGAGGAGGTTGTTTAGGGTTAGGGACTTTAAGGAAGCCATGACATGGTAGGATCACACATTTTCATCCCTAGGGACTTTAAATGAAATCATGGCCTGATAAGGTCATGTATTTCCATCTCAGTCTGAGTCACAAAGCAGGGGTTGAGCAAGGGGAAGGCGGGACTTTGTGTGAAGCGCGTGACAGCAAAAGGGTATTAGGATGAACATAAGGAATTTTATTGAATACAAAGTGGAAGTGCAGATTAAAAAGGAAAGGTCATTTTTAATAACATTCAGTTACAATATGACTTGTTTCCCAATTAATAGATATTTGCTATTTTTTTGTTCCTCACCAAAGCAGAACTTCCTTTTTTGGGTGAAGTTCCGCTTTAATATGGCCAATTCACTTCCATGCAAAAACACTCTGGTTCATAGGAGTACGCAAAGATCTTTATTAAACCCCAACTCCGGGAAACTTGAAAAATATATTTTGCAGTGGTGCTGCGTTCACACTGCAAGGGTCAATCAGGGCCGTCCTTAGGTGTTCAGGCGCCCTGTGCGAACTAATCCTGTGGCGCCCCCCCCCCCCCATATTCACCCCTCGCCCCCGGGTCACCTAAACATTCACAAAGAGGAAAAAAATATTTGTAACAAATAATTTGTTTTAATTTAACTTTACATTACACAACACCCTGCATCTCTGGACCCCTTTACATTACACAGCCCTCTGGACCCCTTTACATTACACAGCCCCCTGCATCTCTGGCCCCCTTTACATTACACAGCCCCCTGCATCTCTGGACCCCTTTACATTACACAGCCCCCTGCATCTCTGGCCCCCTTTACATTACACAGCCCTCTGGACCCCTTTACATTACACAGCCCCCTGCATCTCTGGACCCCTTTACATTACACAGCCCCCTGCACCTCTGGACCCCGTTACATTACACAGAACCCTGCACCTCTGGACCCCCTGCATGTTACACAGACCCCCCCTTCAGTGTAGCCCCCCTTCAGAGTAGCCCCCCCTTCTAAGTAGCCTCCCCCGTTCAGTGCAAGCCCCCCCGTTCAGTGCAGCCCCCCTTTAGTACCTCAGATCAGCGTGGTGGCACATGCACAGCAGGTCCCCTCCCCCTGTTTACACATAAACAGAGAGGAGGGGGAGGCGGCTTCACTCGGCTGTGCCTGTGTGACATCCAGGATCGCACAGACAGGCAGCCCGTGGCCGCAAGAGGAGGGGATGGTAGGTGCAGCGGTGTCACCCTGCACCCCCCTCGCACACCCCCTCCCCACTGTAGCTAGCTCGCCTCTCCCTGCCTGTGCCAGTGTGCTACTGCCACCGCGGGTGTAATACAATCGTGGAGGGGGGTGCCAGTCTGACACCCCCCTCCAGTGTGTGGTACCCCGGGGCGGTTCGCCCCCCCCCCCCTTAGTACACCTCTGGATGGCCGCTTGGCGCCCCTGTTGCCCATGGCACCCTGTGCGGCCGCACAGCTCGCACACCCCAAAGGCCGGCCCTGGGGTCAATTATTTGTTTAGGTCTAGGAGACTTGTAAAAGCCGAACTCCACCCAAACTAGGAGTGTAGCTGTGACCGTTTTGCCGTGTGCGTGAATTAATGACAAGTTCACCGTAAACACACATGCAGCAGTTTCCTGCAGTTAGGGACGGATGATCTCCCCTGGATGCAGAAAGATGCTTCCAAGCTCGGACATCATCCCTAACTGCTGGAAACTGCTGTATGTGTGGATACATGTAATCAGCAACAGGACTGTACAGGCTAAGCGGACACCTTTGTTCAAATACATCTTCCATTCCAGGTGCTAATTCTTGAATCTGGAATCCAGTATATGCCCCTAATTACCACGTTCTAATGTGGCTAAATGTTGCCTCTACATGTAGCAACACTCTGTTCTATGGCCGCATACAAACTGTCTGCCTCCTCAACTCCTGTCAAATGCCTCTGAAAAGCAATCCACTGTGGATCACTCTTCACTCTTTATTTAAATGAGTACTAATTGCCAACCCTTTTTTTTCATTTTAGAGCACGAAAGGATTTGAACGCTTGTCAGTTTTTTCCATTTATGTCCCTTTGGGAAATTTCTCTTCACTTCCTGTCCATAGCCAAAACTGGAAACGAGAGAAAATCCCTGCAGAGGGGAGGCATCCCTTGTTACCAGAACTAGTGAGCCTACTCCCATACCTACCAACATCTTGGGATAGGAATGGGGGACACCTATTTGCAAAATTATGTAGGCATAGGGCACCCACTTCCGCCCTCCCTTGAACTCTTTATGACCGCCCACCGTACATGAACTGCGGCCGCTGTGTGCTGGATCATGTAACTAGTACATGACCCAAAACTACTGGGTCTGGGGCGCGCATGCCTGCTGCTGGCGACCCACTGTGATTAGATACAGCGGGAGCTGATCTGCGGGTACTGTGGACTTGACGAGTGCCACCACCCGCCGATCCTTAGGCAGAGAGCCAGAACGACGATCTGCCTATGTAAACAAGGCAGATCTGTCTTCTGTCAGTAGGTAAGGCATTGATCTTGTGTTCCTGCCAAGGATGGGCTCAGGCCTGTTCACAACTCCACGTGCCCTCGCTCGCCAGGAAGCTGACACTGCACAGCGCTAATCACAGGCAGCGAGACATTTTCTGATTCGCGGCTGCACAGATTGAGAAATGTCTCACTCCCTGTGATTAGCGCTGCGCAGTGTCAGCTTCCTGGCGAGCAAGGGCATGTGGAGTTGCGAACATGCCTGAGCCCTTCCTTGGTTTGCAGGAACTTGGATTCAATGCCTTCCCACAGTAAAAGCACCTCACCCACAATGAGAAAACACTGGCTAGGCACATAGTTAACCCTTTAATTGCTCCTGGTGTTGCACCCCTTCCCAGCTAGTGTCATTAGTACAGTGACAGTGCATATTTTTAGTGTCGCGGGTCCCCAAAAAGTGTCAGTGTCCCAACTCCTGCAATATCGCAGTCCCGCTATAAGTAGCGGATCACACTTTTACTAGTAAAAAAAAATAAAAAAAGTGTGTGTGTAATTTTTATATATATATATATATATATATAAAGTATGAGAGAGAGAGAGAGAGAGAGAGAGAGAGAGAGAGAGAGAGAGAGAGAGAGAGAGAGAGAGAGAGAGAGAGAGAGAGAGAGAGAGAGAGAGAGAGAGAGAGAGAGAGAGAGAGAGAGAGAGAGAGAGAGAGAGAGAGAGAGAGAGAGAGAGAGAGAGAGAGAGAGAGAGAGAGAGAGAGAGAGAGAGAGAGAGAGAGAGAGAGAGAGAGAGAGAGAGAGAGAGAGAGAGAGAGAGAGAGAGAGAGAGAGAGAGAGAGAGACTGTATCTCTCTATCTATATATATATATATACAATCTCCCATGGTTTGTTGACGCTATAACTTTTGGGGAAACCAAACAATTTACACTTGATAGGATTTTTTATACCAGAAATATGTAGCAGAATAAATATTGGCCTAAATTGATGTAGAAATTCGATTTTTTTATTTATTTTTTCATTGGGTATGTTTTATAGCAGAAAGTAAAGAATGTATTATTTTTTTTAAAATTATCTGCCTTTTTTTTGTTTATAGCGCAATAAATAAAAATTGCAGTCGTGACCAAATACCACCAAAAGAAAGCTCTATTTGTGGGAAAAAAGGACATCAATTTTATTTGGGTACAGCATTGCATGACCGCACAATTGTCAGTTAAAGTAACGCATCGCTGTATCGCAAAAAAATATTATTTTTCTTTTATATTGTTTTTTAAAATTTACAAATGCAGTATTTTGGAAATCGAATGAAAGGTTTAGCACTGGGATACACCTTTTGATGGATAAATAGTGCATTTTATATACAACTATATAGATCAGACCAAAATGAGGGACATTGTTCTGATTCAGGGACAGTCCCTCGAAATCAGGAATGACAGTTGAAATTTATTTATTTATGCTACTCCTGTTCTGGGCACAATTCCGAATTTTGGATTCTTTTTTCCCCTCACTTCTGCTGATAACAGTTCACAGGACAAATAGAAGAGGACGAATGTCCCTAATGGGGACACAGTAATTCATAAACTCCGACAATTGTTCTTATCTCTCTCTATGTAAAACTAAAAAAAAACGTTTTTTCCTTTGGTTATAGTGGAAACCTTGTGCAGAAATAGTGTATTTTTCCATGCCTCCCCCATGTCCCTCACTAGAGTATGACTGTACAGCCCCCATTCTTCTCTCCTCATAATGCGCCACTAGATGAGCGCGCCTCAGTCCTCGCATAGCCGGGCGCGTTCCCGCCGCCGCCTCCTCTCACTGTACGGGAACGCGGCCGGAGTCCCGGGGATTAGGAAGGACGTCTGTTCCCGGGAGGAGACACGGGGAGCCGTATTATTCAGGTGTGCAGGGGACGTGTGCCATGGGAAGGTAGCGGTGTATGTCCCGTGTGGGTGATAGGAGGGATGGCTGTGGTGCTGTCCTCCTGTAACCGGGCACCTGCTGCATTCATGGATGGCCTGTGTTGTCAGCATGGTGTCTATTTCACCTGCTACGATGATGGTAACCTATAGTCTATATATACTGGATGTAGTGGAATGTGACCAGTGCATGGCTGTAATACATAGCTGGGCTTGTAGATGTGTGTGCTGACACAGAGGACTCTATGGGGGGGATTTACTAAAACTGGTGCTGCTGTGCATAGTAACCAATCGGCTTCTATCTTCAGCTTATTTAATTAAGCTTTGCCAATGGGACCCAAAAGCTGATTGGTTACTATGAACAGCTGCACCAGTATTGGTAAATCCCCTGTAGGTTGTGTATTTGGGTGATCTATGCTCATTCCCAATGATTAAAAGAGAAGTATGGGGTTTTCTTTTTTTTTTTTTCACAAATGCTGAACCCCCAACCGGCTCTAACACTGAGAACCGAGCCATCAAACACAGCCGATCACTCAGTTCTCAGGCTCCCTGAGCAGAGAGCTGCTGACTGTCAGTCACAGCTCTTTTCTCTGCCCCCCCCCCCCCCACCCCGCTCATTGGAGCCCTGGGCTATGGAGGGGGTGAGAGCATCCGGCTCAGGCTCTCAGCGGCTCGCTGAGAGGTTGAGCTGGGTGCTGGTCCAGGCATGTAGGCAGATCCCGACTTCATTGTCGCTATCTTGCCCGAGCCTGGACCAGCTCTGTGACGTCAGCTGACAGTGGGCTACAGCTCGCTGTCTGCTGTAAACAGGAACGAACTGCACTCCTGTGATCCATATGAGAAGTGCAGTCAAACAAGCTTTGGCTGTACTTCTCCTTTAGGCTTGATTCGCACTAATGCATTTTTCGATGCATTTTGCAGAAATGCAGCAATTTTTTTTAACATGAGTTCCTACAGAACATGTTCACATCAATGCATTTTGTACCTCTGTGTTTTTTGAAAGGGTCAGGGACTTTTTTTCCCACAATATGCAGCATTTTGCAAAGGAACACTAAAGGTTAATTTTTTATTAGATCAATTGATTGCTGTAAGCTAGAGCATTTAAATATCACTTACCTCGTTTTTCCTTTTGACCTCCAAAATACAGTAATCCAGGTGTGAAAATGCCATTTCCTGTCACTTCTCTTCTTGCTTTCCACCAGCATCTGAGCCGTTTTGCATGGTGGAAAGCAGAATGTGCTCACCCCCTCCCTATGACTACAGCCCTGCGTGAAGATGCTCTCTTATCCCTCACAGGCATGGAGGCTAAGCCTAATGGGAACTGTAGTTCCCATTAGGCCGTGATATAGCAAGAATGAATGCGCACCGCAAACCAGGAAGTCAGTGAGAATAATGATTCAGGAGTGACGGAGGTGAATAAAACAGCTCGATTTCAACAGGTATCAAACTAGTTATAATGCAAAACATTACTTTTTACTTTATCAGCTACTGTCAGACTTTAATTTAAGAGGAAAATATTTTTGTCTTTACAACCCCTTTAAAAACATTTGCGTTTTTATGTTTTACTCTGTATATAGCTGGTTGCTAAGGAGAAAGTCAGGAAGTTGGCTGCTGCATCCTTAACAACAGACGAGTAACCGGCTGTCAGTGGGCTAACCCGTTGACAGCTGAATGTAAAAAAGAATTGCCGCCTAAGGAAAATTCATGAAAAAAAAATGTTGTGAGGTCCCTCTCCAGGTCCCTTGGGTCTAGTATGGATTTGGCAAGGACCCCCCAATGCCAACATTTAAAAAAAAAAAAAACTAAAATGGCGTGGGGTCCCCCCAAAATCCATACCAGTCCCTTATCCGAGCATGCAACCAGGCAGGTCAGGAAAGGGAGAGGATGAGCCCTTGACCCCCACCCCAAAGCACCTTGGGGTGGTTAATGGGGACAAGGGCCTCTTCCCGACAACCCTGGCCGGTGGTTGTCTGCAGGCGGGGGGCTTATCAGAATCCAGAAGCCCCCCTTGGGGGGCACCCAGATCCCGACCTCACCCCCTATGTGAATGAGAATGGGTACATGGTACCCCTATCCATTCACCAAAAAAAAAAGTTGTGTAGTGCGACAATAGACAGTTTTTGACAAAATCTTCTTCCTCCGAGCTTCTCCTTGTCCCGTTTCTCCCTCTGGGCTTCTCCTTGTCCCGCTTCTTCCTCTGGGCTTCTCCTTGTCCCGCTTTTACTTGTTCCGTTTCTTCCTCCGGGCTTCTCCTTGTCCCGCTTCTTCCTCCGTGCTTCTCCTTGTCCCGCTTCTTCCTCCGTGCTTCTCCTTGTCCCGCTTCTTCCTCCGTGCTTCTCCTTGTCCCGCTTCTTCCTCCGTGTTTCTGCTTGTCCCGCTTCTTCCTCCGTGCTTCTCCTTGTCCCGCTTCTTCCTCCGTGCTTCTGCTTGTCCCGCTTCTTCCTCCGTGCTTCTGCTTGTCCCGCTTCTTCCTCCGTGCTTCTCCTTGTCCCGCTTCTTCCTCCGTGCTTCTCCTTGTCCCGCTTCTTCCTCCGTGTTTCTGCTTGTCCCGCTTCTTCCTCCGTGCTTCTCCTTGTCCCGCTTCTTCCTCCGTGCTTCTGCTTGTCCCGCTTCTTCCTCCGTGCTTCTCCTTGTCCCGCTTCTTCCTCCGTGCTTCTGCTTGTCCCGCTTCTTCCTCCGTGCTTCTCCTTGTCCCGCTTCTTCCTCCGGGCTTCTCCTTGTCCCGCTTCTTCCTACGGGTTTCTCCTTGTCCCGCTTCCTCTTCCGATCTTCTTCTCCTGCTTCCTCTTCCGGTGGTCTTCGTCCGGTTTTCCTTTTTTGCCGCCGATGACCCTCCTCTGATGCTGCATCATGTGATATGTCACAGTGATATGTCCGTGATGATGTCAAGCATTTTTTAGGGACCGCACGCTGTTTTTTCACAATTCTTTTTTTAGCCGGTAATTACTATTTTTACATTCAGGTGTCGGCAGGGAAGCCCGCTGACAGCTGATGACTCATTGGTTGTTAAGGACGTGGCGACCGGCTTCCCGGCCCCTCCATAGCAACCAGCAGTGTAAAAAAAAAAAAGGCATATCGTGTCAAAAACATGAAAAGCACGGCAGAAACGCTCAAAAGCAACATGCATAGATGTGAATTGAGCCTTAAGAAGGGCCTTCACAATTTTTGTTGTAGAGTTTGTCATTCATTTCAGATGAAATCCCCATACCTGCACTGTTCTTGTCAGTGCAGTACAGCAGAACACAGCTCATTCCCATCTGTGCGTTGTAGCTAACTATAGTGCATGTGTGGCTTTTCTATACTATAAATGTGTGTTGGTGGAGGGCCACTCATTCTGCACATATATCTATATGGGGTTCCTTAGGCTGGGTTCACATATGTGCGAGTTGGGAACATGTGTATAATCACACACATTCCTGACCCACACAGAAACATGCAGCTCTTTAGCAGACAGGGAAGGGGGATTTGTGCCATTCATTTATTTTTAAAGTGTTTCTAAAGGCTCAAGGAGCAGCAGCTTGGGAGCGAGCCTGCTTTGTTCCCCCCACAGCAAGGTGTATGCTCTGGGAGCACTTGGCAGGGGAAGAGGAGGATCGGGGCTGCTCTGTGCAAAACTACTGCACAGAGCAGGTAAGTATAACAGGTTTGTTATCCACTTGAGGTCCGAAGGGTTTTACCTCCTTCAAAATATATTCTACTACATGTCTTTTAGTAAAAAAATTGCTCTATAAATGTATATTGATTGGTTTGTGTGAAAGTTATAGTGCTTACAAACTATGGGATATATACTGTCATTTTTTTTTTAAATACTACTTATGGTGGCGATTAACAACTTATAATGGGACTGCAATAATGCAGTGGGCAATCTGACACTAACTTACACTGGGGCAGGGTTCGACAAAACACGGGCGCTAGGTCGCAATTGCGACTAGAATTAGCGACCTGTCGCCTGGGGCGGCACAGCTGAATATCCTGTGTCTCCATGCGCCCCCACCTCCCCTGCCGCGAGAAAGCATTGGGCCGCGCCGGCCGATAATTGAGGCCGCGGCTTTGCGGCCTTCTGCAGGCCTATGATTCTTTCTGTGATCTGGCGCCATCTTGTGGTGGCCGTTGGCATGACAAGACAACCAGCAATGCAGGAGCTTCTCCTGTCTGTTTTCACTGCCATCTCCTTCCCTCTAATTATAACCCCTAAACATTATATATATCTTTTTTATTCTAACACCCTAGAGAATAAAATGGTGGTCGTTGCAATACTTTGTCACACCGAGTAAATTGATACCCAACATGTCACGCATCAAAATAGCTTCCGCTCGTGGAATGGCGACAAACTTTTACCCTTTAAAATCTCCATAGGTGACGTTTAAAAAATTCTACAGGTTGCGTGTTTTGAGTTACAGAGGAGGTCTAGGGCTAGAATTATTGCTCTTGCTCTACCAATCCCGTGATCAAGTCTCTCTCAGACAAAACGTCGGGAGGCGACATGCTGACGTCACCGCACGCTGAGGACGAATCCTTGTTCTGTTACGCCGGCCGGCTTCATCCTTACCCATGCTGTTTTTATCTTCATAACTGTAAGTGTATCTGCTTACTTTTTTATTAAATTTTATTGCGGTATCACACTATGTGAGTCTCTTTTTGTATATGGATGCTCTGCTACTTCATTGGTGACCCCGAGGACCATATCATTAGGACGCTCTGATTTCCATGCTGGATCACATCCTTTCTGCTTGATCTGATCCCTAGGGATCATAGGCTCTGGTAAGGGTCAGTGTGTTTATCGGTGGTGGTTACCTTCTTCTATTTCACACTGTCTGTCAATCACTCACTGGGGGATGTCCTTTGTGTGCTGAATACTGTATACAGATTTACACTATGTCAGTATTTTTTTCTCTGGATGCTCCGTCGGTTGATCAGTGACTTTTGAAAACCTTGTCGGGAGGCAGGCTACGTTGCATCCATTGGATCTGGCTATTTTCTGCATTATTTGATCCGTCAGGATCTTAGACTCTGGTAAGGGTCAGCATTACTATTGGGTGGTGGTTCCTGATTTTTCACCTATCGCAGCAGCATTTAACACTACACAGATTGAATACGTCATTGGATTTACTTTTTTGCACTTCCACTTTGCAAAAGTTGCTATTTGGACTATTTTTCTTCATGTTTAATGATTGCGAACTATTTCACATTTTTTCATATAATTTACACATGACCTTTTCACTAAGGCATATTCACTCTTGTTTAGTGCGACTCCACTTTTTGTCCTCAAATTATTGCTCTTGCTCTACCAATCACGGCGATACCTCACAATGAACACCGCTTTCATATGTGGGTGCTACTCACTTATGCGTTTGCTTCTGCGCGCAAGCTTGGCGGGACAGGTCGCTTTCCTGGCTCCTAACTTTTTTAGCTGGCTCCTAGATTTTAAGCAAATTTGTCAAGCCCTGCACTGGGGGATAACTGACTAACTGCCACTGATATCACCATAGACACTAATACAGTGATCATGTTAAAGTGGTTGTAAACCCTTTTAGACCACTTTAACCTACAGGTAAGCCTAGATTAAAGGAGTTGTAAAGGAATCATTTTTTTTGCTGAAATGACTGTTTACAGGGTATAGAGACATAATAGTTAACTGATTCCTTTTAAAAATTATTAAAAATAGATAAAAATCAATCATATAATGTACCTTCAGTTTCTAGTTTCGTTTTTGCATGTTGTTTCCTGATTCTCTGATGTACAGAGCCAACACAGGGCAGTGATGGTTTGGAAAACTAAACCGATTGGTGCTGAGGGGTTTTAGACACACAGTAATCACACCTCCTTGATTAGTGACCTCAGAGAGAAATCCCAGTACTGTGGTTATCAGGAAACGGACAACCAGGAAGTGTGGAGATCAGAGAAGAATTACAGCAACTTGAGAGCAAAAACGAACAATGAGGACATGAAAACAGCACTGCATTAAGGTAAAGGAAGCTATTAAGATAAAACATTTTTTTCCTTTACAAACCCTTTAATGCGTTCCTGTAGATGTAACAAATATCTCCTAAACCACACGGTTCAGGAGATACTTGCAAAAGAAAGGCACCGATGTCTACGGCGCTTTCGCCATAGACAACGGCACGCAGGCGCACTGAGCGTGGGGTTAGTGGAGAGATGGCGCCGACGGAGAAGGTGACTGAGCACCGCTGCGGGGGCTTCGATCTCAGGTAAGTACTTCATAATGAGCTAGTATGCTATGCTATTAGACGACTTATTTACCTCCATATTCTATATCACCGGTATGACCATTTTTTTCTTGATGTACTTGTCACAATAGCTCAATATATAATCATTGCAAAGAGGAACTGCATGAATTTGTCTAGAAAGAGCAGAACATGACTGGAAAGGCCACACTCCATTGAGACACCTTGATTGAAGTGAGATAAAATCCAAATAGTCACAAACGATCACATCGATCCCAGAGGAACAGGACAAGACAAGGCTTACATGTGTCACACCACAAATGGGTGCTTAATCATAGCTTCGTTTGTGACTATTTGTATTTTATCTGACTTCAATAAAGGTGTCTTAATGGAGTGTGGCCGTCCAGCCATTTTTTGCTCTTTCTATGCTACTTGTAGAGCCCACACCTGTATTTTGCTCGCAGGAGGTGCAACCTTGTGATAGTTTGATAGAGCGGTGAGTTCTTACCTTGCATGAATTTGTCACATACATCTGTACTAACAATAAAAATTTAGCAGGGTTTTTTGAATTGGCGCAGGGCTTCTGGCTACATCCACACTGCAGGAAATGCACTACAATTGCCTTTTTGAATCGCCCCCACTGTGGTTACTTTCACTGAGGACCTGATATACAGTGAGGGCTGTGAAAGAACAGTTAGAAAAATCAGAGGTTAAAACATTTTTCACGTTATCCCTGCAGGTATAAAAGGACATAACGTGTCCTAAAATGGATTTCCAATTTGCAGTCAAGTTTAAAAAAAAAAAAATATATATATTTTTGTTACGTTTTCCCTTTTCACACAGCATACCTAATACACACAGTATAAAAAGTCTACACACCCCTGTTAAAATGTCAAGTTTCTGTGATGTAAAAAAAAAAATGAGACAAAAAGAAATAATTTTAGAACTGTTTCCACCTTTGATGTGACCTATAAACTGTACAAATCAGTTGAACAACAAACTGAAATCATTTAGGTCGAGGGAAGTAAAAATAATAAAACTAATATGGTTACATAAGTGTGCACACCCTTAAACTAATTTTGTTGAAGCACCCTTAAACTAATTTTGTTTAGGTTTAAGTAGGAGATTGCAGACACGATACAAAAGATGGTTAGAGACTGAGGACATGATTCAAGAGATGGTTAGAGACTGAGGACAATATGAAAGGGTATACAACTGCTTTAATCCATCCCACACAGGGTTTGACAAATTTGCTTGTAATCTAGGAGCCAGCTAAAAAAGTTAGGAGCCAGAAAACGCACCCCGTTCCGACGAGCTTGCGCGCAGAATGAACACATACGTGAGCAGCGCCCGCATATGTAAACGGTGTTCAAACCACAAATGTAAGGTATCGCTGCGATTGGTAGAGCAAGAGCAATAATTCTAGCCCTAGACCTCCTCTAACTCAAAACATGCAACCTGTAGATTTTTTAAACGTCGCCTATGAAGATTTTAAAGGGTACAAGTTTGTCGGCATTCCACGAGCGGATGCAATTTTGAAGCGTGACATGTTGGGTATGAATTTACTCGGCGTAACATTATCTTTCATAATATTAAAAAAAATGGGGATAACTTTACTGTTGTCTTATTTTTTAATTAAAAAAAAGTGTAATTTTTTTCCAAAAAAGTGCATTTGTAAGATCGCTGCGCAAATACGGCGTGACAGAAAGTATTGCAACGATCGCCATTTTATTCTCTAGGGTGTCAGGATAAAAAATATATATAATGTTTGGGGGTTCTAATTAGAGGGAAGAAGATGGCAGTGAAAATAGTGAAAATGACATTAGAATTGCTGTTTAACATGTAATGCTTAACTTGTAATACCAACGGCCACCACCAGATGGCGCCAGCTTACACATCTGGTGGTAATAACTTGTAATACCAACGGCCACCACCAGATGGCGCCAGCTCACACAAGGAAGAGCTGGGGACTTCACAAAAAAGAAATAAAAAATTATATATTTTTTTTTGCCCACCTTCCAAGCCAAGTCGCCAGGAGGCTTTTTCTAGTCGCCATGGCGACCGGGATTTGTCGAGCCCTGATCCCACACCATTACCCTATTGTACATGGTGCATCCTTTTCCTACCCCCCCCCCCCCCCCCCTTCCTTTTACCTCCTCTCTGACAACCCCTGCCACGTTTCACTTATTAGTGGTTAATATGCCTTAGTCTTTTTGATTTTGTTTGAACTTGGTAGATTCCGTTGTTTTTCCTAGGAAGCCTGATATTGCTGTATTGTTTTTGATCCATCACTACTGTGCACCTTATATCTCCTTATAATATGTTTTTGTCGCCATTCTACGGGTGTGCGTTATTTTTATAATGTTAGATGTTAGATCTCTATTTATTCGGCATAAAATCTTTTCTATTTTACCAACAATTGTGGGTATTGAGAAAGTATTTATACCCCTTAAACTTTTCCACATGTTGTCATGTTACAACCAAAAACGTAAATGTATTTTTTGATAGACCAACACATAGTGGCACATAATTGTAAAGTGGAAGGAAAATGATAAATCGTTTAACAATTTTTTTTCAAATAAATATGTGAAAAGTGTGGTGTGCATTTGTATTTAGCTTTCCTGAGTCAATATTTTGTAGAAATATCTTTTGCTGCAAGTATTTTTGGGGATGTCTCTACCAGCTTTGCACACCTAGGTGTCCGTTTTATGAAGCAGTGAAGAGCGGTGATCTCAGGGATCACCAGTGTTCACAGCCCATAAACAGTTTATGAAACAGAGATAATCGGGGGAGAATTGTTCGAATTTGTTCTCCCGCCGATTATCTCTACACACAGAGAATCCTCATAGACTGACACAGAAACGGGCAGTTTATGAAGCTGTGATCTGAGCTCTTCACTGGTGATCTGTGTCAGAATTCACTGGTGCTGGTGAAGCGGGGAGTGAAGAGGGAATCCCGGGGGTTCTGAGGAGAAAGGAGGAAGATTTTTAACTTCTTTCTACCTCGTTCAGACCCCCCAATGCTGTAACCATGTCCCCCTGTAATATTTATGTGTATACATATATATACATACATATATATTATGTGTACATGTGTGTGTGTATATATATATATATATATATATATATATAATGTGTGTGTGTGTGTGTATACATGTATATATTATGTAGGGGGACTCGTTATTTTAATTACATTGACCACGCGGTCTGTCAGTGTACTGAGCGGTGATAATTTATCACCGCTCAATAAACTGACATCTCGGTGTTTCTGTGAATTTCTGGTACTGTAATCTCGTAAAGTCTCACAAGATTCCAGTATCAGGGGCCGTTCTCCAGTGTTAGAAGTGTTGGAAGATCACTTCACTCCTCCGAGGGTGAAGCGATCTTCTCCGCTTGATAAACCGGCACACAGAGGAGAAAAATCTTCACTGTGATAGCCGGAGAACGAAGCAGTGAATAGAATTCACTGCTTCATAAACGGACACCCTAGAGAGTGACATTTTTGCCCATTCTTCTTTGAAAAATAGCTTAAGGTCTGTCAGATTGGATGGAGAGCATCTGTGAACAACAATTTTTAAGTCTTGCCACAGATTCTCAATTGGGTTTAGGTCTGGGCTTTGACTGGGCCATTCTAACACATGAATATGCTTTGATCTAAACCATTCCATTGTAGCTCTGGCTGTATGTTTAGGGTCGTTGTCCTGCTGGAAGGTGAACTTCTGCCCCAGTCTCAAGTCTTTTGGAGACTCTAAGGCCCCGTATACACGACCGAGTTTCTCGGCAGAATTCAGCCAGAAACTCGATCGGAGCTGAATTCTGCCGAGAAACCCGGCGTGTGTACACTTTCGGCCGAGGAAGCCGACTAACATGTTCTCTATTTCCTCGTTGTTCAATGAGGAAAGTTGGCTCGCTGAGATCCTCGGCGGCTTCACACAGAACTCGACGAGCAAAACGATGAGTTTTGCCCGTCGAGTTCCTCGGACGTGTGTACGGGGCCTCACAGGTTTTCTGCATGACTAATAGTTGTCCTGTGGACAGATTCTCCTACCTGAGCTGTGATCTCAGCAGCTCCTCCAGTTACCATGGGTCTCTTGGCTGCTTCTCTGATTAATGCTCTCCTTGCCCAGCCTGTCAGTTTAGGTGGATGACCATGTCTTGGGTTTGAAGTTGTGCCATACTCTTTCCATTTTTGGAAGAGAGATTGAACAATGCTCAAAGCTTGAGATATTCTTTTTATAGCCTAACCCTGCATTATACTTCTCCATGACTTTATCCCTGACATGTCTGGTGTGTTCCTTGGTCTTCATGATGTGGTTTGTTCACTAAGGTTTTCCAACAAACCTCTGAGGGTTTCACAGAACCGCTGTGTTTATACTGAGATTACATTACACACAGGTAGACTCTATTTACTAATTAGGTGACTTCTGAAGGCAATTTGTTCCACTAGATTTGTCTTAGGGATATCAGAGTAAAGGGGCCTGAATACAAATGCACGTTTCAGATGCATGGATTCCTTGGTTTACGAACGCTTCTGTTCACGAACAGAAGAGATCACAAAAATTTGCCTTCGGTTCACGAACATGAGCTGCGGCCATATTTCCTACTGACGCGTTCATATTGAGAAGAGCAGTGCAAGATGAGTCTTAAAAGAACCAGTCCACTCAGATGGGGGTTTCTGCCCCCTGACTACCATGAGGGTGGGCTCACTTGATTGGGAATCATGGAAAAACAGTTCATATGAATTCTACAACTTTATCATGCCCTCAGAAGATCTTTTCCTGGATGCACAGTGCTGTTTCCTGTCCCTAGATTAGTCATTTAAATTGGGGTTTGGGATTGTTTCAAACAAGGATTAAAGAGGAGCTATATTTTTATTTTTAGATGTACACGTGAAAGAGGTCAGCTTAATGTAAAAGACTGTATGTAATATATGTATTTTTATATATAAACCAAAAAAAATTTCACAACGGATTAACCTGATTTACATTGAACCCTATTGGAAAATTTGCCTTGGTTCGCAAACCAATTTGGTTCACGACCAGAGTCGTTCCACAAATTAAGTTTGTGAACCGAAGTATCACTGTATTTTATTTGTCAAAAAATTGAAAACCATTTGTAATTTTCCTTCTACTTCACAATTATTTACCATTTTGTGTTGGTCTATCTTATAAAATCCCAATAAAATACATGTATTTGGTTGTAGCATGACAAAAGGTTGAACATTTCCAGGGGTATGAATACTTTTTCAAGGCACTGTATATTGAACTTGCTTGCACTAAAATTCATGAAAGTGTATTTTTTCCGGAAAATTGGTGTTTGATAAACAAAATTGCAACACCCACTATTTTATTATTCAAGTACTTTGCTTTCAGAAAATATATAATATTTGGGGGTTCTATTCTAAGTAATTTTTGAGCCCAAAAATGCAGATTTTTACATGTACAGTGGTACCTTGGATTACGAGCATAATTTGCTCCAGAAGAATGCTTGTAATTCAAAGCGAGTTTCCCCATAGAAGTCAATGGAAGCTCAGATAATTTGTTCCACAGTGACTTCTATTGTATGCAGTACAGCATGCGCCTATAGGTGGGGAGGGCGCTTAGATGCACTTGGAAACACTCCGCGCCCTTGCACCTTTGGCCAAATGGGGTACTGCACATCGCAGAGGCTTGAATCCTGCTCGTTTTGTGAGACAGCGTTTGCGAACCGAGTCAAGATTTAAAAAAAAATTAAATAATAACTTGTATTGCAAAATGCTCGTTAACCTTGTTATTGGTATTACTGTATGTGAGAAATGTCAGGATTGGCCCGGACGGCAAGTGTTTTAACCGTACCAGGCGGCATGCCCTCAACATGGGGGGGGTGCTTTGGGGCAGGGGGGCACCCTGTGGCCCCCCACCTTCCGACTTCGGGGAGTTTTCTTCCGACTTCGGGGAGTTTTCTTCCGACTTCGGGGAGTTTTCTTCCGACTTCGGGGAGTTTTCTTCCGACTTCGGGGAGTCTTCTTCCGACTTTGGGGAGTCTTCTTCCGACTTTGGGGAGTCTTCTTCCGACTTTGTGGGGTCTTCCGACTTCTCTGCTCTCTTTCCCGCTCTCCGGTTCTTTTTCTCTACTGCTGGGCACCACCACTGTCTTCTTTCAGCTCTTTCACCAGCTGGTGCCCGGTCTTCTGCCTTCTTCTCTTCTTCGATGTTGACTCGATGCTCCCTCCCTCTGTAATGCCGGGTGTGTGGTGCGTGGCGATTTATATAGGCCTCTTATGATGTCACAGTCCCAGCATGCTCCGGGTGGTGACGTCACCGCAGACCCCGACAACCAACGGCCAGGGTTGTCGGGAAGGGGTCTTTGTCCCCATCAACATGGGGACAAGGTGCTTTGGGGTGGGGAGAACCCACCCCAAAACGAACGCCCCCCCTCCTGAGCCGTACGAGGCGGCTTGCCCTCAACATGGGAGGGGCGTTCGCCCGTCCACACCCCCTTTCCTGACCAGCCGGGCTGCCTGGTCGGATAAGGGTCTGGTATGGATTTTTTTCGGCGTAAAAGGGTTCCCTTGAAATCCATACCAGACCTAAGGGCCTGGTATGCTCCTAGAGGGGAACCCATGCCGGTTTTTCATTTAAATTTTGGTGTGGAGTTCCCCTGTGGGAGGGAGGGGCTTGCCTTAGAACAGGTTCACACTGCAACTTCCTGTAAAGTTGCCTCACTGTGAACAGGGATCTGACTTGGAGGCGACTTCCATTGAAATCAATGGGTACAGGTCTCCTAGAAGTCAGATTGAAGTAGTACAGGAACCTTTTCTGAAGTCGGAGCGACTTCAGTAGTGTACATTAAGTCGGCACCATTTACTTCCATTCATTTTCTCGACCGCGCGACTTGAAGTCGGATCCCAGGTCGCCCCAGTGTGAACCGGCTCTGTTGAATAAAGATTGGACAAAACATAATCATTTAGTAGGACAGTAATTGCCAAGTTGAAAGGGGCATTCAGAAGAATCAAAGGAGGTGTGGACCAAAACCTCTCCTGAATAGAGCACTAAGGCAGAAGCATTAGGGTCTAAGAGCAAATAAAATGCTGTAAAATAGCTATTGCGTTAAATTTAGTTTTGAAAGTGCAATTCACTAAGAATTTTGTGGTAAATAACTAATGTGGTAAAAGTTTTGATAATGCGATAACTGACACATATTTTCATGCGGTCATTTATTGCATTGAGCTGGTTGCTAAGGAGTGGTCTGGAAAGCTGTCCGCCACATTCTTAACAGATGACTCATC
The DNA here is from genome assembly GCF_905171775.1 of Rana temporaria. Taxonomy (NCBI): domain Eukaryota; kingdom Metazoa; phylum Chordata; class Amphibia; order Anura; family Ranidae; genus Rana; species Rana temporaria. The sequence continues at coordinate 197,238,851 of NC_053492.1, forward strand.
AGCTGTTAGCTGGTTTCTCGCTGACAGCTGAATATAAAGAAAGCATGGCAGCAATTAAAAATTATGAAAAAATAAAACAGCATGGTGTCCCCCCCCCCAATGCACGCCAGACCCTTAACTGACCATACCAGGCCACATGCCCTCAACATTGGGGGGGTGCTTCATGTTGATGGGTACAAGGGCCTCGGTCTGCGGGTAGGGGGCTTTTATCGGAATCTGGAAGCCCCCCTTTAACCACTTCAGCCTCGGACCATTTTGCTGGTCAATGACCGGGCCACTTTTTGCGATTCGGCACTGCGTCGCTTTAACTGACAATTGCGCGGTCGTGTGACGTGGCTCCCAAACAAAATTGGTGTCATTTTTTCCCCACAAATAGAGCTTCCTTTTGGTGCTATTTGATCACCTCTGCGGTTTTTATTTGTTGCGCTATAAACAAAAAGAGAGCGACAAAAAGAGAGCGCCTGCGCAGTCAGCTCTACACGGCTCCTAGTCGGTGCGCAGGCGCCGTATAGAGCCGACTCGCAGTTCGGCTACTTTCGGAAACTCGTGACGCGCCTTATCCACCGAGGGAAAGTTTTTCTCAAGACGTCAATCATCTGGGCGAAGTCCCACATGACACTGCGCCTCTGCATAGGAACGCCTACTCCCGCGGGAGTGGGTACCCGGAAGCCGGGTGGAAAATAGCAATAATACGGTATGTACAGCAAAAAACAAAAAAACAAACGGCATACTGTAAATGTTGGAAGTATGCAGAATGTAATGTTATATACATGTTTTTAGGGTGAACCTCCGCTTTAAGCAAGTAGGCAAAGTGGAATAAATTGCCCAGTTGTATAACTAGCCTCATAATATGATTTTTAACCACTTAAGGACCGCCTCCTGCACATATACGTCGGCAGAATGGCACGGCTGGGCACATCTACGTACAGGTACGTCCTGTACTAGTACCCAGCCGTGGGTCGCGGGCGCGCTCCCGCGACCTGGTCCGAAGCTCCGGGACCGCGGAACCAGCGGACCCGATCGCCGCTGGAGACCTGCGATCGGTCCTTCGGAGCTGAAGAACGGGGAGAGCCGTGTGTAAAAACGGCTTCCCCGTTCTTCACTGTGGCGGCTGCATCGATCGTGTCATCCTTTTTATAGGGGGACACAATCGATGACGTCACACCTACAGCCACACCCCCCTACAGTTGTAAACACACTTCAGGGAACACATAACCCCATCAGCGCCCCCTTGTGGTTAACTCCCAAACTGCAACTGTCATTTTCACAATAAACAATACATTTTAAATGCATTTTTTGCTGTGAAAATGACAATGGTCCCAAAAATGTGTCAAAATTGTCCGAAGTGTCCGCCATAATGTCGCAGTCACGAAAAAAAAACGCTGATCGCCGCCATTAGTAGTAAAAAATATTTTTTTTATAAAAATGCAATAAGACTATCCCCTATTTTGTAAACGCTATAAATTTTGCGCAAACCAACCGATAAACGCTTGTTGCGATTTTTTTTACCAAAAATAGGTAGAAGAATACGTATCGGCCTAAACTGAGTAAAAAAAATGTTTTTTTTATATATTTTTGGGGGATATTTATTATAGCAAAAAGTAAAAAATATTGCATTTTTTTCAAAATGTACGCTCTATTTTTGTTTATAGTGCAAAAAAAAAAAAAAAAAAACGCAGAGGTGATCAAATACCACCAAAAGAAAGCTCTATTTGTGGGGAAAAAAGGACGCCAATTTTGTTTGGGAGCCACGTCGCACGACCGTGCAATTGTCTGTTAAAGCGACGCAGTGCTGAATCGCAAAAAGGGGCAAGGTCCTTTAGCTGCATTTTGGTCCGGGCCTTAAGTGGTTAAAGAACATTGCCAATACTTACCTATAAGGTAGGCTGTACATGATTAATTAATATATATATTTTTATGAAAAAAAATTAACAGTTTCTCCCATCCACACATTCGATGTGGGAGTTGCTTTCTGCTAAGCTATTGTATTCTGCTAGTGAAAGCCTTCCCTGCCGGCAGAATACAATAATAAGTGTTGCTGGCTATAGCCAGTGGCACTGATCATTCGTAAAAAAAACCCCACAAGGCTGGTGGTTATACACATGTTAATTGATAGATCGACTTTTGTACAACCAGCTAGCCCATATATGGATCGCAAATCAGATGGTCCCTGCTGAACTGGCTGAATTTTAATCCATGCATGGCCAGCTTAAAGCGGTGGTTCACCCTAAAAACTACTTTTTCTAATTCCACTGCCCCCCCCACATTACAATCCGATTAAGGCTCTTATTATTTTTTTCATGCTGTACATACCTTAGTACAGCATATTCACCCGTGCATCCGGGTTGCGAGTCCCGCGGGAGTGGGCGTTCCTCACATGTGTGTGATTGACGTTTTGCCCAAAAACGAGCTCCCCCCCGTCGCGTAAGCCGCGTCACGATTGGCGAAAGAAGCCGAACGGCGATGCGCATGCGCAGTATAGCGCCGACTCGCCGTTCGGCTCCTTTCGCCAACCGTGACGCGGCTTACGCGACGGGGGGAGCTCGTTTTTGGGCAAAACGTCAATCACCAGCATGTGAGGAACGCCCACTCCCGCGGGACTCGCAACCCGGATGCACGGGTGAATATACTGTACTAAGGTATGTACAGCATGAAAAAAACAATAAGAGCCTTAATCGGATTGTAATGTGGGGGGGGCAGTGGAATAAGAAAAAGTAGTTTTTAGGGTGAACCACCCCTTTAAAGTGATACTAAACAGAGAAGTGTTAATTGTCATACTTCATTCACAAGAATCATATATAGAGTATCTCACGAAAGTCAGTTCATCCCTCACATTTTTGTAAATATTTTATTATATCTTGACAACACAAAAAAGACACTTTGCTACAATGTAAAGTAGTGAGTGTACAGCTTGTATACCAGTGTAAATTTGCTGTCCCCTCAAAATAACTCAACACACAGTCATTAATGTCTAAACCGGTGGCAACAAAAGTGAGTACACCCCTAAGGCCCCTTTCACATTGAGGAGTTTTTCAGGCGGTACAGCGCTAAAAATAGCGCTGCTATCGCGCCTGAAAAACTCCTTCACTGCAGACTCAATGTGAAAGCCGGAGGGCTTTCACACTGAGGCGATGCGCTGGCGGGAGACAAAAAAATCTCCTGTCAGCAGCATCTTTGGAGCGGTGAGAGGAGCGGCATGTATACCGCTCCTTCACCGCTCCTTCCCATTGAAAACAATGGGAAACCATAGAGGCGCATTGCGGGCGGTATTAACTCTTTATCGGCCGCTAGCGGGGGTTAATACCGCACCGCTAGTGGCTGATACCCGCGGCAATTCCGGCGGTATAGCGCCGCTATTTTTAGCGGCGTTATACCGCCACCGCAGCTCCCGCCCCAGTCTGAAAGGGGCCTAACTGGAAATGTCCAAATTGTGCCCAAAGTGTCACTATTTTGTGTGCCCACCATTATTTTTCAGCACTGCCTTAACACTCTTGGGCATGGTGTTCACCATATTTTCCTGGATTTCCACTGGAGTCCTCTTTCACTCCTCCATGACGGCATCACAGAGCTGGTGGATGTTAGAGACCTTGCGCTCCTCCACCTTCTGTTTGAGGATGCCCCACATATGCTCAATGGGGTTTAGGTCTGGAGACATGCTTGGCCAGTCCATCACCTTTACCCAAAGCAGTGGTCGTCTTGGAGTAGTGTTTTGGTGTTGTTATCGTGTTGGAAGGGAGGGGATCATGCTCTGCTTTAGTATGTCACAGTAGATGTTCACATTCATGGTTCCCTCAATGAACTGTAGCTCTCCAGTGCTGGCAACACTCATGCAGGGCCAGACCATAACACTCCCACCACCATGCTTGACTGTAGGCAAGACGCACTTGTCTTTGTACTCCTCACCTGGTTGCCGCCACACACGCTTGACACTATGAACCAAATAAGGTTATCATGAGACCACAGAACATGGTTCCAGTAATCCATGCCCTTAGTCTGCTTGTCTTCAGCAAACTCTTTGCAGGCTTTCTTGTGCATCATCTTTAGAAGAGGCTTCCTTCTGAGACGACAGCCATGCAGACCAATTTGATACAGTGTGCGGTGTATGGTCTGAGCACTGACAGGCTGACCCCCCACCCCTTCAACCTCTGTGGCAATGCTGGCAGCACTCATATGTTAATTTCCCAAAGACAACCTCTGGATATGACACTGAGCACGTGCACTCAACATCTTTGGTCGACCACGGCGAGGCCTGCTCTGAGTGGAACCTGTCCTGTCTAACCGCTGTATGGTCTTGGCCACCGTACTGCAGATCAGTTTCAGGGTCTTGGCAGTCTTCTTATAGCCTAGGCCATCTTTATTTAGAGCAACATTTTTTTTTCAGATCCTCAGAGAGTTCTTTGCCATGAGATGCCATGTTGAACTTCCAGTGACCAGTATGAGAGGGTGAGAGCGACACCAAATTTAACACACCTGCTCCCCATTCACAGCTGAGACCTTGTAACACTAACGAGTCACATGACACCGGGGAGGGAAAATGGCTTATTGGGTCCAATTTGGACATTTTCACTTTTGTTGCCAGCGGTTTAGACATTAATGGCTGTGTTGAGTTATTTTGAGGGGACAGCAAATTTACACAAGCTGTACACTCACTACTTTACATTGTAGCAAAGTGTAATTTCTTCAGTGTTGTCTCATGAAAAGAGATAAAAAAATATTTACAGAAATGTGAGGGTGTACCCCACCTTTGTGAGATACTGTATATATCATGCAACTGTATTTTGTTTATTAAAAAAAAATAAAAGCCTCTAAGTACCTTATTCCTAAATAAAGAATAATTACAAAAAAAAAAACGTATTCCTGCAGTGCTGTTTTTTTGTCACATGATCTTTACTTTGTTGATATCTGCAGGGAACATACATTAACAGACTATAATAAAATACAATTGCAAAACGATCAATGCCAAATCCTGTGGTAATTGCATATTGATATGATAGTCATTCAAGCTCAACGCGTTTCTTGGACATGGTCCTCTTCATCAGGAGATATCTGTATAGATTATATTTGAGGAGGAGAGGGAAGGGGGAGGGAGGAAAGAGGGGCTCTTGAGGCCCCTGGAGACACATGTATGAGCCCATAAGTAGGAACTGCCCAGACCCATATGTTGAAATCTCTTGGGAAATGGTATTACATATAGTGTGAGAAAATGTGTCATTTTTATAATTATTAAGTTTGTCATTTCATCTGGATGGCACAAATAAGTCTACTGTATACTGATAGCTCCTGATGATGATGACCATTCCAAGAAATGCATAATTACCACAGGATTTGGAATTGATTGTTTTACAATTGTTTTTTATTATAGTCTGTTAATGTAGGCACCAATTTTATATAATTTTAATTGAACCAAATGTTTTTTACTAAATGCTATGCCTCAAGTCCTACAATTACACTATAAATATAGTTTTGATGCACCGCCCCCATTGTGTTTAGCAATAGTAGAACATGGAGGAGGAGGAGGGAGAGAGGGGAGTGTCATTTAATGACACCTTAAATCCTTCCCGCTTGCGCTAAAGCCAAAAGACCGCTACAGCGCAGCTCTCCAGTTTTGGGAGGGCGTCCATGGACCAAAAGAATGGTCTGTAAATGAGGGACTTTAACCACGTAAAGACTAAACCTTTTTCTGACACTTATTGGTTTCAAGTAATAGAGAATAAAATGGTGGATGTTGCAATATTTTATGTCACACTGTATTTGCGCAGCTGTCTTTCAAAAGCAATTTTTTGTGAAAAACTAAAATTTAATGAATTAAAAAAAACAAAGAGTAAAGTAAGCCCAATTTTTTTTTTATAGTGTGAAAGATGTTATGCCACGAGAATCGTGATCTTTATTCTAAGCAAATAAAGTTGTGATTCTCATTTTGGCCAGAATCATGCTCATCAAATTGAGAATAAGACATACGTTTTTTTTAAAACTTAGCAGTGATGGTAGACACACCTCTACAGATAATTGCAATACAAATTAATTTAGGCTGCATTCACACCTGAGTGAATTAAGCTCGCAAAACGCCAGACAAAAAGGGCCTAATCCACAAAAGGGATACGCCGGCGCATCTACTGATACGCCGTCATATCCCTGTTTCTATCTATGGAACTGATCCACAGAATCAGTTTCACATAGATAGGCAGAAGATCCGACATGTGTAAGGGACTTACACTGTCGGATCTTAGGATGCAGTACCGCAGCCGCCGCTGGGGGCATTTCTCGTCGAAATCCAGCGTCGGGTATGCAAATTAGCACTTACAGAGATCCACAAAGCTTTTAAGCTTCGTTTTTTCTCCGTAAGTATTAGTTTGCCGTCGCAAAATTAGGGCTGCTTTTACAAGGCCTAAACTGTTTACACCTTGTAAAAGTAGACCCTTCTATCCCGCGTCGCCGTCATTTTTTATTTATTTTTTCCCGCCGCAACTTTTTTTTTTTTTTTACGCCCGTCGCGATTCTCAAAACCCGGCGCAATGTAAAACCACGCAAAGCACGTCGGGAAAATGACGTCGGGAGCATGCGCAGTACGTCCGGCACGGGAGCGCGCCTAATTTAAATGGGACTCGCCCCATTAAATTAGGAACGCCTTGCGCCGGACGGATTTAAGTTACACCGCTCAAAATTTCTAGGTAAGTGCTTTGTGGATCGGGCACTTAGGTAGAGATTTTGCGGCGGTGTAACTTAAATGGCAAAAGTTACGTTGCGCCGGGTTTTTGTGGATTAGGCCCAAAATGTCCAACAAGCAAAATCACATTAATTTAAATTCATCACAAATGCGCTTTTAGAAGAATGGTCAAAAACATTCCTATAGACACACTCCTAAACCTTGTGGACAGCCTTCCCAGAAGAGTTGAACCTGTTATAGCTGCAGAGGGTGGGCCAACTCAATATTGAACCCTACGGACTTAGACGCTATTAAAGTTTGTGTGTGTAAAGGCAGGCGTCTTAATACTTTTGGCAATATTTACTTAAAGCGGAATTTCCATTTTTGGGTGGAACTACGCTTTAAATGGTGTATATGTCTGCATAGAGTTCAGCTGTAAATAGTTAATACTTATACCAAAAGAGAGGGTTGTTGTGGCTCTTTCCATTTATTTATGTCATGTTGTGATTGGCAGGAGACAGAATATCTCTTCCTTTTATATCTTTCTCTGTGAGATCATGTTTATGTTCAAGTGATCAGTTCAAGCAAATATTGGAGAGTGAACTGAGAAATAGTTTCTTGCCTGAGCTTGTTACCTACTGCATGCAGTGACATCTCTCTGAGAATCTTAAAACTGTTCAAGAGACCAGGGCCGGCCTTAGGTGTTCAGGCACCCTGTGCGAGCTAATCATGTGGAGCCCCCCCTGTTCAGTGCAGCCCCCCTTCAGTGTAACCCCCTCGTTCAGTGCAGCCCCCCCGTTCAGTGCATCTCCCCCTTCAGTGCAGCCCCCCTCGTTCAGCAGGTCCCCTCCCCCTGTTTACACATAAACAGAGAGGAGGGGGAGGCGGCGGCTTCACTCGGCTGTGCCTGTGTGACATCCGGGATCACAGACAGGCAGCCCGTGGCCGCAAGAGGAGGGGATTGTTGGTGCAGCGATGTCACCCCCTGCACACCCCCTCCCCCTTGCCACTGTAGCTAGCTCACCTCTCCCTGCCTGTGCCAGCGTGCCGCTGCCTAAACCCGCGGCGCTGCCACCGGGGGTGTAATACAATTGCGGAGGGGGGTGCAGTTCTGACACCCCCCTAGTGTGTGGTACCCGGGGGTGACCCGCCCCCCCTTAGTACGCCTCTGGATGGCCGCAAGACGCCCCTGTTGCCCATGGCGCCCTGTGCGGCCACACAGCTCGCACACCCCAAAGGCCTCCCCTGCAAGAGACAATCCCTGGAATTCACAAAGACTGTCTCCCATCTCATCCATGCAACAATGGCACAACTTGCAACGTTTTTTATGTAACTGTTGGTATAAAGTATATGAATCTGTTTCAAAATTGCCTCAGATAAAATTTTGGCTCAAATTTTTGTCAGGCAAGCCCTGTACAATCCCGGCCATGTATGCTCCCTGCCGGGTTTAAAACCGCCAGGAATCCCGGCAGGAAAATAGAGAGCAGGTTCTCTATTTGCTCGCCGGGATTCCCGACAGGAAAACTGCGAGGAAGCATACCCACGGCTATTTTTTCCAGCCAAAAGCTCTCTTGGCAGTTTTCCTGCCAGGAGAACCGGTCTTGTCTACGAGGCCTGAGACGCTTGTGACAATTTATTTCAACCTGGAAGAAGGTCTTATTTACCTCCACTTTTCTTCTTCTAATTCTTATTATACAGGATTTTTATAGCGCCAGCAGTTTGCGCAGCGCTTTAGAAATTGAAGGCAGACAGTGCAGATAAAATACAAGAGGAATCGGAGGGCCCTGCTCGTTAGAGCTTACAATCTAATATCACCAATATGGTGGCATTTTTTAATTTGTGGTAGTCATGCCTCTAGAATGTAAAAGTGTCACACGTAAGAACTACCTGAGTTTTTTGCACACATAGGAAATAGAAAGAAAACTGTCACAGGCAAAGTCCCACATGACTATTTCACCTGTAAATGTAGCTGTTTTGCCTGGTGTTCAGCTTCACACCAATGGTAGGCAACAAACAAGACCAGACAGTGAGCTACTAATGCTATCTTGCAGAAATACCTGACAGTCAGATTTTTACTTCAGTGCTTTTACTGGCCCAGAATGAATATTCAGATAAGGACATCTTGCTGTCGGCATCACAGCCAGCAAACTAACTTTTTTTCAGAAGTGTGCAGTGGAAACACAATATTTAATAATATGTTTTGCTTTACAGAGAATGTAAAGTACTGTATATTTGTATCTATTCACTAAAAATATTTGTAGCTTACAGGGATGAATAGCTAAAGCTCAAATTAAACACACATTTGACTAACCTCTCTTCCTCATAAGGAGGAATATAGAGATTGAGTGTGGAAAGGACAAGGGAGCAGCAGCTGCTGGGTTATCGATTTAAAAAACCTTGCAAAAGCAGTGCCATGGATGTATTCATTGTTTTAATTGTAAATTAAAGGGTTAGTATAATATTTAGCATGAATGGTAAATATTGAAATTTGCCCAAAGTTTTCCTCTAATGCACACGTCAGGACAACCGTTTAAGCCAGAGGTCTCCAAACTTTCTAAGCAAAGGGCCAGTTTACTGTCCTTCAGGTTTTAGTGGGGCCGGACTGTGGCCATCGGGAGTAGAACATTTTCCGCCACTAGTTGGAGTAAATGCCTCATCTTTTGTGTCAATGAGAAGAATTGCACCCCATAGTTGATGTCTTTGGTAGGAATTATGCCTCATCCTTGGTCTCAGTGGGCCCCATTGTTGGTGTCATTGGGAGGAATTGTGCCCCATCATTGGTGGCATTGGACCCTATCGTTGGTGTAATTGGGAGGAATTGACCCACCCTTGGGGTCATTGGATCCCATCGTTGGTGTGATTGGGAGGAATTGTGCCCCATCATTGGTGGCATTTAGGCCCTATCGTTGGTGTCATTGGGAGGAATTGACCCACCCTTGGGGTCATTGGATCCCATCGTTGGAGTCATTGGAAGAAACTGTGCCCCATCGTTGGTGTCATTGGGGGGGAATCATGCCCCATCATTGGTGGCATTGGGCCCTATCGTTGGTGTCATTGAAGGGAATTGTGCCCCAACGTTGGTGTCATTGGTAAGAATTGTGCCCCAATGTTGGTGTCATTGGTAAGAATTATGTCCCATCATTGGTGACATTGGGCCTCCTTGTTAGTGTCACTGGTAGGAATTTTTGCCTCATGATCGGTGTTATTGGGAGGAACTGTGCCACTTCATTGGTGACATATAACCAAGGGCCATATAAAGGCAGGCAAAGGGCCGCAGTTTGGAGACCACTGGTTTAAGCCATCAAATGAGCTTTTACTGCTATCCACTAAACCCTACCCTAACTTGATCTCTAATGCACTCCAGTCAGATTCCAGTGTGCACTGCACAGGGTCACTGGGAGTGTACTACCAAAGCCAGTGGAACACCACAGCTTTTCATTGATTTCTACAGGTGTCAAGATAAACATGTCATACTTATCTGCTCTTTATCTGCTCTTTGCAATGGTTTTGCACAGAGTAGCCCCAAACCTTTTCCTCTGGATTCCCCTACTGGTGCTGTCCTCCTTGCTTCCAACGCATCCATAGCAAGCTGCTTGCTATGGGGGCACTTGTGTGGGCTTGATCCTGAGCCAATTGTGCATCTATTGACCCAGTGTGGCTCAGCACGTCCCCCACTCTCTTTAAATTTGACAGCAGCAGAGGCCAATGGCCCCCCACTACTGCATCTGAGTCCTGTGAGAAGAGAGAGAGCAGTGCTGGATCCAGATCAGGTAAGCATTTAGAGGGGACGTCCGCTTAGTGACAAAACGTGTAGGAAGGAGTCATGTGCTGTGGTCACAGCGCTGTTCTCACGTTCCACTTGCACTGGTTTGTTTGTACTATTTTGCCGACCGGCCTTGTTTGTTTTATAGAAACTTTTTACTTTTGTATAGTCTGTTTGTTAACACAGACTTTTTTTGCAATAAACACCACATGGTTTTACCGATGGCGACTTTTTTTATTTTTTCCTTTCACTGGTATAATCCACCTACTGAGGCTAGATTTGTGGTTTGCTGACTGCTGGTTAAACACCAAGGCTGCAGGAACGCTTGGTTCGTTAGCCACCGGAGGTGTTGGGAGGATCATAAGCCCTGGCTGGGTATTAAAGCGGATGTCCGCTCAAAAAAAAAATATTAAAAGCCAGCAGCTACAAATACTGCAGCTGCTGACTTGTAATATTAGGACACTTACCTGTCCTGGAGTCCAGCGGCGTCCGCAGCAGAGGACGAGCGATCGCTCGTCACCCTGCTGCTCCCCCCTCCATCCACGGTGAGGGAACCAGGAAGTGAAGCGCTCCGGCTTCACTGCCCGGTTCCCTACGGCGCTGCGCCCGCCGATTGGCTCCCGCTGTGTGCTGGGAGCCGAGTGTTCCCAGCACACAACGGGGGATGGACGGGATGTCAGGAAAAACCCGTCTTTTGCCCGTGACGTGTGGCCGGAAGTGGGTGCAAATACCTGTCTTTAGACAGGTATCTGCACCCCCCTCCCCCTGAAAGGTGTCAAATGTGACACCGGAGGGGGGGAGGGTGCCGATCAGCGCGACTTCATTTTAGGGTGGAGATCCGCTTTAACTACAAGTTTTGTCCGCTTGTACAGCTGGTAAGCCTTCATTTCATGTGGTGGTGGATTACCGGTGTCCTTTGAATATTGAAGATCCTATCACAGGGTTTTTAAACACATATTCTCCTTGGAAAATGTTATCAAGAGACTATTACTTCTTTTCCACATTTCCCTTTTTTTGATTGCTTGGGGAGAGCTTTTTACAGAAGTTTTTTTTTATCTTACTGCAGAGAATTCATTGAAGTAAAAACCCTTTTACCTTTACAATCACTTTACTATCTGAGTGTGGCCCAAGTGTAGTACATAATCTGGTGTATGTTATGCCTGTTTAAAAATCATCATTATTATTATTATTATACACGATTTATATAGCGCCAACAGTTTACGCAGTGCTTTACAATGTATAGGGAGGACAGCACAATTACGGTACAGTTCAATACAGAAGGTACAGGAGGGCCCTGCTCGTAGAGCTTACATTCTAAAGGGAGGGAATGGTGGTACAAAAGGCAATGGCTACAGAGAATGATAGACATAGTTTTAATACACTTTTTATCAGGGCAGAACAGTAATGAGAAGCCAGGTAACCAGTGTCTCTGAAATATTACAACCAGTGCCTAATTTCTGCAAGAATACAAAGTCCTGCAGGCTCCCAGATTCAACTGACTGTCTCGAGTATGGTTTGGGCATGTGTTATTCAAATTCTATGTATATTTTAGTGCATTCATACATTTTGTAAATAACTAAAAATCCAAACGTGTGCAAAGAGCTCCTTTGTATGTGTTTTTAAACGTTGTCCTCAAGGTTGTGTCATCCTTCTCTTGGTTAGCACGACGCAGCCCTTGCAGCACAGAGGTCTTTGGGGCAAAATCAGCATAAAGTTTTCATCTTCCTTCTCTGTTTGCTTCCCAAAATCCTGAAATCTACTGCCGGTTATCTGTGATTCGGGTATTGATATTGTATAAGCTCCTTTGAAGACAGGAATATATGTTGCTGCTAGCAGAGATACTTTGATAATTGACAAAAGTGCTCCATGTTTGATCCAGCAAAGAGCAAAGTAGCTGTACCACAGAGACACTGCGCTTTTATTAACGAGTATTCCCGGAATCATCTAATTAGCCAAGTCCTCCCCCGGAGCAGGCTGGACAGCTGTCTGTGAGATTAGAGAAACAAGAAACACAGGGTCTCATTCAACTTAAACACTCCACCCCATTCATAAGTAAGGGAGGGAGGGACGGACACACATCAGGGACACATACCTCACCCACACTTACTGTGAGATCGGGACACTACCTTTTACTCCCACCCAGTGTAAACACCAGGATTCTGTAATCCTATGCTAAACAACATATTTACAAATTCCCAGATGGAACAGGAAACTGCTGTTTACTCTTCTGAACTTCAGAAAACTAACTTGAACTATGTGTTTAACAGTGAGCACTTTCTTTGTAACAGATGCATACATTCTGATGTCTTCATTCCATGTATAGAGCTTTGTTTTTTAGTATGCGTTCATCTCTAAGAATTCCTTTGGGTACTTACCTTCCATAACCATTTAATGTAGTGTTCTCTTATTCTGAGCTGAAGTTGAGCTGGTTCATAGGTAAACATGCAAGCTTATATTGCAGTCCTGCTTTACAAGTGTATCGCCTGGCTACTTTCATAGCCGTGCTGTTGTAAAATTAGAGGGTGGTCAGAGAATTAGTTGCCTCTGACCGTGTTTATTTGGCCAAATTCAGGGCCTCTGTTCCAGCTTTGGCTGTACTGTGTGTGTACACTGTCATTATCTGGGGAGTTGTCCCCCCCCCCCCCCCCCCAGGACCGACAGGTGGCAGCAGTAGAGTCAGGGTAGTGTGGATATTTCTCCTCGGCAGCCAATCAGGAGGGTTGATTGCCTCTCTGTGCATGCTGGGGAGGGGTATTTAGGGGGCGGACTCCATTGGTTCGGTGTCGTCTCCGCCTCCATCCGCCTGGGCAGTCTTCCCACCACCCCGTGTGTGGCCCTCCTTGCCGGGGGGGGGGTGTTTCAGTGTTCCACGTCGGTCCGGAGCAAAGAATCTACCTTGTAGGCTCAGTGTGTAGACTGAGTCTGTGGCTGCAGAGTTGGCCTATGCTGTCCGTCCCGAGGGAGGAAACCGATCGATGGAGAACCTGTCTGGGAAATACTGAGCATGAGGCTTGTATCTCAAGAGAGGCCTACTGCCTTATCGAAGGACACTTTGTTTCTGAGAGGCTGGACGATGGTCGCTTATCAGTACCGAGATTACTAAACGCTGTTCAAGGGAGATCCGGGTGCTTAATCCAGTGTTGAGAAGGATTTTAGACCGAGAATATCTCCACCTTTGGGAAGGTCTGTGGCAGAGACTTTGCTAATGTTCCGAGTGACACTCTGGCTGCTAGTCCGGTGAGAGCGGCCTATCCAGATGCACTATACCCACTCCGGCTAGAGTGGCAACGCAAGTTGTCGTTGGAAGCAGGACTGCTTCCGAAAATAGAGGCAACATGCTACCCAAATCAAACCAGCAGCTCCTTCGGGGGTAGTGCTACACAAGCTTATACTACATTTTTAGGCTTGGTATAGTGTGCCCTTGGAATCCCAAATCCCAATGTTGCTTTGCTGTGCAGATTTTCCTGCTCGCCTTCACTTCCTGTCCCTTCTGTCAACCAGTGAGGTCACCTTTGAGACTACTAAGCCAATAGGAAGGAACAGGATGATCAAGCAGCTGACCCCATGAGCTAATTGAAATTACTATAGTAGTGTCTCCCAGGATTTGGCACTTAAAGTGGAGTTCCACCCAAAAATGGAACTTCCAATTTTTGGATTCTCTCACCAAGGATGGCGGCAGCCGAGAGCCGAGCGATTTGATCGGCTTCGGCTGCCCGAAATTGCAGGCACCCATGGCAGGTAAGTGTCCATTTATTAAGTTAGCAGCTGCAGTTTTTGTAGCTGCCGGCTTTAATATTTTTTTTTTTTAGGTGGACCTTCGCTTTAAATAGATAAATTTGTAGGCAAATGGCATCACAATGGTCACTTAAGCGGGCCATAGATTATGCCCCTGCCAGGAAAACAATGTTTTTTTTTTTCCTAGCGGCTATAGTTCCTAGCAATAATTGCATGCTAGAAATCTGACATGTTGGGTGTACTGCGACATGATAGACTTGGGTACAGTCAGTTTGCTTATAGATGGTTCAAATCTTACCTGGTCCCTGCTGAACTGACCAAGATTCAAACTATCTACTGTATAGCCAACTTTACATCAAAATGCATGAATAGTAAGATCTATGGTATCCAATGGCATAGTTCACACCAGTGCAGTCAGTTCTGGTTCCAGATAAACAAAAGTAGAACATGCTGCATTCTCCCTGCAGTGAACTGTGCTGGAACACAGCAAAATGAAAAACGCACATAACACACTTTTCCTTTAAGGCAGGGCTCGACAAACCCTGGGCGCCAGTTCGCATTTGCGACTAGAATTAGCGACCTGGTGCCTGGGGCGGCACAGCTGGGGTATCCTGTCTCCGTGCCCCCCTCCCCCCGGCAGGGTCGTGTTGGGCCTTGTCGATCGGTAATTGAGGCCGCGGCTTTGTGGCCTTCTGCAGTACTAGGGTTCCTTCTAGAATCTAGCGTCCTCTTGTGGTGGCCGTTGGTATGACAAGACAACCAGCAATGCTAATGGAGCTTTCCCTGCCTGTTTTCACTGCCCGCCCATCTCCTTCCCTTTACTTTAGAATAAAAAATATATATAATGTTTGGGTGTTCTAACATCCTAGAGAATAAAATGGCGGTCATTGCAATACTTTCTGTCACTAGGTATTTGCACAGCGGTCTTAAAAGTGCACTTTTTTGGGACAAAATACCCTGTAAAGTTGGCCCAATTTTTTTTTACATTGTGAAAGATGATGTTAAATGATACCCAACATGTCACGCTTCAAAATTGCGTCCGCTCGTGGAATGGCGACAAACTTAGATGGCCTCAAGTATTCTTAATGGCCCATTTTGCGCCAGGTGTGTAGTGAAGTGCTGAATTACTGCAGCCCATTCTAAATGGACTCCAGTGCAACAGAAATTACTCCTGCTTTTTGTGTTTCTTTTCACATCATGCAATGAGATTCTGTGCATTGTTGTGCAGGTACCTCTTTGTAGATATGTTGGGGTGCCATTTTAAATGGATTTTACTGCATGCCCTGTACTTGGTGCATTACCATGCATTGCAGAATCACAGGTATTTTACTGTGTGTTAACAAATTGGTGTGGACATGTCCTTTGAAGTGTTTGTTAACCCAAAAAAACAATAAAAAACAATACAGATCCTGGTCTCTTAAAGCCGATTAAACAGCACAGTGCTTGTGCTGTGTAATCTGCCCCCCTCTAAACCGTAACAAACCTCCCTGAACCTTGGCACTTACTGTATGCCCTCTCTATACTGATCATGAAAATCAGGCCTGCTAAGCTGCTGACCACCATGGTCAGAGTGCGTCCCTCCGTCATATGCAGCTGGTCCTCTCTGCTCTCCTTTCTCCTCTTCACCCCCTCCTTCCTGCCTGTCGGCTCTCTCTCTGTGTCTGTCTCCGGCCTGGCCCCCCCCTGCCGCTATTATTGTAAAAAATGTATTAAAAAAATTCTCACTGCCAGCCTCTCTATTAAGAGGCTGGCATAGCACACTATGTAAGTCATTTAAAAAAAAAAAGTAAATACCGATTTTGAGCCATCTTCAGGCCTGTCACGTGACTTGCGGTCGCTTTACAGCTCCGATGGATACTGCAGGAGGAGACAAGTGGCCATGTGATCTCCCCGGCTGACATCATAGACTTATAAAAATGGCTTGACAAACACTTTAATATAATTTGCAGTTTAGCTTATTGCTTTTTGCAGGCTGACACTGAAGACAACAAACTTAGGAAATGCATTGAATTGCTGGGCAAAAAGTTACAGTAGCACAGTATTGTAGGGCTATTGCTTTGGGAACCCAAACCAAGTGTGTCCCAAAATATAACCCTGACTTTTAACCTGTATCAGTTAACCATTTAACAGTAACCCTCTCCAGAAACCTAACCATGCCGAAAAAATTTCTAAATATGTTAACCAACGTAATTTTACGCATATGCAGTAAATTGACTAAGTGACTAGCCTTAGATGATACAGTGATGAAACCAATCCTCTTTCATAAGCTGTGCCTGTTTATCTCCTGTTGATGGTTCTAAAACACAGCTTTAGAAAGCAGGGGCGGAGATCTGATGACGCACACACTGCAGAGCTCTATAAAATCTGATAGCTGATTGGGGGGAAGGGATCCACCCCCCCTCTAACAGGCTCATAGAGAAAAACATAGAGCTGAGACTGAGTCAGCTCCTGTGTGCTGGAGGGGAGGGCATGTCCTGGGAGGCTGAGGTATTGGCTTAGGCCCCGTACACACGACAGAGTTTCTCGGCAGAATTCAGCGAGAAACTCGGTCAGAGCCGGATTCTGCCGAGAAACTCTGTCGTGTGTACACTTTCAGCCCGATGGAGCCGCCGAGGAACTCGTCGAGAAAATAGAGAACATGTTCTCTATTTTCTCGTTGTTCTATGGGAGAACTCGGCCCGCCGAGCTCCTCGGCGGCTTCAGGGCTGAACTCGCCGAGGAACTCGATGTGTTTGGCACGTCGAGTTCCTCGGCCGTGTGTACGGGGCCTTAGAGTTCTATAGAAAGATGTAATTGTCATGCTTGAGGTTTACAATTGCTTTAAGATATATCTGTCATTTTTCTCCAGACTAAAATCAGGTACCTCAGGGGTACCTCACATAAAGTGAGGGAAAAAAATATTTTATCCACTGTTTTTGATTTTGTACATTTGCCCAATAACAAAGAAATGATCAGTCTATAATTTTAATGGTAGGTTTATTTTACCAGTGAGAGACAGATAACATCAAAAATATCCAGAAAAACACATTTAAAAAAGTTACAAATTGATTTGCATTTTAATGAATGAAATAAGTATTTGACCCCTTTGCAAAACATGACTTGGTAGTTAGTGGCAAAACTCTTGTTGGCAATCGGAGGTCATACATTTCTTGTAGTTGGTCACCTGGTTTGCACACATCTCAGGAGGGATTTTCCCCACTTATCTTTGCAGATCCTCTCCAAGTCATTAACCACTTCCATACCAGGCACGTATACACCTTCCCGCCCAAGCCAATTTTCAGCTTTCAGCACTGTCGCACTTTGAATGGCAATTGCGCGGTCGTGCTACACTGTACCCAAACAAAATAGGCGTCTTTTTTTCCCCCTCAAATAGAGCTTTCTTTTGGTGGTATTTGATCACCTCTGCGATTTTTTTTTTGCGCAACAACTAAAAAAATACTGGAAATTTTGAAAAAAAAATACGTTTTAATTTTTTTCTGTAAATTTTTTTGTAAATAAGTAAGTTTTCTCTTTCAATTATGGGCACTGATATGGCGGCACTGATGGGCACAGATGAGATGGCACTGATGGACATCGATGAGGTAGTACTGACGGGCACAGATGAGGTGGTACTGATTGGCGGCGCTGGTATGCGGCACTGATGGGCGCTGATATGCGGCACTGATGGGCACTCATAGGCGGCACTGATGGGCACATGGGCGGCACTGATGGGCACACATAGGCGGCACTGATGGGCACACATAGGCGGCACTGATGGGCACATGGGCGGCACTGATGGGCACTCATGGGCGGCACTGATGGGCACTGTGGGGTGGCACAAATGGGCACTGTGGGGTGGCACTGATGGGCACTGTGGGGCGGCACTGATGGACACTGTGGGGCGGCACTGTTTTCCTTTTGTTGCCAGTCAGTGACCATTTGTGGGCACTGATTGGCATCTTTATTTTTTTTTCCAGACTTATTTTTTTTTTTTTTCAAACTTTTTATTTTTTTTTTCAAACTTTTTATTATTTTTTTTAGACTTTTTTTTTGCCCCGTTTTTTTTCTTCCTGCCCTTCCCTGGTGGTCCAGGGTGGGCTTCCCTGGTGGTCCATGTTGCGATCTGAGGGGGGGCTGCGCTGATAAACAATCAGCGCGACCCCCCCCCCTGTCAGGAGAGCCGCCGACGGCTCTTCCTGTTTACATCGTGATCAGCCGTGATTCGACACGGCTGATCACGTGGTAAAGAGTCTCCGTGAGAGACTCTTTACCGAGATCGGTGTTGCGGGGTGTCTGACTGACACCCCGCAACAACGATCGCCGCGATGCGCGCCCCCGGGGGCGCGCAGCGGCTCAGAATCCTGAGGACGTCATATGACGTCCGGTCAGGATTCTACAACCACTTTGCCGCCGTCAATATGTCATTGGCGGGCGGCAAGTGGTTAAAGGGGTTGCAAACCCTAGTGTTTTTTCACCTTGATGCATCCTATGCATTTAAGTGAAAAATCTTCTTCTAGTGACCAGCCTCCCTGTTTTACTCACCTGAGCCCTGTAAATTTCCCACAGCGGAGCTGCGCTGGCTGACTGGCTAGGCCACTCCAGGGACTTATTGTGCTGCTTCTTGAGCCACTCCTTTGTTGTCTTGGCCATGTGTTTTGGGTTATTGTTATGCTCGAATACCCATCCCGACCCATTTTCAATGCCCTGGCTGGGGGAAGGATGTTCTCACCCCTTCCATCTTATTAAAGCGGAGTTCCACCCAAAAATAGAACTTCTGCTTTTTGGAAACCCTCCCCCCTCCGGTGTCACATTTGGCACCTTTCAGGGGGGTGCAGATACCTGTCTAAGACAGGTATTTGCACCCACTTCCGAGAATACACTAGTGCGGTAGCCACCCCCCTACCCGCAGTCCCCGCTGTCTTTTGGGAAACACACTGTTCCCAGGAGAGAGTGAGGACCAGTGACGGGCCGTCGCGCTACTCGCGCATGCGCAGTAGGGAACCGGGCAGTGAAGCCGCAACGCTTCACTACCCGATTCCCTCACCGAGGATGGCGGTGGGTGCAGCCGAGGGACGAGCGCTTGTTCGTCCTCGGCTGCCGACATCGCGGGCACGCTGGACAGGTGAGTGTCCATATTTTAAAAGTCAGCAGCTGCAGTATTTGTAGCTGCTGGCTTTTAAAAAATAAATACAATTTTGGCGGAACCTCCGCTTTAACAAATGAGTGCTCAAAATAGTATGATACAGTTCTCTAGTGAATAACAAGTCTCATTCACCAAATTCAAAATGCTCTTCCCAAAATAGATCAGAATTTCTGTGTGATATTACATGCGATCTTCTCTGTGCTCCATGCAAAACAATATGTGTTTTTCTCCACACTCGCCAGAAAGCAATTGACCCTATGCTGTACAGCAACGAGTCAAAATGCACTTGTGGATTTCACCCTCCTGGGTAATGATCTGTGCTGGTCACCAGATGTCACTCTCTCCATTCCTCTCCTCCAGCTACCACAGTGTGATTGATCCTTTTAGGAGCGTTGTGCCTCAAACATAGATGCTAGGGGATTAAAGGGGGGAACCACTATAGTGTAATATATTTTTATTTGTTTAAAACAATGCTACCATTACTCTCACATGAATGAATGAATGACTTGTATAGCGCTACTCATGCGAACTGGATTGCCTCTGGGCGCTTTTTCCAGCCAGAGTCTGCTTGGCTGGTGCGGTCATTTTACCCCGTAGGATCGTGACACACTTGGGACACACAGTCATACACACAGAAATACATATATGTATCTAATTTGATAATGTAAAGGATTGCATGTAGACCCGGAAGTGCTGCGCTGCTTATACTCCTGGGGCAGGAAGTGACCTCACCCAACGTGTTTTGCCCAGCCAATGAGGCGTCTTTAGGAGCAGATTGTTTTTGTAAATTTTTTAATGTCTTCCTTGGGGACCATGCCTTTAACCGTACTTACAGCCTGCAACAGGAAGTGCTGTTAATGGAAGGACCTTTCAGGTATTTGCTTAATTTTTTTTTATACAGTGAGACATGATACCAAACATACTGAAAAATTTTACTTGGTTTTAACATACAGTTTAATGGCCCATAGGAGGGGCCAGTAGCCTAATCCTTAAAGCTGAGCTATGAGAAAACGAGAAGTCCTCCATTGCAGGGGAGCTGTGCCCGCATTGCAAGGGCCAACTACTAGTTTTGTCAAGGGGGACTGGGCAAAGCACTTACCTGATCATCTGCCAATGCATGGTCCTCTGTGATGCTTGATCAGTCCTTAGATCCTTCTCTTGCCTACACCCTGACAGTCTGTGTTTCTCTGACAGCATCAATAGCAGTACAGGGCCCCTTGCTCATTAACACTTGAAATTTCCCCATCAGGCTCTAAAAAAAATCCTAATGACAGTTTACTTGCAAGAATTAGCATACTCTCTCCTTCGGCAGCCCTTGTCTCCTAACTTTGCTTCTTTCCACGGTTCTTTATTCGACACTGTGCTCTGGTTCTGTCTTTAGGCCTCTAAGTCCTTTCAAGAGGTTTACATCTACTTTTAACCACTTTCTGCCCCTGCTTTAGCTGAAAGACACAGGGTGGGCTTCCAGTGCCGGGAGGGCGTTAATAGATGGTGATCGTCAAGTCCTTCAGACTCGGGTAATCAACAAACAGGGTAAAGGGACAATCACAATATGGACCTTTACCATGTGATCAGCTGTCCGCCAATGACAGCTGATCACAGAAGTAAACAGAAGCCGATTGCCGGCTTTTTTTTTCTCCTCACACTGACAGCAGAAAGCCAGTATGTTACAGGGAAATCAGCCTCATAAAGTTCCCATCAGTGTTGCCAATCAGTGCAACGCAGTGCCACCCATCAGTGTCCTCCAGTACTGCTGATCAGTGCCACCTATCAGTGCTTATCAGTACCTCATCATCAAGGTCATCTATCAGAGCCTCCTCATCAGTGCCCATCAGTGCAAGGTATCAGTGCACCCTATCGGTGGCCACCAGTGCAGCCTCATTAGGGCACATCAGTGAAGTCTCCTCAGTGCACATCAGTGAAGGAGAAAAATGACCAGTTTGCAAAACTTTTAAAACAAACTATGAACTTTTTTTTTTTCCCGGTCTTTTTTTGTAAAAAATAAAGGGGTTGTAAAGGTAAAAAAATGTTTCCCCTAAATAGCTTCCTTTACCTTAGTGCAGTCCTCCTTCATTTACCTCATCCTTCCATTTTGCTTTTAAGGCCCCATGCACACGAGAAGCAAATGCAAACACATGTAAACTCAAGTTTTCAAAGGCAAAAACCGGCGTTCAAAACGCCAGTTTTTGCCGCGAAATTTGTGGCATTTTACCGCGTTTGCGGCTATCAGCGTTTATAACAAAGACATTGTAGACCCTCCCAAAGCTTTGAAACGCAAAAACTTTTGCGTCTGAACCCAAAATTTTGCTTCTGAAAAAACTAGCCTAAACCCAACTGCTTTATAACACAAAAAAACGTGAATGTGTGCATGGACACATAGGATAACATTAAATATGTTCAGGGGCAGTTGAAAAAAATGCCCAAATGCTTCTGAACTCGAGTTTACCAGCGTCTCGTTGTGCATGGGGCCTAAATGTCCGTATTTCTTCTAAGAAATGCTAACTTCCTGTTCTTCTGTCTGTAACTACACACAGTAATGCGAGGCTTTCTCCCTGGTGTGGAGAAAGCTTCTTGAGAGGGGAGGGGGTGAGCAGGCCAGTCAGGACACTCTCTACTTTGCAGATAGAGAAAGGAACTGTGTGTTAGTGGGCATCCTGCCACTCCTGCTCGCCCCCTCCCCCCTCAAGAGGCTTTCTCCACAACAGGGAGAAAGCCTTGCATTACTGTGTGTAGTTACAGACAGAAGAACAGGAAGTGAAGATTTCTCAGAAGAAATAAGGACATTTAAAAGCAAAATCGAAGGATGAGGTAAGTGAAGGAGGACTGCCCTACTGTAAAGGGAAAACATTTTCTACCTTTACAACCCCTTTAACCTCTTGCCGACCGCGCTATAGACAAAAGACGTCTACAGCGCGGTCGAGTTTTTCTGGGAGGACGTCCCTGGGACTTCCTCCCAGAATCCTGCTCCCACGCGCCCCCTGGGCCACGGTCCCGGAATCATCCGTGAGCGCCGGGTCTAGAAGACCCGGGGCGTCACGGATCGCGGTAAATTGCCGCTGATAGCGTCCGTTTACCACGTGATCGCTCCGTCAAATGACGGAGCGATCACTTGTAAACAAACCGGCGTCATGTGATGACGCCGGTTCCTCCCTCCCCTCTCTGTACCGATCGGTACAGTGTGAGAGGAGAGGGGGGAGAGCGGAGGCAGCAGCAGTGCTGTGGGCTGGATCTGTGACAATTGCAGTCACAGATCCAGCCATCCATCCCTCCATGCTCAGCCATCCCTGTGCAATAATCTGCAACAATACCCTGCGCAATACTCTGCAACAATACCCTGCGCAATACTCTGCAACAATACCCTGCGCGATACTCTGCAACAACACCCTGCGCGATACTCTGCAACAACACCCTGCGCGATACTCTGCAACAATACCCTGCGCGATACTCTGCAACAATACCCTGCGCGATACTCTGCAACAATACCCTGCGCGATACTCTGCAACAATACCCTGCGCGATACTCTGCAACAATACCCTGCGCGATACTCTGCAACAATACCCTGCGCGATACTCTGCAACAATACCCTGCGCGATACTCTGCAACAATACCCTGCGCGATACTCTGCAACAATACCCTGCGCAAATACTCTGCAACAATACCCTGCGCAATACTCTGCAATACCTCAATACTCCAGTACTCCGCAATACTCCAATACCCAATACTCCAATACCCTGCAATACTTCCGCAATACTCCAATACCCTGCCATACGTCCCCCGCCCCCCCCCCCCCTCCTGCCACCCTCCGGTGCTTTTACAGACTCACCGCTACGATCAAAGCCAGTATAAAAAATTTTTTCAGTCTTCCCAGCCTAGAGGTGAGATGTGGGGTCTGTAAAGAGGACCTGTCATGCTATATTCCTATTACAAGGGATGTTTACACTCCTTATAATAGGAATAAAAGTGATCAAAAAATGTATTTTTGGGGGAAAAAGTGTCAAACTAAAATAAATAAGGTAAAATGAACAATAAATTATTATATATTTTTTTTAAATCGCCCCTGTCCCCGTGTGCTCGCATGCAGAAGCGAACACATACGTAATTCCCACCAAGATATGAAAATGGTGTTCAAGCTACACATGTGAGGTATCACTGCGAACGTTAGAGCGAGAGCAATCATTTTGGCCTTAGACCTCTGTCATAACTAAAAACATGTAACCAATAAAAATATTTAAAGCGTCGCCTATGGGGATTTTTAAGTAGCAAAGTTTGGCATCATTCCACGAGCGTGTGAAATTTTGAAGGGTGACATGTTAGGTATCTATTTACTCGGCGTAACTTCATCTTTCATATTGGGGTTCTATGTAATTTTCTAGCAGATAAATGATGATTTTTACATGTAGGAGAGAAATGTCAGAATTGGCCTGGGTGCTCCAGAACGCCTGAAGATGCTCCCTGCATGTTGGGCCTCTGTATGTGGCCACGCTGTGTAAAAGTCTCACACATTTGGTATCGGCATACTTGGGAGGAATAGCAGAATGTGTTTTGGGGTGTAATTTGTGGTATGCATATGCTGTGTGTGAGAAATAACCTGCTAATATGACAGAAACGAGAACAATTTATTTATTTTTACAGAATTTTCAGTCTTTTTTCTTTTATAGCGCAAAAAATACAGATATACAATATAGAGGTGATCAAATACCACCAAAAGAAAGCTCTATTTGTGTGAAAAAAAGGACAAAATTTTCAAATGGGTACAGTGTTGTATGACTGAGTAATTCAAATTGTGAGAGCATCGAAAGCTGAAAATTGATCTGGTGATCTGGTTAAGGGGCCTGGTATGGATTTTGGGGGGCCCCACTCCATTAAAAAAAAAATTGGCATTGTGTTTTTTTTTTAAATTGTCGCTTTTATTTGTTTATAGCACAAAAAATTAAAAACACAGAGATGATCGAATACCCCCAAAAGAAAGCTCTATTTGTGGGAAAAAAAGGACGTAAATTTTGTTTGGGTACAGCGTTGCACGACCGCGCAGTTGTCAGTTAAAGCGACGCAGTGCCGTATCGCAAAAAATGGCCTGGTCATTGAGCAGACAAATCTTCCGGGGCTGAAGTGGTTAAGAAAAAGGATCAAGTCATCAGCATACTCTTTCAAAGATTTTTATTTGTTTAACCACTTGAGATCCGCGCTATGGTCGAAAGACGTCCACAGCGCGGCTCTCAAGTGCCGGGTGGACGTCCATAGACGTCCTGCTGTTGTTGTTCCCTGTGCGCGCCGCTGGGGGCGCGCAGCGGGGAAACAACGTGCCCGGCGCATCGCTCAGGAGCCGATGCGAGTGCCTGGCGGCCGCAATGTCCGCCAGACACTCGCGATCGTCGGGAACACAGCCGGTAACACAGCAGGACGTGGAGCTCTGTGTGTAAACACAGAGCTCCACGTGCTGTGAGGGAGAGAGGAGACCGATCTGTGTCCCCTTACATAGGGACACAGCATCGGTCACCTCCCCCAGTCACCCCTCCCCCCACACAGTAAGAACACTATGTAGGGAATACATTTAACCCCTTCCTCACCCCCTAGTGTTAACCCCTTCACTGCCAGTCACATTTATACAGTAATTAGTGCATTTTTATAGCACTGATCGCTGTATAAATTTGAATGGTCCCAAAATTGTGTCAAAAGTGTCCGATACGTCCGTCGCAATATCGCAGCCCTGACAAAAAAATCGCAAATCGCCGCCATTACTAGTAAAAAAAAAAAACATAAATCTATCCCCCATTTCGTAGGCACTATAACTTTTGTGCAAACCAGTCGCTTATTGCGATTTTTTTTTTTTTTTTACAAAAATACGTCAAAATACGTATCGGCCTTAACTGAGAAAAAAAATAGTTTTTTTTTTTTAAAATGGGATATTTATTATAGCAACAAGTAAAAAAAATATATATATATTTTTAAATTGTCGCTCTTTTTTTGTTTATAGCGCAAAAAATAAAAACCGCAGAGGTGATCAAATACCACCAAAATAAAGCTCTATTTGTGGGGAAAAAAGGATGCCAATTTTGTTCGGGAGCCACGTCGCACGACCGCGCAATTGTCAGTTAAAGCGACGCAGTGCCGGAAGCTGAAATTTCGCCTGGGAACGATGGGGGTTTATGTGCCCAGTAAGCAAGTGGTTAAAACAGGCATACATGAAATTCAAATTTCCAGCGAGGCATTTAAAGAGCCAATATACTTACAAGTAAGAATAACAGTTGAGGTAAGGTAAGGCTTATAACTCTGAATTGGCACTGTAATCCCCGCGTGACTCATGCCGTAAGATATCCGTTTCCGGGAACCTGGTGAAAATCTCCCGGCACCCTGAATGGGAGCATACTGTGCCCCGAAAGCCATCCCCAGATAACCGGAGAGTGACCGTCGCCATGGATAGGCATTGAACTTTGCATATGGAAGAGTGGTTTAGGTGCCTAGCCTTTATACCCCGAGGGGAGAGGCACTTAATCTGCTGGGTCATTTGGATTGTAGTAAAGGGCCATAGTGTATAGGAGAAGGGAAGGGGGGACAGGTTAGAGAGGGGAAGAGGAAGAGAAGCCAATCAACAGGAGGTGGTGTGAAGGTAAAGTGGAAATGCAATCCCAGATAGATTCAGACAACTTTTGAGTCTAGTAAAATGCTGGTCAACTTCTCCTGGGACATAATGCATGATATTTTACGTACACTAAGCTGCACATTTACAGCTCAGGGTTCATTAATGCTGACAGGCAGGGAGAAGCAGTTAGGACAGAATAGACCAAAGATCTAGATTTGCATGGAATCCACTTTTAAAAATAATCTCTAAAAACGGAGATTACTAATTATCAGTTACAGAAGGTCTAAGTTTTCATAATCAAATGAAATAAAAGATGTAGAATCTTTATATGTATGTATATATACTGTGTATGTGTGTGTATATATATATATATATATATATATATATATATATATATATATATATATATAACATTCCCTTTTTACTCCAGACCTAGCTTTCATAAATTGTCTGCTCTTCTTTTAAAAAATGGAATGATCAATGCTAGATTAAAAGACTGTAATGGAATGAGTTTAAAATAGAACTTTATTTCAAAATGAATCATGGCCAATAAAGTGAATCGCTTAGCAGGAAGCTTACAGCAATCAATCAGATGCTTGCTTTTCCAGGCAATGACCATTTTTTGCAATTCTTGTTTTTGTTTCCAACTCTGGGACAGAATCCTGTATGAATCAGGCAGTGTAATACCAAAGATTCCACATATGAAATAAGTCTAGGTAAAACAGGAATATCATGTCTTTGAATGGCCTAGCCCAACTCCTTGACTCTGTTCACATGACATGTTGTTTTACAGCCTAAAACACGTGTTTAGGTAAGACTAAAAATATCAGTGTTCTGAATTTGTTTTCCAAGGTATGTCCAAGTATAATAAATCCATTGTATGGTAACAGGATAGGTTTTGTGGGCTGAACTAGAATTAATTGTAACCGCACCTCTTAAGAATAACATAGGTCTGAGGGGCAAGGGAAGGTGCTGGTTCCCAGCATATAAGGAAAACTAGATGTAAACCCTAATTGACATCTAGTTTGCTCTGTGTGCGTGTATAAAAAACCTTTACCGTTTTTATTTTTTTCATCATTTTGTTTTTAAATCTTAAAGCCCAAGTTTATTCACTACTGAAAAAAAAACTTGACACAAGGGACATTATTTACAATCAATAGGATGTGTCCCTTGTGCTGCTGGCTGCTGCAATAGCTGAAATCTTTCCCATCAGACCCCCACCCCTGCTGCCATACTCTTACAGTGCAGTTAGCGTTATTGAACCTGTAACAGGTCCTCATCAAGAATGCCAACTATGCCCAGCCTTTCTCCCCCCCTGTTCATGTAAGCTGTATTTATCAACTATGAATGGAGGATGGCCAGATGAATGGAAGGTCTGCCTCCTCCATTCATAGATCGCATTGACTTTGTAATGTCTATTGTGTTTTTTCATTTGTGACTAAACGTATTAATCAACGGTTAGGATTAAACCCGCTAGGGGCAAAACTCCTCCGAGGGACCACTTCTGTGGGTGGAGAGCAGAGCTGAATCCTTCCTACATTATCTGGTTTAGGTTTGGTCACAGTGAGTGGATTGTAATTTTTCTGTAAATTTAATAATGCTGCTGGCTTGTCAGCCACTTCCTTTCTACATGTACTCACTGTTGCACATCATTGCTCTGGACCAGCTTCCTGATCGTGATAACAGTGGTCCAATGTGTGTCAGCATGCTGATGTCCAGCTGTCTGGGTTTCATGAGTAGTTGAGACTTTGCCTCTTACCCTCAGCCTATATGTTAGTTTACTGTCATGGCCGGGGAATAGACACACTGTACTAGGTGCCTTCAGCTCACATTCTAGAAATGATTCTGTGTACCTTCTGATTGATTTCAGCCTTGAATCATGTTATCCTCTGATCTTGGAGTTTGTTCCTTCCTTGGAGTCCTCTGTGGCTCCTTTGGGTGTGGCTGGTGGCAAGAACAGCCTTTTACAGGGTAAAAAAAACTAAGGCCGGCCCTAGATGGAGCAATTTTCTTTCCTGCATCTACTGCTTGCAGTAAAGAAAATCGATTCTCCCATTAAAGGGGTTGTAAAAGTAATTTTTTCCCCCCTAAATAGCTTCCTTTACCTTAGTGCTGTACTCCTTCACTTACCTCATCCTTCCATTTTGCTTTTAAATATCCTTATTTCTTCTGAGAAATCCTCACTTCCTGTTCTTCTGTCTGTAATTCCACACAGTAATGCAGGGCTTTCTCCCTGGTGTGGAGTGTCGTGCTCGCCCCCTCCCTTGGACTACAGGAGAGTCAGGATGCTCTCTACATTGCAGATAGAGAAAGCTGTATGTTAGTGTGCGTCCTGACTCTCCTGTAGTCCAAGGGAGGGGGCGAGCACGACACTCCACACCAGGGAGAAAGACTCGCATTACTGTGTGGAGTTACAGACAGAAGAACAGGAAGTGAGGATTTCTCAGAAGAAATAAGAACATTTAAAAGCAAAATGGAAGGATGAGGTAAGTGAAGGAGGACTGCACTAAGGTAAAGGAAGCTATTTAGTTTTTTTTAGTTTTTTACCTTTAACATAGTAGTCAGTGTTGATGGCAGAAAATTACTCGTGGAGCCATTGGGGGTTATTTACTAAAGGCAAATCCACTTTGCACTATAAGTGCAATGCCAGTGCACTTGGAAGTGCAGTCGCTGTAGATCCGAGGGGGACATGCAAGGAAAGTAAAAAACAGAATTTTAACTTGCACATGATTGGATGATAACATCAGCAGAGCTTTCCCTCATTTCAGATCTTCCCCTCAGATTTAAAGCAACTTCACTTCCAAGTGCACTTGCAGTGCACTTGAAGTGCAAAGTGGATTTTCCGTTCGTAAATAACCCCCATTGTGTTATCCAGCCTGAAGAACACAGTGATTAATGCTAGTGGCTATAACAACCGCTGGCAATAATCACATGTAAAATCCGACAGGCTGGTTTGACCCAAGTTGATCAGTCGATCAACTTGGGTACATTCAGCTTGCCCATACATAGTTCAAATCTCAGCCAGTTCAGCAGGAACCGTCTATGGATAGCTTAAGGAATAGTCTTCAAATTTGTCTCCCTTTTTTTTTTAAAAAACATTTGTTTTTCCACTCCCTTGACCTACAAATAAAGACCCCCCCCAATCTTGGCTTCCTGCAAACTGTAGGTTTGGGCACTCTGTCTTCTAAATCCTAAGACAAGCCTTCCCCTTCATCATGACGTGCATTTGTTAACCTCTGCAGATGTTTCAACTGCTTGTGTTTGACATTTGTGTGCATGAAGTGCTACAAATTGAAGTTTTGCTTCTACCCACGTCTGTTTCTTACCTCCAAACTTTGTCACTGCACAGATTAGCATATCACCCATCAGAGGCATTCTTTTCTCTACTCTCACCCATAAGCTCAGCGATATGTATGAATTGGTGGCCCTACCCATGAAGGAACCTTTTCTGGTTCTGGATGGGGACAAGGTGGTGTTGAGGTCCAGACCTTCCCTCTTTAGTTTTGGATAAAGGGGAGATAGATTAGAAAACCTGTCAGTTTTCATAGGGTTGGAGTATTTGTTGTGAGGGAACAGGGTGCCCAAGAAAATAACAAGTAGGTAAAATGCCTGGTACACAGGGCAGGGAATTGGCTTTGCCCATAAAAGAAACCACAACTTTTATCCATTACAATACTAAATGGCTTAGTAAGAGATGTTTGGAATCATGAGGTGAGAGATAATTGATGCACGAGGTGCTGGCCAATGGGATTACTGATGGCACCCGGCAATCATCATGAATTTACACAGGACAGGGGCCTGCCTATGTAAAGAAGATAGAGTTCTATTCTGTCAGCGGGAAGTAATAGATTTTCTTTCCCCACAAAGCAGGAAATAAAATGGATTCCTTCCCCTAGTAAAAGCACCTCCTACAGTACACCAAAACACTGGCCAGGCACACATTCAACCCTTTGATTGTCCTAGATGTTTAACTACGCAATTGTCAAAGTATCTCAGTACTTCCCTGCACAGGATAATTGCAAACTTTGAACAAAATTGTAAGTTTAATTAACGTATGCTGACAATATGATTTACATTATGTTGGTCTCTTTCACATGTATTTGTAAAAACATTAAAACAATGACAGCGCCCCTTTAATAGGCCTGGTCTGTATAAATATCGGTGTCTTTATGTAACAAAAGCCCAGTCATAAAATCCAGTTTGATTGGAGACCGTGATCATATTCACCAATGAATGTGTTTACTTTATAAACACATATTTCATCCTGCATGCAGTTTGTTTGATTAGTAAAGTCAATTTTAATCTCTTGCACGAGTCACTTATTGACATTTTAAATCTAAAGTGGCCTTACCCATTAAAATGCCTGTGTGCATATTGGCGCCTTAGTTCTGTATAAAAAATAACTGAAAGTCCTAACAAATGTGCCATTATGGTTTTAAAATATTAGTATGTTCAATATACAACAGAGGGTAGCAGGCTTGGTTTGAATATGCCTGCATTCTTTCCTTTTGTTCTCAGTGCCCTGTGCGTCACATAAAAAGAAAAGAAATTGCCATGTCATACCTTAGGAGACCCGCATACATACAGCATAGATATATCTCAGAAAGGCTGTCAGTCTGGGACTAGCTAATGTTATATATACAATAAATACAACAGGTATTTCAAGTTTGGCTATTGCTAAAGGAGGAGTTGCTCTAAGGTATAGTCACTTAGCGTAGATTTGTGATTGATTGCAAGCTACTAAAGGGCAGCTTTATTACATGTTTTCTAGAAAGCAAACATAGTTCTCTTGTTTACATAGCATTATTTTTTTTGCTGCGAGAGATGTGTGCATTCCACTTGACAGAAGCCTATTCATAAGTTTTCAGTTTAGCTGATTTGCTAAATTTCAGCAGTTTTGCATGCACATTTCTCTTTGCCATTCATCAACGCACATGGTACAGACATATATTTTATTTGTATCCCACGCAGCATTCCAGCAATACCAGTTACATTGGTGCCCTGTAAAAGTTAGTTATGCTGTCATTTGAAGAGCTTACATATATATACCAATTATACTTGAAGGGTAAAGTAGGATCTTCTGATAGAATCAGGGGGAATATTGCTCTGAGGTCTCGCCCCACAAATTTAATGGTAATATAAAAGTGCAAAGTAACAGATTTTAAATAACTACCTGTTCAGATACCTTAAAACCAGACCACACACACAGCAATTGTTTTTTTTTTATGTTACAATTCATAACTGTAGCAATTCAGATTTTGGAATATCTGTCTGACAGCGTGCAATACATTTTACTTTGCAGTCTGTCTGTACTGATAATTCTATGCAGGCAGTGACAGACACATTGGGAACCTTGATCAATCATACACCCCAGTATATGACCCCACTAAACTAAAGTTCCAGACAGAATAGCACAATATCCTGCTACTTTGTGAACTGTGTGTCAGACAGTTCTCCCAGAATACATCTCCACTTACTTTAGTAAAAGCTAATCCTTCACCAGAGAAAACCATGTATCAGTGATGTATATCTAGGGGGGAACATCTTTTATCTAGATCAGTAATGTGAGGCTACCTGGTGGCATTTGGCTTGAATAATCACTAACAGGTATGGTATAGCTGTGACCATGGCACACGTAAGAGATATTCAACAATATGGTACAGGAGAATAAAATATAAATGACAGTTGGGTGAAATAGCTCGCTCAGTTAGCTGAAGTACTTGGTCTTGGTTAGTCTTGGTTGCCCAGCCAGGCAAACTCAATGAAATCTAGATAAAGGAGTGTTCAAGTACTACTTAATTTAGTTCTTGTGCCAATGGTGAGATATTATACCCACCCTCTTCTGAGTAGAGAAAAATACCCGGCCTTGTATATCCTCTGGCAAAGTCTTCAGTGGTATCTTCTATCTAATCTGGGCCCTGGTATGGAACAGGAAAATGGTCCTTCTTGGCTTTGCTGAGTGACCATGTCTGTTTCATTTTTTTTTGTATCCACTGTTCATCCATTCAGATGAGGGTCTTTTTTTTCTAATTGTCTTTTGTGGGTCTCCTCCAGCCAGGTGTGGGGTATACCATCCTGGGATTTTCCATTTGTACCATACCCTAGGTTATTTTCTGTTTACCATTTAGGGACACCAATTTGCATAATACCCCAGATTATCCTCTCCTTACCATGTAGTGGCTTTCCATCTTATCCGATGTTCCATAAATTGTGCAAAACGCTTCTTAGGATCCACTTTGGGGTGCACACCTTCCAACAGAGTTGTACTCCATGAAAAAAAGAGAAAGCGTCCACAATCATATTCAAAAAGACAAAGAAATTATAGATTATTGCAGGAACACGTAGCACTCAGAAAGTAACTAGAATTCATTGTCAGTTTGAACTGAAAAGCAGCAGGAGTTAGTTTAAATGTGCTTTGTTCTGAGTTTCCATCATACACTGCATTAGTTGCCCGAGAACAAAGGAATCCTGCCAGGGATCAACACAGATGCCAATGAATTCAGGGCTGTGCACTGGATAACCCTGAATAAACGATTTTTAATTCTGATGCAAATGGACCATGCTGTATAATAAATAGGCATATATTGACTTTCTATATACTGAAACTATACCGGTGCTCCTGGTTAGGTTCTTATAGTCAACAATTCAAGCTTGTAAAATCCATATAATGAATTTGTTTCTGAATAGGAGGACATTTTTTTAAAACATGTATTTCACTCTCTTTGCTGCAGTGTCTTTGGATTTATTAGTCTTGCAATGAAAAATGTTTTAATCCAGCAAAAGGCACAGACTGCTTCCAAGGCCATGCATATGTCCTGTATGAATGTAAACTGTTGGGTGTGTGGTACAGCCAATAATTCTGTGGATTTTGACAGGCTGCTGGTGTCAGCTACCCAGAACATCTGTCACTCCCAGTTACATAAAACCCTCTGCGTCCATGTGAATGAGCCCTCATGCCGTGTACACACGGTCGGAATTTCCGACAACAAATGTTCGATGTGAGCTTTTTGTCAGAAATTCCGACCGTGTGTAGGCTCCATCGGACATTTGCTGTCGGAATTTCCGACAACAAAAATTTGACATCTGGTTCTCAAAATTTTCGACAACATGTGTGTGACCGTGTGTATGCAACACAAGTTTGAGCCAACATTCCGTCTGAAAAAAATCCACGGTTTTGTTGTCGGAATTTTCGATCATGTGTACGCGGCATTAGCGATGTTAATATGCAAGTGCCATAAATGCACGACTCTCAGTTCATAAGCTCCACAAGAAGGAAGAAATTGTAAGCCAATGAGCACATAAAACATTGACCCATACAAGCATCTTTGTGTCCTGCTGATGTGTTTTGTTTGTCTTTCTTTTCAGAGCAACAGATAGATGTCCACAACTGCGGTCCTAATCTTTTGCCACAATTTTATACATTTTTTTTAGTTACTGTCTAATTCTACAGTTATTTGTAGATCTGCTAATAACTATATTATACTTGCCTGATTGTATTCAGATAAAATGGATTGTTTAGGTCGGGGTACTGAATTAAAATTCAAAGAAATCCGGTCAGTAACATTTTATTTCTGTCTCTTTCTATGACTCAGGCCCTTCACATTACAGTCCTGCCCCCTCCCCCTTTACATCACAACCCCCTTTACATCAGTGTCCTCAGTCCCCTCTTTCATATCACAGCCCCCTTGCAATTACAGCTCCCCCTTCCTCGCATCACAATCCCCACACTCCTCTTGAAATCACAGACCCCCCGCCCGCACAAATCACAGCTTCCCACTTCCTCACATCACAGTCCCCCTTGCAGTCACACCCCCCCCACCCTCCTCATCTTACAGCCCCCCTTGCAATCACAGCCCCCTCTCACATCACAGTCCCCCTTGCAATCACATCTCCCTCCTTCCTCACATCATAGTCCCCCTTGCAGTCACACCTCCCCCACACTTCTCATATCACAGTCCCCGCTGCAATCACAGAGCCCCCCTCACATCACAGTCCCCTTTGCAATCACAGCTCCCCACTTCACTGCTCCCTCCTTCCTCATATTCCTGCCCCCTTTGCAATCACAGCTCCGCCCCTCACATAACAGCCCCCCCTTAAACCATAGTCCCCACTGCAGTTACAGCTCCTTCCCCCTCACAGTCCTACTTATACACAGCACGGCAGGGTTAGATTTTCTTCTGTATGTACTTGGCTGCCTGCTGTTACTGTTAAACTCCTAGCAGGGAAGATGGAGGGAGATATGACAGGTCTACATATGGAGTGGGAGTTTTAAAAGCAGCAACAACGGCAGAGGAGTCCACTCTGGCTGCTAAGGGTCCTTTCACACGGAGCGGACCGTTTCTGTGTCCGCTCCGTGTGTCCGCCAAAGCTCAGCAGGGATCCCCGATGAGCTGTCGGCGGATAGGGCGGTCCCCGCACACAGTGCAGAGACTGCCCTGTCTCTGCTCCGCTCTCCCCTATGGGGGATCGGATGCAGACGGACCGTCTGTCCGTCTGCATCCGATCCGTTCCGCCGAACGGAAGAAAAATAGGGTTTCTTCCGTTCACAAAAGCGGATCCCGACAGACGCGGACGCTAGCGGATGCTCCATCCGCTAACAGGCGCGATCCCATAGGGATTCATTACAAGTCCGTTAACGGACTTGTAATGAACGGACGAACGGTCCGCTCGTGTGAAAGGACCCTAAGTCGCGTGGCCATGGTCTGTCCGGACCGCGGTCCACCATTTAGTGATGCCTGGTTTAGGGGAGATCGAAACCAGTATGACCAGCTTTAGGAAACCAATTATTATATATGCAGTGCTAGAATTTCGGGAATGTGGGTTATTCGTTTCTTCTGTGTATTGGTACAATCTGGCATTACAGTCCCTGTAAAATTTCCTTTAGATTTGCCAAAACTGTGGAATTTTGAGAATCTATCTAAATGATTCATTCAGGCCCCTGCATTGCATAGTGGTTGGTAGATCTAAAGAGGGTTTTCAGATTGTAACATTATTACCAAAAGTTTTGGGGCACCTGCATTTACACACACCCAAACTTTAATGACATCCCAGTCGTAGCCTCTAGGGTTCAATATTCAGTTGGCCTGGCCTTTGCAGTATAAGGCTACTTTCACACTAAAGGCATTTTATCACTAAAAATAGCACCGGTTAAGCACCTGAAAACGGCCTTACATGCCTCCTCAGTGTGAAAGGCAGAGTGCTTTCACAATGGGGCGGTGTGCTTGCGGGATGGGATAAGTAGTCCTGCAAGCAGCATCTTTGGAGCGGTGTATACAGCGTTTCTAAACTTCCCTTGCCATTGGAATGAATGGACAGTGTTTCTAAAGCGCCTAAAAAGTGCTTCTGAAGCGCTGCAACACAGGCACTTTAACCCTTTTTTCAGCCGCTAGCGGGGTTTAAAAGTGCCACACTAGCGGACAAAAAACGCTGCTAGAACGACAGCAAATCGTCGCTAGTTTTAGTTTTACCACCAACGCGGCCGTGGGTCAGTGTGAAAGTAGCCTAACAGCTTAAACTCTTCTTAGAAGGCTGTTCAAAAGGCTTAGAAGTGTGTCTACGGGAATGTTTTACCATTCTTCCAGCAGTGCATTCGTGAGGTCAGGCACTGATGTGAACAAGAAGGCCTGGCTCGCAGTCTTCGTTCTACTTCATCCAAAAGGGGTTCTATCGGGTTGAGGCCAGCCAAGTTCCTCCACCCCAAACTCGCTCATCCATGTCTTTATTGACCTTGCTTTGCGCACTGGTTCAAATCATTTGGTGGTGGGGTTATGTTGTTGGGTTTGTTTTTCAGGGGCTGGGCTTGGCTATTTCATTCCAGTGAGGAGAACTCTTAAGGCGTCCACATACCAAGAAATTTTTGGACAGTTTCATGCTCCCAACACTGTGGGTACAGTTTGGGGGTGACCCCTTCCTGTACCAACATGACTGCGCACCAGTGCACAAACATGGATGAGCGAATTTTGGGGTGGAGGAACTTGACTGGCCTGCACAGTTTCCTGACCTCAACCCGATAAAACACCTTTGGGATGAACTAGAGTGGAGACTGCGAGCCAGGCCTTCGTAACCATCAGTGCCTGACCTCACAAATGGGTGGGCCAACTCAATATTGAACACTACGAACAAAGACTGGGATGCCATTAACGTTCATGGTTGTGTAAAGGCAGGCGTCCCAATACTTTTGGTAATATATTGTCAGCTTTGGTTCATGTGTTTCACCTAGCATAGCTCTACAATATTAATGTCTTTATTTTGCTGAATTAATTTTGACTGTAATTGTTCAGCACAGTTTATACAGTCACAGCTATCTATCAATGCCCTATTGTGCTATGTAGCTTGTATTAATAAAAACACAATGCCTGGGATTCTGTGAGGAAGTATGCATCATTTGTGCATAGCACAATGTTATACTGTGACGTTATTGCAGAGCACTTTAGAGCCCCGACTAGACAACTTTGAACATACCTTAAACATATGTTGTCCTATTCATGTTGCTTTGTTTTCTTTCAGAGATGCAATTCAACTTTTCCCTCTTTCTTTTTATTTCCGCTCACTGTATGATCAGTGTACACTACTTTATACTCCCACCTGCCTTTCCTGACTGAGCAAACTCAATGCCGTAACATTGGCCTATTATTTATGGAAAACAATGTGGGTGTGTGATGAGAAATAGGGGGCTCTTTCTTTCTGGTGCTTCCCCTTTGCTTTATGGTGCATCCTCATACACAAGTCACGCATTGATAATTGGCCTGGCAGAGGATTGTACAGCTAAATGTTGAGATTTCCCTGTTAGGTCATCTGCCACACCATCGCCCCATGGATTCACAAAGTACAGTATGACATTAAATCATAGTTTTCTTTCTTTGAGGCAGAACACTGCCAGTTTGCATAGATTGTATGGTTGCTTTATGTAATGCTGGATTTATAACCTATAAGGCACATATTAAAAGTGACATTCGAGAATAGAAGTATGGGAAATGCTTATTCTTGGTTGTAAAAGTGCTTGGTCCTGAATGTTTGCCTGATTCTTTGTTCTGTAACTTGTATGTCACCAATCCAGGAAACGTATATGCAATATTGTTGTTCAGATATCCGATAATGCACCTTCACAAACAATTGAGCAATGGCAGCTCCTATATGTACAGTATCTCACAAAAGTGAGTACACCCCTCACATTTTTGTAAATATTTTATTATATCTTTTCATGTGACAACACTGATGAAATGACACTTTGCTACAACTTAAAGTAGAGAGTGTACAGCTTGTATAACAGTGTAAATTTGCTGTCCCCTCAAAATAACTCAACACAGCTATTAATGTCTAAACCACTGGCAACAAAAATGAGTACACCCCTAAGTGAAAATGTCCAAATTGGGCCCAAAGTGCCAATACTTTGTGTGGCCACCATTATTTTCCAGCACTGCCTTAACCCTCTTGGACATGGAATTCACCAGAGCTTCACAGGTTGCCACTAGTTTCTCTTCCACTCCTCCATGACGACAATATGAAGCTGGTGAATATTAGAGACCTTCCATTTGAGCAAAGGTGTCTTACACAAGGCCCGCGGGCCGAATCCGGCCCTCGAGGCCATTTCATGTAGCCATCACACCTCCACCCCTCCTCTGGTCCTCCTCCAGACCCTTACTTTCTGCTTTCAAGCACTGCATACAGCTTCTTCCCAGCAGCAGCATAAGGAAAGGGGGGTGCACTGTGATGTAAGGGAGAGTGGGGGACTTAACTTCTGATGGTGGGGTGGCTCTTGACATCTAATGTAAAGGGAAGGAGATGCGCTGGACATCTAATCTTACAGATACAACCGGCCCTTTTGAGGACAGTCATAATGCTCATGCGGCCCACAATGAAATTGAGTTTGACACCCCTGCATTTGAGTATGCCCCACAGATGCTCAAGTGGGTTTAGGTCTACAGACATGCTTGCCCAGTCCATCACCTCTACCCTCAGATTCTTTAGCAAGGCAGTGGTCATCTTGGAGGTGTGTTTGGGGTCCTTATCTTGTTGAAATACTGCCCTGCGGCCCAGTCTCTGAAGGGAGGGGATCATGCTCTGCTTCAGTGTGTCACAGTACATGTTGGCATTCATGGTTTCCTCAATGAACTGTAGCTCCCTAGTGCCGGCAGCGCTCATGCAACCCCACGCTTATGTGCAGCAGAAAACTAACACTGCACATCACCCTGAACACACAATCCATACTGTGAAACATGGTGGTGGCAGCATCAAGTTGGGATGCTTTTCTTCAGGGACAGGAAAAATTATTGGAGCCAAATACAGGGCAACCTTGAAAGAAAACTTGTTTGAGCCTGCAAAAGACTTGATAATGGGGTGAAGGTTCACCTTCCAGCAGGACAATGACCCTAAACATACAGCCAGAGCTACAATGGAATGGTTTCAATTAAAGCATATTTAAGATTTGGAATGGCCCAGTGAAAGTCCAGACCTAAATCCAATTGAGACTCTATGGCAAGACATGAAAATTGCAAAAATGTCACTCTCTAGATATACAAAGCTGGTAGAGACATCCCCAAAAAGACTTGCAGCTGTAATTTCAGCGAAAGGTCGTTCTTCAAAGTATTGACTCAGGGGGGCTGAATACAAATAAATACACTTTTCACATATTTATTTAAAAAAAAAAAAAAAAACATTTATCGTTTTCCTACCACTTCACAATTATGTGCCACTTTGTGTTGGTCTATCACATAAAATCCCAATAAAATACATTTACATGACAAAATGTGAGAGATTTCAAGGGGTGTGAATATTTTTAAAAAGCAATGTAAATCATGTTCCATGTTATAGTCAACCCTATTGCACACCTTTGTGTCATCAGCAAAAAGATTTACCTTGCCAACCAAACCTTCAATTGTATCACTTATAAACAGATTAAATAGAACAAGACCCAGTACAGAATCTTGTGGTACACCACTAGTGACTGTTCTCTGTTTTGTATGAAACCTATTTACCATAACACTCTATCATTTAGCCAACTGCATATCCACTGAAGGGTTAAGTCCTAGTGTGTACACGTTTTTTAGATCATTATATGGAACATTATCAAATGATTTGCGAAATTCACAATGTCCAAAACGAAAAGAACAAGTTTTGGCTTTCCCCCCAGAATAACGAGACACAGATCTGTTCTCTGGTTCCAAACAGAATGACACTTTAATGGTAAACTTAGTTTTCTTATATACAGTTAGAAAGCATGCTGCAGTAATCAAATGACACACTCCACCCACAATATCACACAATGGGTGCTCAATACACATTCCTTTAGATAATGACATTCAGATAATCTACATGAACTAATTACTAGTCATTTACCCAGACGTTCTGACTCCGCGATAAGCTATTCTTACCTGATACACAATACACATTCCTTTGTAGACGTAATTGACATGCTAATCCACTACAGCTGAAAAGTCAGCCATCTGACCTTTCAGACTGCC
Source organism: Rana temporaria (assembly GCF_905171775.1). Classification (NCBI taxonomy): domain Eukaryota; kingdom Metazoa; phylum Chordata; class Amphibia; order Anura; family Ranidae; genus Rana; species Rana temporaria. The sequence goes on from NC_053492.1 coordinate 197,278,154, forward strand.
AACCCCAAACACATCTATCATCAAAAGACTTTCACACAATGAAATATCTTAGGAGCCAGACTCGATTAACACCTCAACAGTATGTGTCCCCACATGAAAGAGTCACTCTCCTATCATCCTATGCCCCTAGTGGACATAGGATGACCCTAGACACAAGAGTCATTGGTGAAGCTGACACAGGAGTACCCCACATCCTTCAAGAGCCTCTGGGTCCCACGGGCCATACCGTTACAGGGCTTCCTCTTATTAATCTTGGGCAGATGTCTAAATGACCATTTTACCAAAGGGCTTTTGCTGTTCACTTCCATGATAGTTCAGTTGTTGGCATATCCAAAGGTTTTTAAACAGGGGTATTTATTTTCTGGACTGTACTCACTATGCATGTCTTATGCCACATATTCGTATTCCTGCTACAGAAAGAGTACAAGCGATCCCCTACTTACAAACACCTGACTTACAAACGTGAGAGGCAATCTACCCCTTGGAAGGGAAATTCTCTCCTGTAAGATGTAATATTGGAAAAAGGAGTCTCCACTGATGCTTTATCACCAATCCTTGTTTCCCTACTAACCCAAAATTTTCAAAATCCAATAATGGTTGGGACAGAAAGTGAGGTGAAATCTTCTGAACAGGGACACAGACGGCAAAACAAATGTTACAGGGGTGATAACCCTTCCCTATGTTATCCAAAAAGCTTAAAAATAGATTTTTTGGCTGGAGCTATACTTAAAAAATTTACCTGTTCCAAATTACAAACAGATTCTACTTAAGAACAACCCTACAGTCCCTGTCTTGTTTGTAACTCAGGGACCGCCTTTAGCAGCATCTTTATTAAAGAAAAAGAAATGAAACCACCCAACACATTGAGCAATTCCCTCTTGTAAAAGACTAAACAGGTCCAGCAAACATCTAAAATGATTGACCTATATCCTGTTTTTGAAAAACTGAAAGTGTCTAAGTTCTTTAAAAGCAGTGACTGAAATACTATATTGTTCATCCTAATAATATGTGATCTCCAGAAATCCTCACATAACCACATTTCAATGTAATTAGTGTGGTTTGTATGTCAAGTAATGTGTTCTATATTGCAGAAGAATCATAGGCTGTAAAATGACTGTGGAACAATTATGAGGGAATGGTTGCTTAATATGTGTTAATGTGCACTTCTGATATTCTAGGTGTGTTCCATCCAGTATGCTGTGTGTAACCACAAGGATGCACTGAAAATCGCTGTCACATTGCTCACCCTTCTGCCAAACATTTGCTTCAAGATCATTTGTGAAGACATGTCACAGAAACTGTATTCGTGGCAAGAGATGTGGTTCTTCAGAAAATAAGAAACAGACGCTCCTGACTGGAGGAGCTAACAGTTAATTCAATGAATTATTTAATATGCACCACATTAATGCAGTCAGAAGACAACCATTTCCATGAAGGGACTCTGATAATCAGCAGACAGGTGTACATACAGCCTGGACCAGTTTTGGGGTAAGTGACAGTTTGGAGTAACTGCTGTAACAGATTGCTATTGTGACTCTATGGAACAAAATAACCCTGCTGGAAATTTGAGGATCACCCTGAAAGTATACCGGAATGTCAACTTTTACAATCAATGTGGAATATCTGTATAAGAAACTAGAGAGTTTTATGACTAAACTTGATCTTGTGTCTGTGATATTTATATAGTATAAAGCATTTACAAAGCATTTCCTTTTTTTCATTATTAGTAATGGACATTTGCTCATAATTAAAAACATTAAAGTGTTACTAAACCCACAACTGTAAAATCAGTCTGTATATACAGTAAAGCCTGCTTGTTATACTCATTGTGGAACCTAAGTGGGTTAATCCTCTGCATTGTGTCAAAGGGCTGTTTGATCCTGTCTTCTCTGTTCTTCCCCTTTCTTCCACAGTCCCCAATCTCTCTGCTGATAGAACAGAGCATAGGGAGCAAGCTGCACATGCTGATATTGGAGTGTGTTGCTAGTTTTTTTTTCCTTGGTGTAGAGTGCATGTGATCAGCCCAGGGCCAATCGCCACTGTCCAGAGGGTCAGGGGTCCTGCAGCCTCATAGGACAATGAAAACTCTTCCTACAAGCTATAACCAGTCATTGATAGTTAAGACTGCTCTAACTGCTGATGAGATAAGGTATTTAGCAGTTTATATTTTCTAAAATAAAAGCATTTCCATGTTCTGTGTGCTGTGGGAGACCAGATATAGTGAATGCATGGACCTTGGTTTAGTAACACTTTAATATTCCTTTAAAGACCAAATTCCCAGTAAAAAAAAAAAACACTTGGGACATGCTGCATTTTACTAATTAGATGACAGTAACCTTTGTCTGCTGTGTCTGTCGATGTCCTGCTGAATGCATACACACTTAGGCCCGGATTCAGAAAGAAGATATGACGGCGTATCTCCTGATACGCCGTCGTATCTCTGAGTCCGGCCGTCGTATCTATGCGCCTGATTCATTACGGTTACGCATAGATATCCCTAAGATCCGACAGGTGTAAGTGACTTACACCATCAGGTCTTAGGCTGCAATCTCACGCTGGCCGCTAGGTGGCGCTTCCGTTTGTATACGCGAGGAATATGCAAATGAGGAGTTACGCAGATTCAGAAACGGACGACCGCCTGGCGCTTTTTTTAATGTCGTTTGCGTTCGGCTTTTTCCGGCGTATAGTTACCCCTGCTATATGCGGCGTATCCTATGTTAAGTATGGCCATCGGTCCCGGGTCGAATTTTGAATTTTTTACGTCGTTTGCGTAAGTCGTTCGCGAATACGGTTGGACGTAATTTACGTTCACGTTGAAACCATTGACGTCCTAGCGACGTCATTTAGAGCAATGCACGCTGGGAAATTTGACGGACGGCGCATGCGCAGTTCGTTCGGCGCGGGGACGCGCCTGATTTAAATTTTACACGCCCCCTACCCGCGGAATTTGAATTCCGCCGGGGGATTTACGATACGCCGCCGCAAATTTACAGGCAAGTGCCTTCTGAATAAAGCACTTGCCTCAAAAACTTGCGGCGGCAGATCGTAAATGATCCGCTAACCTATGTGAATCTAGCCCCCAGGGCTTATTTACCCTTGCAGTTGAGGTACAAAGGCAACGGACTGTAGTGTTCACATACCACGGTTGTAATGCGGCAGGATTTATAATAAATCCCATCATGTTCAGGCTAGGTTCAAGTGGATGGGCCCAAGCTGCAACCCTTCCTCCAACTGTCTTTTTTTTTTTAGGGCTTAAAACCGATATTGGGTAGGCGACATAATGCCTCCTCAATGCCTGTCAAATGTCTTCTAAAAAAATTCCATCATGGATTGCTCTTTAGAGGGCTAACACAAGTGTAATGCAGCCCTAAGTGCAATGTGATTGTAGCCTTCCAAAGCAACTGCCTCCTGTGTCAAATATGACCGCATCATTCATTCTTTTACAGTTTTTGATATATTATTTCAAACAGTGAAATTTAAAGTGTATCTTTAGGCAAAGCCTTTTGTTTTTATTATTGTATAGCGTGGGAAAAGAATGTCCGCTGGGGGTATTCCAACCCTCAGTTTGTCATGATGACCACTGTTACAGAAAAAAAGTGAGAGGAAATCCAAAGTTTTAGTGTCGGTTCACACATACACAATGCGGGAACCAGTGCGATTCCAGTGCCGGTTCCTGCAACGCATGCAACTCTCAGTCAGTTCACACTGCCATATGCGAACCACTGCGGGTGTCAATAGAAAGTTAATGACACTCCCAGATCGGTTTGCCTATCGCAGTGTGAACTGTAAATTTGGACAGGAATCGGATGGCATGGGTGTGAATACCCATGTCATTAGATTCTGGTACGAGCAAAAAAAAGGGTCTTGCACAATTGTGGTCCGAATATAATGCAAATTCAGCCATACAATCTGTCTGAATTTGCATCGCATGTGATCTGCATAGCAGTGCGGTGCAAATCACATGCAATGTCTGATATTGAACCGGCTGGTGTGAACCGGCACTTAGAGTTGTCCCCACAAAAATAAGTGAGGAAATATTGTATGTCTAAGAGTGGAATTCCACTTATTTTTAGAGGTATCTTCTCTTTTCCTGTTGCATCTCTGGGGTGAGAAAAGTTTTCAATGGTACAAAGACCACAAAAATGCCCAGACAGTTAAGCTGCACGAATCTGGCTAAAATAAGAATCATCCTGTTTTTGCTCAGAATAAAGATCATGATTTCTCACGATTCTCGCGGCGTAACGTCTTTCACATTATACAATAAAATTGGGCTAACTTTACTGTTTATTTTTTTTATTTATTAAAGTGTATTTTTTCCAAATAAATTGTGTTTAAAAGACTGGTGCACAAATACAGTGAGACATAAAATATTACCATTTTATTCTCTAGGGTCTCTGCTGAATAAAAATATATAATGTTTGGGTGTTCTAAGTAATCTTTTAGCAAAAAATACAGATTTTAATTTGTAAGCAACAAGTGTCAGAAAAAGGTTTAGTCTTTAACTGGTTAAACTGCCCTCATTTACATACCGAAGTTCATTCCTTTGATCTAAGAACGAAATGTTACTTTTCTCTCCGGTGTTGAATAAACTTGGCAGGCTGCCTGGATTTTTTTTTCCAGCTGTCATAAGTGAGTAGAGAACTCTGCACGTGTTGCATAGAATCAGGGACATGCTGTTTTAGGTTCGGGAGGGGGTAGAATCGCGATTTTGATTCTTTAATGATTAATCGCGCGGCTCTACCTGATGGGTGTTAATCCCTTCCATACTATGTTAAAGTTTTTAAGCACAGTCTCCCCTATTACCAATATACTTAAAATATACCACTGAAAGTGTTTTGTTATAGCTGTTTGATAAGTGCAAAAAGAAAGTTCTGTCAATCATGCTAAAAATCCAGAAAGCTATGCCTAGATTCAGGTACGTTGCCGCAACTTTGCGGCGGCGTAGCTTAAGGCATTTAAGCTACGCCGCCGTAAGTTAGCGAGGCAAGTACATGATTCACAATGTACTTGCCTGCTAAGTTACGGCGGGCGTAGCCTAAAGCGGGCGGGCGTAAGCGCGCCTAATTCAAATGTGTGTAAAGGGGCGTGTTTTATGTTAATGGATCTTGACCTTACGTTTGTGACGTTTTTTTTTTAACTGCGCATGCGCCGGGCGCCTACATTTCCCAGTGTGCATTGCGGCTAAGTACGCCGCACGGGCCTATTGATTTCGACGTGGACGTAAATTACGCAAACGACGTAAAAAATTCGGAACGGCGGCCATACTTAACATTACTATTCCAACTAGGGCCTAGCTCTAACTTTAGGCGGCCTATCTCTAACGTAAACGGCGTAAAAGTACTGCGTCGCCCGGGCGTACGCTTGTGAATCGGCGTATCTACTAATTTACATATTCTACGCCGAGCGCAATGGAAGCGCCATCTAGCGGCCATCCGAAATATTGCAACCTAAGATAGGACGGCACAAGCCGTCGTATCTTAGATATGTTTAAGTGTATCTCTGATTGAGAATACACTTAAACATAAGTCAGCGTAGATTCTGAGTTAGGTCGGCTTATCTACTGATAAGCCGGCCTAACTCTTTGTGAATCTACCTACTAGTAAGTTGCTATACATCCAACAGTTTTTTCTTAAAGTGAAACTACCCTGAATATGAGCACAACAAACCAAAAACCCTGTTTAACCAGTTCCAGTCTGATCCCATTCTGACATTGCTCTCCTACATATACAAATCTGATTTTTTTTTTTTTGCTATAAAACTATTTAGAATCCCCAAACATTATATCGTTTTTTTTTTTAAAGCAGAGGCCCTAGAGAATTAAATAGTGGGTGTTGCATTTTTGTGTGACACAATATTTGTGCAGCGTTTTTTCAAATCAACATTAAAAAAAAAAAAATAATACACTTTAATGAATTTAATTCCCAATTGGCTAGTATAATACAAAAGATGATGTATACTGGGGGTCCCGACTTATAAAGTAAACGCCCGACTTACGAACTACTCCTACTTACGAACGGGACGCTGCGGGGACCATCTGCCATTCTGCACGGATCATCTGCTATTCTGCACAGACCATCTGCCGTTCTGCGCATGCGCGGCCAGACGGAGCCTCGGAAAACATAGGAAAATTTCGGAAATGTCCGTAATTGGCCACGCATGCGCAGAATGGCATTCGACGGAACATCGGAAAACATCGGAAATGTTTGTAATTGCCGTTCTGTGCATGCACGGCCCGACTTACAAATATTTCCGGATTACAAATAACAGGAAAGTCCCCAACTCGTTCATAATTCAAGGACCCCCTGTAGACACCAAGCTATATGTACTGAATTAAACGCTAAGTGAGAATATAAAGGGATAAACTGTGGCAGCTATTACAAAGGTACTAAACCTCAAAAAGGCATGTATGATTTAACAGCTTGTGCAGAATATTAAACAACAATTACATAATATGCTTAAAACATTACCAGTGATAGTATTATCAAAATACAATACATTTCTGAGGGCTCCAGAATATAAGAGGAATCTGTGATTCATGATAAAGTGTTCATTTGCCACACTCCCCTCTTGTGATCCCACTCACCAGAGGTTATGGGCCCTCAGCTTTGCAGTCTGGGGTCAAGAGAGCTGTGATCCGAATGATCTGGTGTGTGAGGAGTGGAATCTCAAAAAGCTTTCCCTAGGGGTATTCACGGGGATGGACTGGAGTAAATCAACCATAATGGGAGAAAATACAAGAATAACCAATAGTGAAGTACCGCTGGTACATTGTGTGCTGCGCAATTAAAAAAAGGTCATTGATGGCGCCCTGAAGGAGGGGCGAAACCCGTTGATGCATTTTTTGGTTTTGTAACCAGTGACACAACTCCTGCCTTCCGTGGATCATACACTGATGACTGTAAAATTGCGTACACCCATGGAATGGTGCCAAACTACGGTACCAAAAAATAGGCGATGCTTTTGTAATTCTAAACTGGTAACCTGTAAAGGCTTACAGTTTAGACTTACACAGGTGGCCTGGAGCTAGAATTATTGCTCATGCTCTGACAATTACTGTCACGTGTGCTGTGATTGCTATTTACATATGCGTTTGGGACCAACACGCACATTTGCTTTTGCACGTGGTGACAGGGGCGCTTTAAAAAAAAAAAAAAAAAAAAAATATATATATATATATATATGTGTGTGTATAAGTGCCTTTTTTTAAATAACTTTATTGCTATTACAAAATATGAATAACATCCCTTGTGATAGCATGGCTGTGGCAGGTCCTCTCTATGGAGAGATCTGGGGTCTGTGAGACCCCAGATCTCTCCTCTGGCCTCCAAAGCATCTAATGGATCTGATATCAGTTTGATCTGATGCTTTCATAAGCCAGTAATGGCTTGTTAACATAAGACTGAAACGGAAAGTGATTACATTCTTGTTGCTTCCACTTTCTGACGTCACACAGTGGGGGGAACAACATTATTTCCTCTCACTGTGTCCCAGGAACTGGATGCTGCTGATCACATCCTTATTGGTCTCCCCGGTAAAATTGGAAGGCCTGCTTAAAGGCAGTGGTAAGAGGGGGAGGGAACCCCTTCCACTGGCTGTAAAAGTAATCCAGTAGCTGCTCAGATTATTTTTACTTATTTTAATGCATTAAATACTTGTGAGAAAGTCTGGAAGGACACATGTCAGGTGGGAGGAGCTTGTGACATCATCAAGCCTGTCCCACTGTGGGACAGATCGGGTCTATGGTCTAGTAACTTGTGTGGACTTTTATTTGCATAAATACTTTATCTAGGTGAATGCATTTGGACAAGCTTGATTTAATTTTTATTTTTTAATTTTATTTGAGAATCCTTGCAAAGTATTACAAATACAATTTTTAAAATATTGGCACACATACCGCTATCGAAGATCTATTGGGACGACAATAACTGATGATGGAGAAAAGTGCGCTTGGTTTCATTTTTATAGTCAATAATCATTGTGGAGTTTCTCTGTGTTTCCTTATGAGCATATGGGACCTGAAGTGGTCTTCAGAAGCAGACCTTGACTGTGAAACAGATTGGAGTTGATTGGGACACAATGCTGTTTATGACCTTGTAATATTAAGATCCAGGGTAAGGGCATATCTGGTAGGGCACTTGGGTGGATGTAACTGGTACATTGGAAAATTACTGATCCAAGACACTGAAGTAGCTGGATAATTTATTGCACAATTAGTACACTGGGACTTTTTGGACTCTGAATACATTTTTGTTATATATGGTTTGGAGCACATAAACACATTGGCCCGGATTCAGATACAATTGCTTATCTATCGGCGGGCGTAAAGTATCTCAGATACATTACGCCGCCGTAACTTAGGGCGCAAGTTCCGTATTCAGAAAGAACTTGCACCCTAAGTTACGGCGGCGTAGTGTAAATGTGTCGGCGTAAGCCCGCCTAATTCAAATGTGGATGATGTGGGCGTGTTTTATTCACATTTTTTGTGACCCCACGTATTTGACGTTTTTTACGAACGGCGCATGCGCCGTCCGTGAACGTTTCCAAGTGCGCATGCTCCAAATTATGCCGCAAACTGACAATGCTTTCGACGTGAACGTAACTTACGTACAGCCCTATTTGCGAACGACTTACGTAAACAACGTAAAATACGACGCTGTTCGTGTGTTTCCGACGTCCATACCTAACATGACTTACCCCTGCTTTATGAGGGGTAACTTTACGCCGGAAAAAGCCTTACGCAAACGACGTAAAAAAATGCGCCGGGCGGACGTACGTTTCTGAATCGGCGTATCTACCTAATTTGCATATTCCTCACGTAAATCTACGGAAGCGCCACCTATCGGCCAGCATAAATATACAGCCTAAGATACGACGGTGTAAGAGACTTACGCCGGTCGGATCTTAGGGAAATCTATGCGTAACTGATTCTACGAATCGGGCGCATAGATACGACCCCGCACACTCAGAGTTACGACGGCGTATCTGGAGATACGCCGTTGTAACTCGTCTCTGAATCCGGGCCATTGATTTTGGCTTTATTTGCATATGCATTTTTTTTGTCCAAATATATTTTTTGATAATATATGGCTGGCAATTGTCTATGATTTACATACACTGTATGTATGCAATTGTTTTGAGGAGTGCTGCACTATATAATAGAGAGATCCAATCAGATACATTTACTGTTTGGGTATTCTGACAGCCGTGGTGTCAGCTGTCAGTATACAATAGCAAGCAGAGGGGAATCTGTCATCCTTGCTTTAATTTTGAAACTGTGGTCTATTGCACTGTTATCAGTTAGCATTGCTCCCAGTTTTCTCTCTGAATTAGAGAACCCCCTTACCCTTATGTTATGGAAATGAGTAGAGCAGGAGGTGTTGTTTAGCCCCAGCACATGCATTGTCCTGGGTTGAAAACACTGCTTCTCCATATACAATGATTTGATTTACTAGTGGAGAGTGCTAAAACAGGTGCAACTCTGCATAGAAACCAATCGGCTTCCAGGTTGTTGTTTTTTTTGTCAAAACTTAATTGAACAAGCTGAAGCTAGGAGCTGTTTGGCGACCATGCACAGCTATACCAGATTTTGCACTCTTCAGTTTTAGTAAATCAACCCACAGTACAATGAACAGGCTTTCTTACCCTAAGATAAGGAGGTATGATTCTGGCAGGATAAGCAGGAAAAAAAAGGGAAAAGCTAAAAAAAGAAAATTAATGTTGTACGCTGCATTATATTACATTTTAGGTTAAATCTATAATAACCCAGGAAGGTAAAAGCTGGAGTGCTGGCTGTAGAGTGTTTCCTGTAGGTTTTACCCTGACAAGGTTTCTAGGTCACGGGAGTTATGCCTGGGGCATGTAGGAAGTTCAACTGCATTCCTAAGTACATTCCAGTGAGTGTGCCCACTGAGGCGAACTCTGTGCACCAATGCAAGATGAAATTATGCAGCTTGTGCACTGACTGCTCTGTTTATTTCACTTTTTTTTTTTTTGCAGAGTATGCATATTCATAAAATATTTAATTGAACTTTAAAAAAAAAAAAAAAAAAAATTTCAAGCACATATAGATGAGAGCAGGACGACGGAGCAAGGAAGAGGAAATGTGTAGGAAAAAAACGCTGTTCTCCATCTCTCTCCAGAAATGCTGGAGGAATGAACACAAGGGGGGTGATTTACTAAAGGCCAACAGACTGGTTGCCCTCTGCAAGTGCAGTCGCTCCAGAGTTTAATACAGGTAAATAAGGTAATGCTTCACTTTGCAAAGAATACCCAACCACATGCAAGGAGAATAAAAAAATACATTTTTGCTTGCACATGATTAAATGATGGTAGTCGGCAAAACTTTTGCTCATCACTAAGCTCTGGAGCAACTGCTCTCACAGAGTCTTATTCACCTTTAGTAAATCAACCCTGTAGGGTCCATTGTGTATGTTTGAGATACAGTATACCCCTAGTAAAGATTGGATTGCTGTGTATCAAATACTAAGAAAGCAGTCAATCACAATGGGGTTTATTTTCTAAAGCTGGTGTGTGCAAAATCAGGCTCACTTCTGCATAGGAACCATTGGCTTACAGCAGGGGTGTCAAACTGGCGGCCCTCCAGCTGTTGCAAAACTACAAGTCCCATGAGGCATTGCAAGGCTAACAGTTACAAGCATGACTCTCACAGGCAGAGGCATGATGGGACTTGTAGTTTGGGAACAGCTGGAGGGCCGCCAGTTTGACACCCCTGGCTTACAGGTTTTGTTGCCAAAGCTTAATTGAACAAGCTGAGGTTAGAAACTGATTGGCTACCATGCACAGCTGCACCAGTTTAAGTAAATCTACCCAATTGTGTTGCAATATATATTCTTTTTTATACACCTTTTTTTTAGCATTGAGAAGACCAAAATGACTAATATATTATCGATGGCTGTAGACTGGAATTTTAGAACATACCCAGACAGTAATGAGATACCCCTGAAGTTTTCTACATGGGTTTTGTAAATAACTGTACAGGGACCGGTTGTCTTGGTCTGGCTTCTCATGTTGCGACACAGTACTTTATTTCCAGTTGTGTCCTCTGCCCATAGAACATACTAGCCTTTACAATGCCAGAAGTGTTAGTAAAAGCACAAGGATGTAAACAGAATAATCCATTCATTTTCTACAGTAGTTCCTCTGTACACACACAGCTGTATGTACCTTATAGGGCTCCATCTGACTTATCTGCACTCAAGCGGTGAATGCATAATAGGACAAAACTGCTTAGAAAATGGTGTGTAAAGGATTTCTGCACTGGTGTTACTTTAGATCACCTCTGATACAGTGATCCTGATTTAGAACAATGTATCTTCTAACTAGGTTACACAACCAGTTAGTGTAAATATTGCTAGTTTACTAATTAATGTATTTTGCTACGCAGAATATGTTCCAGTGTCCAAACTTACACGAGTTAAAGGGGAGTTCCACCCACAATTTCACTTTTTAAATATAAATACCCCTGTAATACACAAGCTTAATGTATTCTAGTAAAGTTAGTCTGTAAACTAAGGTCCGTTTTGTTAGGTTGTTACAGCATTTAGATAGTTTATAATCTAGAAATAGACCGTGGCCATCTTAAGTGTGGGCATCATGAAGCCAGACTGTATGACTTCCTGGATTTCAGCTTTGCATATCTCGCACATGCTCAGTGCACAAGCAATGTAATAGGTTTCAGTCAGGTTTGCAAGGACTACTGGGAAACATGATGCCTATCCCAGAAACCCTTGCAAATAGCCTAGGCTGATAAGAAGGAGGAAGTAATGAAGGACTACAAAATAAAGGTATTTACAAACAACAAATTAAATAAAAATTGTCCATTCTGAACACTATGAGATTAGAGCATGCAGCACAGACAAACATAAAAAAATGGGTGGAACTCCACTTTAAGAGTTGGGGTCCTTTCACATGGACTTGTCCGTGAACGGACTCCGCTTTGTTCAGCAGGGATTGACCTACTAATCCCAGCTGAGCAGGCAGATGACAGGTCCGTCTCTTCTCACTGTGGGAAGACGGACCTGTCAAAGCCCCGCTGTCCTCTCTTGTCCGTTTTCATCCGATCCAATTTTCCAGACAAATGGAAAATAGGGTTTCCATCCATCTGGATTTTACGAACAGGATTTGATCGGATATCAGTGGACAAGTCACCGCTGACATCCGCCGATCTATAGGGCTGAATGGAGCATCTGATCAGGTCCACCGGAAAAACTGACAGGCAGACCTGATTGGAAGGCCCATTTGAAAGGGGCTATAGTGTACCTAATTTAAAAACCCTATTTCCCCCCAATGTTTATGTAACATTTGACATTTGCAGGAACAATGCTGCATGAAGTATGAATTGATATAACTAAAGCTGACATGAAAATCCATGGTCCATGCTTTGCACATGGTTACAGTACATGTGCATAAAAACGCAGTGCACATATGCTGAAGTCTTTGCCAGAGGCTTCAGTGCTGGAAGATGGAAGAATTTGAACTTGCTGACAACTAGAAAGATAAACTATATTATTAAAAGTAATGGGACGCCTGCCTTTACATTAACATGAACTTTAATGGCAACCCAGTCTTATGCCGCGTACACACCATCACTTTATGTGATGAAAAAAAACGACATTTTTAAAAACGTCAATTTAAATGACCGTGTGTGGGGGAAAACGTTGTTTTATGTCTTGTGAAAAATGACAAAAAAAAAATTGAAGCATGCTTCAGTTTTTTGTGTCGTTTTTCAAAACATCGGTTTTTGTTTCACAAAAATTGACCGTGTGTAGCAAAAAACGACGTTTAAAACAACGTTTTTAAACCCGCGCATGCCCAGAAGCTAGTTATGAAGCGAGCTTCAATGGAAAAAAGTGGTGAACGTAACCTCGCTTTGCTAGAGCATTGTGAAAAAATTATGGTGTGTAGGCAACGTCATTTTTGAAAATTGAAGTTTCAAAAACGTTGTTTTTTACTTCACAGAAAATGTCGTTTTTTTCCATCACATAAAGTGATGGTGTGTACGCGGCATAAGTCCATAGGGTTCAATGGGTTGGCTCACCCTTTGCAGCCATAACAGCTTCAACTCTTCTGGGAAGGTTGTCCACAAGGTTTAGGAGTGTGTCCAAGGATTGGTACGTATATATGTGTTACAATAAAAGGTATAGGGCCAGATCCACGTAGCGCGGCGCTTCTTTACGTCCGGCTTAGTGTATCTCAGATACACTACGCCGCTGTAACTTTCAGCGTATTTCCCGTATCCACAAAGAATTTGCGCCGTAAGTTACGGCGGCATAGTGTAACTGTGTCGGCGTAAGGGCGTGCAATTCAAATGGATGAGATGGGGGCGTGTTTTATGTTAATATGTCTTGACCCGCTGTAAATTACGTTTTCTCTGAACGGCGCATGCGCCGTCCATGGGGGTATCCCAGTGCGCATGCTCCAAATGAACCCGCAACAAGCCAATGCTTTTGACGTGAACGTCATTCTACGCAAAGCCCTATTCGCGAACGTTTTATGCAAACTACGTACACAACGGAAAATTCGGCGCTGGCCCGACGTCCATACTTAACATTGGCTACACCTCATATAGCAGGGGTAACGTTACGCTGAAAGAAGCCTTACGGAAATGACTTAAAAAATGCGCCAGGCCGGACGTACGTTTGTGGATTCGCGTATCTAGCTAATTTGCATACTCGACGCGGATATCGACGGAAGCGCCACCTAGCGGCCAGTGTAAATATGCACCTTAGATCCGACGGCGTACTAAGACGTACGCCAGTCGGATCTAGCCCAGCTTCAGGCGTATCTTGTTTTGTGGATACAAAACAAAGATACGCCGGAGCAACCTAGCAGTTACGCGGCGTATCAATAGATACGCCAGCGTAACTGCTTCGTGGATCTGGCCCATAGTGGCTAGTAAATTTTGCACGGCACAGTTTTTTATTTGAAAAGTTGTGGTCATGATTACGTCCGCTAGATTACAATGTACTTGTGACAATTAGGCTAAATGATTTTCCGTCTCTTGTATCCTCAGACCCCCTCTGCATGTCTCACGTGTATTTTCAGCATTGCAGGACCATGCCTGGCATATGGAGGGTTTTATCTGTTAAAAGCTGCTTACACTACGGTACTTATGTTGAGCCCAAAGCTGTTCCTGACAGAAGACTGTCCTGCCTTTGATTAATGAAGAGTGTTGGTTTCATTTTCATAGTCCTGATGTGTGCATACACTGTGCCTCTCATACTGATTGGGCAATTCTGTTTAATTATATTTTGTTAGCTAGACTCTCAAAATAACTCAAATATTCTTTCAAAACGAAGTTATAGAATTTGTTAACGAAATACATTCTTATCAAGCTAAAAAGAGAAATACTACCCTGTTGGGTCATATCGTAAATCTCATTTATGGCTTAAGCTCCCTATTTTCTTGAATGATCTGGGAGTCTGTATGTAAAAATAAGTAGTCAAAGAGCTTGTTTATTGCTATTGAACTTATTATTTTTTATAGATACATTTTTTTTTTCTTTTACATTTTAAGTTTTACATTTTCTAGGACAAGGTAAAAAAAGGAAAGTCAATTTGGCCCATACATGCATTTTCCTTAACCACTTAAAGGGATTTTAAAGGTTTGTTTTTTATTTTCTAAATAGGTTCCTTTAAGCTAGTGCATTGTTGGTTCACTTACCTTTTCCTTCAATTTCCCTTCTAAATGTTTTTTTCTTTGTCTGAATTTCTCACTTCCTGTTCCTCCTCAGTAAGCTTGCCCCCATCATCAGAGCCGTTCTGGCTGGGGGTTAATCAGTGTGCTCGCCACCTCCCCTTGGGACTACATCCCTGCGGGGAGACGCTGAACGTTCCCTGTGTGGGGAGATAAAACTAGTACAAAGCTCTGCCTGTCACTATTATGAATGAAAAATCATAACTGCTTGTTAATTTATAATTGTTAAAGATCACCCAGAGCTGCATATCTGTGTAAAGTATCTGTCAATTGTCCACCTGTATGATGTGAAAGTAGGCGCAGATAGATACCATAGAGCCGCAGTTCTAAGAGATCTTTTACTATTATGAAAAAACAGGCAGCGCTTATCATTTATTCATATAAATGAGAGATCATTCAGCTCTGGGGCCCTGTGCATCTTTCAGTAGCTACTTTTACACATACTTAGGCTGGCCAATCAATCCTGTGTGAGCTTTCACTCTTCTGAAGGAATGATCACCAATGTTTTTTCAGTGCTGTTCATGATATGGCCTGAAAGAGCTGATCATACTGAAAATCATTCAGCGCTCTCTCATCAATATCAATCAGTCTATTTATTTGTAAATTCAGCTGCTGATAGACACGGTGCTCAGGCTCAGGTGTGATTTTTATATATTTTTTGTAAATGGCAGCGCCTGTCTCCACTGGCCAGAGAAACTACTGCTGCCAGAGAAACTAAAGCTGGCTACACACTGTTAGTTTTTTCATTCAACCCAGCAGGCTTAACAAAAAAAAAACAGACAGGTCGCCGTACCACACAAGCGATGTTGGTGTGGCGATCTTCCATGCTGTTCTGTTGAATTATGGCAGTGGGGAGGCTCAACCACACCACTCTCCGCACCAGAAATCACAGGTCAAGTGCTAATCAGATGCTGGTTTTCCATCATGTCCCTTCAACAAAAGCCAGTGGTTAGACCAGATAGGCAGCCATAAATACTGACAGGAAGTCATCCAGTTTCTGCTGAACCATCCCATTTGCGGCCTGCACTTACCCAACTTTAGACACATATTTGAACAAGACAAGTGCTATTTGCCCTTGGCCCCTTGGGGAGTTAAATAATAAATATTTTATTATTTAGCTCTTTAAAGACAATCAGAATCAGTCAAAGGACAAATTGGGTGTTATGCCGCGTACACACGATTGGACATTCCGACTTGAAAACCGTGGATTTTTTTCTGACGGATTGTTCGCTCAAACCTGTGTTGCATACACACGGTCACACAAATGTTGTTGGAAATTCCGAATTCAGCATGGAATTCAGCATGTGTAGGATTTTTGTGCGTCGGAATTGGCTACAGACGATCGGAAATTTCAGACAAGAACTTTTGTTGCCGGAAAAATTGAGAACCAGCTCTCAAACATTTATTGTCAAATTCCGACAGCAAATGTCCGATGGAGCCTACACAAGGTCGGAATATCCGACCAAAAGCTCACATCGAACATTTGTTGTCGGAAATTCCGACCCTGAAACTATCATGAAAACTAAACAGCTGATCTTCAGCTTCAGAACATTTGGGTATTATTACTGACACGTCCGTTAACATATTTGCTATATTTGATGGGTCCATTACAAATTGTGTTTGTCTGTGGTTACAATGATGCATTTCTTGGTGTTCACAGAGTTCCCCATCAACTTGAAAACAGCTCAGTATCCTGAAAACAAGTGACCCCGTATTTTATAAAAGACAGCCTCTATTTTATGTTTATCACTGAAAGAAATTCTCTGCTTTGCCCATGGAGGTCATAGCAGCAGGTTCATTTACTTGCCCCTAATCTAGCTGTACAAATGTGCCTTCTCTTCAGTATCCTACTGCTTTGTTGTGGGGGGAGTAAGGGAAAGGTGCACCTTCTCTTCTGATTCCTGCAATCCATTTGTGATCCAAAGCAGGGAGGATGGTATCTAAATGGATGTCACTTGACATCAATATAACCCCATATGGAGTAGGAGGGCAATGTTTCTTCAAACAAATGTATTAGTGCATCAGGTGAAGAAGGTTTCAGGACAGCGGATTTGTATTGCAAATTCACTTTTGCCAGTGTAGTTCTTAAAGGATAGAAAGACCAAACAAAGGTCCAAGAAGAACTGGACTGTTGGTCAGAGACCCTGAATGGAATAACTTTAGCATTTAGACACCAATCACAGCAGGATCCACTGTCGGTAATACATTTTTGGCATCCTAAAGCTTCCTGCTAGCCATTGGGATTTTTCAAACAGCACCTGGCAGAGGAAAGTCTTCCAGTACCAATCTCACTTGAGATGCCATGTATTGTAATGCCAAGAGCTGTAAATGAAGCTGGCTCAGGAAGATGTGGAAAAGTTTCACAACAACCCATGTCATTTATGCACACTGTTCACCAAGCTTACCAATCAATGTTGCACACTGGCGACAATTAATTTAGCCCACAAAAATCTGTCCCCACCATGAAAGGACTAGTGAGTTTGTGTTTGCCTCCCCAGACTGAAAGTTCTCAGCTCTCCCCTGGAAAAGATTATGCTTGCAGATTCACTTAATTTGCATGAAAAGATGTATTAGTAAAACACTTTATTTTTTGAGGACACATGATTTCCAGATGCTATTGCACACTAAAGAGGTCCAGTGTTGGGCTGTACTCTGACAACTCATGGACAGATGGGGGCCCCAGAGAATCTAAGGACAGGAAAATGGGGGGTGTTGTGTTTTCTTTAGCCTAAGACATTACATATTCCACAAGGTTTGAACTTTTTTTTACTGTTGTACCTGTGGTTTTAAATATTCAGAGCAAACATTTCAAAGGGTATAAAAGGATTCCTGTTCTCTTCCTATAAAATTTATTATATATGTATTATGGTAACATTTACAGTGAAATTATATCAACATATCTCAGTCTCTTATGTTTAATATTAAATATTTTATCCTGGGGAGCGTGGTCCAGCTGGGCAGGTGAGCAGATGAGACTTACAGAGCTCTGGCTGGTAATCCTGTTATCAATACTTTCCCTGGTGTCATTACCAGTGTCATTCACCTCCGCCTGCCTTTTCATCGCTCTGAACTCCTGTGGGTGCACTTTAGAAACAGCGGTCCTGGAGTCTCAACATGACGCCCTGGCAGCCCTTCCAGAGGGCATGGAAAGCCTAAAGATACAGCACCCAATACTGCCTAAGGGTTTCTGCCCTACGGCAAAGGAGGGAGCCAGGGACTTGTTGTTCTACACACAGCAACTTGCTGGCTAACAGGCACTACCCTCTGTAGATGATTCTGACACTGCATAAGATATGCAGCAGGACATTTTTCCTGGCCTACACCCCCTACCTGATGCAGAAGCCATGCAGGCTTGATCCTATGCCACAATAAGTTCCAGCTGATCTGACAAGAGGCTCCATTAAGCCCACACTGGGGGACATATTGCATGCTACTAGTACATGAGTGCACCGCTTAAGTACACTCAAAGGGCAGTTAGGGGGGCCAAAAGGAGAGCTCTTTATTAAGACAAGAGCTGCAGAAAATCAAGGCATGACCAACGGCTGCGGGAAGCCGTATAAGCGGCATGAACAATAAACTACCTTCCCTACTCAACAAGAGACGCTCTATAGCCTAGTTAGCTAAGGCTAATAGTCATAGACCCAAGGATCTTGAAAATAGACTTTGGCGTAATAACATATGCATAGTGGACTTAACTGGAATGCACGGAGGGTACAGATCCCAATAACTTTAGAATACCATAGAAAACTGCTGCCATATTATGTAGAAAGCAACCTAAATGACACTTCAGAACACAAGTGGAGGTAGTATTTAATGGCGGACAATGGCCATTTCAAGCTGGATAGATGTGTCAATCAAATACATTTTATGTAATCACACCCACTTGTTAGAGATAATAATTGTCTATCAATCAAGGAAACCTCTGGAAATTTACATCCAATGGGTAGCTTGCGGTGGATGATGCCCAAAACAACCTATGATCCGCAATTTGGACATAATATTGTACCATATACTTCCATGTGGGGTCAATCATCACGGTTCATATACTGCCTAAAGCGGAGTTCCACCAAAAAGTGGAACTTCTGCTTTAAGCACTCCTCACCCCTTGCATGCCTCATTTGGCATGTAATCTTTTTTAGGGGGGAGTGGGTGCTTAGTTTTGAATGGGACTTCCTGTCCAACTTCCTGCTTCCGCCTAGGCGGTGACTCCTCCCCCCCATTGCGACCCCTCTCTCTCTCTGGAATCTCCTGGGGCACATCACAGGTCCCAGAAGATTGCCTGTCCTCTGGGAGAGTGCCTGGCCATGAAGCCGCAAGCTTTCACGACCGGGTGCCCACAGTTTCAATGGAGGCGCCGTGGAGAGGAGCAAGGCTCTGTGCAGCTGCATCGCTGGACCATGGAACAGATGAGTGTCTGTTTATTAAAAGTCAGCAGCTAAACTTTTTGTAGCTGCTGACTTTTAATAAACAAAAAAAGCCTGGAACTCTGCTTTAAGGGTACTTTTATTCACAGAAACAGAGTACACTATTTGCTTCTCCAAATCGCAAATTTGACACCTGATATGAAGCCCTTGCTTACAGTTTTGACCACCGGGACCTGGTATATACACCTGCCTCCACTGATTTCAGAACTGTGAAATTTAGATCTTTGATCTCAGAGAAATCACAAGATATTACTCTCTTTGATGTTAGGTAAACCTGATGTGCCGCTGCTCCGCCTATATAAATTTACTGGACACATAAATCCTTTTCTAGACAAACATGCACCCACCTCACTGGGCCCACACCACAAAGGTACTAAACTAGTAATTTTCTTGAAGAGGTGGATTGATTTTTGAATAACTAGGTACCCACAAGAGCTTCAGTTCTGCTTCTCCAAGAATCATTCATCCCTCTCTGAGAGATGTATGCTTAGGGATCCCTACTTTGTCTTGCTAATAACTAATTGACAGTACACCAAAGGGGTGTTTTGGACCACACTCTACTGGTGGCTTGGATAGCAGCTAAACATTCAGTTACACTACCCAAAGCACCATAGAAATGAAACGCAAAATTGGAGAATTTTTTTCCAGTCACCAACTGTTCCCAGACTGCCTGGTAAAGTGGGAAGCCTTTAAAGCATTTCTCAGAGTCCTGTATGTTTCAGAAAATATGGCATTTAAAAAGGCAAGATGGCCTCCCGGTGGAAGTATACAAGAGATACGCTGATATTGCCGCAGTTACTGGAGATAAACAATGAGGCCTATGAGCAGCAACATCCTCCTCCCTCCATGGTATGGACTGACATCATTCTTATATTAAAATGAGGTAATTACCCTGCTGATCCTGGCGCCTTTAGACCTATATCACTATTACAGTCAGATGTTAAAATTTTTGCCTATCGCATCATTATTGCGATGCATTTAGATCGGGCAGGATACATGCCTCAAAAATCAACATCTGTAAATCTCCATAGATTATTAATATGCAAACTACAGTGGACAATATGGGTAACCATGCAGTGCTGTCACTAGATGCCACCAAGGTCTTTGATAATATTTGGTGGAACTACCTTTAGGTGGTACTAGAGGGGTTGGAAAGGTGTTGATCTCTTAGGGAATTGTTCTATCGTGCCCCACAAGCATCCATATGGGAGGGGGGGGGGATTTTCATCTACATTGCGTTGGGAACGGGGGCTGGACCTCTTGTTCAAAGCAGTCACAAAAACAATTTCTAAATTTGGCACATATTTGGGCCTTACCATTAACTCTAAATCTGCCCTAAGGGTCAGATGGGCCTATTTACCCTCTTTCTGCCCAGTACTAGTGTCATCTAAAATTAAATATCTCGGGATCACAATCTGCCCCAACTCGCCTCACTATTGCCATCTCAATATCATGCCTTTCCTGTCCAGCTTTTGTGGCAAAGTTGAGCTTTGGAACAAATGATGATTTGCAGAACTAGTCTTTCTAAAAAAAAAATTCTGCCCAATACCCTAGTAGTGATCCCACTGTGGATATTTTGCATAGTTAATACAATCTTTAGGTCACTTCTGTAGAGGGATAATTCTCGCAGGGTCAAGCTTGAACATCTGCAATGCCCAAAAGACAATGGGGTGAGTGACCCTCCCAAACTCCTGGTTGTACAGCTCAACTGCAACATATGGTCAGGAGCTTGGCTGAGCCCTTGACAGAGTACTCAGCTGCAGGACTCTTTTCTAGCTGTTATAGTCCATATAAAGTAATACTAAACATACAATGTTTCATTTCCATTATCTCTCCTTTGTATAAAGATCGTGCCCATTGTATTTAATGTAATATAAAAAAATTTAATCATAGCTTCTTAATCATTGCAGTTCTGAGGTCTCATGATGTTTTGCAGATCTTTTCTGTCCTCAGGGAAAAAATGTAAGGGAGGAGTTTCTCTACTCTGTATGAATCTGTGTCTGCACAGCGCTGATTGGTGCTGTGTCCATCACATTATATATATATATATATATATATATATATATATATATATATATATATATATATATATATATATTATATATATATATATATATAAAGGCGTTCAGGATGTAGAATTAGAATAAATAATAGCAACAAAGGGGTAGATTCACGTATGTCCGCGCAATGATACGGCGGCGCAGCGTATTGTATTTACGCTACGCCGCCGTAACTTACAGGAGCAAGTGCTGTATTCACAAAGCACTTGCTCCGTAAGTTGCGGCGGCGTAGCGTAAAAGGGTGCGGCGTAAGCGCGCGTAATTCAAATGTGGAAGGGGGCGTGTTTTATTTAAATTTATGATGACCTGACGTGATTGACGTTTTGTACGGACGTGTACATATCCCAGTGTGCATTGCTTCCAAGTACGGCGCAACGACGTATTGGTTTAGACGTGAACGCAAATTACGTCCAGCCCTATTCGCGAACGACTTACGCAAACGACGTAAAAAAATCAAATTTAGAAGCGGGAACGACGTCCATACTTAACATTGGCTGCGCCTCCTAATAGCAGGAGCAACGTTACGCCGAAAAAGCCTTAACGCAAACGGCGTAAAAAACGAACGCCGGGCGCACGCATGTTTGTGAATCGGCGTATCTAGGAAATTAGCATATTCTACGCCAAACAACAGAAGCGCCCCTAGCGGCCAAAGTTATATTGCACACAATTCTACGCCGCCGCAATCAAGTTACGTCGGTGGAGGAAGCCTATTTTTTCAGCGTAACTGCCTTTGAGAATTGGCGTGACGCTACGCGGGCGCGGATTTCAAATTACGGCGGCGTATCTGGAAAAACGCAGCCGCAAAAGGTATGTTAATCTACCCCAAAGTGTTTTAAAGCTTTATACAAATCTGAATTTCAAAGCAAATGTTAATTTCTTCTTAAATTGTGTAAGTTGAACCTAAGTTGACTTACAATACCGTTTGCTTTGTTCACACTGAAAAGATATCTGTTGAAATGCCAATCACAGGCTATGTCATGCCTCTCTAGCCTTTGTCCATGGTGTGTATGTGCTGGGACTAACAGGGACGTGAAGCCGCCATCAACCAACATCTTATATACCGCCTACGTAGTGTTTAGCAATATGAGGACATGGAGAAGCAGGGAGCGAGGGTGAGTGTCATTTAACACTGTGTATATGCCCACATGCGTGACTCTATAGTCACATGGGCTGCACAGATAAGAAAAATAAGCAAATGAATGGCTTAGAAAAAACTGTAATTGCAGCATGCTCAGTAGATGTCAACCGCTGGTCTACACAATCTCAGGCTGCAGTGGGGACACAGACAAGGAGGGAGAGACAGAGAACTTTTGCAGTGTACAGAAAACATAGGCTCTAGTGGATGAGTGACTAGGAACACCATGTAATATAGCATGTACCTACCCACTGGCCTGGAATCCCAACACTTTTGTAGACCCGAAAAAACACTATTAGCCGGATTCACGTAGGACTTACGCCGACGTATCTTCTGATACGCCGCGTAGGTTCTCGGATGCGCCGTCGTATCTGTGCGCCTAATTCTCAATACAAGATACGCCTGAATTTTGGCTTGATCCGACCGTCGTAAGTCTCCTACGCCGTCGTATCTTGGACGCATATTTACGCTGGCCGCAAGGGGCGCTTCCATTGATTTACGCATTGAATATGCAAATGACCGAGATACGCTGATTCACGAACGTACTTGCGCCCGTCGCTGTAATCTACGCCGTTTACATAAGGCGTATGTCTGGCGTAAAGTTATTCCACCTAAAGCAGGTGTAAGTCATGTTAGGGTATGGACCAGGGAACAGCCGTCATATTTTACATCGTTTACGTAAGTCGTATGTGAATGGGGCTGGGCGTAGGTTACGTTCACGTCGTAGGCATTGAGCCGTCGTGTTTTAGGAAGTATATGCAAAGTGATTCTGAGCATGCGCGCGCATGCGCCGTTCGTTTACATGGGGTCACGGTTAATTTAAATGTAACACGCCCACTACCTTCCTACTTTGAATTAGGCAAGCTTGCGCGGGCCAATTTACGTTACGCTGGCGCAACGTAGGGAGCGAGTGCTTTGTGAATACTGCACTTGCCTCTCAGGCCTAGTACACACGAGAGGATTTATCCGCGGATACGGTCCAGCGGACCGTTTCCGCGGATAAATCCTCTCGAGGATTTCAGCGGATTTGGATCCGATGGAGTGTACTCACCATAGGATCGAAATCCGCGCCGAAATCCCCTTGCGATGACGTGTCGCGCCGTCGCCGCGATGATGACGCGGCGACGAGCGCGACGCTGTCATATAAGTAATTCCACGCATGCGTCGAATCATTACGACGCATGCGGGGGATCCCTTCGGACGGATTGATCCGGTGAGTCTGTACAGACCAGCGGATCAATCCTTTGGGATGGATTCAAGCGGATAGATTTGTAGACATGTCTACAAATTTTTATCTGCTGGAATTGGGAAATTTCCGCGGATAAATATGCGCAGGAATGTACACACCATAGAATCTATCCGCTGAAACCGATCCGCTGAGATTTTTCAGCGGATGGATTCTATCGTGTGTACGGGGCCTCAGAGTTACGTTGTGCTACGCTGGCACAAAAATGCGCCGATCTATGTGAATCCGGCTAATTGCGTATTAACTCAAGCATAAGATTTGGGCCAAAACAATTGCAGTGGGTAACAGGTTTTACTGCATAAAATCCCCACCTGGCATAATGCTACCTACCCTGAATTGGCTAAGCTACGGTATGCTGTAAAATGGCAAGCATATGTTTTTGGCTCAATGCCCACTCTGGAACTTCTCATTTATTTAAAAAAAAATGTTTTCCTGATTTAAAAAAAATATTTTTTATTACTTTTTACCTAATATGCTAACATATTTCTCATTTTGGTTAATGTGCTTAAGACGGATTCTTTGTATATATTTGAAGAAAAATTGGGTTTATTTAACAGACGTTAAGATGGAAAGCACTTGCTTTGGTGTGGGGGTGGTGGATGGATTTTGTTTTATATTCCTTCCACACCCCTCCTAAATGTCAGACGTTTTATGGGTTTAGAGTTTGTTTTCCCAAAAAAGGAGAGACTTTATGTGCAGTCATCTCTCTTTTTCCAGTCCTTGCCAAATGTCCTCAGACTAGTGTGAGTGGCCGCCCAAATTGTGGAGGGCCTCTTAGACTTGTAAACATTGGCAGGAACTGGTGGTGTAATGTGGATGTCATAGCAAACAACTGGTCCCTTTAAGAGGACGGTGACCTCATGTTCCTGTGTCCTGGAGCATGGCACAGTGGTTTGTATGTGCTGCTGTCAGGTCATGCTTCAGGTTAGACGCTTGAGCTCAGCATTATGCTGGAGGTAAGACACGCACAGCCTTGGCTCAAACACCCCCCCCCCCCCTTGATTTTCACTTTAACCACTTCAGTGAAGTCAGTAAATAGAGTTTCTCTGTAGCTTCCATCAGGATGTGTCAGCCTTGTACAGACAAGCCTAAACTGGAGTTTCTCAGCGTGTAACTGAATGTGTGTATGTGTGGGTATAGTTCTTAGAAAAGTATTCAGAGCGGCTAAGCAAGTCATTTTTCAAAGCAATCATTTTTTTTTTTTTTTTTATTTGACACCGTATAACTCTTTATGAATAGTTCTCTTATTATAGAAATAGAGCTGGTTTGACAGATTAGTTTATTGTGAAAATGGAGCTCCAAGCAAAATAAGGCACCTATGTATTATATGTATGCTTTAAAAATCAAAGCCGAATTCCAGGAAAATTAAAAATTCTTCCTTGTAGAGGGGCTGCTACCACTCTGCAAGGGTAACTACTCATTTAGGTCAAGAGGACTTTAAAAAGATTTTTACTGACCTCATCCCGATCCATCTGCTGGGAGAGCGGAGAATCAGGCAGTCAGTAAATATGCTTTTCCATCTCCTATCTAGACTAAATGAACAATTAACCCTTGAAGTGATGGTGCAATGCAAGTGTCGGCATGTGTTTCATGTGTGCATTTTGTCATTTTCTGGGGTTCCAATAAAAGGGAATGTATACTGCTTTTGTTTGTGCATTCCTAGGTAAATATGAAACACTGCCATGAGTATTTTCTATTGTGGCCAGCAGGTGGAGCTCTAGGCTACTCTGTACAGTTTCAGCAGGCTAAATTTGTTGCTTACCTGAGAAAATATCATTTTGTTTACTGTGCTAAATAACTGGAGCTTAATGTAGCACTAAAGGCAAAACTTATTTTTTTTATTTTGGATAGAGTAACCCCTGTCATGTTTATTTTTTGCCATCTGTGTCCCATTGGGGGGATTTTACTTCACCTCCTGTCCCATACCCAAACAGGAAGTGAGAGGAAAGCCCTACAAATGAATGGAATTCCATGGGGACCTCCAGGTCACCAGAACTAGTGTCCCCATTGGAAGATTTCCCCTCTCTTACTTTTCTGGGGACAGCCCAAAATTTGGATTTTTTTTTTAATTTTCACTTTTGATGATGATAAACAGGACAATTAGAGAGGAGGAATCCTATTGGGGACTCAGACAGCTATACAAACTGACAGATGTTCTAATCCCTCTCCACTCTATCCCAAATTTTAGAAATGTTGCCTTTAGTTATACTTTAGATTATGCATCAAAGGAAGGACACCCCGCTTACAATGTCCTCTGATCATAGGGCCCCCATATGGAGTTTCAGAAAGAGAGTGTTGGAAAAGGAGCAGCAATGATGGACTTTCTTAGCCTAGGTTCTCACTAATGCTGCTGCATAATCATGCATTTTTCAGTGTTTTTGATACGTTTTCATGGTTCATACTTTGTATTTATAGGAGGAAACTGGTTCTTAAAGTGGAGTTCCACCCTGAATTTTTTTTTTCAAAAATCCTAAAAAAATAGTGAGAGCAGGAGGAACTTTGGGACTTCTTTTGTCCGATCCCTCCTGTAACTAATGACCATGAAAGTGATGTGTATTACGTCTCTTCTGGGAATCTCAGCTGTCATTCTTCAGCTAATGTAGCTGATGATGCAGCTACTCAAGCATGATCTGGCCTTGATTAGCTACAGTGAAGGGAAGCGGGACATTGAGGGGCTAAAAGACTCCAAGTGTCTTCATAAAGAGGACCTGTCACCTGCCCATGCTATCACCTAAAAAAAATTGCCCTGTTAGTCAAATGGTTAAGGCTGAACTCCAGAAAATATTTGCATTACTTTCTTATATTGGTCCAGCTTGACGCAATATAAGTATGCATTGCTGGGGAAGCTGGAAATCACTGTAGTAGTAGGTGCTACTACAGTGATAGCTACAATCTTTCGGGTCTTACTCGGGTTCTATGTGAGTTTCTTTCCAGTGCACAGTGACCACATGGGGTTGTTCATTCAGCACTGCTGCCATTTATAGAATGCCTTGCAATATAAGGGGTTTTAATGCATACAAGACATAATGCAGCAAAAGTGACAGAGGGCTTAGGCACACCATGACACACTGACATTAGTGCGTACAACGGTTAGCTTTTATTCATTTATGTAAAACCTTTATCCCAAAGGAAAAACAAAACTGTAACTTTAAAAGTGTCAAGTTCATCTAAACCAGTGGCCCTCCAGCTGTTATGGTACTACAAGTCCAATGAGGCATTGCAAAGCTGTCAAACAAGCATGACTCCCAAAGGCAGAGGCATGATGGGACTTGTAGTTCGGCAACAGCTGGAGGGCTGGAGGGTCACTCCAATGTGAATAACAATGCTGCTGTCCAAGGGTGGCTCCCTTTCTCCTCCATCCACATTGGAGACCCCATAAGAAAGGAAGTGTATTACTGACTGGATCAACAGGTGAAATAAGAGAAAAAAAGAAAGAAAACAAATGCAGCCACCACATCTAAGGATTGGTATGCTGAAGTATATTACATTTTTGTTTTAGCGTTTATTGCCGCTTTAAGGATATCGTATCGGTCCTTCTTGATGCAACTAAAATTACCAGTCTGTGTTCTCTTAAAAGCCCCCAGCCTGTAAGCTAAAAAATAACTATTCTAGCCGTTAGTCAGGTTTAGCTGTGATTTTCTGTTATACCGTGAAGAAACGGCCATTGGAATATGAGTGGTTATCATGAGTAATTAGGTGGGATGTCTTTGGGGTTTTTATCAAAGCACCAGTGGAGCCAGTATTGCTTAACTTATGTCTAAGAAACTGTACCTCTGGTGGGAAGATCTGGAATATCAGTAACACCATCATTTAGAAATCTGTTTATAGTAAACTGCAAACTATTTTTAATAATACTAGTGATTGTCAAAACCATGTATAGCAAGGGCTCTTTCACACATGTGGACCGTATGTCCGTTTTTCATCCATCCGTTTTCGGATGAAAAGTGGACATACATGTATCCCTATGGGATTGCGGATGTCAGCAGATGAACAGAGGACTTCTCAGTAAGCCCTAAAGGGGCAGAGAATCAGTGACTGACAGTCACCGGCTCTCTGCTCACTGAAGACAGAGAACTGAGCGATCAGCAGTCTTTGATTGCTCACTTCTTGATCTTAGAGGTGGCAGGGAACAGATGCAGCATCACAGAGATGCTGCATCCTCCTAGGTGAGTATGTATGTTGGTGATATTGAAATCCCATACTTCTATTTTAAAGTAAAACTGGAAGCAATTATTTTTTTCCATTTTGAATAGAGTAAGGGGGGTTAAAAATCCTGTCAGGTTTTTTAGTCATCTGTGTGCCATTGGGGAGATTTCTCTTCACTTCCTGTTCCATAGGCAAAACAGGAAGTGATGGGGAATCTTTGGTTTTCACCAGGGACACCAGAACTAGTTACCATTCAGGTGACAATCCAAAATTTGGGATTTTCTATCACTTTTGATGATGGTAAACATGACAAATAGAGAGGGTGAATGTCCCCAATGAGTGCACACACAGCAATAAAAACTGACGTGTTCTAATCCCTCACCATTCTAACCAAAACTGAACAAAGACGTTTTGCCTTTAGTTATACTTAAAAAATCCTTTGAATAATTTGCCCTCACGTAATACTTACTCATTTTCACAGTTGGCAATGACAGCCCCAGTAATTTTCCTTTAAAGCCCAATTGAAGAGTTGCAGCTAGGCTGCATAACAAGTAAAGAATAGGGATTATTTCTCTGCTTTCATACATGTGTCTGACTGTATTAAGCTGCCAGGTACAAGCAGCATGTTGGAGAGACGGACTTCAGGTTTCCAGCAGTCCAACATACCCTCCACAGGGAGAGCAGTGCTTTGGCTGTTCAACATGCTGCCAATCCATGGCAGTTACAGGCAGGCCCGGACTGGGACAAAAAATAGGCCCGGGCATTTTTGATTGAGCAGCCCATGACATGCTAACCGGCACCTCCGGCTGAGAACATGCAGGGAGGTGGAGAGCACTGGTGGGTGGTTGAGAGCACTGGGGGGTGGCAGAGAGCATGGAGGGAGTTGGAGAGCACTGGGGGGGGGTGGCAGAGAGCATGGGGGTGGTGGAGAACACTGGAGGGGGTGGCAAAGAGCACTAGGGGGGTGGCAGAGAGCATGGGGGAGGTGGAGAGCACTAGGGGGTGACAGGGAGCACTAGGGGGTGGCAGAGAGCCCTGGGGGGTGGCAAAGAGCACTGGGGGGGTTGAAAGCACTGGGGGTGTGGCAGAGAGCACTGGGGGTTGGTGTGGCAGAGAGCACTGGGGGAGGCGGAGATCACTGGGGGGAAGGTTGAGAGCACTGGAGGGGAGGTTGAGAGCACTGGAGGGGGTGGCAAAGAGCACTGGGGGGTGGCAGAGAGCACTGGGGGGGTGGCAGAGAGCACTGGGGGTGGTGGAAAAGAGCCCTAGGGGTGGCGGAGAGCCCTGGGGGGAGGTTGAGAGCCCTGGGGGGTGGCAGAGAGCCCTGGGGAGTGGCAGAGAGCAATGGGGGGTGGCAGAGAGCAATGGGGGAAGGTTGAGAGCCCTGGGGGGTGGAAGAGAGCACTGGGGGTGGCAAAGAGAACTGGAGGGTAGCAGAGAGCACTGGGGGGGTAGAAGAGAGCACTGGGGGGGGTAGAAGAGAGCACTGGGGGGGGGGGAAGTTGAGAGCACTGGAGGGGAGGTTGAGAGCACTGGAGGATGGCAGAGAGCCCTGGGGGGTGGCAGAGAGCACTGCGGGGGGGTGGCAGAGAGCACTGGGGGGTGGCGGAGAGCACTGGGTTGGTAGCGGAGAGCATGGAGGGAGGTGTAGAGCACTGGGGGGGGTGGCAGAGAGCCCTAGGGGGTAGCTGAGAGCCCTGGGGGAGGAAGAGAGCACTGGGGGGTGGCAAAGAGAACTGGAGGGTAGCAGAGAGCACTGGAGGGTATTAGAGAGCACTGGGGGGGTAGAAGAGAGCACTGGGGGGGGAGTTGAGAGCACTGGAGGGGAGGTTGAGAGCACTGGAGGATGGCAGAGAGCCCTGGGGGGTGGCAGAGAGCACTGAGGGGGTGGCAGAGAGCACTGAGGGGGTGGCAGAGAGCACTGGGGTGGTAGCGGAGAGCATGGAGGGAGGTGTAGAGCACTGGGGGGTGGCAGAGAGCCCTGGGGGGTGGCAGAGAGCACTGGGGGGTGGCAGAGAGCACTGGGGGGAGGTGGAGAGCACTTGGGGGTGGCAGAGAGCATGGAGGGAGTTGGAGAGCACTGGGGGGGTGGCATGGGGGTGGTGGATAACACTGGAGGGGTGGCAAAGAGCACTAGGGGGTGGCAGAGAGCACTGCGGGGTGGCGGAAAAGAGCCCTAGGGGGTGGCAAAGAGCCCTGGGGGTGGCAGAGAGCACTGGGAGGGGCAGAGAGCACTGGGGGGTGGCGGAAAAGAGCCCTGGGGGGAGGTTGAGAGCCCTGGGGGGAGGTTGAGAGCACTGGGGGTGGCAAAGAGAACTGGGGGGTGGCAAAGAGAACTGGGGGGTAGCAGAGAGCACTGGGGGGTAGCAGAGAGCACTGGGGGGGGGGAGTTGAGAGCACTGGAGGGGAGGTTGAGAGCACTGGAGGGTGGCAGAGAGCACTGGGGGGGTGGCAGAGAGCACTGCAGGGGGTAGCAGAGAGCACTGCAGGGGGTGGCGGAGAGCACTGGGGGGTGGCGGAGAGCACTGGGGTGGTAGCAGAGAGCACTGGGGGGTGGCAGAGAGCCCTGGGGGGTGGCAGAGAGCAATGGGGGGGTGGCAGAGAGCACTGGGGGGGGGTGGCAGAGAGCACTGGGGGGTGGCAGAGAGCACTGGGGAGGTGGCAGAGAGCACTGCGGGGGGTGGTAGAGAGCACTGGGGGGTGGTGGAGAGCACTGGGGTGGTAGCAGAGAGCATGGAGGGAGGTGTAGAGCACTGGGGGGTGGCAGAGAGCCCTGGAGGGTGGCAGAGAGCACTGGGGGGTGGCGGAGAGCACTGGGGGGGTGGCAGAGAGCACTGGGGGGTGGCGGAGAGCACTGGGGGGTGGCAGAGAGCACTGGGGGGTGGCAGAGAGCATGGAGGGAGGTGGAGAGCACTGGGGGGGTGGCAGAGAGCACTGGGGGTGGTGGAGAACCCTGGGGAGGTGGCAGAGAGCCCTGGGGGGGCGTGGCAGAGAGCATGGAGGGAAGTGGAGAGCACTGGGGGTGGCAGAGAGCCCTGGGGGGAGTTTGAGAGCACTGGGGAGAGGTGGAGAACCCTGGGGGGTGGCAGAGAGCCCTGCTGGGGTTGGCAGAGAGCACTGGGGGAGGTGGAGAGCCCTGGGGGGTGGCAGAGAGCCCTGGGGGGGGGGTGGAGAGCACTGGGGGGTGGCAGAGAGCCCTGGGGGAGGTTGAGAGCACTGGGGGGAGGTGGAGAACCCTGGGGGGGGGGGGGGGGGAGAGAGCCGAGAGGGGGGGGGGTTGTCAGAGAGCACTGGGGGAGTCGGAGAGCCCTGGGGGGAGGTTGAGAACCCTGGGGGGGGGGTGGCAGAGAGAACTGGGGGGGGTGGAGAGCACTGGGGGGTGGCAGAGAGCCCTGGGGGAGGTTGAGAGCACTGGGGGGAGGTGGAGAACCCTGGGGGGGGGTGGGAGAGAGCCGAGAGGGGGGGGTTGTCAGAGAGCACTGGGGGAGTCGGAGAGCCCTGGGGGGAGATTGAGAACCCTGGGGGGGTGGCAGAGAGAACTGGGGGGGGTGGCAGAGAGCACTGCGGGGGGTGGCGGAGAGCCCTGGGGGGGGGTTGAGAGCGAGGTGGAGAGCACTGGGGGGGAGGTTGAGAGCCATGGGGGTGTCAGAGAGCACTGGGGGGTGGCAAAGAGCACTGGGGGTGTCAGAGAGCACTGGGGGGTGGCAGAGAGCACTGGGGGGTGGCAGAGAGCCCTGGGGGTGGCAGAGAGCCCTGGGGGGAGGGTGAGAGCACTGGGGGTGGCAGAGAGTCCTGGGGGGAGGTGGAGAGCCCTGGGGGGGGTCTTAGAGAGCCCTGGGGGGGTGGCAGAGAGAACTGGGGGTGGCAGAGAGCCCTGGGGGGAGGGTGAGAGCACTGGGGGTGGCAGAGAGTCCTGGGGGGAGGTGGAGAGCCCTGGGGGGGGGGGTCTTGGAGAGCCCTGGGGGGGGTGGCAGAGAGCACTGGGGGTGGCAGAGAGTCCTGGGGGGAGGTGGAGAGCCCTGGGGGGGGGGGGTCTTGGAGATCCCTGGGGGGGGGGGTGGTAGAGAGCACTGGGGGGAGGTGGAGATCACGAGGAGGCAAAGAGTTGGTGGAGAGGTGGAGGAGGAGCAGTGGGGGCGGCTGCATATAAAAATCTTTTTCTCTATCGTCTCCCTTCTGCAGTATTGGAATGCCTGCTGCTTTTACTGTACCTCTCGCAGCCTCAGGCATTCCAATACAGGCATACCCCACTTTTAAGTACACAATGGGACCAGAGCATGTATGTAAAACGAAAATGTACTTAAAGTGAAACGATACCTTTTTTCACTTCTAGGGTGTAGTAGGGGGTCAGGGGCTGTAGTGAGGGTGTCAGGAGCTGTAGTTGAGGTCTCAGGGGCTGTAGTGGGGATGTCAGGGGCACACTGGAACAGGGCGGGCTAGGCTCTCGAAGCTTCAGCTCCTTCTACTGCGGCTGCAAAATGTCTGTACAGTACTTGTAAGGCACTTTACATACACTCGGGGGTATGTCCTTACTCGCGAGTGTATGTAAAGTGAGTGTACTTAAAGCGGGGTATGCCTGTACAGCAGAAGGGAGACGATAGAGAAAAAGATTTTTTATATGCAGACGCCCCCACTGCTCCTCCTATCCAGGTTACAGGAGCGGGGGGGGCTGCACTCACGTTTTCTTGAATCCGGTCGGGTGTTGTAGCAGCAGCCTGCAGGTGTCGGCTCTGGCTCCTCCCCCTCGCAGTCACACCTCCCGGCCGTGGAGAGGCCGAAGGCTTCTCATCTAGCTCCTCCCCCTCGGTGTTTACTTCCACCCGGGCGGCCGCGGAGAGGCTAGATGAGCGGCGCGGCTTGTGCCTCGCGGCTTGCAGCCTGGCGCCATCTCGATGGCCGCGGCCCACCGGGCGTATGCCCGGTTTGCCCGATGGCCAGTCCGGGCCTGGTTACAGGCCTTAATCACACTTGCTCAAAATACTGTCGCTAAGCAAACACACCTATGTGTTAATGTGTGTTCGGCGCCTATGCCTCCTCTTTAACACATGCAGACAATGCAACCCAGATGCCTAATTATTATTTTTTTATTGTGAAGAAGCCCTATGGTCGCATACATGCGCATTGCTGATATGTTACCATAGACTTGAATGAAAAGAGTTGAGATGCTTCAATTTCTTCCAAACTCAACATGTAGCTTCATTTTTGAAGCACAGCGGCGCTTTCGCTTCATGTTTTAATAACGTGAACAGCTCTGTGCTCTGTCCATATTATCAATTGCAGATTGCTTTGCTAGACATTTGAGGAGCATTAAGGTTCCATGCACACTGGGCTTAAAAAAAAAAGTCTGTTCTTTTTGGAGTAAAAAACTCACATATAGAGCATTTTTTGTACAAAGTTTAGGAGAGTTTTACGTTTTTTCTGCCAGTAAGCTCCAATCAGAAACGCGAATGGGAAGGTTTTTTTTTTCCTGCCTCTAAACGTTGTTCTCAAAAATATGCCTGTAAACGTCCTAATTTGTATGGACAACATTGAGTTGCTTCTACAGGCAGAACACACAACTCCTGTAGAAGCCATGTTTTTTATTCCAGTGTGCATGGAACCTAAAAATGCTCCTCAAACACCACATACAGTCCGGTGCCATTTTTTTCTGCATCAAAAAAGCATGGAAAGTAGGTTATATTTTTTCCAATGGCATAATTCACACCAGTCCGTTTCAAGATGTTCCAGTAATAAAGTAGAACATGCTGATTTTTTCCTGCACTGCACTGGACTGTACTGAAACACGGTAAAACGCATACAAAAAAACACTGTAACGCATAAAAAAAAAAAAAAAAAAAAAAAAATTTAGAATGCATCAAAATGCCCTGGGAAGGTGTCACAAACACATCCGGAAGGTATCTGGAGTGCATTTTTGTGGTGTGAACCAGGCCTAATACAGCTAAACACATGGTAGAAAATGTCATATCCTTTACTTGTTATGCAGCCTGAATAAAAATTAGCAAAAAAGAAAAGTTTTTAATTGGGTGTTAAGTGTAGCCTGTACTAAGTGAAGTTCTAGTACTGTCATTGCTGACTTCCAAGAATAACCAGATGCCTGGCTGCCTCTGGCTTCACCACTTTCTCCGGAGCTGATTAGAAAGTCAGTGAAGTCCTAGCTTGTGCTCTGCACCATCCTTGCACCAGGTCTGTTCTGCAGAACGTACTGATACTTCTGGATCATAACTATCATCACAGGCATGCTCTCATTTCCTGGCCCAATATCTGTTTTCCTGTTGCAAAAAAAGTAATGATTTAGCAGATTGTAAGAAAATGCATTATGCAGCTCTCATGGTGACTGTGGTCTGGAGCAGCAACAATGTGGCTCATGCTGTGGTGCCTGCCCTTGTTAGTGCTCAAGGATGAATTACTCTGTCCTTGTCATACCACGGTTCTGCACTTGGATAAAGAATGAGTTCACTCATAAAAGTTTCACAAATGAAGAACTTGCCACTTTGTTGTTGTGTACTTCTTTGTTTCACATACACAGTTTTTTTTATACTGTTGGCTGTCCCGGATGTGCAAGTGTCTTCATAACCCGTGGGAACCAATAGATGTAGACAATAGCTTTCCCTGACTCCCCCAGTCCTTGTATTTTCAGAGAATTTACTTTTTAAAGGGATTGTAAAGTCTCATGGTTTTTCACCTTGCATTAAAGTGGATGTAAACTGAATTCATGAAATTTGAGCTGGGCACATATATCTGCAGTGTTTTGTTATCTCTCTTCAATGAGCGAAGTCCCATAGCTCTCTCCTGACCCGTTCCTCTGTTATCAGCCCAATAACTCCTGACAAATTCTTGGACACATCAGATAAAAGCAGCCTGTCATTTCTGTCAGGGGAGGTTGCAAAAATAGATTAGTAGGGCGCGCGGGCAGCTTCCCCCAGAGCCCCCCTTATGTCCTCATTGGGAAGACTGATAACCGCGGGAGCCATTGGCTCCCAGTGCTGTCAATAAAATCCAGTGATATGGGGGCGTGGCCAAGTCCTGCTGTCTTTGTCAATGAATGCAGCAGCAGGACTCGAGCACGCCTGCATGGGTGCTCCCATTAAAAGCGGCTTTCCGTGGGGGCACCCGATTAAGGGGAGAAGCCAGGCACCCCAAAAGAGGAGCAGACAGGATCGGATGTCGGCAGGTGCTGACATGTCCACTGACATCCGCTGCTCCATAGAGAGCAATGGCTCGATTCACACCTATGCATGTTTCTTTTGAGCATTTTTGCATTGCTTTTTGCGGTGCTTGCTGCGTTTTTCGACATCTGCGACCTTCGTTTTTTTATAATTTTTTTTTTTTTTTTTTACATTTCCTTTAACAACCAGCTACAAACAGGTTAAAAAAAAACACGCAAACCGCAAATCGTGGTAAAAACTTGGTACTTGCATTTTGGATGCGGGTGCATTGAATTCTATTACATGCAAAATGCTGCTTTTTGCAGGAAAAAAGTCCCCGACCCTTTCCAAAAATGCAGAGGCACAAAAAAGCATTGATGTGAACATGTTCCATAGGAACCATGTTAAAAAAATTCCCTGCATTTCTGCAAAATGCATAAAAAAACGCATTAGTGTGAATGGAGCCTTAGCTGTCCTCTATTTTTTGGTCATCTGTGGCACAAAGCCTTTTGTAGCTCCCATTAAAGTGGTTGTAAACCCCCCCAGGAAGTTACACCTACAGGTAAGCCTAGATTAAGGCTTACCTGTTTGCAATATCTCCTAAACCGTGTAGGTTTTCAAAATATTTTCCAAAAGGTAGACAACGGCGCAGCCGCAGTGAGAATCCCATAATAAAAAACAGCGTTCAAACCACACATGTGAGATATCGGTGCGCCTATGGAGATTTTTAAGTACCGCAGTTTGTCGCTATTCCACGAGCATGTGCAATTTTAAAGCATGACATGTTGGGTATCAATTTACTCAGCGTAATATCATCTTTTACATTATACACAAAAATTGGGTTAACTACTGTTTTCTTATTTTTTTTATTGAACAAATTGTATTTTTTCCCAGTAAATTGCGTTTGTAAGACCACTGCACAAATGCGGCATGACATAAAATATTGCAACAATCTCCACTTTATTATCTAGGGTCTCTAAGGCTACGACTTCTTTAACAGAAGTCAATGCAGGTCGTATTAAAGTCGGACCAAAAGTAGTGCAGGAACCTTTTTCTAAGTCGGAGCAACTCAAGTTGTTCCTATTAGAACGGTTCTATTGCCAGTAATAGGGTGTGACTTATCATGCAACTTTGAATTCTCAAGTCGCATGACAAATCGCGGCAGTGTGAACCAGGGCTTAATGATATCCTTCATTTTAAACAAATCATTTACTGTGAAGCATCACTACAAAACTGGTTCTGTAACAGCTTTACTATCATATTTAAAAGAGAACAGATGAACAAGGAAAAAATACAGTATTTCTTAACCACTTGCCGACCAGCCTCTGTCATTATACTGTGGCAGGTTGGCTTGGCTGCGCAATTTGCTGTAGCTGTACGTTGGTCCCTTTAACAGCTATAGGAGACACCTGTGGTGCATTGCCTGTGCCGATACGCATGGGCGGTGGCGCAATGTCTGCTGGTCACCGGCGATCGCTCCACAGAGCCAGAACAGGGATCTGTCAATGTAAACAAGCATCCCCAGTCTGACAGGGGAGTATAGAGAGATTGTCTGTTCCTAGTGACTAGGAACTGTGATCTCGCGCCTCCTAATGTTAACCCCTTCCCTGCCAGTGCCATTTATCCAGTGTACGAGGAGGTTCTACGCAGTACGCAGTGAGGTGAGCCAATGTTGCAGTTGGAGATAGCAGAAGATTTTCTGTCCCTGGAATGTAATAGGACCCTGAAGCAAGACCCCATGTTGGGAATTATCTGGCAGTTAGAAAGTGTTGGACGTGTAAGAAACCATTAACAACCCACCAGAAGAATGTTTGTGGTTGGTCTAACTAAGGCCGGGGCAAAGAAAAAGTATTATTAGTGATGGGAAGCAAGGGCAAGAACTTTTATTGCTATTTTAAACTTAATTTGTTGCTTTATGATGTAAAGGTTTACATGTGTTAACTGGGAACATTTTTTGGAATACAATATCTTATATGATAGCAGGACTTTAAATGCAGTGCAGAAAAGTGAGGTAACTATTCTGAGTCTACTTTCTGGCAGGGGTACCTATATAAAGACTAGCTAAACAATTCCTTTGCATGTGAAACATTTCACACACATGTAGTGTATTTTAAGTATGTATTTAGCTAATTGCCTTGAGTTCAGCCTTAAATCTGACACCTTTGCATGGATTGAAGGGGAGAGCAACAGACATAAAGTATTGGCTGGATAGCGAATTTGTTTAACCACTTCCCATCCCCAGAATGTTCAAGTATATCCTCAGGAACCAAGTGGTTATGCTAGGATTGTAGCCATAATCCTGGTATTAAAATTTGTAGTTGGCAAATAGGCTTTCCTGGGCTCTCCTTTTCCACCGGGGGGCCTGGGACCACTACCGTGTTTCCCCGAAAATAAACACGGGTCTTAAATAATTTTGGCAACAAAAGACCCAGTAGGGCTTATTTTCGGGGTAGGTCTTAATATATTCGCTCTCTCCCTGTCTGTCAGGAATCCACAGTTTGAACAAACTTAAAGCGGGGGTTCGCCCTGTTAAAAAAAAAAAAAAAGTTTTTTTTTATTAGACCATTAAATTCGGCATAGTAGCGCGAGCTACGGTATGCCGGTCTTACATTTTTTATGCCCGTACTCACTGCGGTATCGCTGATTGAAGAATCCGGGGAATGGGCGTTCCTATGGTGAGAGAAGGTGATTGACGGCCGGCCCTGGCACGTCACGCTTCTCCGGAAATAGCCGAAATAGGCTTGGCTATTCACGGCGCCTGCGCATAGCCTGTGCGCAGGCGTCGTGAATAGCCGAGACCTACTCCGGCTGTCTTCGGGGAGCGTGACGTGCCAGAGCCGGCCGTCAATCATCCTCCCTCTCCATAGGCACGCCCATTCCCCGCGGGAGCCGATTTCTTCAATCAGCGATACCACAGTGAGTACGGGGATTAAAAATTTAAGACCGGCATACCGTAGCTCGCGCTACGATGCCGAATTTAATGGTCTAATGATGGAAAGGAGGGTGAACTACCGCTTTAAGATGCCCAAATTCTTTCTTTTACAGCAGTAGCACACAATACAGAATGTGTGTGCTTCTGCAATCCAACAGTGCTAAACACCTCAGCCTTCCTCCACCTCTCCCAGCCACCAGCGAGGGACCCCAGCCCCCCTCCCTCTGCAATGCTCGAAGCAGGAAAGAGGGCACACCAGCATGTGAGAAAAAAAAAACTGTAAATACCTTGTGGAGACCAGAGTATCCATGCTGTATACCACACACATGTTGATTGCAGAGGCTCTGCACTGTAGATTCAGTGACACGCTGAAGCTCTGTGAAGGGAGTGGGACCAAGCTCCCTGCAGACAGGCAGGAGAAGAGACCGGAGTATCTGTGCTGCATACCGCACACGTTGATTCCAGAGGCTCTGCACCGTACAGTGCTTTCAATTACCCGCCAAAGCTCTGTGAAGGGAGGGCCCAAGATCCCACACAGACATGCGGGAGAAGAGGAGACCAGCGGGGAGATCAGCTGAGCGCCGCTCTGCATTAAAGGGCACCTGACACTGCTACAGACACACAGTACACTGCACACCGCCATAACAGGATTATACCGTGTTTCCTGAAAAATAACACAATCACCTCGAACTAGGGCTTATTTTCGGGGTAGGGCTTATATTGCAGCCCTCCTGGAAAATAGCGCTAGGTCTTATTTTCGGGGGAAGGTCTTATTTTCGTGGAAACACGGTACAGTCGGTTGGGCCTGCTGCAGACAGATGACAAGGTGGAACATTCATTCCTCTGTGATAAATGAAGCTGGAAACGTATTATGTCACCTCCGGTTTCAGTTGTTTGTTTACTGGCCAGACAGGCAGCAATTAAACTGATCATGGTTTTAATAAAAGTACTTGTCACTGCCCATGATCACAAGGGATGATGTTCATCCCTTATAATAGTAATATATTTAAATTAAAAAAATGTAAAACAGTGGGAAGAAAAATTTAGGTTT
Source organism: Rana temporaria (assembly GCF_905171775.1). Lineage (NCBI taxonomy): Eukaryota > Metazoa > Chordata > Amphibia > Anura > Ranidae > Rana > Rana temporaria. Next base: position 197,317,008 of record NC_053492.1, read on the forward strand.
TTAAAATGTCACCTATGGAGATTTTTAAGAACAGTAGTTTGATTTCACAGGTGTGCAATGTGTTTAAATGTTTACATATTTTGTATCTATTTACTTGGTGCAATGTCATTTTTTATATTTTACTGAAAAAGTAGGTGTCGTGTTTGTAAAAAAAAAATATTTCAGTGTAGTTTACAAGAAAATTGATGTGTTTTTGATAAATGGCTGCACATATTGTGCAGCATAAAAAAAATGTAACCACCACTATTTTATTCTCCAGGGTCTCTGCTTTCAAAAAATTCATATTTGAGGCTCTGACTTTAATATGTATAAGTTGGCCTGGAATGGAAGTGGTTAAACTAGTGTGAAATAAATACGGTTATAAAGGGATGTTAATTATTGTTGGAAAATTTGCTGATTGTCACAAAACACATGAATGTTTGTGTCTTTTTTTCATTTTTATATAACCATTATACATCATTGGTGCGAGTTATAGTGCAGTTTGTGTGTAGAATGGTTGCATCATCATCCATTGATCGTTACCATCTCAAACATGTCATATTGCTTGCAATGACACTTTGTTGTTACATTTTGTCATTTTGCATTATCATAATTACGTGGCATCCTGCACTGTAAGCCCTGGGATTTGTCTCCATGCCAGTGTAGCATCTCCTGTATACAGCAGTTCATATAGCGTTCTTTCCATGGTAGAGTGGTCAGAGATGAATAAAGATGCAGAGCTGCCAGCAGGAGACAGCTGAGCATCCCTGCTTTCCCCTCCTTCCTTACATAGAGATGCATGGAAGTGGGGGTGGTGCTGGCCAGCAGATGTGCTGTGGGTGATCGCCTCTGGGTTGGGAGTCTCTTCTCAACCTTCACTAATCTGCAGTGAGAGGTGGAGACAGAAAGGAGCTGCTGGAACTGACACAGAGAGGGAGGGTGTACATTGTACCGAGCAGTGGGGGGCGTGAAGCTGCAGTGCAGAACTGCGACAGCCTTTTGCATGGTCAGTTGTGTCTCCTATACAGATGCAGATTGACCTCCTGGAATTGCTTTGTGGCTTGCATCCTGAGTCACATGTGCACCTTGCAGCCATTCTTGTGATGGCAACTGCATTGGAGGAAACACAGCAAACTGTTCATGCATCTGCTGCTATGAGGACACTGTGTGATGCTGCTGCCTGAATCTTTCAGGGTCAGATAGGCAGTGTGTCAGCTAATGAGGATGCTGCCTGCACCTCCTCTGGGTCATCTTCCTTCCCATCTTATTCTGCACCTACTCTGGGTCTAGTGAGGACAGAGGAAGCACATTTCCCTATTCCACAATGGAGATGCAGCCTTTCATAAATATGTAGACTTTGCATGTGGATGCCTGAAGAAGGGTGCATTTGTAGTTACACTGGAAACATTCCACCTAACGGTAGCTGCAATCTGTGTTGTCACCCTGGCAGCACTTAAATCTTCTGAGAACAATGAGAGAGAAATGATTTCTGCTAGGAGGAAAATACATGAAGCCAGAGTATGTCGTCCTTCAGGATGTCTCCCTAGCAATTGTTTGCAGTGGAAGTTATTCTGAAGTATTTCACGCCATGTGCTCAGTAGTGAGTTCCTAATCTTGCTGCTTGATCTCTTGCCTGTAAATGTGCATCACACCTGCTAAGTGGATGTTGGCTCAGTGATCTCTTTATGTTGGACTGCTGTCATCTTGGTATTCTGGGCCAATATGGGGGAGAAGGCTGACTATCAGAAGCTACCTAGCAGCGAGTGCAAGGAGGAGAATGAGGTAACACAGCACTCATTACATCACTGTTTAATGATAAATAAAATGCATTGCTGGACATGTTGGGGAAGAACCAGGGACCCAGTCTTTCCAGTCTGGGATTCAGTAGATTGGGTTACAGAGCCAGGAAACATAGTGGTATTGATGATGATAGCATAGACTTGGAAAAGATTTGATTTGTTGTCTGCTTTTTTTTATTTTTCGGTGTATAGGTTACCCGGTTCCTAGTAAAGTGCATGTACAGCTAATGTGCAGATTTTATTCAAATACAAACATTTTTGGTAAAACTGAAAAAAAAAAATCCAAAAAGTGTGTGTAGCTATAAATATATATCTATATCTATGTAGATATATATACTGTATATAAATAGATAGATGTGTGTGTGTGTGTATATGTATATGTATATATATATATATATATATATATATATATATATATATATATATATATATATATATATATATATATATATATACGTAATCTATGTAGATATATATCTATGTAGATATATATACTGGATAGATAGATAAATTCATCTATCTATCTATCTATCTATCTATCTATCTATCTATCTATCTATCTATCTATCTATTTACAGAACATTGTCTTTGAGTGCCAGTATATGTGGACTAAAAAAAACGATCCAGGGATGGATGTTGAGAGCCGCTGACATAAAAAGATCTCTAACTATTTGCAGCTTCTTTTCACTTTTCAGTCTCCAGTCACGCTTATATGCTGTAAGAGATGTATGTTTTTTTTATTTTTATTTGTTAACTTTTTTACATTTATTTAGTAATTTGAAATAAAAGTACAGGTGCCTTCTGTATGGCTTCAGTGTTTTAGAGCACACAAAGTAACAAGCATTACATGTTATATCATTTGTGAAGATGAAAATGCTACTACATGGCATAGTACAGACAGATCCAGTGTGTGTTGTTTGTATTTTTTTTTCATGGTCTTATGTCACATTGTTAAACACCTCTGCTTGTTATGTGTTTACTAGCATACTGGGGAAGCTGGGGCTTTGAATTCTTACCTCGTTTCCCTGGGGTTACTATAGCAACTCTTCAACTGCCATTTATTGGTTGGTTGTTGCTTTTTGCTGTGACAGCCAATCGGAATACATTTTAAATTGGGGTCACACGACGGTGATGAATGCTGCTTAGTATTAACCCTTTGTTGCAAGAAGCGTACTCTTATCTTTGTTCATAATTTTTTCCAAGCGAGACAGTTCTTCCCTATATATCATAGATTGAGATGCTATATCATGTCTTTTCTGTTTCCTAGTGCATTCTATGGAAGCTGTTCTGTTATATTTTTCCTTTCACATGCTGTCAAGTATTTTCCCTGTGTTTAAAGGGGACCCATTCAATTATTCATTACATCAGTACATGCTGATTTTCTAGAGCTCATATACTTGTTATATCATGTTATTATGTATGGCAAACCATAACTAGATTTTCCCACCTAACTCACAAAATATTGTTATAAACAGGAAATTGACCAGCAAAATGGTCCGGGGCTGAAGTGGTTAAGGGGTCAAATACTTCCGGTCCCCAAGTGGTTTAAATGTAAGCTATAAAGAAAGCTTAAAAAGACAACTGTAGGCAGTGTTTTTAAATTCCATTTTTTTATTCTCTCAGATACTTTATATTTAAAAACAAGACAGAGCAAGGTTTTAGTAGTTTTAAAAGAAGCAAGCTAGCCAACAGTGTTACAAGTGTCCGGGGCTGAAGTGGTTAGAGTGTTTGTAAACCCAATATAAAAAAAAAAAAAAACCCTGCAAGACAAAGGCATAATGAGCTAGCTCATTATGAATTACTTTAAATCGAAGCCCCCGCAGTGGTCCTCGCCCCCCCCCCCCCCCCGGCAGCAACATCTCTCCCGGGGGTTACTTCCGGGTATCGTGGCTGCGGCGATGTGATTGGCCAGAGCCGCAATAATGTCACTCCCGGGCATGCGCGGGAGCCTCCGATAATGGCACACGGACTGTAGCAACAGCACTTTGCTTCAGTTTGCGATGACATCGGCACATGCAGGGCACATGGGATATCTTCTAAACCGTACAGGTTTAGGAGATATCCTGGATAGCTACAGGTAAGTCTTAAAGGAACACTAAAGGCAAACTTCTTTTTTTTTTTTTAAATAACAAACATGTTATACTTACCTCCACTGTGCAGCTCGTTTTGCGTGTCCCTGAACGCTGTCTTCTGGGGTCCCTCGGCGGCTGTCTCGGCTCCTCCTGGCAAAAGCTTTCCACCTTCATGCGAGCGAGCTTCCGTGATACAAGCTTTTGCAAGCGCGCTCCCGTGATACAGCGGCGGGCATAGCCGCCGACTGTATAACTCGGCCCCGCCCTCAATGGCTGCGCTGCTATCAATCCGTCCAGCCTAGCCAATCAACGGCCAGGCTGGGAACCGAAGAGGATCACGTGGACGCGTGGGACTTTCGAGGGGTCAGGTAAGTAAAATGGGGGTTCGGGGGGGGGGGGGGGTGGTACTCTCGGATGTTTTTTTCACCTTAATGCATAGGATGCATTAAGGTGAAAAAACATTTACCTTTACAACCCCTTTAATATAGGCTTACCTGTAGCATAAAGTGGTTGTAAAGGGTTTACAACCACTTTAAATTCCAAAGATTACCACGGTGTGTAAGCCATCACCAGTATATAGGTTCAAATGCTCTTACCTTTTGTACCATCTCCCCCTCCCTTTAGAATGTAAGCTCTACAAGCAGGGCCCTCCTGTCCCTTCTGTATTGAACTGTACTGCATTTGTGCTGTCCCCCCTCTACATTGTAAAGCGCTGCGTAAAGTGTTGGCGCTATATAAATTGTGTCTAATAATAATAAAAACATGCGCTTACCAGATAGTGTGGACTCAAATGTTATTAACATCAGATGGGCAGCAGGAGACAAAGCTCTCCTAGACTTTAAAACTGTGTAGCAGACCCAGCATCTGTTTCCACATCAGTCACGGTAAATTTCTCACTCAGTAGGCCAATTGTCATAGAAGCAAAAATAATCTCCACATAGTGTAAAATTATTTATATTGAATTTATTAAAGTAATATTGCACTTACATCAAATAGTTAGGTAGGCCTGGGAACAACCAGAAAGTGTCGGAGGTGGGGGGATGGGGGGGCAAGGACCCCTCCCTCCACTTTTAAAAGTGATCCAGAAGCGCATGTGCCGCTCAGACCACTTTTATCAGAAAGACCGGTGCCTGAGGAAAAATATAATACTGTGGTTATTGCATCTGACCCCGGTATTAATCGTAAATTTAAGGGGCGGTACATGTTGTGTTTGTCACTATCTGGCTGTACCACATGGATCTTTCCATTTATGCTCTTTACTCATTACATGCTTAAATGATGTAGCTTCTCATGGTACCTTTTGTTCAACACTACCCTTTTAGATTTTACCCAGACAGTACAGATTTATTTTAAAATGTGTTTCATGTACATGGACATTTGTAGACATTTTTATGCACCAAGCGTAAATTTCATTGCGCTTTCCAAGGACGCATTGACGTTTATGCGCAACCAATTCACTTGTATGGCAGGCTTCGTGCAACACCTGTGGCCCAGGCCTTACCCAAATATGTTATTGGACCATTTGATTGGGTCAGAATCAGACCGTTTATGGGCAGCTTTACACCAGGACACCTTTCCACTACTATTTGGCTGCTTTAGCAGTCCTTTTGCTGTCAGTAGTCGTAAAACATATTCAGACAGTTTCTGTATATATTTTAGCCATGAATTTATCTGTTTGTCTGGAGCTTTAAGGGGTATGTCTAGCCAACCCTCTCTATCTGTCACTATTGAGCATTGTTCGTGGAGTTGTCACCGGAAGAAGAGGTAAGGATACATTTTCCTATGGGAACACTTGCCCTGGTGACTACCGAGTTCTTGTGTTCTGACAGGGTGATGGCCCCCCCACCAGAACACTCCGGTCAGCGCTCTCAGCCATTGGCTAAGAGCACTGATCAGGAGCCAATCAGCAGACCTTTTTTGGTCATGCCCCTTGTCAGAAACCGGCCTGACTGCTGTGCAGAATGTCGGCCGGTTTCTATTGAATCGGCTGATGCTGCCGGAGATATAAGCCTGTGTGTACTAGGCTCTAGCCTCTGTATAATCTGAAACTGCCATAGTGCTGCACATGTGATCAGTTAATGATACCAGCCATTGGATGTTTTAACAGTTTGGTTGACAGCATTAGGTCTGTGATCATTACCAGCTTGCCTGAAATGTAACTGTTTTTTTTTTTAACCATAAGCCTAGGTTCACACTGCTGCGAATTCAAAATCGCGGTAAAAATGCGCGATCTTACCGCGATGTCGCGGCTGCGATTTTGCCGCGATTTCGGCCGCAATTTAATGTAAATCGCGGCCCGAAATCGCAAAAAGTAGTACAGGAACTACTTTTTGAAATCGCAGATGCGGCGTCGCACTGATTAGGACAGTGCCATTGCCGACAATTGCCGCCGATTTGAGATGCGATTTGACATGTCAAATCGCATCTCAAATCGTTCCAAATCGTACCCAGTGTGAACCAGGGCTAAATAAAATAACAGATTTATCTACTACAATGTGCAGAATACTTTTACTTTTGTCATTTTAACTCCTTCTGTATTTTATTAAACATTATGTAAACATTAGTGATCTTAATCACTGAGGAGATTCACGTATTTATGTATCTGATAGTAGAGCAGTCTAAGGCCCCTTTGACACTGGGGCGGTAGGTGCAACGGTGGTAAAGTACCGCTATTTTTAGTGGCACTTTATCGTCAATTTTTGCAGTGCTATTCGGCCGCTAGTGGGGTGCTTTTACCCCCGCTAGCGGGCGAGAAAGGGTTAAAACCACCGCAAAACGTCTCTGCGGCGGCGGTATAAACGTGGTGCCCATTTATTTCAATGGGAAGGAGTGGTATACACACCGCTCCAAAGATGCTGCTAGCAGGACTTTTTTTACTGTCCTGCTGGCGCACCGCTAAGGGCTTTCACACTGGAGAGACAGCAGCGGCTGTTTCAGGGCGCTTTGAAGGTGCTATTTTTAGTGTTATAGCGCCTGCAAAGCACCCCAGTGTGAAAGGGGACTTATGCCGCGTACACACAACCGTTTTTTATGTCATTAAAAACTATTGTGTGTGGGCTCCAGAGCATTTTTTCACAACGTAAAAAATGGGCATTAAAAATTTTAAATGTCGTGTGTGGGCTTTAACGACGTGAAAAAAATGCACATGCTCAGAAGCAAGTTATGAGACAGGAGCGCTCGTTCTGGTAAAACTAGCGTTCGTAATGGGGATAGCACATTCATCATGCTGTAACAGACTGAAAAGCGTGAATCGTCTCTCACCAAAGTTTTACTAACACAAAATCAGCAAAAGCAGCCCCAAGGGTGGCGCCATCTGAATGGTGCTTCCCCTTTATATGTATTGTATGTCACCGCGCTTTGCTAGAGCATTTTTTTTTTCACGATCGTGTGTATGCAAGGCAGGCTTAACAAGAATCACATCGAGAAAAACTTTGTTTTTTCTAGACCAATAAAAACGGTCGTGTGTACGCGGCATTAGTGTTTCAAAGCTGTCAATTTTCCCAGATCTGCTGGTACAGTCCCGTTTTTTACTCGGCTGTCCTGCAGCGGCTTTGTCCCAAGCTGTGAGGACAGGTGCAGTAGTATCTCTTGTGCCCAACATGCAGAGTGGCAGTGGGGTTCTCTCTATTCTCCAGCACCTGGCACTGAAAGGAACACTGTACTGTAAGTGGAGTTATCTCCCCCTAGAGAACAAGCACAGACCTTGCCTGGAGTAAGAGAAAGGTAAATGATCACCAATGTGGTAGGTGAGGGGGCTGAGATTGAGGAAGGGTTTAAAGTGGAGTAGCAGCCAAAAGTGGAACTTCCACTCATTTGTCTCCTCTCTCCCTCCGGTGTCACAATTGGCACCATTTGGGAGAAGGGGGGACAGGATACTTGTTTTTGACAGGTATCCTGTTCTCACTTCTGGTAGTCCATGCAGCGGCCCATGACATCACCGTGGGGCTCCCCCTGTTGCCGGGCCATGTGTGGTCATTCCCACTCCACAGAAATCGATCTAATAAGTGACATTTTTCTTAATCCTCTGATCTGTGTATTCTGACAGTGTAGAGTCCTCGTTGTCAGAATACAGTGTCACAGTGGAGAGGATTCCTCTATCCACTTTGCCTGCTGACTGACCAACAATGAAACAAGTCATTTGTGGTGCACTTTAGGGCTCGTTTACACCTGCGTCACTCTTTAAAGAGCAGTCTGCAGTGGATTGCTTTTTAGAGAGCATCACAGGTGCAGTCAGATTACAATAGCTGTAGGGGGAGATTCGTCCATCTGCACTGCATAGTATGGATGGAGGAATCTGTTTTTCATTCATTAGTGTATGGCCAGCATGAATGGACAAAGTACCGGTTTGCTCTAATCTTCAGGGTTTCTTGTGTAGTTCTCTTTCAGCAGATTCAAGCTCACTGTCTGCCAATTTAAATAATGCCCAGGGCAGTTAGAGAGGGGCAGAGCACAGCACCGATAATGAGAACTACATGAAGGATTTAAAGAGCTATAGATGGGATAAATGAGCTTTATTCAAAGAAAAGCTCACATAAACATACATTTACAAACAAGTCTTCATATAGAATATTTCTTAGCTCCGGCACATTGCTTTGCAATCAATGCATCTTCTTGTGCTTGCAGTCTCTCCTTGATGTATACTATGTGTCTAATATCTGATACATATATGTATTTCTTTGCTTCCTTACTCGCCTGCATTGAGGTATGCTCAGAATATAAAGCAGTGCATTCTGCTCCACTTTCCCCTCCCCCATATACCATTTTACCCTTTCTTCTCCCTATTTCTTTGATCAGTTACATACACAACATGCAAACACTTTAAAGGATAATTCAAAGTATAAATTGAAGTAAAATGTATTTTCTAGCTAGCCATGAACACACCATTGAACAGAGAAGAATGCCAATGTTAGACCCACGTATGTGTTGTGCTCACTTGCTTGTCCAATTGTTATGTTTTCTGATACCTAAATAGACATGATGAAAAATCCAACAATACAATATACTGCCTCTGCCTGCTTCTGTAGTTCTTTTGTTTTTCCCTTTTACATTTACTAACTTGCCAGGGGTGCCCAACACCTAGATTACTCAGATTTGCCTATGCACATAAATTGTCATGTAAATGTAAACTTGAGTTGGATGGAGCCTTTAATCTTTGCTAACTACTCTGTTCTCTTTATTTTTCATTTATTTACGGAGGGCCACATCAGAACGCGATGTGGGCAACCACACCACATACCACCACACGTACTGCAGTTGAGATCTGCAGAGGGTGTCAACATTAAGTTAATGACACCCCAAACACAGGTTGCAAATGCAGTATGTTTGCCTCCACCTGATCTCATGGTACTGGAGAAGGAATAGGCTGAAATCGCACAGAACTGCATGCGAATCGCACATTGTGTTCCTGTGTGATTTCCAGTGTGAACCAGCCCTGAAAACATAGTACGAACCACTCTGAACACAGATAAAGTGCTTTTATATAAGCTCCTTCTGCCATGTGTTCTGATGCAATAAAATCTGTGTAAAGCTGGCCATACACTATACAATCTAATTGTACAATTTTCTTAAAATTTACCAAAACTTTGTAAGAGTAGGACAAACCTCAACTCATTTAATTTGTATAAAATTTGCCAGGCCCTTGCACTACATAGTTGATAGTAGATGCGAAGGAGAATGTACAATCTGATTGTATAATGTATGGTCACCTTTAGGAAAGGCCATTGCAAATGAAATTAAAGGGAAATCGGCACATAAAATAATGTTTTCTTTCTGTCACCAGTATATTTTGCTGTCCATTTCTGTTTTGATTTTACATAATGGAAAAGATGTAGAGGCCATATCTGATTATGCTGCCACACTCAAAAACACACAATTGATATATGGAAGATTACCTATAGCATCTGAGGAGGAGCACTCTCTTCATTCACTAATAAACTATGTATGAACCAGCATAGCTGTAAAGAACCCTGTAGGGTGAGGTTCTGTAATTTTATTAATGTGTTATACAAGAATCCATGGGCAGAAAGTATTATTTTACCAAAAGTATACTTCCAGTAGAATTTGTGAGTCAGTCAACAGTAAATGGATGATTCATACAAGCTTGGGAAAAACATCTTGATCTATAGTAAAAAAAAAAATAACTAAAAACGTATAAATGAACCACTTGGAGACTCATCACAGTACATATACTGCAACAGGACAACTCGTACAGGCACTGTAACATACCTTTCTTCTGGGTTCAGGGCATGTACCCCACCCACCAGCTCTGCTGTGATTGAACACAGCAGGGCTTATGCTGGCCATACACTCTACGAAAAATCGTCCAAACGAACTTTCGAAAAACGAACGAGCGCAAACGATAGTGCCATCATGTAATGGCCGATAAATCGTTCAGTGGACATAAATAAAAAAAAAATTGGGTCTTTTTTTTTACATATACCTAGTGCAGAAAGTTCGGACGGGAAACACATTAACCTTCCGATTTATCGTTCGTTTGGCAGAAAATTTCCAAAAAATTTTGGCTCAAAAACATCCAGACGATTATCGATTTTGTGCTCATTAACTGTTCGAAAAACGAACGAACTGTCTGAACGTCCGATTTTCGCCCGATTTTTCGTATCGTGTATGGCCAGCATAAGTCAGCAGGATTCAGGGCTGGCACCTGCTGATCGGCTGTGTGCAATCAGAGCCCAGAGCCCTGTGTTGACAGTCAACACAGGGCTCTGTACAGAGGGAACAATCTTGGCTTCTTACCCCTGAGCAGGGATAAGAAACACAGTGATCTTTAGTAAAAAAGCAGTACATATTACACACATTACATAGTGTTACACACATTTAACCCCTTGATCTCCCTAGATGTTAACCCCTTTCCAGCCAGTGTCTTGAGTACAGTGATAGTGTATTGTATTAGCATCGATCACTGTATTAGTGTCACTGGTGATGTCAGTGGCAGTTAGTCAGTTCCTTCCCAGTGTCAGTTAGTGTAAGATTGTCCGCTGCACTATCACAGCCCCAGTGTAAGTTGCTGACCACCACCATGACTAGTATAAAAAAAATCCAGTCTATATACTGTAGATGCTATAACTTTCACGCAGACTAAATAATATACAGTTTTTTTTACCAAAGACATGTAGCAGAATACATTTTGGCATAAATGTATGAAGAAATGTTTGTGTGTGTATACATTTTTTTATTAGATACGTTTTATAGCAGAAAATAAAAAAGATTGTTTTTTTGTTTTTTTGCAAAATGTATGACCTTTTTTCGTTTATATAATAACCAAAAGCAAGGTCTATGTGTGTGAAGAAAATGATATCAATTTCATTTGGGTTCAGCGTTGTATGACCGTACAATTGGCAGTTAAAGTAGCGCAGTGGCGAATAGCAAAAAATGGCCTGCTCATGAAGGGGGGTAAAGTGCTCAAGTGGTTGGAAAAAAAATTGGGACAGACTCAATGGTCTTTTTTCTGCCATCACTCTTCTACAGTACCTTGCAAAAGTATTCATCCCCCTTGGCATTTGTTGTGTTTTGTTGCCTCACAACTTGGAATTAACATGGATAGTTTGAGGATTTGCATCATTTAATTTACAGAACATGCCCACAACTTTGAAGATGTTTTTTTTTTATTTATTGTGAAGCAAACAACAAATAGGACAAAATAACAGAAAAAGTCAATGTGCATAACTATTCACCCCCCTAAAGTCAATACTTTGTAGAGCCACCTTTTGCGGCTATCATAGCTCCAAGTCGCTTTGGATAAGTCTCTATGAGCTTGCCACATCTTACCACTGGGATTTTTGCACATTCCTCCTTGCAAAATTGCTCCAGTTCCTTCAAGTTGGATGGTTTGCGCTTGTGAACAGCAATCTTTAAGCCTGATCACAGATTTTCTATTGGATTGAGGTCTGGGCTTTGACTAGGCCATTCCAACACATTTACATGTTTCCCCTTAAACCACTTAAGTGTTGCTTTAGCAGTGTGTTTGGGGTCATTGTCCTGCTGGAAGGTGAACCTCCATCCTAGCCTCAAATCACACACAGAGTGGTACAGGTTTTGCTCAAGAATATCCCTGTATTTAGCACCATCCATCTTTCCCTCAACTCTGACCAATTTCCCAGTCCTGACTGCTGAAAAATTGTGTTATTTGGGTGATGTGATGTGTTGGGTTTGTGCCAGACATAACATTTTCTTTGATGGCCAAAAGATTACATTTTAGTGTCATCAGACCAGAGCACCTTCCTCCATACATTTTGGGAGTCTCTCACATGCCTTTCGCAAACTCAAAACGTGCCATTTTGTTTTTTTGCTGAAAGTAATGGCTTTCTTCTGGTCACTCTGTCATAAAGCCCAACTCTATAGAGAGTACGGCTTATTGTCGTCCTATGTACAGATATTCCAGTCTCTGCTGTGGAACTCTGCAGCTCCTCCAGGGTTACCTTAGGTCTCTGTGCTGCCTCTCTGATTAATGCCCTCCTTGCCCGGTCTGTGAGTTTTGGTGTGCGGCCGTCTCTTGCCAGGTTTGTTGTGTCATGTTCTTTCCATTTGGTTATGATAGATTTAATGGTGCTCCTAGGGATCATCAAAGATTTGGATATTTTTTATAACCTAACCCTGACTTGTACTTCTCAACAACATTGTCCCTTCCTTGTTTGGAGAGTTCCTTGGTCTTCATGGCAGTGTTTGGTTAGTGGTGCCTCTTGCTTAGGTGTTGCAGCCTCTGGGGCCTTTCAAAAAGGTGTGTATACGTAATGACAGATCATGTGACACTTAGATTGCACACAGATGGACATCATTTCACTAATTATGTGACTTCTGAAGGTAATTGGTTGCACCAGAGCTTTTTATAGGCTTCATAACAAAGGGGGTGAATACTTACGCACATGCCAATTATCCGTTTTTTATTTATGAAATATAGTTTTATGTATATATTTTTCTAAATTTACCTTACTGACTTAGACTATTGTGTTCTGATCCATCACATATAATTTAGATAAAAAAAAAACATTAAACTAAAGGCTGTAATGTAACAAAATACCGTATTTATCTTGCTATAACGCCCCCCGGCGTATAGCGCGCACCCCCAACCTAGAAGGAAAATTCCTGAAAAAAAAAATACTTAGTTTGGATGCCCCTCGTTGGTGTCTTGCCCGCCGTCCATCGGCGGCCTTGTCTGGTCTGGCGTCCTTCTGCGGCCATAGTGGTGTCCTCCCCGCTCGATCCCCGCTTCCCACGCTGTGTTTGAACCACTCCGCCGACATATAGCGAGCGCAGTACACTCGGGTATAGTCAGGCAGGCTCGGCTCCTCTCGCGTAAAGGACGTACAGGACGCACAGGACGTGACCGTGAGTGGAGCCAAGCCTGCCCGACTATACCCGAGTGTACTGCGCTCGGTATATGTCGGTGCAGTGGTTCAAACAGCGCGGGAAGCGGGTATCGGCATATATCGCGCACCCACGATTTGCCCTGATTTTCAGGGCAAAAAAGTGTGCGGTATACGCCGATAAATACGGTAGGTAAAAAGCTATTGGGGGTGAATACTTTTGCAAGGCACTGTATATTTCAATGTTTAGTTGATGAACGAAGGTGTTCACACTAAAGGTGCCCTTTACAAAATAAGATTTGAATGTCCCATAAAAACCATCTCAGTTGGTTTCATTTCAAAATTTAAAGAGTTGTTTAGGTGAGTTATGCGTTTTACATTTGTATTACATTTTTGTTCCCAAATATACTGATTATAATGGTAACATTAGCCCTGTGTAGAAGACATGGTGGACTTATAAAGAATCATGGATCATGTTCTGTTGACATCAAAAGAAAAAAATGACAAAAGTCGAATGTCAGCTTTCATCTATTTAGGTACACTGGCTACCTGGCTCTTTGGATCTCTCTGGACCTATACCAGATTTAGAAATATCTACAGTACTCGGATAACTTATGCCCTGTCTGTGATCCTTGCTAGGGATATGTGTGCAAGTTTTAGACATGCCAGTTCCCAGAAGTATATGATTGGCATGTAGCAGTGCTTCTAGGTCAAGGGCTCATCGACAACATGTAGGTCTGATATATTTTAGTATTGCATGTAGCAGCCTGTTTTCAGGAATGTAACACCCTACCTGCTCCATTAAACTTTTTTTTATTTTTATTTATAGACTCAAATAAGATTACAGACAAGTTTTTTGACGTACAGTACTCATAGCTTAGAGAAGAAGTCCTGCCTGAGTTAGTTTGGCTGGACTTCTCCTATCTGTCACTGGAGTGCAATTTGTTTTCAGCAGAGAGCGGACTAAAATCGGCTCTCCACTGACGTCATCAATATCAGTCCAGGCACCGCGTCATTACGACTCTGGGAGTCTGGATCCACCAGGTGCCTGGACTGATAGCCGTCTCATCCTCTAAGCAAGCCGCTGAGAGACTGAGACGGTTGCTCCCTGCCCCTCCACAGCCCAGCGCTCCAATGAGTGTTGAGGAGCAGAGAAGAAAGCTGCTGATTGACAGGCAGCAGCTCTCTTCTCTGGGATCTGAGAGAACCGAGCCATCTGCGATGTTTGATCGCTCGGTTCTCAATGTTAGAGGCGCCGGGGCACAGGGGCAGGATTGGACCAATGCTGCATCCATCTAGGTAAGTATAAAACTGCAATAACCCCCAAACCCATACTTCTCTTTTAAAGAGGAGCTCCAGGCTCTCCGCCAACATTTTTTAAGTCAGCAGCTACAAAAACAAAAAAAATTGTATATTGCACATGATCATTTCTTAGACGTGGTGACTACATACATTTTTTTCAGGCTTTTTTTTTTCCACATTTATTTTCACCTGGTAATCCTGTGAATATCACACTTCCTGTCCCTGAATGGCTACACTTCCTTTTCAACTGTATGTATAGAGGGAGCCTTGGCTGCCTCCCAGACTGGATTGCAAATAAATCTTTAGTTAAAGCCGACCTTTGTTTTTTGTTTTTTTGTTTTTTACTTTCCATCTATTAGATCTTCTGCTCTTGTTGTTTTAACTTTGAAAAATATAAAAAAAAAATTCTGCCATTAAATACCTTATACAGCCCGCTTCCTGTTTCTTCTCTGGTCATTAGCCTAGGCTTATGACATCATGCACAGCTCTCTCTCATACTCGTGTGAGAGTTGCCAGGAAAGGAGGGGATGAGTCATAAAAGGGCCAATGAGAGCTGCAGAGCTGGAGGTGTGCCTCTGTGTAAATCCAGGAAGTGAACAGGCAGCAGCTTCAGCTGCCCGCAGTTAAAATGGTTGCAGCCAGACTCAGTGGAGGGAGATTTCTGCAGCATATTTGGCAAGTACAGAATCACAGTATATATAAAATAATATGCAAAGTGGTTGGAGGGAAGCTTCATAATGGCATAGATGTTTTTATTACAAATTATGTGAGCAGACTGCAGTTCCTCTTTCACCACTTAAGGACCTGCTCACAACTATATACGTCCTGTTTTTAAAGATGGATATCTCGGTAACGGCAGCAGCTGCTGCCACAATCGAGATACCTATCTTTACTGTGAGCGGTCCTGTACACGATAACGGCGGTCTCCGCGGAGGATTCGCAGCGAGATCACCGTTATCGGCGGCGGGAGAGGGCCCCCCCTCCCGCCGCTTATCGGAGCCGTCGGTAGCGGCGGAGTCGATCGGGTCCTGTCCCCTGGTCGGCTGGGATACGAGTGAGGGCAAGATGGCCCCCACCCGTCCCCATAGCATAGCAGGGCGGAAGTGACGTCAAAACGTCACTTCCGCCCATGCTTCTTAAAGCAATATTTTCTAGTTGTCATTTTTTCAAATGACAAAAAATTTATTTTTTTGCATTTAAGTCTAAATATGAGTCTTTTTGACCCCAGATCTCATATTTAAGAGGACCTGTCATGCTTTTTTCTATTACAAGGGATGTTTACATTCCTTGTAATAAAAGTGATCCACTTTTTTTTTTCCAGTGTAAAGATTAACCACTTCCAGACCTGCGCACGATGATGTACGTCCATTTTTTAAAGATTGATATCTCGGTAACGGCAGCAGCTGCTGCCACAACCGAGGTATCAATCTTTAGTGTGCGCGGTCTGGTAAACGATAACGGTGGTCTCCGCGGCGGATTCGCCGCGAGATCGCCGTTATCGGTGGTGGGAGAGGGGCTCCCGCCGCTCTCCCGCGCCCTCCGCCGCTTACCGTAGCCGTCGGTAGCGGCGGAGGCGATCGGGACCGTTCGGCAGCTGAGCGGGGACGAGACTGAAGGAAAAATCTCCTTCGCCCGTCCCCATAGCTCTGCTGGGCGTAAGTGACGTCAAAACGTCAGTCCCGCCCAGCCTCTTAAAGAGACAATTTTTTTTTTTGTCATTTGAAAAAATGACGTTTCCAAATTTTTTTTTTTTTTTTTTTTGCATTTAAGCCCAAATATGAGATCTGAGGTCTTTTTGACCCCAGATCTCATATTTAAGAGGACCTGTCATGCTTTTTTCTATTACAAGGGATGTTTACATTCCTTGTAATAGGAATAAAAGTGATCAATTTATTTTTATTTTTTTTCAGTGTAAAAAGTAATAAAATAAATAAAAATAAATAAGACATGTTGGGTATCATTTTACTCGGCGTAACATTATCTTTCACAATATATAAAAACATTGGGCTAACTTTACTGTTGTCTAATTTTTATATTAAAAAAAGTGATTTTATTTTCCAAAAAGTGCGCTTGTAAGACCGCTGCGCAAATACGGTGTGACAAAAAGTATTGCAATGACCGCCATTTTATTCTCTATTGTGTTAGAAAAATATATATATAATGTTTGGGGGTTTTAAGTAATTTTCTAGCAAAAAAAACAGTTTTAGTCTTGTAAAACGCCAAATCGGAAAAACAGCCAAGGTCCTTAAGTGGTTAATCTATATGGGGGATAATTGGGTTAGTAGTTTACTCAAAAATCATAACGTTGTTTTATGCTTCCAGGCCAACCCACAGGAAGTGACGAGAGCGCTTCATTTTTGGCCAGGCTAACATGGATTTTCTGCGCTTGTTAAAAATGTTCTTAGCCTGAGAAAAGAAAACAAATGCGCCGCCACATCTCAGGACACTATCTACAATATAGTACATTGTTATTTTGGGGTTTAGTGGATGCACTTTAAAAATAATTATATGTGCTTTATTTATACAGTGTTACTGTGATGTTTAAAATAGTTCTTAGTTTAGAGATGTTCCATGAGCCTAAAAGAAGAAAATTATTGTTTGGCCTAAGTAAAAAGAAAAACAATAGGATTATAACTCGTCCAAAAGTTTGGTGCACTTTATTAAAAGTTCTCACAAGCTTGTGAAGGATTGCATGTAACCTGCTGAAACAGTGGCATACTTGTCTCTGTGTACAATCATCAGCAGCTACTTGTATGATGTTTCACACTAGCCAACTATGATTGGGTTGAGGGCTACCTTGTTTTCCAAGATTTGTCTTAGGCATACGCTAAAAGTCTCATACACTTGAAATAAGAAGGCACACCTGCACAGTGAATGACTGTTGTTTTTTGTAGACCGGATAACATTTTGTTGTTGGCACTGGATCTGAAAACACTGAAGAGCAGTCTCCAGAAAGGTATTTCCTTTTTGAGATCTTTATTCAGTGTCATGCCCTGTGGGCAATGGTTGTATCTACAGTGTGGAATTATTATATAACTTAACATTATCTACATATTTTGTATGTGTAACGTATATACTTTGCATTGTACAGGTGCTACTAACCCCATTTGTTGGAGTTAATAAATATATATGTTTATTAATATCTTTTTTTATATATGTGTGTGTGTGTATATATATATGCAGTAGTGATCAAATACCACCAAAAGAAAGCTGTGGAAACAAAAGGATTAGAGGTTGACCGATATGGGTTTTTCTCTGGCCGATGCCGATATTTGGAAATCGGGGAGGCCGATGGCCGATATGTGTTGCCAACTTTTGCGGCCGATATTTTAGGCCGTTTTGTTTCCCTTCATCCCAAAAAACCTAGGGTGGGGAGGAGATAATTGTTTAGGGTGGAGAGGTGGGGTGCAGCCTATCAGTGCCCACTGGTGCAGCCCATCAGTGCAGCCTATCAGTATCCATTAGTGCCCACCAGTGCAACCTCATCAGTACCCTCACAGAAAGAAAGCATAGGCCTGTAAAAAGCCGCGGCCTCAATTATCGGCCGGCCGGCGTGTCCCAACACGATCGCGCGGCAGGGCGCATGGAGACACAGGATGCCCCAGGCGCCAGGTCGCGAATTCTAGTGGCAATGGAGCCTGGAGTTCGTAGAACCCTGGTGTACAGTGTTGCACGAACGCTCAATTGTCAGTTATAAGTAACAGGGGTAAATCTTCCGGAGCTGAAGTGGTTAAATTATACAGCCAACCCTGCTATAAAAATGCATTCATTACTGTATAAATGTGACTGTCAGGGAAGGGGTTAACACTAGGGGGCGATCAAGGGGTTAATGTATTTTCTAGGGAGTGATTCTTACTGTGAGGGGAGGGGAGTGACTGGGGGAGGTGACTGATCTGTGTCCCTATGTACAAGGGACACACTATCGGTCCCCTCTCCCTGACAGGACGTGGCTCTAAGTGTTTAAACACAGATCCACGGTCCTGCTCAGTTACTGGGCAATCACGGGTGCCCAGCGGCCATGGCGGCCGCCGGGCACGAGCATCGGGTCCCTAGTGGCTTAGAAAGGCGTGATGTCATATGACATCCTCCCAGAACAATAGGGTCTGCCTCCCGCCGTCATTTGACGGCGGGCGTTGGATAAGTGGTTAAATAGCACCAAAAGAAAGCTCTATTTGTGTGAACAAAATGATAAAAATCTAGTTTGGGTACAGTTTCATGACCGCGTAATTGTCATTCAAAGTGTGACAGCACTGAAAGCGGGCCTTGGCAGGAAGGGGGTAAATGTGCCCTGTATTGTGGTTAACAAGGGGTTAATACTACACTAACTAGACAATGGCAATGTAAAGAGGAAAGGATATTGCGCAAAGTGCTTGCAGTAAACCCCCACAGGAGTTGCTAGAAGATTTGGGTACCCTGTCACTGAGCCCTGGGCAGAGCACCACCCTTGCTGACAGCACCATAGTACCTTGGCCAGGTAGTCTCCTGGTTGGCACACACTTGTAAAATAAACCCCTTTCCTGCCCAGGGCAATTTTCAGCTTTCAGCACTCTCACACTTTGAATGACAAATGCAAATAACATTTTTATAATTTTTTTCACACACATACAGCTTCATGTTGGTGGTATTTAATCACTGCTGTTTTTTTTGGCGTGCAAAAAAAAAGAAGAAAAAAGACAAAATTTTCATAGTTTGAAAACAGGTGATTTTTCTTCTTCATCGACGTGCGCTGATGAGGCAGCACTGATGGGCACAGATAAGCACAGATAAGTCGGCACTGATTAGGCTGCACCGAGAGGTGGAACTGATGGGCGACACTGAAGGACAATGATGAGGAGGCACTGATGGGCAGCACTGATGGGGAGACACTGACAGGCGTTACTGATGGGCACTGATTGGCATTTTGGTAGGCACCTCTGATGGTGGCTGCACTGATAATCAGTGCGTTGATTATCAGTGCAGACCCCCCTCTACGGCTCTCCCTGTCAACGCGGAACCAAGGAAAGCTTTTTATCTTCACAGTTACCACTTACCACATCGGAGATCTGGTGTATCAAAGTGATGCACAGTACCAGCAATCATCGTGCACGCACGATCGTCTTATCCTGCCACATTGCGGAGGTCACTCCACAATAGGATGGGTGGCAAGTGGTTAAGTTCCCCTGCACAGTTTGTCATTTCATTGCAGTGCATGTTAACCACTTAGCCCCGGACCATATTGCTGATCAAAGACCAGAGCACTTTTTGCGATTCGGCACTGCGTCGCTTTAACTGACAATTGCTCGGTCCTGCGACGTGGCTCCCAAACAAAACTACGGCGGCTGGTCGGCAAGTAGTTAAATTGTGTTATGTTAAGACAGCTAGCATAAGGCAATGGAAGGAAAGCCAGACATGCACCACAATGCAAAGCACATGCGTTGTTGTGTTCTGCAATGCAAGCCCATTGGCACTCGCTGTGCATATGCTTTGGGGGGCCATTCTTAATTAATAACATCACAACACACTGCGCAGAGTGCCACGTATTTCTGTGCACTGAGGTAAAATACATGTTACTACAACACATAGGTCTAGAGGGGGCCCAACTACACTTTTATATATTTTAAAGGTGTTCCTCCCCATGCTAACTAAACCCCATTAGACTTACTTTAGATCAGAGAGCAATGTGGTGCCTACGCCCTGTCGAGTGGTACTCAGGTGAAGAAGCTTCCTTGCAGGCTTACAAGTAGGCAGCTGTTTATATTCAAGCCTATGAAGAACTTAGTACCACTGGGTACTCTGCACCCTGACATTGCATTTCCCTGCTATGGCACCCCTACCACTGCACTCTCCTTCAGCCCTTACACTAAACCTTCCTGACCCACACCAACCTTGACTTTGAAACTCACTGCTACCCAGCACCCCTTTCACTAAACCCCACACTGCTTCTGCTGTCCTTGTACCCCCATGTCACCTCAGCAAAGAGGAGGAGAGGCTGAGCCTGGAGCTTTCAGGCTCTCTGCCAACTTGGTGTTTGACTCTCCCCATTCCCTCCCTCTGGTGACCTCATCATGCAGATCATCTCTAAGAAACTTGACAGGTTTGCTTTAACTGCCCAGAGACCTGAGAAAGAACCCCCAAAAACCGTGTGTCTCTCGAGTTTACTGGTTGAAATGACAGGTTTGCTTTAACTGCCCAGAGACCTGAGAAAGACCCCCCAAAAACCGTGTGTCTCTCGAGTTTACTGGTTAAAAAGACAGGTTTGCTTTACCTGCCCAGAGACCTGAGAAAGACCCCCCAAAAACCGTGTGTCTCTCGAGTTTACTGGTTGAAATGACAGGTTTGCTTTACCTGCCCAGAGACCTGAGAAAGACCCCCCAAAAACCGCGTGTCTCTAGAGTTTACTGGTTGAAATGACAGGTTTGCTTTACCTGCCCAGAGACCTGAGAAAGACCCCCCAAAAACCGCGTGTCTCTAGAGTTTACTGGTTGAAATGACAGGTTTGCTTTACCTGCCCAGAGACCTGAGAAAGACCCCCCAAAAACCGCGTGTCTCTAGAGTTTACTGGTTGAAATGACAGGTTTGCTTTACCTGCCCAGAGACCTGAGAAAGACCCCCCAAAAACCGTGTGTCTCTCGAGTTTACTGGTTGAAATGACAGGTTTGCCGTTGGCAACTATGCTCTGTGCTCCTCTGGCCTAGGAAGAGAGATGGGGGGTTCTAGGCTCATTGTCTTCCCAGGGGGAGTGGGAGGAAGGTGCACACTTCTGGTCTGAGAGGGGAAGGGAATATAAACCCACCCACTGCCTCCATTACTCTAGAAACCTTCCAATGTGACAACCATCACGAAGAAGTCAAATATCCAGATGTATTCTTTTATTTTTTATTTTCAAGGTAAGCATTTTATTGGAATAAAACGCTGCTGCCTCCTATTGAACCTTTTATATTATTATTTTGAACATGTAATCTCTATATCATGTTATTTCTACAGTTTAGAAGTCTAGTTTTAAAAATGATTTTGCTTAGAGTTGGTGTTCTATATCAAGTAAAGCAACGTGAAACATCAGCCTGAATATTATTGTGTAAAATGTTTGCATGAATGCGTTATAATAGTGCAGTATGAGAGAGTTAATTTGTTGTGATATTTCAGGGGTTAAATGCCAGGCTCTCCTGATAACATGGCAGTCTGAAGGACGTGTTTGGATAAATGAATTTCCGCTCCTATGTGAGAGTTTATGTTTAGCGTGGGAATGCCAGACTCTGTTAGAGATGCCACTTAGTGCACGGCCTACTGAGCCCGCCATGCAGATATTGTACCTGCCTTAAATATTACAGCACAGAGAATCCTTGTATATAGGCCATGGCCAAATATGGAGCTAGCATTAAATAACCTGGAATAATCCTGAGCGAATGATCGGATCCAGTAATGTGCTTATAGTACTTAGAACTGAGAGAGCAGAAATTAATGTTAGCGGAGGCTAAATGACCAAATCAACCTGCTGAGTTTCCTACATCATTCATTTACCTACTTTTACAGCAGTCTACAAATGAATGTTAGCAATCTGGGTTTTTACACTGCTGGATAGGTACATTTTTTCCCCCCACTTGTATATTAAAATGAAGCACTGGCAGCCATAATGGAATAGTGTGCTTCACCACAATAAACATTTGGTGCACATGCACAGTGGGCTGGGTTTTCATAGCATTTGCTTATAGCTTGTTTGCAGTGAATGAAAGCACAGTACACATCTCAGTGTCTAACTTGCTTTAAGTGCATTTGATTAAAAGAAAGGGCAATGTGTGTCAGATGGATGTTCTGTTACTGTGTAAAGATGCATGAAAGATTGGACACTGTGGTTCAAAACTTTGGACCCACCAATCGTTTTTTTGCCCGTTGGCAATCCTTTATGTAGTCAACCTTTTCAGATCCGGAATAACAACTGTCAATGTCCTCTTAAGATTTGTCCTCTAAAGATCAACGGTTGAATTTTGAATGACAATTGCGCGGTCATGCAACACTGTACCCAAATTATTTTTTTATCTTTTTCTTTAGACAAGTAGATCTTTCTTTTGTTG
Source organism: Rana temporaria (assembly GCF_905171775.1). Lineage (NCBI taxonomy): Eukaryota > Metazoa > Chordata > Amphibia > Anura > Ranidae > Rana > Rana temporaria. The sequence continues at coordinate 197,339,528 of NC_053492.1, forward strand.
GTATTTAATTACTGCTGGGATTTTCATTTTTTTTTTTTTACAAAAAAAAAAAAAGAAAATAGATGGAAAATGTTTAAAAAACATTTATTTTCTTAATTTCTGTGAGTAAATTTGTAAATAAGTACATGTTTTTCCTTAACTGATGTGCGGTGATGAGGCTGCACTGATGGGCACTGATAGGCTGCACTGGTGGGCACTGATGAGGTGGCACTGATGGGCACCGATATGCCGAATTGATGTGCACTGATAGGCAAAAATCGTGGGCACTGATGGGCAGCACTGATAAGCGGCACGGATAGGCAGTGCTGATGGACACTGATGGGAGGCACTGATGGCCATTAATGGGCAGCACTGATGAGTGGGCACTGATTGGTGGCACTGATGGGGCTTTCTTGTAATCAGGACACTGATAATTGATTACCTACCCAGGTCTCATCTGCAAGGAGATGCCGCTGATCGGCACTCCTCGCCACACACTCTGTCAGTGTGAGACGAAGCAAGCCGGTTCATGGCACTTCCGCATTTACATGTGACCAGCTGATCACATGGTTAAAGGGCCGAGACTTATTACAGAGATTGGGGTCATGCCATGTCCTAGCAACAGGGTGCGGCCATGACCGCTGCTGCGTGCCCCCCACGGGCACGCAATAACGGCTGTTCTGGGACGCCGTCATATGATGTCCTCCCAGAACGAGAGCTGCACTGTCCCTCCATCATTTGATGGTGGGCGGGTGGCAAGTGGTTAAACATGCTGCTAGCAGCTTCAAGAAGTGCCGAATCCTGCTAGCAGCTTGTTTAATGTGCCAATCAACACTCCCATTAGGATCTGTGTTCAACATCTACAAATGGGAGTTGAATGGTACTTTTAAAGCTTGCTGAAAGCTCTGCAAATGCTTTGTCAAAGCGTTCTGTTTACACTGCTGCTATACTAGCTGAAGCACATTTGAAACGGGCTAAAGTGATATGAATAAAGCCTGGTTTGGGATGTACATAGTCTCTGAGTAGGTGTACCGTAGAACTGATTTTCCCACAGAAGGACAATCGGTCATGCCAGCCAGTGCTTCTCTCTGACTGATGTCTGATAAGAGTGCTGGACCCTGTCTATTACAGGGAAAGACAGTGGTACAAGAGGCAGACATGCGGTTAAAAACTTATCCAATTTGCATATATGTGAACCAAGCCTAAAGGTTTTTTTTTTTTTGAGAAGGCATTGACGAGAACAGTAGTCATATACCAAAAGCTGTAACCCACATCAACAAGACACATTTCGGTGTTCAACATTCAGCAGTGAGAACAGTGAAAACATATTTCTGTATGAATTATATAGTTTCATGGAATTTTCATGTCATTCTTCTTAATGTGGCTTTATATAACAACTTTTGTTATTGGTAGGAGTTTTAGTGGTTTCCTGGGTACCAGATATGGCTTGAGTTATTAGGACTACATTGAGGCTTTGTATGCTCTAAACCAAATTGAGGTAAAAGGATCTCGTTAGAACAAAAATAAGGGCGCTTCTGTTGATGACTTGTTTTTGCAGAAATGGGCATTGGGGCTCATACTTATCTTGCCTTTAGTGTCTGATTGGTCACTGACCCAGGTTAAGTATGTGTAGATCTGTTGCTTGCCACCTGATATGTGCATGTTTTCCAAGTCACTGACTGTTGAAGAAAGGATCAGGATAACAACCCCAAATTGCACACCTTCACAAACAAGTCCACATTGACAGTTCCTATGTTTCTGCCCTACCAGGTCTTAAAGTGTGGTGTAAACTATATTATTTCCTATTTCCATGACTTTGTTTACTTATGGGTCTTCCTTCTTTTTTTTTTCTTCTAGTTTTCAGGATTTTATTAGGAATACAGTGGAACCTTTGATTATGAACATAATACGTTCCAGGAGAATGCTTGTAATCCAAAGCACTCGCATATCAAAGCAAGTTTCCCTATAGAAGTCAATGTAAACGAAGATAATTTGTTCCACATTGACTTCTATTGCATGCAATACTGCATGTGGCCAGAGACGGGGGGCCCTGGAGAGACTCGGAAATACTCGGATACCGATTGGATACACTCGAAAAGGCTCGGAAACACTCAGGAACTGAGTTTCCGAGCGCCTCTGGACAGCTCCGAGTGTCACCATTGCCCCCGCACCTCTGGCCAAATGCGGTACTGCACACCCTAGAGACTTGAATCCTGCTTGTTATACAAAACAACACTCGCAAACCGAGTCAGGATTTAAAAAATAATAATAGCTCGTATTGAGAAACCCTCATTAACCGCGTTACTCGCAATCTGAGGTATTACTGTAGGGGTAATTCGATTCAGGGTGGTGTAATGGGGGGATGCCCATATTTTCTAATATTATGCTGGCTTTCTTCTTATCCAAATCGCCTATTTTAGTTTGCATTAGCAGTTTGCAAGGAGCAATAGGGCATACATGTAATTTACATGTCCGGTATCTCTGTTGTGATCCATGAGTGGTACATACAGTTTATTGGTGCAATTGTTAATAGAAGCTCTTTCACATAATATATAATAGACATGTGCACACTGAAATATTTAGTTTCGGAATTTAGTTTTCGTCCGAAAAATACATTTATTTAGTTACTGCCGAAATTCGTCTTTATTTATTTATTTTTTCGTTAAAAAAATGCATTAGTCCGAAAATCCTAATTAATTAAGGTCGAATCTGTCATTGAAAGCTTATGGTGTCTGTCGAATGTTCTAAAAAGATTCGAAGGAATCTTTAAAAAAAAATAGAAGATTCGCCAGAATCTTTAAAAAAAAAAAGATTCGACGGAGCAGCGAAATTGTACGATGCCGCAATCGTACATTTCCGGTCGAATGTTCCGCCTACAAGCTAGAGTAGAATTCTAATGTTGTATGACTAATAATAATTATATTTATTAATTATTATTACTAGTCAACCAACATTAGAATTCTTCTATAGCCTATGGGCAGAGCATTTCACCATAAATGTCCGCTCGCTGCGATCGTATGTTTTTAGCTACTTCGTCGAATCTTCATGTCTCTATAATGTCGAATCTTTTCTCTCTATGTCGACTCTTCTTCATGTCTCTATAATGTCAAATCTTTTCTCTTTATGTAGAATAATATTGGACTAATAGAGTTAAAGCAGAGTTCCACCTAAAAATGGAACTTCCGCTTAATCCACTCCTTGCCCACTTACATGCCACATTTGGCATGTAATTATTTTGGGGGGGGAGTGGGGGCTTCAGGAGGAGTGGGACTTCCTGTCCCACTTCCTCCTTCCGCCGAGGGGCTGGTAAGGCGAATAGCTTAATCGCCTTATTGCAGCCCCTCCCTGTAGGCGAGCGCCTGTCCAATCGGACGGCGCCGCTCGCGCATGCGCAGTGCTGCTCGCGCATGCGCAGTGGGTGCCCGGCCGTGAAGCCGAAAGCTGTCACTGCCGGGTGCCCACACTAGGAATGAAGAGGGGGGGGCGAGGAGCGGAGCCCCGGCCGGCGCGTCACTGGAATCGTGGAGCAGGTAAGTGTCTGTTTATTAAAAGCCAGCAGCTACACTTTCAAAAAGTTTAATAAACTTAAAAAAAGGCTGGAACACTTCTTTAAGGTTAGGCACATTCGACCGCAACGAAAATGAAAATAAAGCATTTGTTTATGTCGGATCTTTCGATTTTCGTTTTCTGTGCTTTCGTTATTGTTTGTTAAAACGATAACGAAAATACCTGAAATTCGGACGAAAACGAATGCACACGTCTAATATGTAATGCAATATTTTGGTTTTGGATAGTGATCCTTTATGTTCTATAATATGTCCTAGTAAGTAAAGCTCAGTTATAAGTACATTTCACTGGCATTGTTTGGTACATAATACAGAGAATGAAATGAGTCCCTGCGAGAACATTCTCTGAAGACATTGCAATGTTCAGGAGCAAATTGGTATACTATGCCAGTTAATACATTACTTTTGAGTTCCAAGAAAGGATGCATTTCCAGTGACAATAAAAAAAGTGAAAATATGTGACAGTATTGAATTGTTAGTCTGTTAACTTTCTGCACATTTTCTTTGTCAAGTTGTATACTTGCAGAGCACTTGAAGCACAAGATCTAGTTGACACGTTTCCAATTTGTAGCAGATTTGAGTGACAAGTCTCTAGCAAGAGCAAAGTTGCAGTGTTGAGTCTACAGCAAGAGCTCTGCAAGTCTACAGCATGAAAATTCAGCCACAGTGACCCCTGTGGTGGGATGACTATTGCACAACATAACTGAACCAGGACTTGCAGAATGTTTGCAAAGAAAGTTGATCTGGAGTCATGCAATGCAGACTTGCTGCAATTGTGCAACAAATGAGTGAAGCCTGACAAGTCTAGCAAGAGCTTAGCAAGTCATTTTCAAACTTTCAGCACGATTGCTTGCTATCTGGGGTGGTGACCAGGCTCCTGGGAGTTGTCTTGCTATGTGCTCCAGGTATAGGGTTCTTTATCAGTCTTCCTCCCCCAGCCTTATTTTGTAGAACACCTTAGCCTGAAACTTCCATAATGTTTTGGATGGAAAGATTATTAGAATAATGTGTTTGTAGTTGAATTCATCAGTTGTTTGCTGACTCTCTCTTTTGAGAACTGGTGGCACAACACACATATACATGCCAAAGCCCAATTCCATATTCATATTATAGTGAGTAAATTAAAAATGGCAAATTGCGTTTTCAAAATATTTGTCAAAGTGGTTGTAAAGGCAGAATGGGGCTTATTTACTAAAGACAAAGCCACTTTGCACTAAAAGTGCAAAGTGCACTTGAAATTGCACTGAAAGTGCAGTCACTGTAGATCCGAGGGGAACATGCAAGGATAATAAAAAACAGCATTTTAGCTTGCACATGATTGGATGATAAAATCAGCAGAGCTTCCCCTCATTTCAGATCTACCCCTCAGATTTACAGCAACTGCACTTCCAAGTGCACTTAAAGTGCAATTTCAAGTGAACTTTGCACTTGTAGTTTGCACTTGTAGTGCAAAGTGGATTTGCCTTTTCATAAATAACCCCCAAAGTGTGTGTGTTTTTTTTTTAATCTTAATACATTAAGTTAAAAAACCTTCTGTGTGTAGAAGCCCCCCTAATACTTACCTGAGCTCCCTCTCTATCCAGCGATGTCCACAAGTGCCTCGATCATCTGGCACTCTTCCTTCTGATTGGCTGAGACACCGCAGTGGCACCATTGGCTCCTGCTGCAGTCAATTAAACTCAGCCAATCAGGAGAGAGAGGGGGCAAGGACGAACCACAGCTCTGTGTCTGAATGGACATAGGGAGCTTTGGCTCGACCCAGGGGCCCCCATAGCAAGACGCTTGCTGTGGGGGCACTCGACAGGGGGGAGGGGCCAGAAGTGCTGAAGAGGAGCTGCTCTGTGCAAAATCACTACACAGAGCAGGTAAGTATAACATGTTTATTATTTTAAAGGAAAAAAACAAGACTTTAGTATCACTTTAAGTAGCTTTTTTATGTAGTATATACAATACATAATAGTAAAGAGATAAAATAACCTTAAAGAGGATGTCTGCTGAAAAAAAAATTGAAAGCCAGCAGTTACAAATACTGCAGCTGCTGACTTTTAATATCGGAACACTTACCTGTCCTGGAGTCCAGCGCCGTCCGCAGCAGAGGTGGAGCAATCGCTTGTCACTCTGCTGCCCCCCCCCCCCCCCCGCCATCCTCGGTGAGGGAACCAGGAAGTGAAGCGCTCCGGCTCCACTGCCCGGTTCCCTACGGCGCATGCGCGAGTTGCACTGTGCCTGCTGATTGGCTCCCACTGTGCTCTGGGAGCCGAGTGTTCCCAGAGCACAACGGGGGGAGGACGGGAGGTGACGTCCTGCCTGCAGTCTTCCCGCAGACTGTGGCCGGAAGTTGGTGCAAATACCTGTCTTTAGACAGGTATCTGCACCCCCCTGAAAGGTGTCAAATGTGACACCAGAGGGGGGGAGGGTTCCGATCAGCGGGAAGTTCCACTTTAGGGATGGTGTAATAAATGAAATCATCATAAGTAAAATTGAATATGGCAGTTCATAACACCTGCAATAATGCTTTGCATGATCTGGGTTTGACTCGACAGCTCAAGAGAACTGAGAGTCAGAGCAGGACTTAGACTTTCGACTCTCAATTTCATGTGAACTTCTCCTTTTCACCCTTGATGTACATCTGTGTATCTTTTCACGAAGCATGTGTCACAAAATAAATGAGTTTTGTAAGGTAAAACACTCAAAACAAGCTAATGTGTTGCTTTCAGTGTAGTCCTATAATCCAAATTAATGACCAATCTTATCCATGTGAGTAGCTCACATTCTAGTTCATTTTTCTTTTTAGTTTTGGATATGGTGGGGAAGAGTTGCCATCAATACTGGGTATTAATTTTGGTCTGTGACTCCAGTAGGATTTTTTTACCTCACTTCCTGTTCTTGTATTGCCGTAAAAGTAATAGGGGCAGTGACATGGAGAGCAATACAGTATAGACATTGCCAGAAGTTGTAACCCTTCTTTACTCCACTAAAATATATTTTGTTTGTGTGCCCGATGAGAAGTGAGGCAACATCTGTTTAATATGGACAAAGGCATGTATACAAATCAAGTGTCTCTAACCTTTCCTTGCTCTTTCCGAAACAAAATATAATGTTTGTTTGGAGGTGGACTTTTATGGTGTGTATTAAAAGAAAAAGTGCATGTCTGATTTTATTTTTTTGTTTAAGGTATACTGCTAGCCCATTTAAAATAAACACACTGGGGGAGATTCAGATAGAGATACGACGGCGTATCTCTGAGATCCGACGGTCGTATCTATGCGCCTGATTCATAAGAATCAGTTACGCATAGATCTCCCTTAGATCCGACAGATGTAAGTGACTTACACCGTCGGATCTTAGGTTGCAATCTCCCGCCGGCCGCTAGGTGGCGCTTCCATTTGTATACGCAACGAATATGCAAATTAGGAGATCCGCCGATTCAGAAACGAACGCCCGCCCGTCGCTTTTTTTTACGTCGTTTGCGTTCGGCTTTTTCCGCGGATAGTTACCCCTGCTATATGCGGCGTATCCAATGTTAAGTATGGTCGTCGTTCCCGCGCCGAGTTTTGAATTTTTACGTTGTTTGCGTAAGTCGGTCACGAATACGGATGGACGTAATTTACGTTCACGCTGAAACCAATGACGTCCTAGCAACGTCATTGGGAGTAATGCACGCTGGGAAAATTTGCGGCGCATGCGCAGTTAAATTGGCGCGGGGACGCGCCTGATTTAAATACTACACTCCCCCTAACCGTGGAATTTGAATTCCGCCGGGGGATTTACGATCCGCCGGCGCAAGTTTCGAGGTAAGTGCTTTCTGAATACTGCACTAGCCTCTCAAATTTGCGCCGGCGGATCGTAAATCAGATAGATTACGTGGATCTAAAGATCCGCTAATCTATCTGAATCTAGCCCACTGTAAGGCTTTAAAGTGTAAGGCAGAATTCAGTCAGAAACTCGGTTCAGAGCTGAATTCTGCCGAGAAACCCGGCCGTGTGTACACTTTCGGCCGAGGAAGCCGACGAGGACCTCGGCGAGGAAATAGAGAACATGTTCTCTATTTCCTCGTTGTTCAATGGCAAAAGTCGGCCCGCCGAGTTCCTCGGCGGCTTCCACACTGAACTCGACGAGGAACTCGATGTGTTTGGCACGTCGAGTTCCTCGGTCGTGTGTACGGGGCCTGACTCTATTTTTGTTTAGAAAAAAAATAAACCATCTGAGTGATCAATGTACAATGCAAGGATTTTAACAAACTTTCCCACCTTTAACCTCCCTGGCGATATGATTATTTCAGATTTTAGGTGCTGAAAGCGGTACCATTATTTTGCATGGAAATTTGGCATTTTGTATTGTAGGCCTGTAATTCTTAGGAACAATTTACTTAAAGAGTCTAGTAGACATCCCGGGTATGATAAAGTAAAAAAAAAATCATAAATTCTAATATAATAAATAATAACTATAAACTATAAATAATTATAACAATAATGTAATTAGAATAAAAATTATTTAATTATGTAATCAAATCAAAAACATGTGAAATTTGCTCAGTTGCAGAATTGTCGCTGTCATTACTTTTATTGTTTGATGACAAATTTCCCCACAAATCGCTATCGCTCAATTCTGCAAGTGATTCTAATTTATTATCGCTGTTTTCTAGCTGCTCTAAAACCACTTTTGATGTAAAGAAACACTTTTTGGTTGCTATGGACAATCTACAGTTTGCAGGGAGAAAGAACAGTTTTTATTATATAAAAGAACATGTAGGACACTGGGCAGACCACTAGGGACAAGGGGGGTGTGTATTTTTTACATACAGTACTGTAATCTATAAGATTACAGTATACTGTATGTAATGTGTTTGTTTACTTTTTTGAATTTGGTGCCGATCTCCGCCCCCGTGGATAAAGGGCCAATCACAGCGGTCCTTTACCATGTAATCAGCTTTGTCCAATGACAGCTGATTATGATGATTATGATGTAAACATAAGCTGGATATCGGCATTCCTTTCCTCACGCTGACAGTGAGAGGAGTGGAGAGCTGATAACAGGCTTGTGTTAAGGGGACACCTATACTGATAATCAGGGCACTAGTATCCCAACAGTGCCCACCATTGCTGCCAGTCAGTGCCCACCAGTGCTGCCAATCAGTGCAGCCTCATCAGTGTCTCCTCATCAGTACCCACCAGTGCCTCCTCATCAGTGCTAAAATCTGGCCTGGCCAGGAAAAGGATAAAAGTGGCAAGTGTTTAAATTAAATGTCTTGTGCAGCATTTGTATATGCTTTATTATTATTATTAGGCCCCTTTCACACAGGGCGGATCAGTAATGACCCGCCTCCGTATGCTCCGTAAGCTCAGCTGGGATCGCTTCGTAGATCCCCGCTGAGCTGGCGGATGACAGGGCGGTCTCCGCACACTGTGCAGGGGCCGCCTTGTCTTTTCTCCGCTCTCCCCTATGGGGGGATCGGATGAACACGGACCGTATGTCCATGTTCATCCGATCCGCAGACGGAAGAAAAAATAGGGTTTTCTTTCGTCTGCAAAATCGGATCTTTGCAGAGGCGGTCGAGATCTGGTGTCAGCGGATGTTCATCCACTGACACCCGCAATCACATAGGGACCAATGTATGTCCCGTTTTCATTCGCAAACGCACGTGTGAAAGGGGCCTTACTTTTATAAGTGATGTTACCCTTTAACGCATGTGCATTAATGCTGTGTATAATGTAAAAAGGGGGGGGGGGGGGGTCACATGCACAAGAGCTGCAGTAAAATGTTGTTTTTATAAACCACTAAGTGTGCAGGGAAAAAAATGTAGTTTACGTAAAGCATTAGCATTGTTGGGCAGCACTATAAGTTTACGTTGGAGCTTTGTCTGTATCTGTGGACCTCTTTATATAATAGATAAGAGAAAACAAAGTTGGATGCTTACAGTTAACACTCTTAAAAAGATCCATGGTTTGGATAGCCTCTGAACTTAATTTTCCCGAGCTGTAATGGCATTTCCAGAGCCCAGCAATGCCCATAGAGTCCAGTGTGAGGCGTCCAGTGTGAGGCAGCCTCCTCTGGCAGCGAGGTAGTTAAAGGGATGTTGACAGATGAGAGAGGGACTGTTTTAAATCCCAATGGAGGCTCCCACAGGAAATTAACTCTCCATCCTGCAGTTAAATCTGACCCTTTGGCTGTGATTCAAACAGTTAGCCATGTGAACACCATAGAGTGTCTGTTTTTAGCAGGGGCAGGCCCACAATCCAAGAAGATTGTGCTTCTAGGAATGAGCTTGGGACCATAGACAACACCCTCTGAGCAGCTTGTTTCTGAGAGGCACACAAACGTCCGGAATACTCCGTTATACAAATGAGAGCAGCAAAAAAGACTAGTGCCTGGAAGAGCTACAAACACGGGATACTGGAATAATCCACCGCTGTCCTGCAATGCTGCTTTCATGAATTCCTTGTGGGATTTTCAGCACTTTGGAATGGCTCATTTGCAATGTGCAGACATGTAGCAATGCCGGAGAAAGGTTTCAGGTCCCAGAGACGTCTGTGTAATAGCCAAGTGGATCTGGTCTATAGAGTTGGCTGCTGTGCTTTAGGTTAGTCGTAGTCTGCCCTGCACTTGTATTTCTCATTGCTCTGGATGTCCAGGACAAGTTCACAGGAGACACCAAGGAAATCAAATGAGCAACTGGACAGAAAAACAGCTTCTATGGCAGAGAATAGGTCCTGTTCCGTGTTTCTGGAGTATTGGACATGTGAAGGGAGTGCAGAATGTTATCTGCTTTGACTCCAAGGGCACATCAAATTTCTGTCGCCACTTATTCATCTGTTTTTACAACTTTTTCTGGACCTTTGATAGTGGATTTGGAAGCGTTTTTGTTTGTTCATAGAGAGTTTGAGTTCATTTTTTGTTCTCTTTTATAAGTTTATTATGTAGTTCAGCAGACAAAACGTTTATCATCCCTAGAATAATCCATCCAATTTTCTTTGCATATACAGCGCTACAATTTATTACGTAATGTAATATCTCCCACATCTAACTTATTACCACTTTTTGAGCTGTCAGAAGGAAAAAGTAGCAGATGAATTTTGTGATTAGTGTTGTTTTTATATTTAGAATGAAGGATAATTCACAGAAGGACCCACAATGTTCCAGCCTATGCCCCCGTCTCAGAATAGTTTTCATCTGACTTTGCCCAGGAGTCATCCTCCCATTTGTTTCTCTCTGCTGGGCTGATCTGTACGGTGGGACCAACACCTAGCCACAAGAGGGAGAAGAGCGTGGAATGTCAGTGTGTGGCATGCTGTCATCTCTCTGCTTGCTCCACAACTCTTACACAAACATTGGCATCCTCCAAACTTGGGATAAAGGTTCTTGTTTTTTTCGTGCTTTTGCATATTCTCTTGTGGACTTTCTAAACCTTGCAGAAATGAAGCGATTTCAAGCATGGAGGAATTCTTTTCCCTTTTTGTCACATTTTAATATTTATAAAGTAAGTACTTTAGTCTCTAAAGGTTGTTAGCATGTAGAAATTCATACGTAATGATTTTCTGTGCACTGCAGTTGTGTCCTTTTCATTAGCTTATGTGTATTTACATGCAGCAAAAGGGTACACATTTATTATGGCAGCTGATCATTCTTCTAACACTGGTTTTCAAAGGGTTTTCGGAGCCAAAGGTTAACGTGGTTGTAATCCCTTACATATACAAATCCTCCAACAAAAGTTAGACCTGTTTATCTGCAGTCTCCTCTACATCCATTCAAAGTTCTAAATTATAAAGCTTGTCTGGGAGTTCAGAAAAAGGGAAGCAGAGAGATGAAATTTCACACTTTAGTGCGAAAAGCTCTGAGAGCTGATTGGAGGGAACAGCACACAGGAACAGAGCTGAGGTTGTCAGTCTACTGCAGGTCCCTCCCCTGTCATTTTTCTCTTGGTGTCAGGAAAACTTGTAAGAAGTGATTAATACTGATAGTAGAGGAATGACGCAGCGGACAGAAATTACACTTAGGCCTCGTACACACGGGCAAACATGTACGATGAAAACGGTCCGCCGGACCGTTTTCATCGTACATGCCCGCCCGGAGATTTCTGTATGTACACACCATCATACAGAAATCCGCGCCTACACGATACGCGGTGACGAGGCCGCGACGATGACGCGGCGACGTTGCGCGGCCCTGGAAGTTCAATGCTTCCACGCATGCGTCGAAGTCATTCGACGCATGCGAGGGATGGCGGCCGCTCGGACATGTACGGTAGGTCTGTACAGACGACCGAACATGTCCGACGGGCAGGATTACAGCGGGCATGTTTCTAAGCAAGTTTAGAAACATTTGCCCGCTCGAAAACGGTCTGGCGGGCAAATGTACGCTGGAATCCTGTCCGCTCGGCTGTACAGACGACCGAACATGTCTGCTGAAACTGGTCCGCGGACCAGTTTCAGCAGACATGTTCGGTCGTGTGTATGGGGCCTTAGGGGGTTATTTACGAAAGGCAAATCCACTTTTCACTACAAGTGCAAACTACAAGTGCAAAGTGCACTTGGAAGTGCAGTCTCTGTAGATCCGAGGGGGACATGCATTTTAGCTTGCACGTGATTGGATAATAAAATCAGCAGAGCTTCCCCTCATTTCTGATCTACCCCTCAGATTTACAGCGACTGCACTTCCAGTGCAATTTCAAGTGCACTTTGCACTTGTAGTTTGCACTTGTAGTGCAAAGTGGTTTTGCATTTCGGAAATGACCCCCTTAGTGCTCTTAATTGAGACAAGTACACACTATACAGGGATATGCTTTGTTCATATTTTATGTCTGAGGTTTCAACCACTTTAAAGCACAACTCCACTTTTGTTGAGATATATGTACATTGCAGGGATTGTATCAAACGTTGTTGCAAATTGTTAATTTTTGTTATTCTGAAGAAATCCCTGTGTGTTTCTGTGTGAGTCTAATGGGAGTGGTTTCATAATTATCAAATAGCTGTGCACCTGCAGGGCACTAATGAGGAAAGCTGCTGGGCCTGCATCCCTTTAGACGTGTTCCGATTGGAAGTATCTCAAAAATGACTTTTTGTTGCAGGGGATGCCTGAAATCGGACTTGCTGAATTCTATCTTAGTGCAGACGTCTGGGAAAATCAATGAGCCAATCACTCAAGCAGGAAATGTTTCTGGGGGGTGTACTGTACACATTCTTTGTATAGAACACCTCCAGGTAGCCATATTGTATTTTCAGAAAATGATAAAGCTGCAGATAGAAAAGGAAAAGTAATTTTTAAGAATAATCAATTACAATATTACCTGTGTCGCTATTGCATAAGCTATATTATGTTTTTCTTTATTTGTCCATCCCCCCCCCCCCACAAAAGTAGAGTTAACCTTTAAGGCTTCATGTACACTTGAACTACTTTGACCACTGGCAGTCAAAATGTTCCTATCCTGAACATGATTATTCTGTGTTTAGGAGAGGGAGGTTAGGGGAGGTTGAACCTCCCCTAACCTCAGCAGCTCCTAAACTATCCTAAAAGCCTATGGGTACATGGACACAAGGGCTTTTATGGAGTTGTGTTTAGAAGCTTTGCCAAAAAAACACCAAATGTGCGTGCAAGTGTACATGGAGCCTAATGCCGCGTACACACGATCAGAAATTCCGAAAAATCTTGGATTTTTTTTTCGACTGAATTTTGGTTCAAACTTGTGTTGCATACACGTGGTCACACAAATGTCTGAAATTCCGATCGTCATGAATTCCGACAGAAAAAGTCCGATGGGGCCTACACACGGTCGGAATTTGCGACCAAAAGATCACATCGAACTTTTCTTGTCAGAAATTCCGATCGTGTGTACCCGGCAATACACACAGGTGCTTGACAGAGCCAAACCTATTTACCCGTTCACAGTCAAACACTACTTGCTCTCTTGTGTCAGTAGCACTCCTGGTTGGGTCACAGCCAGGAAGTGGAGACTGCTGCTGGAAGAAGCACTATGCATCATGCTATTTTGGATTAAGCATTTGTGTGTTGCTTCAGCAAGGAGCTTCAGGTGCACTGACACTTAGGGCAATTTAAATTGTGTCATACATTTTGGATCAAGGAAGGTGAATGACATGTGCAAGGCCTTATGTACACAGACGGTTTGCTCAGCTCCTCTGAACACCTTTTCTCCCGGCAAAGTAAAAAAGGCACCTAAAGCCATGTTTTCCACACATATTTAGGCATGTGAAGCGTTTGAGCGTTAACGCATTCCATTGGCCAGGATATTCATTTATTTTGGCCATTGGAAAGGAATAAACACTCAAGTGCTAAATGTGTTTAAACACTTTTTTCGGAGCATCAAGCATTTTTCAAAAGCTTCTCTCCTGAATGTGATTTATTTATATATTTTTTCTCCTGTAAACACTTTTCTTCTAATATACCTATAAACGCCTATGTGTGCATAGACATATAGGCTAGGTGCATTGATAGGCAGAAAGAAAAACACCTGCTAAAGCAGCATTGTTTTAGGTTCTAAAAACTACACTATAGTGTTTTTTTTATCCATCATTGTTCTGTCCTTATGTTCTTTACTCACAATGTAAGTTCATATTATAGATTTTCTGTAAAAGTGAGCTTACACTTTAAAGTGGTTGTAAAGGCATATGTTTTTTTATCTGTATGCATAAAGATAAAACACCTTTTGTGTGCAGCAGCTCCTTCAATACCTGAGCCCCATCTAGATCCAGCAATGTTGCAGGAGTGTCTTGGCTGCACGGGACTCCCCTCCTCATTGGCTGAGACCGCAGTGCCATTGGTTCCCGCTGCTGTTAATCAAAGTCAGTCAGCCAATGAGGAGAGAAAAGGGGCGGGGCTGTCTGAATGGACACAGGGAGCTGTGGCTCGGGTGCCCCCATAGCAAGCTGCTTGCTGTGGGGGCACTGAACAGGAGGGAGGGGCCAGGAACGCCAAAGAGGGACCCGAGAAGAGGAGGATCTGGGCTGCTCTGTGCAAAACCACTGCAGAGAGGCGAGAGTTTACAATCACTTTAAAGGGGTTGTAAAGGTAAATGTTTTTTCACCTTAATGCATTCTGTGCATTAAGGTGAAAAAACATCCGACAATACCAGCCCACCCGTTATACTTACCTGACCCTTCAAAAGTCCTGCGCTCGCCCCCAACATCCTTTTCCCTGCTTAGCCTGGCCGTTGATTGGTTACAGTGGATGGATTGAAAGCTGCACAGCCATTGTTATTTAAAAAAAAATATATATATATATATCTTTAGTGATCCTTTAAGCTTAACTTTTACAAAACAGTCCTGAATAACAGTTGTAGTTTAAACATATCCAAAGTACAAACCTGTAGTTACAGGACCTGTTTTACTAATATGGTAAGTGAGCTGAAGTTTGCTGTGTTTACATCAGACATCCAGTCATTGGAAAAAAGCTTTCTTTTTTAAATTCCTCATTCAGGAGGCTTTTGGTTGGATGCAGTTCACCTCACTTCACCCTTTAGTAAATCAGGCACTTAGTCTCAGAAATCTATCAGAATGCTAGATATGTTCTATGTGTCCAAATATAACATCTCTGGGACAAATACCGATCAGCTATTCATAGGGTTTTTTCATCTTGCATTTTGTGTGATGTAAATGGTTGGCTGTGAACTTGCTGGCCATATTTTCTCAAACATTAGATCCTTCAAAATATGTTTTAGAGGAGTTTATTTTTCATCTAATGTTCACCTGCACTCCCATTCTTCCAGAATCATTTTTTATTCCCTAGAGTTCAGTCGCCTTAGAATGTTTTGTTTTCTGTAAGGTGTAAACGATATGATTGCCTATAAACGACATTACATTGATTGTACAATATGTTATTGGATGTTAGATGGGCCATGGGTAGAAGATTGCCATCTGTCATTGTGTGACAAGGTCATACAAAACAGATTGCCTTTCATTCTTCTGACTGCTGTAGACTGATGAAAGGTAAAATCAGATTTTCTGCGGGTTGCTGAATTCTACACATGACTGCCTTGATAAATACTCTCATTTGTGACAATAAAATAAACATGTTTTGAGAAGCTCTGGTGATTGTGCTACCAAATTGTTATTACAGTGGCATTCTGCAGTTCACCTTCTCCCAGGGTCTGTGGATGGTGCCAGAAAACTCTCATTATGTCTCCTAACAAAACAGAATACAGCACAGAAAGCGCCTACTCAGTCCTCACATTGATTCCAGGCTGTGAACTATTTATTGTTCAAATAACGAACCACCAGCTCTCTAATGAAGCCTTATACTAGGCTTCTTATGCAATATTTGCTTACCCAATATCCTGCTATAATTATTCGTGATTTATACAGTATATAAGAATTTTTACTTAAAGTGCTCATAAACCCACAACTAAAATCAGTCTGTATATACAGTAAGGCATGCTTGTTATACTCATTGTGGAACTTATAAAGGTTAATCCTCTGCATTGTGTAAAAATGCTGTTTTATCCTGTCTTCTCTGATCCTCCCGTTCTTCCACTGTCCCCAATCCATCTCATGATAGAACAGAGGCTAGGGGACAAGCTGCACATGCTTAGTTTGGTGTGTTTTGCTAGAGAGAGGTTTTTTTTTTTTTGTGAGAGAGCATGTGATCAGCACAGGGCCAATCAGCACTGTCTAGACCTGGGGTGTCAAACTCAATTTCATTGTCTGCAGCATCAGCATTATGATTGTCCTCAAAAGGACCGGTTGTATCTGTAATATTAAATGTCCAGCGCATTCCCTCCCCTTACATTAGATGTCAAGAGCCACCCCACCATCAGAAGTTGAGTCCCTTTCTCTTCCTTACATCACAGTGCACCCCCTTTCCTTATGCTGCTGCTGGGAAGAATATGGATGCATTGCTTGAAAGCAGGAAGTAGGGGTTTGCGGGAGGACCAGAGGAGGGGGCTGTAGCTCTCCTGCAGCTGCAGGAGAGGTGCGAGGGCCACATGAAATGGCCTGGAGGGCCGGATTCGGCCCGCAGGCCTTGTGTTTGACACCAGTGGTCTAGAGTCTAGACAGAGGGTTAGTGGTCCTGCAGCCTCATAGGGTAGTCAGAGTAGTATGAAAACTCCTCCTACAAGCTTTATCTAGAGCTGAAAAAGTTCAATGTCCACACTCTGCACTTCTTTTTCTAAGATTTATTTGCTGAACTTGGTAAAAGAATAAATCGGCCTCCCGGCCACAGCCGCGGAAACAGGCAGCCGAGGTGGGTTGGATGGAAAATTTTGACCTGTATGATGCGGTCCCGGGAAGCAATAACAGAGGTTTTATACATTCTGACCAGTCCTCGTCCCACACTTGTTTTCTTCCCGTCATTCTGGTACAGATTAATATTGGTTTCATCCATCCAAAGAATGCTTTTCCAGAACTGGTCTGGCTTTTTTTTTTACAAAGTCTAATTTGGCTTTTCTATTCTTAAGGCTTATGAATTGTTTGCACCTTGTGATGAACCCTCTGTATTTGCTCTTGTGAAGTCTTCTCTTGATTGTAGACTTTGACAATGATATGCTCACCTCCTGGAGAGTGTCCTTTCCCTTGTCCGGATGTTGTGAATGGGTTTTTCTTTACCATAGAGAGGATGCTGTGTTGTTCTTTCCTCAGAATGAGGAGAGTTTTATATAGTTTGTTCTTTACACTCTATTCAAAATTAAACCTAATGTTTTGCCTTTGCCTACGTTATACTTTAGGGCTCAATCAGATGGCAGATTAGTGCCATGCTCTGTGCAAAGCCATTGGCAGATGTGTGTGCATACACGTATGTTACCTCTATTTCCTCGCCGTCCAGGGTACTAGATGAGAGCTGAAAAAGTTCAATCTCCACACTCTGCACTTCTTTTTCTAAGATTTATTTGCTGAACTTGGTAAAAGAATAAAAGAAGTGAATGAAGAGGTGGAAGAGGTTCAGGTGCGTAGTTTCAATCCGGAAACACTACTGCTTCCAGTGAGACAGCCCTTGTCGCCACTCTAACCAGAGTGGGTTTTGCGCACCCGGATAGGTTTCTCCCACTAGACTAGCAGCCGGAATGACACACGGAATATGGTACAGTCTCTGCCACAGACCTTCCCACAGTTGCAGACACTTTTCGGTCTGGAATCCTCGCAGTACAGGATTCAGCACCCGGATTTCTCCAGAGTAACTCCTTGTAGAACTTGAAACTGACAGGCGATCACCATCAAGCCTTTCAGTAAACGGTGCATCCTTCGATGAAGTTCAAGGCCTCTCTTGAGACACCAGCCTCGTGCTTGGTCCTTCATCAAACGGCTTCCTCCCTCAGGACGGACAGCACAGGATCACCTTTCAATGCGTAGATCCAATCTGCTTACTGGGCCTGGAAAATTGGAAAGAAACTGCGCTAAATACTAAACAAACAAGAAATCACAGTCTATTCAATCCGAGAGCTGCGATTACCATCTAAACAATAGATACAAAAAACAAACAGTGAGAAAAATATAAATCGCGCTACCTCTAAACCGTGTGAAACAAATGTTTGAATCACAAAACACACAAAACTATGTGATATATATTGATATAAATCATAAACTATATGGTATATGATAGTATTATATAAATAACTAATATACCAAAAAACAAGAGAGGTTGACAGCCACTAGAGGGCACTATATAGCACTCTCAAGTCCCTCAATAACAGTGAAACAGTGATAATATTGATAATGAACATCACATTTTTTTTAATCATATCATTAGATCAATAAATATTAACCAAATATAAATAAATATAGACATATAAATAAAACAAATATTGTAGCAATAAAGTCCATAAATGTTTAACACATGAAATGCCAAGTTCCAAAATCAGTAGAAAACATGTCCAAAGCAAAGTGATGAATCCTCCACCAAACTAAAGATTGGCTCCTTACCTAATCGCCATGATCCCTTATGACAGGGGATCATGAACAGCATATAATAGGTAGTCACTACCAGTCTTGCAGTTCAGACAGATACGATCCTTAACATTGGGTCTCATCCACAAGTGATTAAACTTCACCAACATCAATGCCCACCATGTAAAAAACAATAACAGCTCCACATAGCGCATTAAATGAGTAAAAAAGATTTATTAAAAGTTGTATTGCACTTACAAACATGCAGTAAAAAATGCCCTGAATCTGATGTGCCGGCCGGTACACAAATTCCCAGACACCTGTCCACTGGGGGAATGTTTGGAGCTCTTGGGTGATGACAGCGCGCTGCTCCGCCCTACGTCCGTTTCGTAAAATATTACTTCTTCCAGGGTTTAGAGGTAGCGCGATTTATATTTTTCTCACTGCTTACTGGGCCTACTCAGAAGATCACAACCCCGGACCAACATGGTCCCGGAGCCAGGATTACAGGAACACACACCCCTGGCCAGGAGGGCCTCACACAGGGGGTGTTGGGACGACAGATTTAAGATCGACCACCCCAGTCCAGTGACGTCTGTCTCTTATGTACCCCTCCCCGGCATGCACAGCGGGATGATCAACCCCACTGATTGGCAGCCGAGGGAAAATACTTAAATCACCTTGACCTAGCTGCTGCCACCCTTGGCCTGGAGTAACAACTACACCCCAGGCGAACAATAGTGGTCACTCACAGCACAGCCATGGCTGGAACAGAAGCCAAATTTGCTCAAAATCACACATGTCTGAGTAAACTAACTCTCTGACTTCCCTCTAAATTTACAGCAACGCAGGCTCAAAAAGGAGCAAGCCGCTACATATACATAGGCCAGTGTTTATTGGTGGTGCTTCTATTATGAACCTTAGTAGAGATAATGGAATAGTATAGGGGCTAGGCATTGAGCAGTAATGAATCAGGCCTAAAGCCTAAGCTTTGTTAAAAAAAAAACAGTGAACGCCTATTCTTCCAAGGCCCCCACCTGCATAATCTTCTGGTGTGATGGGGGTAACTAGAGCCAAGGGACCAGTCAATATGCACTTAAGAGTGCCCACCTATGTCCGCCCCGCTTCTCCAGCCATAGAACGTGCTTCTGTGAATGAAAAATTATGAGGAAGCTGATTTTTCATTCATCCGCTCGTCTTCCATTCATAGATCAATTTTTAAATAATAGAATCTATTGTACAGTTTCTATGAATGGGAGGGTAGAATGATGAGTGCAATGACAGGTCACATTTTTGGCTGACAGGTTTATTTTTGGATGAGGGGTAGTGGGTACCTGGTTTTCACAGGTACCTGCTCCAACTTCCAGTCAGATTGTTGCGGAGATCCGAGAGGAAGGTTTGGCCCTCTCCTTCCCCAGCAGCCTTCTCGAACTTGTCACAGGTCCCAGAACGCTGCGGGACCACTCAGTTAGTGCAGCTGGCTATGGACAGTTAGGGCCCTTTCACACTGCTCTGTAGCAAAAGGGCATATGCGTTTTTAACCGTGTTTTTGCTTTGTTTCAGAAGCGTTTCTGGTGTGTTTTTTGGTTGCCTGCACCCGTGAAAAAAACACAAAACGCAGTGCATTTTTGCTGCGTTATCCATTAATTTCATCGGAAAGCTTCATTTTTGGTGCAGTTTTCAAAACCGCATCAAAGATGCAGCATGCAAGGACGTTTCAAAACGTGCCGCACCTATAGAGCAGTGATGGGAAGATTTCCATAGGATTTAAAGGGAAATCTTTTTCTTGCAAGGTAAAAAACACAGGAAAAACGCATCAGTGTGAAAGGGCACTAATGGAAGTTTACATTTCTCAGCACAATTTTTCTATATAAGGTAACTTGAGGTAACAGCAGGTTCAGTGCCTATGTAATACCGGTGAGGACAAGCAGATATGTCATGTGTCCATGCAATTCTTTTGAGATCTGCCTGGCTATGTACAGACTTGGTTGGTGATTGTTAAAATGCCTTGCACTTGCTTGGTCTTTGTTGCTTTTGCAAACATGGGGCCCCATTTGGCAAAGAAGTGAGGTCTACACTCGGCATCAATTCCAACAGACAAGTTCATTTAGGCACAGGGTCCAGTGAAGCAAATGATTCACCCACTGTTTGTGTATACACAATGTGCTCTTTCGTGCCTGGATGTCAGAGGATGCTCAATGGCAAAACAACCGTCTCCGTATGAAATGGAATACATGGAGTTCTCTTGGGGCCCATTAAACTATTCCATTTCTGCACTTTCAGAATGTAAATACACCCTCCTGAGACGTGCAAAATATAAAGCTTAACAAGCTCAGGATAGGGTCAGGCAAACATACTATATTATTGTTCTTGCAGTGAGTAGCAATCCCAAAACTTGATTTTAGAATGGTATGCTTGTATTAATATATCTGTGAGTGTTGTCCATTATTCTACACATTATGAATAATTAATTGGGTGAGCACGCATGAGTCCCCCCATGGGAAGCGGCTTCCTATGGGGGTGTTTCGTCAGATTTGCCGGCCCATCAGAATTAGTAATGGAAGTGACTTTCCTTCGCCGCCATCTTGCTACACCCCGCACTCCCCCATAGTAAGGATACTCTGAGAAGGGGGAAAGTGGACATCTTGTTACACCCACAGTTTTTTTTCCTTTTTACACTTATTTTTAACAGGAAAGTGAGTTTATATAGTGAAATACAGTGCTTAGAAGTCCGTCTGACTGGTTAGATATTGAATCTTAAAAGTAGTTCTGTCAGATTAGCAAACCTGTGAGATGAGCAGGCTTGCCGCTGCTTTTAAAATTCAACATCATAACAGTCAGACTGAGTTCTAAGTACTGGAATTTCAGTATATAAACTCACTTCACTGTTAAATGTAAAATGCAAAACTCCGGTGGGTGTAACTAGATGTCCGCTTGCCCCTTCTCAGAGTATCCTTACTATGGAGGAGTCTGGGGTGTAGCAAGATGGTGGCGACGGAACGTCACTTCCGTTACCAATTCTGACGGGTCGCCATATCTGATGAAACACCGGCACTAGACATAGAGGAGGAGCCAGGACCACTGCCAGGGGACCTGAGAAGAGGAGGTTCAGGGCCGCTCTGTGTAATTCCATTGCACAAAGCAGGCAAGTATGAAATGTTTATTATTTAAAATACAAAATGACTTTTACAACTACTTTACGTGCTGCTAGATCACTTCAGGCTGACCCCTTTTCCAGGTATAGCTGTGTAAAACTCTAAAAATAAGTACCTATACTGTTTAAAATCCAGTAATGCTTGTGCTCAGTTGCTTTTTATTTTCATCAATGTGCCTAAAATCAGTAAGTCGCCTGAGGCCGATCTGCTGACAGCCCTGCTGCTGAGTAGAGGAGGAGTGAAGGAAGAATTAGGAATGATACAGACTGTGCTGGGGGAACACAGATTAGGGAGGAAAAAAAGAAAAGTAGAAGAGACAGGACAATTTCTGCTGCAAGGGAGACACAAAAGAGTAAGGCCCCGTACACACGACCAGTTTCCTCGGCAGAATTCAGCTTCCGACCGAGTTTCTGGCTGAATTCTGCCGAGGAAACTGGTCGTGTGTACACTTTCGGCCGAGGAAGCCGACGAGGAGCTCGACGAGGAAATAGAGAACATGTTCTCTATTTCCTCGTTGTTCTATGGGAGCTCTCGTCCCACCAAGCTCCTCGGCGGCTTCAGGGCTGAACTGGCCGAGGAACTCGATGTGTTTGGCACGTCGAGTTCCTCGGCCGTGTGTACGAGGCCTCAGGCTTGGTTCACACTGCTGTGATGTCGGACATCGCATGTGACTGCTGTGCAAATCACATGCAATGTCCGTGTGATGCCATAATTATTGTATGGCTGAATTTGCATCGCATTTGGGCCAAAGTCAAGCAGGACCCTTTTTTTTTTTAGTCCGCACCTGAATCGGATTGCATGAAGGGTTCATACCCATGCAATCCGATTACTGTCCAAATTCACTGCTATATGCAAACAGATCTGGGGAGTCATTAACTTTGTATGGACACTAAGATAACTTATAACTGATACATGCATATACAACACCACCATCTCCAACAAAGGTGGTGTATAAACAGGAGCAAAATCCATAAGATATCAAATACTGTGCTTGGAAATTCTTTTTCCTAGGAAAGGTTTGCTGTATGGATCACATATTGTCGCATTAGACTAGAAAATCGCCGGACAGCGATAGCTAAAGGTACTCGGATGTCTAAATGAGCAAGGAGGGAAGAAGGAAAAGCAGTGAGGAAAGAGAGGGGAACACTCCACCTAGGCTATGGGGTAGTATTAGCCATGTCGCCTTCTGCCCACAAGAGGGGTTCCGTGGAATAACACCGGAGCCATTTTTCATGCAAAAACTGACCATTTGTCCATTTACATCTGTTTTTTGTTCGATCCATTTTTGTAACAGATGAAAAATAGGACTTTGATCTGTTGACAGAATGGATGTTGACAGAAGCGGATGTAAATAGATCATCCATTAACATCAGTTTTTGCATAGCGATGCATTGATGTCCGTTTTTCATTAATCAATAGGGACCATATATAGACATAAATATGAATTATCCTGCAGCAATAAGATCATCTGCCTATGGTTTACCTTTTACTACAGCTTTGTATTATGTTTCAGTGGAATAAACCCATGGCAAAGAGATCTGTGCTTTCTCAGGGCAGAGGACTGTTCATCCTAGAACATCTGCTGTGAAGACTTGTCAGCATGCGCGGTTTCTGCTTTTCCAGCTAAAGATCACTTATTTTGATGTGATCCCCAGCCTCCCCTCTTCCTCCACCTGTCAAAATAAATAAATAACACGTTTGAAGGGAACACATCTCTGTTTTCAAGCCATAATCTGACTGTGATCAATTTAAATAGCTGATTTTGGGCTGCCAAAAATGCAGTGGAAGCGTTCCAAGCTCTCCGGCTCAGACATATGCTTCCAATTGTGTGCAAATGTTAATTGTTTTCTAAAAATTGTCAGGGAAGAGCAATTGTGGGCACATTTTGGACATGTCTGACTCTTCTGCTATTATTGTGGTTTTGAGAGCAGCTTTAATTATTTATATTTTACCTAATAAAGCAGAAGACTTTCTCTGCAATGAAATGAAGACATATCTCACAGGGGTTGTAACATGTTGACAGCATGAGCTCACAGTGTTGAAAGCTCAGGTCATGAGGAGTGCTTCATTCCCGCTGGAAATGTTGGGGCGTTGGTACTAAACCAGATTTATTACCATAACAATATTCTACTAAATAGTTTTTTTTCTTTTACGCATCAGGCACACAACACCAACTTTTTTTTTCTTCAGTCCAATAAACTTTTTTGTTCATCAAGGTGACATACTCCATTCCTATAAGTTTAAAGCAAACTTGCAAATGCATATCTTAGGTTCTTCATACTACGGTATTCCTTTTTGGAATTGGTATTTCAGGAATCTATGCCTACCTTGAGGTTTGTATGCGAAAATCAACTTCCTGACAGAGCATACTCACACCACCACCCCACATTCCACTTAACAGTTAAAGTGGAAGTACACCCTCCTATTGTTTTCAGCTAAGGAAGCTGCCATCTTGGCCTCTGTTTAGTCTTCAAATACCTTGCTGCTGCACATGTTATGACACCAGCCATTGGATGGTTTGACAGTTT
The DNA here is from genome assembly GCF_905171775.1 of Rana temporaria. Taxonomy (NCBI): domain Eukaryota; kingdom Metazoa; phylum Chordata; class Amphibia; order Anura; family Ranidae; genus Rana; species Rana temporaria. The sequence goes on from NC_053492.1 coordinate 197,363,584, forward strand.
GGTTGACAAACCGGTCGTGTGTACGTTTTTCATTGAGGAAACTGTCGAGGAACTCGACGAGGAAAAAAGAGAACAAGTTTTCTTTTTCCTCTACGGGAGTCAATTTCCTCGTCGTGTTTCTCGTCGGGCTGGTTTTCGACGAGAAACACAATCGTGTGCATGCTAAGAAACCCGCGCATGCTCAGAATAAAGTATGAGACGGGAGCGCACCTTCGGTAAAAGTAGCGTTTGTAATGGAGATAACACATTTTTCACGCTGTAACAGACTGGAAAGTGCAAATCGTCTCTTACCAAACTTTTACTTAACACGCAGTAACATGAGATTAGCAAAAGCAGCCCCAAGGGTTGTGCCAGTGGAATCGAACTTCTCCTGCCATTGTATGTCTTGTACATCACCGTGTTTAAGAACAAGGAGATTTTGTCTTGACCGTGTGTACGCAAAGCAAGCTTGTCAAATTCCTCTACAAGCCTGACAAGGAACTCGTCAAGGAAAACGATGTGTCTTTTCCGACGAGTTCCTCGGTCGTGTGTACGAGGCCTAAGTGTTGGCAATCCTGAATGTAACTGTTTTCTGAAACCGTTAAATCAGTGGGTTTACTTTCAGTTTTAAAGTGATTATAAACAATCACCTTGTAAAACGACCTATTCAGTTCCAGATGCCGACCGCCCCACATACATTTACTGCAGGAGAGCGGTCGCTCTGGGCAGAATCACATACCTGTACGTGATTCTGCACTTCTGGGTCTGGGGTCACAGGCAACCGACTCCCTCTGTGATTGGACACAGCGGGAGCCAATCAGTGGGTTCGGTGGACACAATGTCCGCTTGGACCTGCCCATCATTCAAGAGACAGGCAGAACGGCGATCTGCCTATTTAAACAAGGCAGATCGCCGTTCTGTGAGGAGGAGAGGTAGAGATCCTGTGTTTCTGCTAAGCAGGAAATGGATCTCTGCCTTTCCACAGTACAAGCACCCTCCACTAAGTTAGCAAGCACTGCCTAGGAACACATTTAACCCTTTGATCGCCTCTGATAACCCCTTCCCTGGAAGTGTCCTTACTACAGTGACAGTGCATATTTTTTTTAGCACTGATGTCTGTATTAGCGTCACTGGTCCCCAGAAAGTGTCAGATTTGTCTTTCAATTTGTATGGAAATTAGGTAGGCCTTTGCATTACATAGTTGAAAGTAATCTAAAGGTAATTGAATGAGAAAATTGTATAATGTATGGGCAGCCTTAAACACACTCAAAGTGGGATAAATGCAAGTGGGCCGTTCACTTTGGAAGGGAATGTTTCCTTAGCTTAGCGAATAGGATGAAGATCATCCAATCATGTGCAAGCACAATTTTTAATGTTATTTAAATAAAATTTTCTTTTATGCAAATGGAAATTCTTTGCAACACAAATTTTCATCACATTCACTAAGCTAAGGGAAAAATTGCATACAAAGTGGATAGCCTGTTTGCCTTTAGTAAATCAATCACAGTGTGTAAAAATGATCCACAAATCATTAGTGTCAGTATGAAAAGCACAGCATTGGTGATCACTGACTTTACCCATCACAGGCCCCCACACTGCTCTTTCTTTCGCCTCTGTCATGCTGGGATTTTACGATGACTGTCAGGAGATCACGTCTCCATACCTTTTGTGCTGGGTGCTGTGATCCAAACAGTATACCAGCCTTCAGCTGCCAACATTTGTGAGATCCAGTCAAGATCCTGAGAGAACAGGAGGCCACCCAGTATCATCGGATGATTCCCAAGTTCTCCAGGACAGCACTGAGTTCACCATAAGTGAGGATGCTCCCTAACAGGACATCCTCTCCAGTTCTTATCACAAATCACAGGTGAAATAAATTGTATGCTTATCTAATGATCTTAATCTGATACCCCGCAGAATTTCAAAGTGTTAAAAAATAAAATACAAAACCTGTTATATGAGGTAGAAAAAAATTACCAGATGGTCTGTCATGATTGATGAAAGTATATCCACTCTTGATATTATTATACAGGATTTATATAGCGCCAACAGTTTGCGCAGCGCTTTACAACATCAGGGAAGACAGTACAGTTACAATACAAACCAATACAGGAAGGATCAGAGGGCCTGCTCATTAGAGCTTACAGTCTAGAAGGGAGGGGCAAGTGGAACAAAGGGTCGTAGATGTGGGTTGATATGATGTATGTAACATGCAAATATCACTGGTCCCATGTATATATTCCCAAACTATCCATAGGTAGGTTGTATAGGTCCATACATACAATTCTGTCTATTTCTATGTAAATTCTATTCTATACAGTCTCTGATTAGGCAGTTGAGCCAGAATTATTACATTATTATTGAATAAAGACAATAGTTCAACCTGTGTAGGTGTATATGTGTGTCAGTGTCGATAATCATTTCCCATACCCCTGTATGTTGTGTTCACTGAAATGCATGTCCAAGAGTCTTAAAAATATCAATACTCTGCTGCACTAACACCACCAATTGTGGAAGAGAGTTCCACATACTTGTCACCCTGACAGTGAAAAATCCCCTATGCAGTTAAGGGTTAAACGGCTTCTCCTGCAATCTTATTGTGTGGCGCCATGTCCTTTTACACTCCCTGAGACTGAATATTTTTTTTTTCCTACGCTGGTATCACCATTGGGGTATTTATTTGTATATATCTATAGCTCCTCTCTTCTCTAGGAAGAATACATTTAGTGCTTGTAGTCGTTTCCTCGAAATTTAAGTCCTCCTGTCCCCATTTCAATTTGTTGCCCTTCTCTGGACTTTCTCCAGCTCCAGTACATCCCTTCTGAGGACTGGTGATCAGAACCTGACAAAATACTTCACATGTGGCCGGACCAGAGTTTTAAAAAGTGGCAGGATTATAGTTTTAGCTCTGGAGTATATCCCCTTTTTTATGCATTCTAATATTCTGCCGGCTTTGCTAGCTGCAGCTATTTGCACAGTCTAGGGTGCCCACGTGTCCCGGATTGCCCGGGACTGTCCCGCAATTGACATGTCTGTCCTGTGTCCCGGGCACCTTCATTCTGGGACAATACAATGTCCCAGAATGAATTAGAGGACACAGCCACCCCCTACTAACTAATAACTACATTTCCGGAACTGGTTGCCAGGGCCAGCGCTGCCTGGCATCTTGCAAACAGTGCCAATTTACTCTCAGACAGTGAGACCAGAAGTGGCACATTCACCTGACAAATAACCCGCCACCAAATTCCCCATTAAATACACCGAGACTACATTAGCCCCACCCCTCCTCATCTTCTTTTGTGGAAGGTGAGAGAGGGTGTGTGTCCCTGAATGGCAGTTTGGAAATGTGGTCACCCTAGCACAGTCTGTCTTCTCCGTCCTCCGTTCTCCCCCAGATCTTTCTCCGTCCTCGATTCCCCAATGGATTCTCCATCTAGTGCAGGCATGTCCAAAGTCCGGCCCGCAGGCCAAATGCGGCCCCCCTGTTGATTTAAAATGGCCCCAGTGGGGATTTGGATATATATATTGTTTGTGGCCCCCAGGGCCACAAAAGATATATACCGTATTTATCTGCGCTGCCATGGAGGGGGCAGGACGAGCGCCGTCAGGTTACATGAAGAGAATCTTCCGTTTACTCAGCAGCGTCTGTATTGGTCCTGTCTCCTGGGATGCCATTGGATGACTGTTCTGTCTATTATAGGAGGTGGGACTTTGTATTAAAGAGGCCACAGAGTAAACAAGAGATTCTCCTGTTTGTAATCTGTCGGCACTCGTCCCGCCCCCCTCACTCTGCCCTCAGAGGCTGCAGATGGGCATCAATCAGGCTGCACTGATGGCAATGGTAAGGCTGCATTTATGGCACATGTGAGGTTGCAATGGTAAGACTGCATTGATTGCAATGGTAAGGCTGCACTGATTGCAATGGTAAGGCTGCATTCATGGCACATGTGAGGCTGCATTTATGGCACATGTGAGGTTGCAATGGTAAGGCTGCATTGATTGCAATGGTAAGGCTGCATTCATGGCACATGTGAGGCTGCATTCGTGGCACATGTGAGGCTGCATTCATGGCACATGAGAGGCTGCATTTATGGCACATGAGTGGCTGCATTTATGGCACATGTGAGGCTGCATTGGTTGCTATGGTAAGGCTGCATTGGTTGCAATGGTAAGGCTGCATTCATGGCAATGGTGAGGCTGCATTCATTGCAATGGTGAGGCTGCATTCATGGCAATGCTAAGCCTGTGCGTGTTATACGCCGATAAATACGGTATATCCAAATAACACGCCCAAGCTCATCCTTAGTCCTGAGCAGCGCTCTGGGATTCATTGGGGCCACAAAAGAAATATATACAGTTTATCCGAATAACACACCCGAGCTCATCTCTTCATCACACACAGCCACAAAGGCAAGATAATTCGTGTTGGGCGGTGTATTAGTGCTCAGACCGAATTTTAATGGTTAAAGAATGTCAGGCAAAATAGTCGGCCCTCACGCATGTTCACTTCATCAAATCTGGCCATCTTTGAAAAAAGTTTGGACACCCCTGCTCTAGTGAGTAGTTTGCATTTATATTTTTAGCCCCCAAGTACATTACAGCCCTGAGACTGCAACTTTAGGGAAAGTCAGCGTCAAGGGGTTTCCTTTAAGAATCTATACATTTCCTTTGCTCTTTGACAATGTGCTGATTAGAATGGTAAACCAAGCTTTATCTTGTATCCTGTTTTGACTTGGAATAAGGAAAAACATTTTTTAGTGGACATGGTGTGCAATCGTCCCTCTGTCTCCATTTGGATGTTGTCGAGGCTGCGAAGGTGCCTGGAACTTCACCCAAGTAGCACATTGGGCTGACTACGTAGGGGGCGTCTTGTAGCAGGTGGTGTATCTTATAATGCACCTTCCAATGGATCCAATGCACTCTGTTAACCAAGTTTGTTTGACGTCTCATTACTTTTCCCACAGCCAAAGAAAGCGTTAAGAGGATTGACAACAAATGCATACATTTGCTCTAGAATTTAGCTCAGAGTAGACATAAAAAATGTATATTTTAAATGCTGGGTTGTATATACATATACATAAACTCCTTTAGGTTTTAGACAATTATTTTTAAAGATACAACTGCTTATATTTCTGTTGTGATACAGTAAGTAGCCTATGTATTTAGTGTAGGTTTTTCAATGGTTGTCTCAGCAGTACTGTTTGTATAGCATTATAAAACTATGTCTGGTTTTGCTAAGCCATAAGATCTTTAATTAACCAGCTTGGAACATGAATGACCTTTTTCCTCTATGCCTGGGTTTTGTACATCTTAATGCATTTACATGTGTGTCTGGTATGCCACGGATATGACCACAGGAAACAAATATACCATGCAATGATAACAGGCAGTCATTTCAGGATGTTTTCGAAAGTCATGTTTAGCGTGCCATTTATATCTGTTCTGATGTTTACCTGGTAATTATTTGCCGGATGTAATTACAGGAAATGGTCGCAGCATCTTGAGAATATTTTGGCACATCAGCTTAAGCTTATTCACATTTTTTTTTCCAGTAAATATTTGATTATCTCTTGCAGTATATAGTTGTAAGAAAAAAAAAGGAGGATCCCAGTTTTTACTTTTATCCACCCTTTCAATTTTAACCACTTCCAGCTCAGGTCAATTCTGCCATTCCTCTCCGACGTGTAAAAAAACATATTTTTTTTGCTAGAAAACTACTTGGGACCCCCTAATATATATATATATATATATATATATATATATATATATATATATATATATATATATATATTTGAATCAGAGGCCCTAGAGAATAAAATGGTGGGTGTCGCATATGTCATACGGTATTTACTAATATATACTATTTAATGAATGTTAATACACAAAAACACACTCCATGATCCAATTGTTTGGTAAAATATAAAAGATGATGTTAGGCAGATAGATACCAAACATGTCATGCTTTAAAATTACGTCTGCCTGTGGACTGGCGTCAAATTACAATACCTAAAAAATCTCCATAGGCAACTCTTTAAAAACCTTTACAGGCTACCAGTTTCGAGTTACACAGGAGGTCAGGCAAAAATTAAAATGATAAATCTATTGCTCTCGCTCTGGCGTTCTTGCCGATACCTCACATATGTGGGGCAATCACCGTTTACATATGCATGCAGGACCTGCGTGCGTATTTGCATTTGTACATGAGCATGAGGGAATGGAGGCGCTTTACATTTTTTTTTTATTTATTTTTTTACAAAATGTTGTTTTTAACACTGTACCTTTTAATTTATTTATTTTTTTATTCAACTTTATTGGGAGCATGGGCCATAACAGATCCTCTTTATGAATAGATCTGGGGTCTATTAGACCCCAGATCTTTCCTCTGGCCTCCATTGCAGCCAATCGGACACGGATCGGTCTGATCAGCTGCTTTACTGTCCGTTAGCGGCCAGGTAAACAAGGATCCGAAACCAGAAGTGTCCAGTTTCCTGACATCCCACAGTAGGAGGAGGGACATCTGTGTGCCTAGAGCTGGATGTCGTTGGTCGTATCCTTACTGTGCTCCCGGATTACACAAGAGTGCCTGGTAAAGGCGGCAGCAGGAGGGGGCCTCTAAAAGTAATCTAGCAGCTCTTTAGCCGCTAGGATTACTTTTACTTTGTAGGGAATCACCGGCCCTATATAATTAAATTGTGATCATTGCTGCAGAGATGACCGAGATATCACCCTTCCTATCTGAGGACGTTTATAACCGTACAGCAGATGGGAAGTGGTTAATGTACAATATCATACTATGGAACATGTTCAAATTGAGCTTTGATTATTGTTGTACAAGATTTATAAATCACAGAACAATTTGTGCAACACTATACAATTTAAAAGGAAGAGGCAAATGATACAAAGGGTAATGACTGCAAGGGATGAGCTGATGGAGAAGGTAAAGGTGGAATAGTCTTCCCTGAGCAGATGAGTTTTGAGGGATTGTGATGTTAGGCCCCGTACACACGACCGGTTTTCTCGGCAGAATTCAGCCAGAAACTCGATGGGAGACGTATTCTGCCGAGAAACCCGGTCGTGTGTACACTTTTCCCCGAGGAAACCGACGAGGATCTCGTCGGGCCAAAAAGAGAACATGTTCTTTATTTCCTCATTGGGCAATGGGAAAAGTTGGCTCGCTGAGATCCTCGGCGGCTTCACAAGGAACTCGACGAGCAAAACGATGTGTTTTGCCCGTCGAGTTTCTCGGACGTGTGTACGGGGCCTGAGTCTTAAGTGTTGGGGTGATGTCATTTGGTTTGTATTTATCGCTGCCTAATTGTGTTGTTATTGTGATGAGTAAGATGTGATTGGCTAGCTACTGTTGGTTTTCCATTGCTGCAGCACACTGACACATTGTAAAACCTGGAAGTCTAGTACCAGTGTGAAAATTCTCACACTTGGTTTCCGAGGCTCAGAAAAGATAGCAAACATAGAGCCTTCTACTGACAGTGTTGACAGTTTTTATGAGCCTAATCTCCTCCAGCTAAACATAGTCTCTTCGGAACCCTTTGCAACCCACACATACATAGTCTTTCTTCTTCCCCCATAAGTGGAATTTATTCATCTATCTTTCTGTATTTTTCCAGGTTTGTACAAAGTTTTGAAGTCCTTACTGTATATTTATATTGCAAAACACATGTTTCTCTTCTTCTGCACAGAGGTTGGGGAGTAGCATGCAGCCAGATGAAGGTTCGGAATGGCTTCTGGAACTTCTGAGCGAGGTGCAACTGCAGCAGTATTTCTTGCTTATACGTGATGACCTCAACATCACGCGCCTTTCACACTTTGATTACGTTAAAAATGAAGATTTGGAGAAGATTGGCATGGGCCGACCTGGTGAGAACATTTTCCTTCCTTTTATTCAAACAACAGCAAGTTAGTACTGCAGATATTATTGGGCAAGTTAAATAGTACTTTGTGAAGTACAGTCATCCAAAATATCCAGCCCCAGTCCACCCATCGGTGATCTGACAACAGAAAAACTTGGATCTACTGGTTAACCTGCTGATGTTAATTACTACACTGTGTACATTATTACTGCTCTATGCACTTCTTTGTAGGGGAAAAAAAAATCCTATTCACTAAGCTAAGGAAACATTCTCTTCCAAAGTAAACAGCCCACTTGCATTTATTCCACTTTGAGTGTGTGCAAGGCTGCCCATGCATTATAAAAAAATATTTAATTTCCTTTAGATTTACCTTCAACTATGTAGTGCAAGGGCCTACCTGATTACATACAAATTGAAAGTGTTTAGGCTTGACCTCATATTATATGGTTTTGGTAAATCTAAAGGAAGATTGTATAAGAAAATTGTTTAATGTATGACCAGCCTATGTGACTAGGTAGAGCATTGTTTGCATTATGTTTCTACTCACTCTCTTTTTAATAATAAGCTGTGGATTATTTTGTCTTGTGTTATTAAGCCCTGGTTCACACCAGTGCGGCTTTGAAATCGCGCTACTTCAGTGCAATTTCAAAGCCGCACATCAGTGCAATTTGCACTGCTGGTGTCATTGCGGTTTGCGACTTCATTTAACAGAAGTCTATGCAAGTCACAATGAAATCTGTAAAAAAGTAGTGCAGGAACCTTTTTCATAATTGCTGCGACATGAGCTGCGGCGATATGAATGGTTCCATTGGCTGCAATAGAGTGCGATTTGGCATGCGATTTGGAACTGCCAAATCGCATGACAAGTTGCACCAGTGTGAACAGGGGCTTAAAATGTTACTACACCCTCAACAGTAAAATCACTCTGTATATGCAGTAAAGCATGCTTGTTAGAGTCACTGTGGAACCTAAGGGGTTAATCCTCGGCATTTTGTAAAAAGGCTGTTTGATCCTATCCTCTCTGTTCCTCCCCTTCTTCCAGCATCCCCAATCCATCTCATGATAGAACAGAGGCTAGGGGACAAGCTGCACATGCTCAGTTTGTGTATTGCAGAGAGATTTTTTTTCTTGGGAGAGTGCATGTGATCAGCACAGGGCCAATCAGCACTATGCAGACAGAGGGTCAGGGGCCCTGCAGTCTCATAGGACAATCACAGGAGAATGAAAACTCTCCTACCAGCTTTAATCAGACACTGATAGAAGTCACAACACTGCTGTATACTGCTGGTGAGAAAAAGTATTTAGAAGTTTATATTTACTAAAACTATTCCATTTCCATGTTCTGTGGGAGATCAGATATAGAGAATGCAGGGTCCTGGGTTTAGTAGTAACACTTTAGGGCTCATGCACACTGCAGCGGCTCCTACAGGCTTTTGAGCTCTCGTTTTTTCTGCCTGGAAACTCCCCTCCATGTTTGCCAATGGGGTTGATTTTCTAAAACTGGAGAGTGCAAAATCTGGTGAGGCTGTGCATGGTAGCCAATCAGTTTCTTACTTCAGCCTGTTCATTTTTAAAGCTTTGACAATGAAACCTGGAATCTAAATAGTTTTCAAACAGAGCTGCACCTGATGTTGCACTCTCCAGGTTTAGTAAATGAACCCCAATGTGTCCATGCGCACTATGGCTTTTTTAGGAGTTTACAGGCATATGCTCTTACAAGGCAGGAAAAAAAACTCCACCAAACGTGTTTTTGAGAGGAGCATTAAAAAGTTCAAAGAATCCTGAAAAATAGGAAAAATTAACTATGGGGAGGGTTTGTGAAAAAAAAATTATGCTCAAAGAAGCTCAATAAAAACATGTAAAAGAGCCCTTAAAGTGTTTTAAAATGAAAGCAAAACAAAAAGTATCGCCAACAGCAAATCATTTTGAAGAGTTAAAATGTGCAGAAGAGAAGAGGATTCTCATTTCTAATATAAATAAATTCAATTAATGTGAGACCATGTGGCCCTGTCTGATGAGAGTGCCCTTATTGGGAAGGTGTGTGTGTGTGTGTGTGGGGGGGGGGGGGGGGGTTTAAACCTAGAGTTGAGGAAATTTACATCACTAGTAAATTATTATCAGTCTTAAAACTTTGTTGCATCTTAGTGCTGCTGATCTCCTAAAGCTGGTATTTTTCAGGGTGGCTTTTCTGATGGTCACGACAGTGGAACATGTTTGTGTAATGTGTTTAAAACAGCCACTCTCCATCGAAAGTCCACGTGGCAGGGTGACAATGCAGGAGAACATTTAGGACACGGGGCAGAACATTGTCACCCTATAACAGGAAGTGGATGAACAAGGACCCTAATAGCAGGATCAACAAGTATTATTTTAATAGAAGCTGCAGATTTAAAAATATTGAAAATTCCATTTGAATTTACAATCACATGTTAAAGTTTTTATGATATTCTAGTGATTAGGTTTACATATAACTTAAGCTAGTTTCCCAGATGTGTATTTTCTATTTTAGTTTGATTTGTTTTATTTGATTTAAAATACTTTGATCTATACTAATGTTGCCAGAATCTCAAAATTAAATGTTGGGACACCCTACTGACCACACCCATTTTATAACCAGACCCACAAAATCACTTTTCCATGTGGACCCACATTCACAAACTCACCAAAAGTGGCATGGCTGCACAGTGTGTAGGAAAATTAGCTCATGAGACGAGCAGTGGTGCCTGTGATTCTTACTGGTGGCATCCCTAACATGACTACATTGCAGCACCAGATAGACGACTCGGGAGCATTACTAGGATTACGAAAGACCAGGGGGCACTGTCAGGAGAGCAATGATGCGATGCATGGTAGTGAGATGTGGCGAACAATGACCAAGTTGCAATAACAGTGGGAATGGCTTAAAGGGGTATGGGTAAATAAGACCTTGGCCTACACCGCTTTGGGTCAAGAGGGTAGAACACACAGGGTGCAAGAGTCAGGAGTGTGTAGCAGGGGTCAAGCGTAAGTAGCAAAGAGTATCTCCTAAGCAAAAATGATACCACAATACAATCCCTTCATCCTCCATAACAGCACCAACTTCAGTGCAGCTCCCCCCCCCTTCCCTAAATTGAACTTGCTGCACCTTGGCACTGCATTGCTTCTGCCATTCTGCTGGTGAATGCCCCAGACCCTGATGCCACACTTGCCTGTTTTTTATCCTATATATGAGATCTGTAGCTGTAATTCCTCCTGCCACCTGTCAGAGCTGTAGCACAGAGGTAGGGGAAGTGCTCCTCCCTGCAAACTATCCCCCCCCCCTCCTCTTCCTTCTTTATACCCTGCACAGTACATCCCTCCTCCACCTATACACCATGGAAAGTGTACCACCTTTTCCTATATTTTTGTAGTCTGATATTTTCTACTTGAATAGCTGCTATTCATTCTTTGCTGTGTTTTGTTTGGATTGCACAGTTTAATTTACTGTTTAAAAGCTAAATTATTAAAAATAGATACTAAGTGTATAATGATCTTCAATTAATTTACTTTATATAGTACTAACTTGCTTTGCTGACTCTGATCTTTATTTGTTTTCACTTTGAGTGTAACTGTAATTTAATAATTTCCCTATACACTCTTCATAGTACTCCCCTCTTCTCTAATATACCCTGCACAGTACACTCCTTCTCTTATATACTTTGCACATTACTCCCCTCTTCTCCTATATACCCTGCACAGTACACTCCTTCTCCTATATACTTTGCACAGTACACCCCTCTTCTCTTATATACCCTGCACATTACACTCCTTCTCCTATATACTTTGCACGGTACTCCCCTCTTCTCCTATATACCCTGCACATTACACTCCTTCTCCTATATACTTTGCACAGTACTCCCCTCTTCTCCTATATGCCCTGCACATTACACTCCTTCTCCTATATACTGTGCACGGTACTCCCCTCTTCTCCTATATACCCTGCACATTACACTCCTTCTCTTATATACTTTGCACAGTACTCCCCTCTTCTCCTATATGCCCTGCACATTACACTCCTCCTCCTATATACTTTGCACAGTACACCCCTCTTCTCCTATATACCCTGCACATTACACTCCTTCTCTTATATACTTTGCACAGTACTCCCCTCTTCTCCTATATACCCTGCATAGTACCCTCCTTCTCCTATATAATTTGCACAGTACATCCCTCTTCTCCTATATACCCTGCACATTACACTCATTCTCTTATATACTTTGCACAGTACACCCCTCTTCTCCTATATACCCTGCACAGTACACCCCTCTTCTCCTATATACCCTGCACAGTACACTCCTTCTCCTATACACCCTGCACAGTACTCCCCTCTCCTTCTATATACCCTGCACAGTACACTCCTTCTCCTATATACCCTGCACAGTACACCCCTCTCCTTCTATATACCCTGCACAGTGCACTCCTTCTCCTATATACCCTGCACAGTACACTCCTTCTCCTATACACCATGCACAGTACACCCCTCTCCTTCTATATACCCTGCACAGTACACTCCTTCTCCTATATACCCTGCACAGTACACCCCTCTCCTTCTATATACCCTGCACAGTGCACTCCTTCTCCTATATGCCCTGCACATTACACTCCTCCTCCCATATACTTTGCACAGTACACCCCTCTTCTCCTATATACCCTGCACATTACACTCCTTCTCTTATATACTTTGCACAGTACTCCCCTCTTCTCCTATATACCCTGCATAGTACCCTCCTTCTCCTATATAATTTGCACAGTACATCCCTCTTCTCCTATATACCCTGCACATTACACTCCTTCTCTTATATACTTTGCACAGTACACCCCTCTTCTCCTATATACCCTGCACAGTACACCCCTCTTCTCCTATATACCCTGCACAGTACACTCCTTCTCCTATACACCCTGCACAGTACACCCCTCTCCTTCTATATACCCTGCACATTACACTCCTTCTCCTATATACCCTGCACAGTACACCCCTCTCCTTCTATATACCCTGCACAGTGCACTCCTTCTCCTATATACCCTGCACAGTACACTCCTTCTCCTATACACCATGCACAGTACACCCCTCTCCTTCTATATACCCTGCACAGTGCACTCCTTCTCCTATATACCCTGCACAGTACACTCCTTCTCCTATACACCATGCACAGTACACCCCTCTCCTTCTATATACCCTGCACAGTACACTCCTTCTCCTATATACCCTGCACAGTACACCCCTCTTCTCCTATATACCCTGCACAGTACACTCCTTCTCCTATATACTTTGCACAGTACTCCCCTCTTCTCCTATATACCCTGCACAGTACACTCCTTTTCCTATATACCCTGCACAGTACACCCCTCGTCTCCTATATACCCTGCACAGTACACTCCTTCTCCTATATACTTTGCACAGTACTCCCTAGGGAAGTGCTCGGAAACTCCTCCTTGGTTCTGCGCTATACAACCGACAGGCTGCACAGATCTCACTTCTAAGATTATTCCCTTCGCAGGCTTTCAGGTCTTGGAGGGACTCTGGGAGTCCCTATCATCCTTGTCTTCCAGCAGAGGAGGAAGAAAAGGCTTATTTACATTTGCAAGCTCTGGAGCAGGAAGAGTGATTTACCCTCATCGCCCCCTAAAGACCTCAGGGAAAGACCTGCAGCCTTATCTGGATACACATTCCCTGGGTAGCTGCTACACCTTCCATACTAGTCTCACCCGCAAGGGACTACAAAACCAAGAGAATTGCAGGCATGGCTGATTTTAGGGTTTAACTGCCCCGATCAGGATTGTTCAGCCATGCAAGACCGGGCTCTGGAGATCTCCCAGTGAATTCAAATTTCATTCCTTGGACCTGTAGTCCAGTGCTCTGTGCAGACTGATAGCAACAGCAGTGTTTTTGCTATTGCAGTGCTGACATGAGAGTCTTGTGTGAGCTCAGTCAATGCATTTGTCTCCCCTCTGCCTGATGCTCTGTCCTCCTGTCTGCCTCCCAAGAAGCTCCTAAGTGCTGCTGTGACTAAAAGTATCTGCCAGGGACATCGCCAGGGACATTTGTTTTCTGGGGACAGACTCCTCTAATAGGGATGAATGGCAACCTTAATCTATATTATAGGTAATTACATCTAAATTGTTATATAGTATTAACAAACACATTCTGATAGCTGTGCTACAATGAGAAGTTTATATTACACTACATAATGAATTGCAATGCTTTATGTTAATTTCTGTCTTGCTTATACTTTTTCAGGCCAGAGACGTCTTTGGGAAGCAGTGAAGCGGAGGAAGGCTATGTGTAAGCGAAAATCCTGGATGAGTAAGGTAGGCCAATGTGGAACACTCTGGAGCAGCCCCTTTCAACAAAAAAAATTCCAGTCTCAGGGAACCCCTGCTAAAAATGACTATATCTACAATTCATGACACATTAGTGCGATGATCAGTGGGAAGAATGCTCCTTACACTTGTGGTCATTTGGAAGAATTTCTACCTTACAGATCACTAAATAGATGCCAGTGGGAAGTTATTTGAGAGGCACAACATTGCTCAAGGAACCCCTAGCAACCCATGGAGGAACCCTCCTCTAGAGATCTGATATTTGAAGACTCTCATAATTTAACAAACACCTTGCGTATTCATTTGTATAGATACGTACAGATCAAGAAGTGGATAAGTTCACCTTTTGAAACACGTTACATGTTCCAGACATATTTAGGGTGGAACTTCCAACATGTTCCAGCTTCTGCCACTGTGACAATGGGCGGGGGGGGGGGGAACTTCTCTTCACACCTGCTTTATAATTCAAAAACAGTGTGGCCGTGGGGGGCTCTGCCCACACGGCTGTATCACATTCATCCATTTACAATTTACTGTGAATGAATGTACTAGAAGTACTGTCACTTCTGCAGCAGACAACTTGTAGTCCCTAATGAACTGCGAGGATGCTAATGAGCCCCCTTGTAGTTCATTTACAAACCCTGCAACTTTCAAACTGGCAGCCCATATGGAGGCATGGGCTGAAAGTGGCAGAGCTTCTCTGCAGAAGCCCAACATTGTATCCCTGATCCACTGATCACAGGTGCAATGCTTTCCAGATTCCTACAGGTAAAGATTAAAAATGCAGATTTTTTCTGCAAAAATATGTGAATTTATTATTTTGTCTAAAAAGGTGAACTTATCCTTTTTTTTTTTATCCAGAAAACAAGTTTATTGAAGCACACATATAAATTTACATACATCGAGAATGCATTCAGGTATAAAACAATAGGCTACATTCCATAACATTTTTCAACAGTGGTACATCTTATCACTCCACCATCCACGTATATGTCAAAATCCGATCCGTCCCTGACCCCCTCCCGGCCCCCTCCCATAGTAAATTGAAAAGAAAAATTATGAAAAGAAAAAAGACCAAGAACAATGGCATTTCCACACCCCTCCATCCCATCTCATTTACATTTCACAGATCAGGTTGAATTGCTCAGGCCGAGTATCCTACCCGTGAACTTATCCTTTATAATGTACTGTGCCCATGACTGCTTGGAAGAGCTGGTGTAGGATAAAGTTCACTTGTGGTCCCATACAGTTTGTTTCAGGGTGAGTGCAAACTATGCCTGAGCACAAAACTCTCCATAGCTCACTGATCACAGAAGCAGGAATCAATGTGGTCTGGCTTACCGATGTGATGATGTAAGCGTGCCTGGGAACACGTTCTTTCAAGCACATTGTGAGTGCAGACCAGCAGGGGAGGGGGAAAAGCCAAATTGGGCACGGTTCAATTTAACTATGCCCGGTGTGAGTACACCCTTAAAACTTTTTTTTTTTAAACTATTTAAAATGTACAGGTTGTAATAAAGTGTTATCAGGGGATGTGTATATAACTCCCAGACTAGTATATAAGATACAGATCTATCAGTATATATAATAATATAAACTAAAATAGTGAAGACTATTACCTTTGTAAATATTATTTGTATGGAATAATAAAACAAAAAAGGCGTATATAGTTATCCACCTAAATGTATTAAAACATTATACAGTACATCTTTACTGAATACTAGACAGATTAGTAATTCATGCAGTTCCCACATCAAACCTACATGGCTTACCAGCAGCTGTGCGATTAGGGTGGCATGCTGGTGTGACTCTTCACACCATCCCATTGCAACATTGATAATTGGTTATTGTAGTTCCATAACTTGTAAATGTATCCACTTAATAATTGAAAGCGCTGATCCAGCCTCTGAGTCAATATAGTATTCAATTGCAAGATATTGGATAGGACAAAGAAATGTTAAAACTCAAATGGGACAGTATATATTTACTGTATATAACCTGTGATCATATCAACTGATGGTGGTATACTGTATACTTTAAATAAAGGCCTAGGATTGTATGTGTATTCCTGAAGCCTGAGGGTTTAAAGACTTCCTATGTGCAATTAGATGTATTTATTTGTATTGTAATTGTACTGCTCCGATCAGCGGACAGATCCCCTGTTGATTGGAACGGAAGGTGCGTGTGTGAAAGGGCCCTTAGTCCTAGCAGATTGATTGCAGTAGACAAAGATATAGCCAAGCAGGTATATTTTACATTCCAGACAGCTAATTCAACAAGAGGCAATGCAGGTAGACAGATATATTGTGAAACCCAGCAAGCTGTTTATAAAGCGATTATGAATATAGCAGCCTTTTGTATAATATGTTATACTTAACCATCCATAAATTGAATTGGAATAGCAGATGTATCGCACATCTCAGCAAGCGGATATACTCAGACAAAAGACAGAAGATTTAGGCAAACAGGTGTATCATACATTCTAGCAAGCTTATTCAGAAAAGGTAAATGTTGGTATACAGATGTACCACAGGTCCCAGCAAGCTTATTATGAAGCAATTGCATGTATATAGCAGCCAATTGTATAGTAAATAATGTACAATCCATCCATGGATTGAGTAAATCAGCAGACCAATATGCTTAGTCCCAACAAATTGATTGCAGCAGATAGAGATGCAGACAAACACGTGTATCATGGATTTTAAGCAAGCTGATTCAGAAAAAAGCTCCAGCAAACTGATTGCAAAACATTTATGTATGTAACAGCCATTTTTTTAATGCTGCGATATTCTTCTCTATCCATGGATCAGAGACCAAATTATTGGTCATATATTGAAGGAAACAGTGCTGCGGTGGTGACCGTAAAAGTGCAGCTCTAATGAATTTCACCACTAGGCATTCTCAGAGGGGCTTGTGAGCCTAAGGCCTCGTACACACGACCAGTTTCCTCGGCAGAATTCAGCTTCCGACCGAGTTTCTGGCTGAATTCTGCCGAGGAAACTGGTAGTGTGTACACTTTCGGCCGAGGAAGCCGACGAGGAGCTCGGCGAGGAAATAGAGAACATGTTCTCTATTTCCTCGTTGTTCAATGGGAGCTCTCGCCCCGCCGAGCTCCTCGGCGGCTTCAGGGCTGAACTGGCCGAGGAACTCGATGTGTTTGGCACGTCGAGTTCCTCGGCCGTGTGTACGAGGCTTGAGAGGGATGCGCTTTTGTTCGAGTCACGGTTGGAGCTATGTCGATCCTTTTCTATAGTACCGTTTCTCCAATGTAAGAGCTAATTCAGTCTCTAATGCATGGATGGATACGTATATTACAACACTATGCAGTTGTTTACAACACTGTAAATACAGCTGTTGTAATGCCAGAAATAAGGTAAGAACTGATCTGCGTATTTGTTGCAAGTTAGTGGTACAGTAGGCTTAATGTACACAGGATGTTTTACAACCTCTATTAAACAATTTAACTTGACAGATAGTAACCGGCTTTAAAAAACATCTGTTTTACCGCGTTTACATGCCGCGTTTGCGTTTAGAAGCTTTTTTTTTTTCCTTTTGTTTTTCAATAGTCACAAATGAGAATATCTGTAAACGAAACGTGGCTAAACACAAGTTACCACATCTAAAAGCTGTTACAGGCATTTGGTATATCAAATGCCTCTGAAGATCCGTCCCGAATGTATTTTTTTGCATTCCAAAAAATGCTTCTAAACTCAACTGCCTAGAAACGACTATAAACGTACTGATATGATAACATAGAGGAGAGTTCAGGAGCAGCTGAAAAAATCGCCCAACTGCTCCTAAACGTCCGTTTATCAGCAGCCGTGTACATGAGGCCTAAGTATTGAGCCTATGGATCAGGATGAATGAATGAATGAATGAATGAATGACTTGTATAGCGCAACGCATGCGAACTGAATCGCCTCTGGGCGCTTTTTCCAGCCAGTATCTGCTTGGCTGGTGCGGTCATTATTACCCCGTAGGATCATGACACGCTAGGGACACACAGTCATACACACATATATACATATATACTGGGCCAATTTGGACGAGATCCAATTTACCTACCAGCATGTCTTTGGAGTGTGGGAGGAAACCGGAGTACCCGGAGGAAACCCACGCAGACACAGGGAGAACATGCAAACTCCAAGCAGATGGTGTCGTGGTCGGGATTCGAACCAGCGAACCTTTTGCTGCTAGGCGAAAGTGCTACTCACTGCACCACTGTAACAGAGAGGTAGTATTTTTAAAATTTGTGTTCTGTAGTGGCAGCCTTTTGTGGCACAGGTTTATAACTATTTAGGATCTGTGCACATTCCTATTGTTTACAAGTAAACATATCAATCAATTTATTTGTATGACATACAATTTATAGCAGTGCATAGTTGCCAACATTGTAAAAAAAAATTAGGGACACTTTTTTGTCTGTGGGCAGAGTCTTATTATATGGATATATAGAAAAACAACTGCGCTAAAAAGTAAATAAAATAGATAAATAAATGAATATAAAACGTGAGCTGCCAGCACACACACAAACAAAGTACAAGAACAATTATAGAATATAAAATGCAGCGCTACACAATGAAACGATCTAGGACAAAAATCCTAACACGTGAGTGATATCTTGAAAATAGTAATATGTGAATATTATGTGCAGAGTCCTTGGTCAGGAACTCTTATTTCAAATACGGTCCCTTATGTCAGGGGCTCAGAAAGTGATTACACCTCTATTAAAAGTGTACAAACAAACAAAAAAAAAAACGTGAGTATTCAATTCACAGCTTGAGATGTTTATAACATAGAGTCCGCACATGTGTTTCCAATAAGTGAGTAAAATCACTAAACAGGTGAGGAGAGTGAGGTGGAATAGTTCTTAGATATACTCCAAATACAAGAGACAGACAGTTCAACTGAAGTAACAGGAATAATACTGGCTTGTCTGAAGCAATCCTCAAAGAACAAAATAAGTGAAATAGGTACTCTTACCAACTTCGATGGACTCAAATACTAGTATTAGCAGTGAGTCAGATAAGCGTGATGGTCACTCCAGACCCTGGGCTCTGTATGGATCAATCAGCAGGGATGGTCGCTCCAATGGGAAAGATGGACCCACTCCTGGACCTGAGACCTTGCTTCTGGAACAGGAACCCAAATATGCGAGGCCAGCAATAAAAGGGCCAAGCTCATGGAACAGTGTAGTCCAAAGGAGATAAAAGAAAAAAAGAAAAATGCTCCCGATGGTGCAGGTCAAAAAAAACCTTTGAAGGCTTTTTATTAATAAAATTCACGTGATACAATTAAAAAGCAGTATGGGGTACCAGATGTACTACCCTCTTTCCCATTGGAGCGACCATCCCTGCTGATTGATCCATACAGAGCCCAGGGTCTGGAGTGACCATCACGCTTATCTGACTCACTGCTAATACTAGTATTTGAGTCCATCGAAGTTGGTAAGAGTACCTATTTCACTTATTTTGTTCTTTGAGGATTGCTTCAGACAAGCCAGTATTATTCCTGTTACTTCAGTTGAACTGTCTGTCTCTTGTATTTGGAGTATATCTAAGAACTATTCCACCTCACTCTCCTCACCTGTTTAGTGATTTTACTCACTTATTGGAAACACATGTGCGGACTCTATGTTATAAACATCTCAAGCTGTGAATTGAATACTCACGTTTTTTTTTTTGTTTGTTTGTACACTTTTAATAGAGGTGTAATCACTTTCTGAGCCCCTGACATAAGGGACCGTATTTGAAATAAGAGTTCCTGACCAAGGACTCTGCACATAATATTCACATATTACTATTTTCAAGATATCACTCACGTGTTAGGATTTTTGTCCTAGATCGTTTCATTGTGTAGCGCTGCATTTTATATTCTATAAGAGTCTTATTATAATTAGGGGACAGGGCATGTGTTTTAAGGTGAGATGTAGAGGGGGAAGAAAAATGCGCAGCAGCGAAAAATGGGTGTGGTTTCAACTGAATAGTGGGTGTGGCTTAAATGGGTGTGGTCTGAGTCTGAGATAAATGAGGGATGGAGGGAGAAAGAAATAGGGAGGGAAGGAAAGAAAAAGGGATGGAGGGACAACAGCCCCAGATCCTACACCACAATAGAAATATGTGTATTCCATAAAGTTTAACAATGTACAGATAAAGATATTCCAAACACCTGGTGTTAGCGCTTCAATTGTCCCAGCACCATGGTTGTTATGGTGTGGGGATGATTGAAGCACATTATTATTATTATTACATTGTAATATGAAATAGTTTAACTCATCATAATGTAGAATCAGTGGGAGCCGTGAGTGTGTCCCCTGCTGTCAGGTGTCTCTAGCGGAGTGCCTCCTTCCATCAGGCATTCCCAGCAGAGTCCCTCCTTACATCAGGTGTCCCCAGCAGAGTGCCTTTTACATCAGGTGTCTCCAGCAGAGTGCCTCCTTACATCAGGTGTCCCCAGTGGAGTGCCTCTTGCATCAGGTGTCCAGCAGAGTGCCTCTTACATCAGGTGTCTCCAGCGGTCAGTGTCCCCAGCGAAGTGCCTCTTACATCAGGTGTCCCCAGCGGTCAGTGTTCCCAGCGGAATGCCTCTTACATCAGGTGTCCCCAGCGGTCAGTATCCCCAGTGGAGTGCCTCTTACATCAAGTGTCCCCAGCGGAGTGCCTCTTACATCAGGTGACCCCAGCGGAGTGCCTCTTACATTAGGTGTCCCCAGTGGTCAGTGTCCCCAGCAGAGTGCCTGCCTTTTAAATCAGTGTCCCCAGCGGAGTGCCTATTAAATCAGTGCCCCCCAGCGGAGTGCCTCTTAAATCAGTGCCCCCCAGTGGAGTGCCTCTTAAATCAGTGCCCCCAACAGAGGGCCTCTTAAATCAGTGTCCCCAGCAGAGGGTTGGCTGCAGACGGAGGGTTGGCTGACACCGGCTGGAGAATTGTGAAGAGAGAAGCCGATTCATTGGCTGCACTGATCGGCCCCTCCCCTCTCCACTGAACACGAGGAACGAGAGGAGATGTAGCTGAACACAAGGGGAAAGAGCTCTCACGGCGGCCATTTTGTTGGAGCCAAGAGCCAGAACCGCTGCAGAGCCAAACATTCCCGTTTTTCCATGGACAAACGGCAAAATCTCGAATTGGGACGCCTCCGATCGGGACGAGGGTCCCAAAATCGGGATTGACCCAGGAAAATCGGGACTGTTGGCAACTATGGCAGTGGTTATCAACATAAAAGGCACAGAGGATCTCAACTGCAGATCATAAACGCTCCAACGGGCCACACATAAACTGTAGACATTCTAGAGAAGATGGGCAGAGACTACAGATATGTTACATGTGCTATTCGAGACTGTAAATCTGCTGCAAAAGATAGTTAATGGGGGACAGGTTATACGAGACTGCTAGAAATCACTGTCATTCCACCTTGGAGTCTGCAAAGGGCCAAACACAGCAAGTAGCAAAAGGCCTTATGTGGCCCTGTGCTAAAGTTTGGGCCGCAGGTATTCACAGTTACTGTTCACTATACAATACACAGTTTGGGTATCTCTACATAGTTGTGCTCTGATTCGAGCCTTTGGAATGTAAATTCTATTAAAACAGACTTTAAGTAATTTTTCATCTTTCCATCTATTAAATCTTCTGCCCTTTGTATACGAAAACATTTTTTTTTTTGCCAATAAATACCTTATACAGCCCACTTCTTGTTGTCTGGTCATTGGCCTAGGCTTATGACATCATGCACATCTCTTTCTCTTTTACACTCTTCTGAGAGTTTGCCAGGAAGGGAGGGGAGATGAGTCATAAGAGGACCAATGAAAGCTGCAGAGCTGAAGGTGTAATCCAGGAAGTGAACAGGCAGCAGCTTCAGCTGCCCACAGTTAAAATGGCTGAAGCCAGACTTAGTGTAGGGAGATTTCTGCAGAAAATTGGCAAGTTCAGAATCACAGTATATATAAAATATGCAAAGTGGTTGGAGGGAAGCTTCAGAATGGCAAAGATGTTTTTATTACAAATTATGTGAGCAGACTTCAGTTCCTTTTTAATAAGACACATATATGAATGATTTTTTTTCTGATGCCAAATGTATGGGCTCATCTTATTGTCACTACCTACATCATGGTCCCCAGTGAGGTTTGCAATGGCAGTATGTTATCTTTCAGCAATTGGTTCTTTTCAGAACGTCCCACAGACCTTCTATCACTGGAGCACTCAGAATGTGGTGCAGCTGTACATGGTAGCCTTCTAACTTCAGCTTGTTCAGACCTGGAAGCTGATTGGTTTTTATGCAGAGTTGCGCCAGATTTAGTAAATAAACCCCATTGTTTAGTAAGGCTTGATGTACTCATTCATAACAGAGTGTACAATAAAAGAGGCTAATATCGCTGTCTTTGAAACTTTGCTTCAATCCACTGTCCTCTGTCTGCGGTGTTAGAATATTTGGGTCTGAAAATAGAACCCACCCACTCAGTATCACATGTCTATCCACTCTTCTTGCTGGACCGTGACTGGTGACACTCGCACTGTACAAGTGTCAGCAGTTGTCCCAGGATTTCCTTTCTAGGGGTCCTTCACTTAGGGGGAGGATGGATTGACCCAGCTGCAGGCCTATCTGGCAGCGGAAGCTGCTAATCCCGCTTGAGAGATTTGCTGCACTTTTCCAGGAAATAAATCATGCTATCAGCATTGAATTTCTGTATGCCTGAAATACACATCTCTCAAGGGGACCCCTTCATGATACCAGTGCTATGTAATCTGACATCTGACTTTTTATTTTCTTATCTGTGGATTAAAGTGGATCTTATGACATTTCAAACGGCAAGGATGTACCATATTGCTGAGAGACAAACAGGCCTTTTAAATCAGGCAATACAAGCAACAGTGATTATGTACGAAGACTGCTAAACTATAGCAATCAATAGGATTGCAGTGCATTTAAGAAATGATCATATTTATACAGTAAGGCAAAGTTCTGTGAAACAAATTGCTAAAACCTTAAGTGACCAATCAGAATTCATTTTTTTTTCTGATTATGTTTATGGTTTACTGCACATAATGGCCCAGATTCAGAAAGGACTTACGACGACGTATCTCCAGATACGCTGTCGTAAGTCCAAATGTGCGCCGTCATATCTATACGCTTATTCAGGAAAGCAGATACGCCTGAATTATGCCAAGATACGACCGACGTAAGTCTCCTACACCGTCGTATCTTGGGTGCATATTTACGCTGGCCGCTAGGGGCGCTTCCGTAGATTTACGCGTCGAATATATAAATGAGCTAGATACGTCGATTCACGAACATACTTGCGCCCATCGCAGTAAGCTACGCCGTTTGCGTAAGGCGTACTTCCGGCGTAACTTTACCCCTCATAAAGTCATGTTAAGGTATGGGCGCATGAACAGCGTCGTATTTTACGTTGTTTGCGTAAGTCGTACGTGAATGGGGCTGGGCGTAGGTTACGTTCACGTCTAAAGCATTGAGCCGACGTATCTTAGGGAGTATTTGCGACGTGATTCTGAGCAAGCGCGCGCATGCGCCGTTTGTTCGGCCATGCATTTACATGGGGTCACGGTTAATTATAATATAACATGCCCACTGCCTTGCTACTTTGAATTAGGCAGGCTTATGCCCGCCCATTTACGTTACGCCGGCGTACATATATTAGCAAGTGCTTTGTGAATACTGTACTTGCCTCTTAATGTTACGACGGCGTAGCGCATATGAGATGCGCTACGCCTATCTAAAGATGCGCCGATCTCTCTGAATCCGGGCCAATATATATATCCCTAAACACAAGTTCTTAGTGGTATCTTGCAGTATCAGTTGGTGTTGAATTAATCAAGAAGCACAATATACATTCAGAATCATGCAAACACCTTAACAGTTTCACACCTTTAGGCTGGGTTCACATTAGTGTGCTGTGCAAATCGCATGCGATGTCTGTGCGATGCAAATTCAGTCATACAGATTGTATGCTGAATTTGGATTGCATTCGGACCAACGTCGAGTAGAACCCTTTTTTTTGGTCCGCACCAGCATCGAATCACATGGGTGATCACAGCCATGCGATCCCATTCATGTCTGAATTGACAGTTCGCACTGCGATATGCGAACCGATCTGGGGGTGTCATTAACTTTGTATTGATACTCCCAACGGTTCGTATATGGCAGTGTGAACTGGGTGCGATATGGGAACCTGCAGTGGATTTGCAGGGCTTCCTGCATCGCATCAATGTGAACCGTGCCTAGGCCCACCCTATACCTACAGGCAAAAAACCCTTATAAACCATGGCCCAATTTGTTCCAGTAGGGGTAAATAAATTCCCTCCAGATTCCCCAGAAGGCAATTGGATATTCCCTGGGTCACCAATTCCTGGTCTTATTACCTATAATGTTAATATCCTGATATTTATTTGTATATTTAGGAAAAAATCCAGGCTTTTTTCAAAACCATCTACTGAGCTGGCCAGAACTAGTTCTTGAAGGAGTCTATTAGGCCTCGTACACACGACCGAGTTTCTCAGCAAAAACCAGCAAGAAACTTGCTGGGATTTTTTTTTTGCCGAGGAAACTGTCGAGGATCCCGTCGAGCCAAAAAGAGAGCATGTCTTCTTTTTCCTCGACGGGAATGGAGAAATTTGCCTTGTCGAGTTCCTCGACAGCCTAACAAGGAACTCGACGAGGAAAACGATGTGTTTCGCCCGTCGAGTTCCTCGGTCGTGTGTACGAGGCTTAACACATTTTCACAGCTCTTACTGTGAAGAAGCCTTTCTTTATGTGGAGGTTAAATCTCTTTTTCTGCACATGTAAAGGGTGCCCCTTGTCTTCTGTAAAGACCTGAAAGTGAATAACTGTACACCAAATTCACTATATAGACCATACATGGTAATCCCATCCCCCCTTAATTGCCTTTTATTAAGAGAGAATAAATGCATTTCAGCTAATCTTTCCTCATAGCGGAGCTCCTCCATGCCACTTATCATTCTGCGAACTGGGGCACAAAACTGAACGGCATATTCCAGATGAGGTATTACTAATGATTTGTACAGGGGTAAAATTATATCTCTCTCTGGAGTCCATACCTCTCTTAATACAAGAAAGGACTTTGCTCGCTTTAGATCTTTGATCTACCAGATCATCCAAATTCTTCTTAAAGGGGCTTTAAAGGTTCATTTTTTATTTCCTAAATAGCTTCCTTTACCTTAGTGCAGTCCTCCTTCACTTACCTCATCCTTCCATTTTGCTTTTAAATGTCCTTATTTCTTCTGAGAAATCCTCACTTCCTGTTCTTCTGTCTGTAACCCCACACAGTAATGCGAGGCTTTCTCCCTGGTGTGGAGTGTCATGCTCGCCCCCTCCCTTGGACTACAGAAAAGTCAGGACGCCCACTAACACACAGCTTTTCTCTATATGCAATGTAGAGAGCGTCATGACTCTCCTGTAGTCCAAGGGAGGGAGCGAGCACGACACTCCACACCAGGGAGAGTTAGAGACAGAAGAACAGGAAGTGAGGATTTCTCATAAGAAATAAGGACATTTAAAAGCAAAATGGAAGGATGAGATAAGTGGAGGAGGACTGCACTAAGGTAAAGGAAGCTATTTAGGCGGAAAAAATTGTACCTTTACAACCCCTTTAAAGAGTTATTAAACCCAAAATCAAACATTCCTTACACTGCAACGCACCAATTCTTATGCCGCGTACACACGGTCGTTTTTTGTGATGAAAGAAAACAACGTTTTTAAAAACGTAATTTAAAATGATCGTGTGTACTTTGTCGACCAAAAAAAATTCGAGCATGCTTCAATTTTTTATGTCGTTTTTCAAAATGTCATTTTTTGTGTCATAAAAAATGATCGTGTGTGGGCTAAAACGACGTTTTAAACCCGCGCATGCTCAGAAGCAAGTTATGAGACGGGAGCTTGAATGGAACAGAGTGCCGCTGTACGTAACCCTGTGTGGGCAACGTCGTTTTTTATGACGAAGTTAGAAAAAAAAACGTTGTTTTATTTCATCACAAAAAACGACCGTGTGTACGCGGCATTAGATATGATGGCTGCATTTGTTTTCTCTTTTATTTTCACCTAGAGATTCTGCCAGCAAGTATGTTGTTTTTTTCCACAGCTTTCCTGAAGAGGTAGCGGTTTGAGAGTTGAGATAAACCAGTTACCTCTGAAATGGGTGCTTACAATGATCAGCTTTTATTTATGTAAAACCTTTATCCAAAAAGGAAAAAAAAAAACTTTTTCTAAAACTACTTAAAAAGTGTTAGATGGAGTTTGTTATTGTAATAATACTGTAATTTGCTTATTATTGTCTGCCTTGATGTTCTTTCCATCTACCTTTTTGACACTGTTCTGGAATAGAGCATGTAACATATTTAGCCAGTAGATAAATGTAATTGTTTTCCTTGCAACAGGTATTTAGTGGGAAGAGACCAGACTCAGAATTTTCTCCTCTGCCTCAAAATACTTTTAGAAAACCTCCCAGCCCCCCACCTTCTGAAGGTCAGCAGGCCCTGACCTGTCTTATTAGTGAAAAGGACATTTCTCTCTTTGAGAAGCTCGGAGATGGGTCTTTTGGTGTTGTTAGAAGAGGAGAGTGGAACACCCCTAGTGGTAAAATGGTAAGTTTACAACTTTGTTCAAAGAGCTATGATACATTTCTATATAGAGAAACACAGTATACCCTACTGCAGGAGCTAATTTTTTTGGTTTTAAAATTTGTAGTCAAAAACAAATGTAACAATTGTGGTCTTAGGCCGGCCATACACGGAGCAAATTTCTGGGGGAATCCCTTCCGCCGATCTATTGTATTCTTCCAGGAGGGGCACAGGGAAAGCCATCCCCGCTGAGATAAGACAGTAATTATCAGTAGTAGCTTTACCAGCCGCTACTGATAATCGCATGTAAAATCCAGCAGGCTGGTTGTATGCAAGGTGATTGATCAATCAACTTGGGTACATTCAGCCTGGCCATACATGATTCGAATCCCGGCTGTTTGTGGCCAGCCTTACTATGTGTCATACTGGAATATCAGAAATAGATTGCTGATTTAAAAAAAAATCTTATTAAATCCTCTTTAAAGCGGCTGTTTTTTTAAATCCTGCAAGGCAAAGTTTTAATGTGCTTGTATGCATCGCATACTAGCACATTATGTGAAACTTTCCTTAAAACAAAGCCCTCCAGTGGCCCCCTGTCACCGCTCAGAGGGCTTCTTCCATCTTCACCCGGTCTTCTTTCCGGGTTGGCGGGCTCTGGTCTTTTAATGGAATAAGCCGTGATGAAGTCAAGAGCCGCTGTTCGTGGCACAGGGCTCTGAAGGGACGGCATGGTATGCCGTTCCTTTGGAGTACATGCACCGGTGACGTTACCGCTGACTTCACAAATAAATATCTCCCTAACGGTGCATGTTTTGAAGATATTTACTGTACCTCTAGGTAAAAACCATCCATGGGAGTTACTCTCACTTTAAAACAGACCTTCAGTAATTTTTCATTTTTTCAACTTTCCATCTAATAAATCTGTTGCCCTTGTTTTAACTTTGGATAGTAAAACATTTTTTTTCTGCCAGTAAATAGCTTTAGGCTTATGACATCATGCACAGCTTTCTTTCACTCACGTGAGAATTTGCCAGGAAAAGAGGGGAGTGAGTCATAAGAGGTCCAATGAAAGCTGCAGAGCTGGTGGCGTGTGTCTGTGTAAATCCAGGAAGTGAACAGGCAGCAGCTTCAGCTGCCCACATTTAAAATGGCTGCAGCCAGACTTGGTGAAGGGAAATTTCTTCTGCATATTTGACAAGTACAGAATCACAGTATGTACAGAATATGCAAAGTGGTTGGAGGGAAGCTTTAGAATGGCAAAGATGTTTTTATTACAAATTATGTTAGAAGACTGCAGTTCCTCTTTAATTATCCATGTAATGTAGTTAGCCTCCCCCACACAATGCACTGGCCTAAGGCCTCATTCACACGGAAGAACCGTTCAGGTTCGCCTGTCAGTTTTGATGGCGAACCTGAACGGCCGCTCCATGCATCGCTATGGAGCGTCGGATGTCAGCGGAGACATGTCCGCTGACATCCGACCCTATCCGATCCGCTAAAAACAGACGTATGGGGGACACGTCCCCATCCGTCCATGCGGATCGGATCAGATAAGATCTGATGAAAACGGACATGCTGTCCGTTTTCATCAGATCGCTCCATAGGACACAGCGGTGCCCGACAAGCCCCTCCCCGCTCAGTGAGTAGAGAGGAGCTTGTCATCCGTCGGCTCAGCGGAGATCTGCGGACTGATCTCCCGCTGAGCTCCCGGGAGCAGGCGGACTCCGTAGCGACAAGTGTTAATGAGGCCTAACTCGCCAGTGCTCTTAAAACCTGAGCATTACTGCTGATTGGAGCAACGTTCATGAGGAGGAGTATGGATCACTGGAACCCGGCTCCTGCTTTGTGAATAGAAGTACTGGCCCAGTTCTCCTACATGCTGCCAGCACATGAATGGATCCTTGCTGCAGTACTTAGCATCTCAGAAAATGTAATACGGGCTAAATGCAGCCAGGAAACTAGCATTTGCAGAAACAGACTAACACTGACAGTCTCATATTTCTCAAATGACAGGTGTACGTCAAAAATTGTTAGTTATGAATACCTATCCATTACAAAAGCGTTACAAATATTTGATGGCAAACACTTGTGTGTCTGTATGTCAGTTCTGAAAAGTTTTACTACTTGAACTTGTACATTTTGGATAGACTTGACAATGTTCTTAAGCTTTTTCTTGTTTACATTAGATGATTTTGTGTAAGTGGTATTTGATATTGTTCTAAAAACAGTGTGCTAATGACATTTTCTGTGTCTTTCTACCAAGTTTAATGTTGCAGTTAAATGCTTGAAGACGGATGTTCTTACACAGCCAGATGCCCTAGATGATTTTATCAGAGAAGTCAACGCAATGCACTCCCTTGACCACGTCAATCTCATTAGACTATATGGAGTGGTCCTTACACATCCTATGAAAATGGTATGATGGGAGTAAAGCATTGTTATAATGTGATATAGACCTATAATGCTTGTTTTTTCTATAATTATACATTATTTATATAGCACCAACAGTTTGCACATCGCTTTACAATACGAGGGCAGACAGTACAGTTACAATACAATTCAATACAGTTTATTTAGAGGGTCCTCCCTTACTAGAAGGGAGGGTCAAATAAAACAAAGTTTATAACTGTGGGTGATGAGCTGATGGAGAAATTTCAAATACAGTTGTTAGGTATGGGTAGGATAGGCTTCTCTGAAGGGGGGGCGGGGTTGGGTTTCAGGGATCGTCTAAAAACTAATATAGTAGGAGATAATTGGACAGATTGGGTAAGAAGTTCCATAGGATTGGAGAGCCTCTGGAAAAGTCCTGGAGGGGAATGATGGGAGGAGGTGACGAGGGAGTTAGAGAACAGGAGGTCTTGAGAGGAACGAAGAGAACAATTAGGTTGGTATTTTGAGACAAGGCTAGTGATGTAGCTGGGGGCTAAGTTGTGGATGGCTTTGTGTTTAGACTTGCAGTATGTTTTTTTTGCTTTTATACCATGCACAAAACATTTGTACAATGAGTTGTTTGTAACTGCATAGCAGCATAGCTAATTATTATATTAGTACTGGAAACTGTCAATAGTCTGCTAAATAATCTTCAGGTTTTAGTTAAAGTAGAACTATAGGCCAATTTTTTTTTTTATTTTAGATCAAGCAAGGGTGGGTTATAACCCCAGTCAGATTTGTTTTCGCCATCTGTGTCCCATTTTGGAGTTTTCCTCTGACTTTCTGTCCCACAGCCAAACCGGAAGTGAGAAGAAATCCCTGCAAATTAAAGGAATTCCTTGGGTACCCCCAGTTCACCAGAACTAGTGTCCCCATTGGAAGAGTTCCCCTCTATTACTTTTCCGGGGACAACCTAAAATTTGGGGTTTTCTTTTACTTTCAATGATAATGGTAAATAGGATGAACAGAGGGGGTGAATCTCACTAACGGGGGCATGGGCAATAAAACCTGATAAGTGTTCTAATCCCCTTCCACTCTATCCAAAACGGAAAAAAAATGGGCCTTTAGTTCTACTTTAAGAAGATATTTAGTTGTCTTCTGAGCTGTGAAATACATTATAAATACAGTTGTGCTCATAAGTTTACATACCCTGGCAGATTTTATTATTTCTTGCCCATTTTTTAGAGAATATGAATGATAAAACAAAAACTTTTCTTTCACTCATGGTTAGTGTTTGGCTGAAGCCATTTATTATCAATCAATTGTGTTTACTCTTTTTAAATCATAATGACAACAAAAACTACCCAAATGACCCTAATCAAAAGTTTACATACCCTGGTGATTTTGGCCTGATAACATGCACACAGGTTGACACAAAGGGGGATATTTACAAAAGGCAAATCCACTTTGCACTACAAGTGCAAACTACAAGTGTAAAGTGCACTTTGAAATGCAGTTGCTGTAAATCTGAGGGGTAGATCTGAAATGAGGGGAAGCTCTGCTGATTTTATCATCCAATCATGTGCAAGCTAAAATGCTGTTTTTTATTTTCCTTGCATGCCCCCCTCAGATCTACAGCGACTGCACTTCCAAGTGCACTTTTAGTGCACTTTGCACTTGTAGTGCAAAGTGGATTTGGACTTTTGTAAATAACCCCCAAAGTGTTTTGAATGGCTATTAAAGGTAACTATGCTCACCTTTGATCTGTTTGCTTATAATTATTGTGTATATATAAAAGGTCAATGAGTTTCTGGACTCCTGACAGACCCTTGCATCTTTCATCCATTGCTGCACTGATGTTTCTGGATTCTGAGTCATGGGGAAAGCAAAAGAATTGTCAAAAGATCTGCAAGAAAAGGTAGTTAAACTGTATAAAACAGGAAAGCGATATAAAAAGATATCCAAGGAATTGAGAATTCCAATCTGCAGTGTTCAAACTCTAATTAAGAAGTGGAAAATTATGGGTTCTGTTGAAACCAAACCACGGTCAGGTAGACAAACTAAAATTTCAGCCACAACTGCCAGGAAATTTGTTCGGGATTCAAATAAAAACCCACAAAAAAACTTCAGATGAAATACAGGACTCTCTGAAAACGTGTGGTGTAGCTGTTTCAAGATGCACAATAAGGAGGCACTTGAAGAAAGATGGGCTGCATGGTCGAGTCGCCAAAAAGAAAGCCATCACTACTCAAATGCCACAAAGTATCCCGCTTACAATACGCCAAACAGCACAGAGACAAGCCTCAAACCTTCTGGCACAAAGTCATTTGGAGTGATGAGACCAAAATTTAGCTTTTTTGGCACAACCATAAACGCTACATTTGGAGAGGAATCAACAAGGCCCATGATGAAAGGTACACCATTCCTACTGTGAAACACGGAGGTGGATTGCTGATGTTTTGGGGATGTGTGAGCTACAAAGGCACAGGAAATTTGGTCAAAATAGATGGCAAGATGAATGCAGTATCTTATCAAAAAATCAGCCGGGAAGCTGCACATGGGACATACTTGGACATTCCAACATGACAATGATCCAAAACACAAGGCCAAGTTGACCTGTCATTGGCTACAGCAGGATACAATTAAGGTTATGGAGGGGCCATCTCAGTCTTTTGATCTCAATATTATCTAGCCACTCTGGGGAGATCTCAAACGTGCAGTTCATGCAAGACAGCCCAAGAATTTACAGGAACTGGAGGCTTTTTACCAAGAGGAATGGAAGACTTTACCATCTGAGAAAATAGAGAGCCTCATCCACAAATACCACAAAAGACTTCAAGCTGTCATTGATGTTTACGGGGGCAATACACAGTATTAAGAACTGGGGTATGTAAAGGGTGATTTGGCTAGTTTCTGTTGTCATTATGATTTAAAAAGTAAACACAGTTGATTGATAATAAATGGCTTCAGCCAAACACTAACCATGAGTGAAAGAAAAGTTTTGTGTTATTCATATTCTCTTAACCTGCCTGGCGGTCTTCCCGAGTCTGACACGGGGTTAGATTTTCCTGCTGCGAGCGGTAACCCCGTGTCAGTCACGGGCTTGCCTCGCTAGATCCACAGGCACAAGTTACTTACCTTGTCCCTGGATCCAGCGATGCCACCGCGCTGTGTGAGCGAGTGGGACCTCGCTCGATTCACACAGTGCCTCCGTGTGACGCCGATCTCCGTTCCCTGCGACGTTACGACGCACGGGGACGGAGAACAGCGCCAAATTCAAAAAAGTAAACAAACACCTTACATACAGTATACTGTAATCTTATAGATTACAGTACTGTATGTAAAAAAAACACACCCCCCCTGTCCCTAGTGGTCTGTCCTGTGTCATGCATGTCATTTTATATAATAAAAACGTTTCTTTCTCCCTGCAAACTGTAGATTGTCCATAGCAACCAAAAGTGTCCCTTTATGTCAAAAATAGTTTTAGATCAGCTAAAAAACAGCGATAATAAATTATAATCACTTGCAGAATTGTGCGATAGCGATTTGTGGGGAAATTCGTCATAAAAAAAAAAAAAAATAATGACAGCAACAATTCTGCAACTGAGCAAATTTCAGTGATTTTGATTTGATTACATTATTGAATAATTTTTATTATAATTATATTATTATTTGTTATAATTATTTATAATTATTTATTATATTATAATTTATAATTTTGTTTTTAAAAAAATGTCATACCCGGGATGCCTATTAGAAGCTTGTTTGGTCAGATTTAAGTGAGTTATTTCTAAAAATTACAGACCTACAATATAAAACGCCAAATTTCCTTGCAAATAATGGTACCGCTTTTAGCATGTTTTTTCTGACAGAATCATACCGCCAGGGAGGTTAAAAAATGGCCAAGAAATCATAAATTCTGCCAGGGTATGTAAACTTATGAGCACAACTATATATAGATATATATACACACACTTGAGCATGTTGCAGCATTCATACATAGAATTGAAAGTGTCATAAGTTTCTGTTTCATGTCAACCTACCCTTAAGCAACACAACATCTGCACATATAAACATCTTCTTGCCTGGATGCTATCTCTTACACAACCCTCCATTTTCATTTCCACTCCCTGCTTTGTACTGCCACTCCCATCCCCATATGAACCAGTTATCTAGTTGACATCAGAGGCTATTTCCTGCTTTAAGTGTGGACAGACTTGCTTTTGTGCAACCATACCAGTTTTCTTATCAAACTAGGTACTTCTAAAAGGCCTAGCCTGCCCTGCACATTTCTGAACACAGGTTGCAGTATGCATTCTGGGCACAGCATTTTCTAATTATTAGGCATAAAAGCCAAAAAATACAAGAGAATACCTGAACTCCTTCTAAAAAAAAAAAAAAATTCTAACTTTGGATAGAGTGGGAAAGGCTTAGAACCTCAGTTAATGTCCTTGGCAGGATTCATTTTCATTATTTAATGGTGAACATTATCAGAAATGTCAAAATTATATTTAAAAAAGCCAACATTTTACAGTTGTCAACAGGACAGGAATATAGGGGAAATCCTTCAGTTGGAACACATGTTCCAGTAAAAACTGTCAAAAGTGAATTTTCCCTTACTTTTTGGAGATTTGTACTTTTTTTATGTCACATCTCTGAGAAATGAAGGGAAATCTATTTGATGGAGACACATAGAGCCATATAATCTGACCAAGAATCAGATATTATCCTCCCCTATTCTATCCAAAATAAAAATAAATCTTTGCCTGAAGTTAGGATTCAACTGGTATTGGTATAGTTTCATAGTTCAAAGTTTCTAGGACCTGTTTGGGTCTATGTTATCAACTGTAAGGGCTGACAAGGAATGCATAGTGGGAAATGCTATATTTATTTATACAGATCTGTATGTGAGAGGTCAAGGCTAAACAAGAGATAGTTGTTAAAGAAACCGTAAAAAAGATTTTGGTGCAAACATTGACATTTGTAAAAAATTTCACAACTCAGTCTCTTAGTTATAGAAGAACCTGAAAACCTACAGTTTAATGTAGCATCTATGAAATTATTGCTTATCTCATACAGGTGACAGAGCTTGCTCCACTGGGATCTCTTCTGGAACGCTTGCGTAAGAACCTGAGTCATTTCCTCATCTCCACTCTATGTCATTATGCTATCCAGATTGCTAATGGCATGGCCTATCTAGAATCGAAGCGTTTCATCCACCGGGACCTTGCAGCCAGGAACATCTTACTCTCCTCTAATGACCTGGTAAAGATTGGGGACTTTGGACTCATGAGAGCGCTGCCAAAAAATGATGATCACTATGTCATGCAGGAACATCGCAAGGTGCCCTTTGCGTGGTAAGCATTTAGCTAAAATCTATAAAAACAATTTAGCCCAAAATAATTTTTACACCAATTTTGTATATATGCAACTAAACTGTAATGAGGGGCAATAAAGTGACTATACAGTATATCCCCACACAACGCCACAAAAACTTCACAAATAGTTTTACCCCAAAAATCTGCTGCTTCATCTAACATAGACAAAGTTAGATTGAAAAAAGACACAAGTTCATCTAGTTCAACCAATAAAAATCATACAATCCCATACACCCAATCCTATCCCCACAGTTGATCCAGAGGAAGGCGAAAAACCCCAGCAAAGCATGATCCAATTTTCTACAGCAGGGGAAAAAAATCCTTCCTGATCCCCCGAGAGGTAATCAGATTTTCCCTGGATCAACTTTACCAATAAATGTTATATATATATATATATATATACACCCCCAGTTAACTTACAGTATATATGTGCTAATACTATGTAGAGGTGCCAATATAAGGAACTTTCCACCTGTGATCTTGTATTGCTGGAAATCATCCTGCTAAACAGGAAAACTTCTATCTGAAAAAAAAACAATTTTGCCTGTATGAGTGAGACTCCCATTGTTGGTAGAGGCGTTCACGTGTGTCGGGTGTGTTAAGTTTATAATGATTAAAGCCTGGTACACACAATGAGAATATTGGAGGAATTATCGTCCTTTTTTATTTTTTGCATGCTAGTCTTATATCGAAAATGAAGAGGTTACTAAAGTTACAAAAATTCTCATATGACAGACTACAACTTTGGAAGTGATGTAATGTGTAGTATCGTATTGTAATGTATTCTTTTGTTTCCAAGCATGCGTGGTCTTCGCAGGAATACTGTGCTGATTACACAAAAATCATACGAGAATAATTTTCATGTTTGTCTCTTTGGTTAATTTCAATTTGAACGGTGGTGATCAGCAATCTCAAAAGCAGTGTACTAACGAGCAGATTATTGTAGGATCGCTTAGAAAGCGGTGTTTTTCATCCGATTTTCTGATTGTGTGTACTAGGCTTATGGAGAAATAATGGACACTTGAAAATTTTCACCATATGTTAAAAGGACCTTCAAACTTTTAATACATTTGTTACACTATTGGTATTTCAGATGTTATGTCACAGTGTTTCATTTACAGTGTTATCGCTTTTTTTATTTTATTTTGACATTATATATATATATCATTGGTATTGGTATTGTTTTGATACACACTATAATACAGTATATGTATTAAAAATGTGACTGTTGCTTGCTGTAGGTTGCATTGAAGAATTTGCGACTCCTAAATTATTACAACTGGAGAAAGGATGCTTGGCAGGGTTGCAGTTATTACATGTAGCAATTGAATATAATTATTGTTTAACCTTTTATATAGTCTGAAAAGTGAAACCTGATGGGTTGCTATCAGAAATGGACCTAATTTTTGGTTCATTCTCCTTTTTTGCTGTTCTCATACATCAGCCCCAAAGAGTTGTTTGAGGGCGAGTCTGCTGATCACCTGAAGTAGACAGCCTTGAAAATGCCAAACAACACAGTGTGCATGTTTCTCCTGCCTTACATGACATGAATGATAGCTGTAAGTAGCTAAAGTTCCTCCCACCAAGTGCCACCAGAAGTGACTTGTAACTGTGTTTATAGTCTGCAAATGAGGGCTGACACCTACAGCAGAAATATTAGAAAGTTCTTTGCTTTAAATTGTTGCCCCCTTCCATGTTCCTTCTATGGTACCATGATGTAAAGACCTCTTGTACAAGCATATGAAGCAGCTTTCAAAACCCCGCCATACCTTCCACGTATTCCATGTATTAACATCAAGGTGATAGGGCATTGATTGCAAGCTGACTCACTTTTAAATATTGGGCAGCTACAATGCCATAAAATGCCCACATCCAACAGTGTGCCAGCATTTCTTAGTACAGTAAGTTTCCTACTTAAAAACGAGTTCTGTTTTCGGGAGCTCGTTCATAAGTTTCACTTGTTCGCAAGTCCGGGAAAGATCAGAGTTTGCAGACAAAGGCTGCAAGTGATAATTAGTGTGTTCTGGCGAAGGGAGCCCCCCAGTCAGAACACACAGTTACAGCAAGGGAGATTGCTGCACCAACATTACTTGTGTCGGTATAGCGATCTGTAATTTTTTTTTTACATCAGCCCGCTGGGTTTAGGGAAAAAAAACAAAGTGTGTCTGCCCAGCTTTACAGGATTGGTCATGGAAACTCATGTTTGCATCTTTGAAAGTTTGCAGGCTGTTTGTATGTAGGGGACTTACTGTACACCTGTTTGTGTTAGAATGTACAGTTATTGTTGCCACACTCTGGTATGCTTCTACATTATCTATCATCCATATTTTGTGGGCCATGGTGAATAAGGGGGTCATCCCTGGGGCAGAAACTCAAATTATACAAAAGTTCACTATGGGAATTATAGGACAGCATAGGTAATGTATGTATGTTGTGTAGAAAACCCTACTAACTGAACAATCTGGCATCTTACTAATGTGTGAAATATTGTATGATCAATTACTACATTTATTGTTTCATACGTTTGGTTTATGCAGTCTCTACATTATCTTCATTTGATAGGTGTGCACCAGAGAGCCTAAAGACTCGTACATTCTCACATGCCAGTGATACTTGGATGTTTGGTGTGACACTGTGGGAAATGTTCACATATGGACAAGAACCCTGGATAGGGCTTAATGGTAGCCAGGTAAGACAGCATATAGACCAAAAAAACAATCTCTTGTATTGTTCTATGGGTAAATATATGAAAAAATAGGACTGTATAACTTAGAACTCACAAAAATATCTGCTCTGTTTTGTACTCGAGCCAATCTGAGCATGAAAGGATCTAGTAGTGTGAGGTGGCATTCAGCAGGACAATGTAAGGCTTAAGGCCCGTGAACACGATCTGATTTTCCGACGGGAATTTATTTGATGGCAGGGTTTTGTCGGAAGCTCCAACCGTTTGTGTGCTCTATCGGACAATTATTGTCAGATTTTCTGCCGACAAATGTGGGATAGCATGCTTTAAAATTTTCCGACAACAAATGTGTGATGTCAGATTATCCAATCGTGTGTAAAGAAGTCCATCAGAAAAAAATCCAAAGTACAAACGCGCATTCTCAGAAGCAATGCTAACCATAGCACAACATTAGCAGAAGTTGCCCAAAGGGTGGCGCTAAAGAGCTGAAAAAACACGTAGTTTCGTATTTGTTGGCTGACAAAGTTTTGCCGTCTTTATGCAGAACAAGTTCACAGCCAACGTCCTTCGGACAAAAGTCCTACGCTTTGTCTGTCGGAAATCCAATCGTGTGTATGAGGCTTAAGTTTACACTTGCAGTTGTTGGGAGCATAAATAAATATGGTTTAGCCACATTTTTACTGCCCCCTTTAAGCTGCAAGGGCTGTGGCTGCAATCTTTGCTTTACTACTCTGCAAAAATTTTCCCATCTGTTATGTTTAATATGCTGTACAGCCTGCAGAATGTAACTGATTCAATTGAATGTTGCTGTGCTGCAACTGGTTGCAGGTTTTTAGGGGTTAAAACAGGTGGTAAGGAGGCAACATAACACCTCACTGTATGCCAAACACCCTCTAAAAAGCTATTCACACAGACTGCTTTTCAGAGGGCATCACTAGGCCTAAAACTGTTTAGCCCCATACACACTATCAGTTTTCCTGCAGGTTTTTCTCTTCAGGTTTACCAAAACCATGTAGTGCAAGGGCCTGCCTGATTGCATACGAATTGAAACTCTCAGGCCTCGTACACACGACCGTTTTCCTCGACAAAATCCACCAAGAAACTTGGTGGCATAGCTTTTTTTGCTGAGGAAACCGGCCGTGTATATGTTTTTCATCGAGAAAACTGTCGTGGATCTTGATGAGAAAAAAAGAGAACAAGTTCTCTTTTTCCTCGTCGGGAGTCTCAATTTCCTCGTCGTGTTTCTCATTGGGCTGGTTTACAACGAGAAACACGTTTGTGTGTATGCTTAGAAACCCGCGCATGCTCAGAATAATGTATGAGACGGGAGCGCACCTTCGGTAAAAGTAGCGTTCTTAATGGAGATAGCACATTCGTCACTCTGTAACAGACTGAAAAGCGCGAATCGTCTCTTACCAATCTTTTACTTAACACGCAGTAACATGAGATTAGCAAAAGCAGCCCCTTTATAGTGCCGTTGTACGTGTTGTACATCACCGCGTTTGAGAACGACGAGATTTTGTCTTGACAGTGTGTACGCAAGGAAAGCTTGACAAGATTCTCGACAAGCCTAACAAGGAACTCGTCGAGGAAAACAATGTTTCTTTTACGACGAGTCTCAGGCCTCGTACACACGACCGAGAATCTCGTCGTAAAAGAAACGTTGTTTTCCTCGACGAGGTTCTTGTCAAGCTATCCTTGCATACACACTGTCGAGACAAAATCTTGTCGTTCTCAAACGCGATGATGTACAACACGTACAACGGCACTATAAAGGGGAAGTTCGATTCCACTGGCGCCACCCTTGGGGCTGCTTTTGTTAATCTCATGTTACTGCGTGTTAGTAAAAGTTTGGTAATTCGCGCTTTTCAGTCTGTTACAGTGTGACAAATGTGCGATCTCCATTACGAACGCTACTGTTAAGGTGCGCTCCCGTCTCATACTTTATTCTGAGCATGCGCGGGTTTCTTAGCATACACACAAACGTGTTTCTCGTCGTAAACCAGCCCGACGAGAAACACGACAAGGAAATTGAGACTCCCGACGAGAAAAAAGAGAGCATGTTCTCTTTTTTTCCCGTCGAGTTCCACAACAGTTTTCTCGACGAAAAACATACACACGACCGTTTTTCTCTGCAAAAAAGCTCTGCCAGCATTTTTCTTGATGGTCTTTGCCAAGGAAGGCGGTCGTATGTACGAGGCATTAAGGTTTTACCTCATATTAGATGGTTTTGGTAAACCTGAAGAGAAAAACCTGCAGGAAAACTGATAGTGTGTATGGGGCTTATGTTTTAGAGACTGAGACATCACCACTCAAAATAGTTTTTAACTGGGGTATGATGACTGCAGCTATCTGTCCAACGTAGAGATGGAAAATGATGCTGTTCTTAAGTGTAATCAGTTTTGTACATTTTTGTTACATTTTTCTGTAGAGCCTCATACACACGATCAGAATTTCGGATGAACGTTCGTCTGTTTTTTGTTGCATGCTAGCCTCATATCGAAAGTGAAGAGGTTTTTCACCATACGAAAATTCTCGTACGACAGAATTCATTTTCAGAAGTGATGTAACGTGTTGAATTGTTTTGTATGTAGTCTGTCATTTCTGAGCATGCGTAGTCTTGCTCTTTTGATTTCTTTGGGATGAAAGCCGTACTAATTATACGAAAATCGGACGTTGCGTTCACATGCAATTAAAATGTTATAGTCTGCACATCCAGCTTTTGTTGTACGAAAAACAGAATTGGTTGTTGAAACCACTGTACTAACTAGGGTTGTCCCGATACCACTTTTTTAGGACTGAGTACAAGTACCGATACTTTTTTTCAAGTAGTCGCCGATACCGAATACCGATACTTTTTTTAAAATGTGTCCCCAAATGCAGCGATGTCCCCCCACAGATGCAGCCATGTATCCCCCCATCCAGCCATTGTCTCCCCCCATCCAGCCATTGTCTCCCCCCCATCCAGCCATTGTCTCCCCCCCATCCAGCCATTGTCTCCCCCCCATCCAGCCATTGTCTCCCCCCCATCCAGCCATTGTCTCCCCCCCATCCAGCCATTGTCTCCCCCCCCATCCAGCCATTGTCTCCCCCCCATCCAGCCATGAAAATTGTGTCAAGGCCCGGGGGGGTTTGGGTTGGGGGCGTGCACGGGGGTAAGCGATTTTTCACGGGCAATTTATCGGAGCAACAGCTGGTGTTGACACTTCTAGGTTTTGTGAGGCCTTAGGCAAAAATTATAGACATGAGGCCCTACTCAAATGTCACATCCTTTGCAGGGGTTAAGGAAGAACCCCAGGGTGGAACATCTTATTACTACTGCTGCTGCTTGTGTGGGTGGGATGTGTATTGCACCAATCACATGGAATGAATAGGAGAGGAGGGTCAGCAAGGATTGGCACAGTACACATCACACCCACACAAGCAGCAGTAGTAAGATGCTCTGCCTCAGGGTCCTTCCTGAACAAATGGGGGTGGGGATGGGACTGGGAACAATGGGTTAGGGGAGAAGGAGGGGGTAAAAAGGGGGAGTGAATATGAGATGAGTGATGGGTAGAGGAGAACTGGAGTGAAACTGGGGGATCCTGGTCTGTATAGGGATAAAAAAGGAGGAGGATTTGTGCTGGCATGGGGGGAGGGGAATAGATGGATGTCAATGGGACTGGTGCGGGATGGGGAATACTGTTGGTTGGTGAGAAATAGCCATAGTATAATACAAGCAAATAGGCTGGCAGGGAGGGGGAAAGAAAGAGAGTATGGCGGTGGGTGGTATGTACAGGAGGGGGCACAGAGTGTATGGCGGTGGGTGGTATGTGCAGGAGAGGGGCACAGATTGTATGGCAGTGGGCGGTACGTGCAGGAGGGGGGCACAGAGTGAATGGGGGTGGGTGATATGTGCAGAAGGGGGGCACAGAGTGAATGGGGGTGGGTGGTATGTGCAGAAGGGGGGCACAGAGTGAATGGGGGTGGGTGGTATGTTCAGAAGGGGGGCACGGAGTGAATGGGGGTGGGTGGTATGTGCAGGAGAGGGTTGAAAGTATTTAGTGTGAACAAGCCCTAATGCATTGCTCCAGCACTGCAGAGACCACTACTATGCACTGAGAAAGTGAAACACACACACACACACAGCACCAGAACTGGCCTCGCACCTCCCTGCAGACATTTCTCTCACCCCCGGCATCTCAACACTCTTCCTCAAGTTGCTGCACACTAATAGCTCCCGGAAACTTGC
Organism: Rana temporaria; assembly: GCF_905171775.1. Taxonomy (NCBI): domain Eukaryota; kingdom Metazoa; phylum Chordata; class Amphibia; order Anura; family Ranidae; genus Rana; species Rana temporaria. The sequence continues at coordinate 197,405,020 of NC_053492.1, forward strand.
AAAACCCTGCCAACTTACCACAATGCACATACCCTGCAGAATGGACTTGCGCTGCTTGTATCCCTCCCCGTGGGATAGCCGATCTCGGCCAATGAGCTCTCAGCGTCTCATTCATTCCCAGTGCTTTGAGGGTGGAAGAGCTGTTATGCGGTGTGGACGCAGAGAGATGATGTCATCCCTTTGCCTCTGATACCAGCGCTGTAAGGACGAAAGAGCTGTGATGTGGGGCGGGCGCAGAGAAGCGGGTGGCTTCTCTCATCCACATGCCTCTGATCCCCCAGGCTCTCTCACCTGCCCACTCTTGTGAAGCACCGGGCTCCCTCACCCGCGGCCCGGCTGCAGAGACGCAACGGCCCGGTAGTGGGCCACGGCCCGGGGGTTGGAGACCACTGGGTAAAGTACTACGGCCGGCCAGGAACATTACAGCTTTGAATAGCTTTGTAATGATTGGCGCCACGCTGCGTGTATAGACACTCCCCCTCGCTCGAGATTGGACAGTTCACCCGAGCAAGGGGGAGTGTCTATGCGTGGCGCAAATCATTACAGCTATTCAAAGCTGTAATGTTCCCGCCCGTATTACACAGTCAGCGGCGTAACGGCGGCGGATCGCAGCGGCGAATTGCGGCTCCGGTGGCGGCGGTCGGCGGCGCGGCGCGGGGGGGTTAAGTATTCTATTTGTGTATCGGGGCGGGGTATCGGCGTCTGACTACCGCCGAAAAAACTCGGAATCGGTCCCGATACCGATACTAGTATCGGTATCGGGACAACCCTAGTACTAACCATCCAAAAATCGTCAGATCGTTCATTGGATGAAATTACTTGTTTACTGTGTTCGGGCCCTAAGTCTCGTTACTGCAGGTCAGGAAAATTATGGTATAATGCCTGCAAAAACATCCGCTTACATAGCAGCCTGTAGCAGTCACTACCGAACTATCAGAATCATGATGTGCAACATTCTGATCAGGCATGTTTTCCCTTAGCTTTCCTTTTCTATTGCATGGCAGCTTTCACATCCATGTGTTATATGCAATCCAGACTTAGTGTGCAAGTGGCAATATATAAAGCAGTATTAAATCTAAAAGCAATAATTTAATTTACCAATCCTTAAATGTGGTGGCTGCATTATTTTCATTTATAAGGCCTTTTTTCCCCTCTTTGTTTTCACCTGGTGAACTGTCCAGAGTAAAGCTGGCCATACCCTGTTTTATTTTTTATTTTCATTCAGCCAGTCGGCTGGAAAAGTAAAAAAGAAAAGAAAAAAAATTATTTCATATTACTGTTACTGTAAGTGCTTAAAAAGTATTAGAGTTCATCTTTAATTTGTCAGTCAAGTACATCTGAATCTGCCAGTGCAAAAGCCTTATACACACCATCGGACTTCCATTGGACTTCTCTGGATTTTTGTCCGAAGGGGCGTTCGGCGTGAACTTGGTATGCATACAATTACACAGGGCAGAACTTTTTCAGCCAACATTCACCAAATCACGTGTTTTTTCATTTTTTTACCGCCACCCTTTGGGCAACTTCTGCTATTGTAGTCTGATGTTTAGCATTGGTTCGGCGCATGCGTGTTTGTACTTTGGAGCATGTTAGTTTGAGAGCATGTACAGCGAACATTTGTCCGTTGAAAAACCGACAATTGTCTGATGGAGCATACAGATGGTCGGATTGTCCGATAAAACACGTCCGTCGGACTGTTGTTGTCAGGAAGTCTGATCCTGTGTATAAGCCTTAATACTACACTCTCCCCAGAATGACTATGCTGCTGTCCAGAGGTGTCTCCATTGCTCCACCTTTCAGAGTGGAGACACACTAAAGCCTTGTACACACGATCGGATTTCTATCGGACAAATCCGTGGATTTTTGTCTGAAGGGGCGTTGTCCGTAAACTTGTTCTGCATACAGATGGCAGAACTTTCTCAGCCAACATTCACAAAACCACATGGTTTTGCTGCTCTTTAGCACCACCCTTTGGGCAACTTCTGCTATTGTTGTCTTATGGTTAGCATTGGTTCGGAGCATGCGTGTTTAGTCCGACGGATTTGTGTACACACGATCGGATGATCCGACAGAATACATTTGTTGTCGGACAATTTGAGAGCATGACCATCCAACATTTGTTGTCGGACAATTTGAGAGCATGACCATCCAACATTTGTTGTCGGGCAATTTGAGAGCATGACTATCCAACATTTGTTGTCGGACAATTTGAGAGCATGACCATCCAACATTTGTCGGGCAATTTGAGAGCATGACTATCCAACATTTGTTGTCGGACAATTTGAGAGCATGACCATCCAACATTTGTTGTCGGACAATTTGAGAGCATGACCATCCAACATTTGTTGTCGGACAATTTGAGAGCATGACCATCCAACATTTGTTGTCGGGCAATTTGAGAGCATGACTATCCAACATTTGTTGTCGGGCAATTTGAGAGCATGACCATCCAACATTTGTTGTCGGGCAATTTGAGAGCATGACTATCCAACATTTGTTGTCGGGCAATTTGAGAGCATGACTATCCAACATTTGTTGTCGGGCAATTTGAGAGCATGACTATCCAACATTTGTTGTCGGACAATTTGAGAGCATGACTATCCAACATTTGTTGTCGGACAATTTGAGAGCATGACTATCCAACATTTGTTGTCGGACAATTTGAGAGCATGACTATCCAACATTTGTTGTCGAAAATCCGACAACAATTGTCCAAGCATACAGACGGTCAGATTATCCAACAAAACACATCCATCACATAATTGTTGTTGGAATATCCGATCGTGTGTAGGAGCCTTAAGATAAAAAGTTTGTTACTGGCTGGATCACCAGGTGAAAAAAAAAGAATGCAGTCACCACATTTAAGGATTGCTAATATATTACATTTTTATTTTGCCTTTAATACCACCTAAACAAATTTACCTTGTTTGTTACAAAAAAAGGGAGCATAAACCCAGAAAAATAGCTTATATTCTTCCTAACAGCCTATTTAGGAAAAGGAAATGTTGGTTAATTTTTCTATGTTTCGTGTAGTTGACATGATGTCTGGAATCCTGTATTCATAATATAAAAAACTAAATTTTAATGTTTCATGTGATTCATTCTGAAAATGCTAGGTGCCTGGCAGTCTGTACCTTCCACATTGAGTCACAGACATAGAATACGCATGCAGCCAGTGAAGGCAGGCTGAAATCATCACTCATGAACTGCATACTCGTTCTAGATCAATACTTCATAGTATTGAAAGCCACTGGATCAGCATGAGAGCCAAGCAAGAAGGATTTTGCATAAGAGGGGTTGAGCAGTGGCAGCACACTGATTCCCCACCCTATAGGTGTCCTTGATTTGCTCTGGATTTATAGTGAATTTGTGAAACAAATAGATTTGTTTTTTCTATATAGAAATATACTTCATGCTCACAATGGATGTTTTTTCTTTTACATATGTTGATACAAATGATGTTGTCTTTAAAACGTGTTTTATTTATTGTACTATGTTTTTGTATTTATGTCCATGATTGTTTGGAAAATCATTAGATAAGTTAGTAAACAGAAAATATATTTTTTTTCCCAAGCCACTTCTCAAGTCTTGTAAATGGGTTGTTTCAGCATTTCCCACAGTAGGGTCTGTTAGACCCCTTACATGCTGGGGCTGCCTGTGCATTAACAGTAAAGTGCCACTTGTTTTAGCGGCGCATTACCGCTTTTTATGCAATCCTTTTCGACCGCTAGCCAAAGGGTTAAAAACTCCTGTGTTGCTGCGCTTCCGAAGTGCTTTTCAGGCACTTCGGAAGTGATGCTTATTCATTGCAATGGGCAGGGCGTTTTGGGAGCACTGTATACAGCGCTCTCAGACCGCCCCAAAGATGCTGCTTGCAGGACTTTTTCTAACATACAGTAAGCGCACAGCCCCAGTGTGAAAGCACCCATTGCAATGAATGGGAGGCAGTTTTCTGGCGCTTTACAGCTAAAATGTCTGATAACTGTCTCAGTGTGAAAGGGGTCTTAGAACTTGTTAAACTGTAAATAAAACTAGCTATTCTTTTCATGTGCTAAAGTCCCTGTTCACACATTTTGCGACTTGTCATGCAAATTGACAGCTCCAAATAGAATGACAAGTCACACCCTATTGTTGTCTGTTCAAATCTGTGCTACTCTGACTGTGCTGTGCCGCACTAATTTGAAAAAAATTTCCTGCGCTATTTTTTGCAATTTCAGGTGCGACTTGCATAGACATCTGCACCTGAAATCGCATTGACCTGCAGCTTTGAAATCTTACTATTTCAAGGGAAGTAGCACACATTCAAAGTCGCATTTAGTGTAAATGGTGGCTAAAGGAAGCATGTGTGATTCACAAACCCGCCAATATGACAGTGCTGGTTAAAGTATAACTAAAGGAAACATTTTTTTTTTAATAGAGTGCAGAGGGATTAGAACCCCTGTCAGTTTGCGTTGCTGTCTATGCCCCCCTTAAGGATTTCTATTTGTCCTTGAATTATCATTGCAAGTAAAAGTAAAAGAAAATCCCACGTGTCCCCGGAAAAGTAATAGAAGGTATATCTTCCAATAGGGACACTATTTCCCGTGACTGGGGGTCCCCAAGGAATTCCCTTAATTTACAGGGATTTCCTCCCACTACCTGTTTAACTATGGGAAAGGAAGTGAAGGGAATCTTCACAATGGAGAAATAGATGGAGGAAAAAAAATCTGACTGAGGTTATAACCCCCCCCCCCCATTACTTTATCCAAAAATGAAAAAAAAAATATGTTTTACCTATAGTTATACTTTAATAGTTGTCAGAACAAACAGAAGGTATTCAGGTACCTTTCAATCCAGGGTCACCTGGAGCTGCTCCACATATTTTGCACTTTCTGAAAGTGGACATTGGACACATTCCCAGCCCATATCTGTTGGCGTGGTCATTGTCCCCCAGGTAATTAATGCTTGTACAAATTGTGACTTCTACAAAGTACCTATTTTAATACATGCCTTGCTACAGCTTCTGGCTTGTTGTCTTGCCACAAAGAGCCTCAGCAGCCTCTCACAGAGCCCAAAATATGGTGGATTAACTGCATGTACCTGTGACCTTTTTTGGTTAATTAACTATAGTTTATGACCACAATAAACTATTGTTTAGTAGATCCTAAAATACACTGTCTAGTACACAGTCCTGCAAATCTTCGACTTTTAATACAATTTGAATTCAAAGTGGTTGTAAACCTCAGACATAAAATGTGAACAAAGCATATCTCTCGGTAGTGTATACTTGTCTCAGTTAAAATCACTAAGTGTAATTTCTGTCTACTGCTTTGTTCCTCTGCTATCAGCATGAATCACTTTTGACAAGTGTTCCTGACACCAAGAGAAAAATGGTGACAGGGAAGGGACCTCCAGCACACAGCCTGTGATTGAGAGCATCAGCTATGTTCCTGTGAGCTGTGTGAAGGGTGTGCCTCTTCCCTCCAATCAGCTCTCAAGAGCTCTCCTCACTGATCTCTGCAGAGTGTAACTTCAGCTCTCTGCCCCTATTTTTCTGACAACTCAGACAAGCTTCTAAATTCAGTACTGAGCAGATAAAGAGAAGACAGAAGAAAGTGCTGCAGGTAAACAGATACAACTTGTGTTAGGCCCCGTACACACGACCGAGTTTCTCGGCAGAATTCAGCCAGAAACTCGGTCGGAGCCGTATTCTGCCGAGAAACCCTGCCGTGTGTACACTTTCGGCCGAGGAAGCCGACGAGGATCTCGATGAGGAAATAGAGAACATGTTCTCTATTTCCTCGTTGTTCAATGGGAAATTTCGGCTCGCCGAGATCCTTGGCGGCTTCACAAGGAACTCGACGAGCAAAACGATGTGTTTTGCCCATCGAGTTCCTCGGACGTGTGTACGGGGCCTGAGAGTATTCGTTTCATCCCAGTGTATCACCTAATGACAGTCACTTCACTGGGTATATGGAAGGGTTTACAACCAATTTAAACTTTTCTTTAAATGGAGTTTTAAATAAAAGGGGAAAGCATACTGAACGGGATCTACCAAGACTGGAGCAGCCAGAATGTGGATCAGCTGTGCAGGGAACCAATCAGCTTCTATCTTTCATTTTCAATGCTTGACTGCACAAGCTGAAGCTGACTGGTTACAGCTGCTGTAGTTTTAATACATTCCCCACATTGTTTGTCCACACACAAAATCTCAAGAAAGGAAATTGTGTTGTCTGGGACAGCCAACCAGATTTCAGCCTTTTTGTACAAGTTAGGAAGTGAAAGAAGTCTTTGTACTAGTTGCGAATTACATAGACTTTTTGCCATGTTTTTTTGTACAAGATACACCACGTTCTCATTAGCTTCTGCTTGCAGTCTCCCCATTCTTTACTAACCATACATCTTACCTTTTTCTCTACTCTTTGCAGATTCTTCATAAGATTGATAAAGAGGGTGAACGTTTGCCGCGGCCAGAAGACAGCCCACAAGACATTTATAATGTTATGCTACAATGCTGGGCTCACAAACCTGAAGACAGACCAACATTTGTTGCCCTCAGAGACTTTCTAGTGGAGGTAAGGCCAGGACACAAATAAATAGCACATCTAGCTAAATTGTGTAATATTAAAAGGAGCAATAAGAGAAAAATATCACATAACATGTGTTGGTCCAGACACATTGGGATTCCAGATACTATGGGGGGTCCTTGGCAAAGCCCCATTAATGTTACACAATATTAAATACAGATGTCTGGTTTGGAATCAAAGTGGAATATCCAATAAATTGCAGATTTAGAGCCAGTTCTTTATTTCTGTCTAAGTTTAAAGGGTTTTAATGGTTTGTTGTGAAGCAATAATCACATTTGCTGACATTACCTTATTTTTGTCCTTTGTACTCTAGGCCCAGCCAACAGATATGCGAGCACTGCAAGATTTCCAGGAGCCGGACAAGCTGCACATCCAGATTAATGATGTAATAACTGTCATCGAGGGCAGGTACCAGTTCCCTCCCACCTGGGAACTTAACATGTTCATTGCTTCATACACAAGTATTAATCCTGCAATGCTGAACTTCTGCACCGGTGGCACTATACATTGAAAGGGAGCACTCACAGAACGTACAATGACACAGTGAATATGTGATGTCTTTGAAGAGATATAGACATTTTATTTACAGAGTACCTAACCCCCCTTTCTAAATTAAACCCACCGATACCTTCATCATGTTGCCCTGCCACTCCATTGGTTTGTCGGAACCTGTAGGAAATATCTAATGCTTCTGGGTATAGCTGGCCTTTTCCTGTTCCTCCCATGATGCAGTGCTCAGGCCTAAGTTGCCAATCACTGTTCAGAATGTTCAATCATTGGTAAAGGTTATTAATTGTTTTTAAGCTCTGTCACTGACCAACATGACACATACAAAAAAAAAGAGACCTTGGGTGCCAGCAGATGCAAGGGCATGGTGAAGGTATCAGGGGGTTGAGTGGTTGCATTTTTAAGAGAATCTTTTACTTTGCTCAGAATAGGCAAACTGATATATGGAGATTAAGATAGGTTTTATCCAAAATTGCGTGCCTGTTTCCTGATTCAAGTGTACTGTATTTTAAAAAGCCAAGTAGTTCTTCAGGCGCCTTGAAGCCCAGTGACTAAATTCCTTCATGAAGTAACTGGCCAACTTCATCGCATGTGCAGCTGCTGTGACGTTTTTTTATTTCACTTTTATCTTGCCACATTGTAGTAGTAGTGCTGGGAACTGATGTGTTTTCATACAAACTAAGTACTATGTCCAGTAGGCATATATGCTGTTTAACAACAAAGGCCTGGGGAATGCCCAGGAAAAACCAAGCCTACTTACCGACCAGCTCGCAGACAACCAATTAACCTGTCTAACAGTATGCGTTAAAAACAGGGGTTTTGTCCACATGCATTTGCAAACACATGCGTGAGCCACAGAGCCGCGTCACGGCACACTGGAATCTGTGGTCCTAACACTAAACTGTGAGTGTCCCCACAATGGAGGCACATGCATTCTGATGGATAGATGAGGACAGGTGGACTGAAGGGGAGCCACCCTTTCTTAAAAGGTACAGTAGCACACCAAACACCCAGCATGTAGCTCAATGGCTGCAAAGGTGTTGGTGCATTGCTAGACCAATACAAACAGCAATGTGACTGGTTTCCACCGTCAGCAAGAGGGGCTTCTTATATTGGTGGAATTTTAATGTCACAACACTCCTTACAACCAGTCTGACTTTTAGAAGCTCACTGCTTTTGAACTTATGGAGAGGTCTATGAGAAAAAGATAAAAGGATGCTTCTGTGCGAGAAGTGACTTTTTTTTTCTAAACCTATAGGTGTAGTTTAATAATAAAAGAATGTTGGTGTCTAGATGACATCAAAATGACAAACTTCTAGGTGAGGAGAAAATGCCCAACAAGCACTGCCCATCTCCCAGCTGAAGCAACCAGTCACCAGGTCCACCGTGTGGGATGTGTATCTATGCTTCTGTGAAAACTGATTTTCAGAATGTCTGTGTTTGTAAAGGATCATTAAGGCAGGGCTGTGCAGGCGGCGAGATGACAAATTATTTTGTTCAAAACTAGCTGTGTTTGTATTTCAGGCAGACACTACAGGTACTCTTTACAGAACATGTTTCATGGTATGTAAAGTTGTTCTAGAAGGTGTAAATATAGCTGGAAACATTTCTTATATAGTAACTGGTGGCTTTGCTTTAGACTTGTACCCTCCTGTTATTAGAAGCCACATTTCTTATTTCCCTAAAGCTTATTTTGTGTTTTGTGACAGCAGCTTATGTGATTGGTTGATATTCTAGGATTGTTCTCTAGTGGTTTTAGTGATCGTTCTTTCTAATGACTTGTTATATGCGTCGGTTTTCTGTAAAAGGTGTTCTCTTCCTAATATACTGGAAAATCAGGGGTTACTCATAGAGTGTGCCATTGACTCACCCTATGGTTAGGTTATCAGGTCTGGGTGGAGAGCTACATGTGAGTCATGGAGGAGCGCCCATCACAACCACACCTCGTAATTGTGCCCGGGCGTCAGGGACAGGCTACGTAGACTGATAACTGCAGCCCAGCTTGAATATGTGTGCACAGATTAACTCACACACACACGCACACACACACACACACACTACCATATAACCTAACTGACAACTGTAAGAAGCTCTTGTTTCAAAGCAGGACTATTATATTACACATGGTCATCCAGGATATTGTATATTTTAACACTAATCCACAACAACAAAAGAACTGAACAGGTATATATAAAGAGTTTCATGATAAGCAAAGCTGATTTTCTGGAGCTCCCATTTGTATATTTAAAGGCCTTCTGCAAGTAATATGGTCCTCTGCACTAGGAAATTATTTTTAAGATCCTGTTTTTTGAATATTTATCACAAAATTACATTCTTTAACAGTTGTATAGAGCAGGTGGGAGCATTGAGTAAATATAGCTGTGTAAATCAATTTGCTCTTCTGGCTAAGACAGATTGGGGTAATTTCAGGTAACTATTTGAAAAGATCCCTAGTAGCAAATATTCAAACGAGAACTTTGAAGGCCGAAGTGGAGAAGGGTTCCATGTGAGCAGAATTTGAGAATCACAGGGGTTGTCTTCGCTGACCTCCTCCTAAAGCAGGCTGCACACATTACAATCTGAATGTACAATCTCGTGTTAAATTTACCAGCTGTGTAGTATGTGGGCCTTTCTAAGTATAGAACAATGCAATGAATTGTTTAGGTAGCCCATAGCTCTATGTAATCTGATTATTTTGCATAGACTCTACAATTGGATTGTAATGCAAGTGGCCAGCTTTGACCTTTTTAGTGACTAAGGCCCCTTTCACACGGACGGATAGAATGGTGCTTTTAGTTGCAGATTTTACCGCAGCTAGAAGCACACAATGCTTTCCTATGACACCCTTCACACACTACGGTTACCTGCGGTTTTGTTACCCGCGATTTTGTGCGGATAGAAAAAATAGAACTGAATGCGTCCAGCTGCGAAGTCCCGTAGCTATCGGCACATAACCACAGGTAACCGTAGTGCACTGTGTCAGCTGCGTTTTGTATGAACTCCACGCCTAATTTCAAATAAAAAACGGCATGGGGTTCCCCTCAAAATCCATACCAGACCCGTATCCGAGCACGCCGCCCTGCCGGCCAGGAAAGGGGGTGGGGATGAGCGGGCATCCCCCCTTCTTAACCGTGCCAGGCCGCATGCCCTCAACATGGGGAGGTAGGTGCTTTGGGGCAGGGGGGCCCCCTGCGGCCACCCCACCCCAAAGCACCCTGTCCCCATGTTGATGAGGACAGGGCCTTTTCCCGACAACCCTGTCTGTTGGTTTTAGAGGTCATGCGGGCAGGGGGCTTATCGGAACCTGGGAGCCCCCTTTAATAAGGGGCCCCCCCCGATCCCGGCCCCCTACCCTAGGTGAATGAGTATGGGGTACACACTACACAGGGTTTTTCAAGTAATTTATTAGTCAGCTCCGGGGGGCGTTCTGCCGGGGCCCCCGCTTTCTTCTTTTAAGCTCTTTTACGAGCGAGGGCCCCCGGGCTTCTTTGGTATCTTGTGGGGGGGGGGGGGGGGCGTACGTTCAGAGACAGTTGGGCGCTTTTTTCAACTGCCCCGGAACTCATTCAATGTTATCCTATGTGACCATGTACACAGTCTTGTTTATTGCCGTTTTTAGGCAGTTGCGTTTAACAGTGTTACTTTGAAAGCAAAAAAATTGGTTTAGACGCAGAAGATTTCCACGTTTCAGCAGCGTTTCGTTTATAGGCGTTATTCGTTTTTGGCCATTTAAAAAAACTTATTTTTTTTAAACTCTTCTTAACGCAAACGCGGCATGTAAACGCGGCAAAACTGACATTTTAAACGTGGGTTACTATCTGTCAAGTTTAACCATTTAGGAGCAGTTGTAAAAGCAACACAGTTGCTTCTCTGTCTATGATCGCAATACTTTTAGTTACTGACCTAGAACAAGACCACATTGGGGGTTATTTACGAAAGGCAAATCCACTTTGCACTACAAGTGAAATTGCACTAAAAAGTGCACTTGGAAGTGCAGTCGCTGTAAATCTGAGGGGTAGATCTGAAATTAAGGGAAGCTCTGTTGATTTTATCATCCAATCATGTGCAAGCTAAAATGCTGTTCTTTTTATTCTCCTTGCATGTCCCACTCGGATCTACACTGACTGCACTTTCAAATGCACTTGTAGTTTACACTTTTAGGGGAGAAAAAAATGATCTGTAAAGTTGTTGTGGGTCAGTGCCTCAAAGTATTAAAGCTATTGGATTAACATGAAACCGCTAAAAAAATTTCAAAGAGAGGTCCAAAATGGCAGCCTCTTTCTTCTTTAACTACACGTTTCCTTTAAGTCTATCAACATACCTTCTAATGTTTCAACACAAGTTCAAGGGACTCCTTTTAATACGTATGGAGCTAAAGGACATGCCCCTGTTACATAGGCCATGAAAAACAAATACACAAAAATTATTGGTTAAACCCATAACTGCTTTTTTCCCCACCATTTCTTTTCTATTATACTGGCTTTTAAAAAAAATTTTTTTTTTAAAGATGATATGAGAGATTTAGTATAGTCTAACATATTTGGGTGATTGTTTACAATCACTTTAACTACCATTCAGTTTAAAGGAACACTAAAGGCAGAATTTTTTTTTTTTAAAATAACAAACATGTTATACTTACCTCCACTGTGCAGCTCGTTTTGCACAGAGTGGCCCCGAATCCGGTCTTCTGGGGTCCCTCGGCGGCTGTCTCAGCTCCTCCTCACAAAAGCTTTCCACGTTCATGCGAGCTCCCTCGCATGGTGGAAAGCTTTTGCGAGCGCGCTCCCGTAATACAGCGGCGTCCATAGCCGCCGACTTTATCACTCGGCCCCGCCCCCGGGTGAGGTAAGTAAAACGGGGGCTCGGGGGGGGGGGGGGGGGGCGTTGCTGTCAGATGTTTTTTTACCTTAATGCATTGGGTGAATTAAGGTAAAAAAAACTTTTACCTTTACAACCCCTTTAAAATAGACATGAGCCCCGGTTCACACTGGTGTGGTTTGTCTTACAATTTGACTGTTCAAAGTTGCATGACAAGTCACACCCCATTTCCGGCAATGAAACCATTCAAATTGTTGCAACTTTGAATAAGTTTCCTGCACTACCTTTTTTTTTATTGCGACTTGCATAGACTTTTGTTAAATGAAGTGGCAAACTGCAAAGAAATTGGCGGTCCAAATCACATCGATTTGCGGATTTAAAATCACGCTAGTGTGATTTCAAACCCGCACTGGTGTGAACCAGGGCTGAAAGGCAAAACATTTGTGTACAGGTCTAAAAAAAAAAAACATTATAAATACCCTTTCTCCCCTTTATATAAGTGATCACATTCCCTCTGTTTTCAGCTGCAAAAGGGCTGGGGGAGGAGAAACGGCAGCTCACTGATCTTCCCAGTGAAAGGCTGTGCGAGGGGGGTGGGTGGGGGGGGGTGTCAGGCCAAGTCTTATCATTGGAGAGCAGGGTGAGTTCCAAGCATAGTTGGAGAATTGACCAACGTGGGTTTTCATGCTTAGTGTGGTCAATTTTTAATAGTAAAGCAGAGGGACCGGCAGGAACACCAGGGATTTCACACAAATGAAGCAATACAAAGAGAACAGGATACTTTCTCATACAAGTACATGGTACAGCAGCCACATATCGGGAATATGATATGTTGGGTTTACATACTCTTTAAATACTATTTTACATCAGAGGGACTTAACAGTAGGGATAAACCCTTCACACGAGGGTCAGTTGGAAGCTCTGTCTTTTAGGCAGAATAAAATGGCAACTACCTTCTTCAAGTCTATAGAAGTGGAAGCAAGATGGAAAGGAAGTGACTGATTGCTTCCTTAGTGCCATGTTGGCAAGCCTTTTTTAGGAAGGCTGTGTGTCAGAGACTGCATTTAACCCATTACAGTGCGAGTGCTGTAAAACAGCTATAAAAGGTTAAATCAGAGCTCCAGTCCCCTAGGCAATTTTTTGACAAAAGCACCTCCATGATTCTTGCTACTTTAACTGTATTATTTGGATATTGGCATAACTGTCCACATACTTGTTACTTGTAAATCTGTAATCTCTTAATTGATCTCAGATACAATTAGCGGCCATCGAGGATGTGGGCAACTGAAGGATTTCCTGGGATTCAGTGCAGCTGGCTACCAAGCATGCACCTCCTGATCTCACGCCTGCGCAGTAATGACACTGTGTGGCACACTTTGCTGATTACAGGCTGCCATAGCAATGGCAGCATTGGTGTAAGTTCCCACCCTGTTATTATGGTAACCTGTCAATCAACAGAGAACCCAAAATCTCGCACTCGTACCCTTTTTATATGCCCAAAGAATCCTGGGATTGATGACATCCCAGAAGTCCATGGGCCTGACTAGTGATGTAGTCGCCTAGGCAGCCGTGACTGGAGGTCATGGGGAAGACTAATTAAAAAAAAAGTACTTTCATTATGAATTTCCCCATGTAAATATCCAAAAAGTAAATCACTATATGTGCAAATTACATTGGGGGTAATAATGAAAAATGAGTGTAACTCCGCTTTAAGTTGTGGGGTTGTGTGGGGATCTCAAAATGTAAATGTAAAAACCCTTTCACCCTGGCATTTTAACGCACCTGTAAGCCGCCTCCCATTCATTTTAGTATGACTTTTCACACTGGGGCGATGTGCTTGTGGGACGTTAGGAAAAGCCCTGAAAGCAGCATTTTTGAGGCCGTTTGGGAGCGTTGTATACAGCGCTCCCAAAATGCCCTGCCCATTGAAATGAATGGGCTGAAAAGCGCGTTGTAAGCGCCGCAACACGGGGTGCTTTTAACCCCTCCTTCGGCTGCTAGCGGGGGTTAAAAGCGCCCGCTAGCTGCCGAATAGCACCGGTTAAACAGCGGTATACAGCGGTAAAGTGCCACTAAAACAAGAGGCGCTTTACCGCTAATGCTCGGGCGGCCCCAGTGTGAAAGGGGTCTTATAGGGTTTCACTTTTTGGTAGTAAACAGAACAAGTTCACTGCCTCATACAAAGCATATCATGATCAATATCATAGTAAAACAGAAAAAAAGAGAAAATACCGTGCTCCCTTATGGTGACTAAACACAATACAAATAAGTGAAATACTGAAAATGCATCTAACCTAGCAGTAAATGCAATATTATGAATATAAAGCAGCAGTGAAAAATTGTGCGACAACACAAATAAGCAAAAGAAAATACGGAAACTGCGCTATAAACCAACATGGAAATAAAAACAGTGGAAAATATCTTAAAATATAAACAATATAAATGCCACACTAAGTGCATAAGTGTGAATGTGACCCATATGGTTTTATATTAGATGATGTAGGAGTCCAATTGCCCACAACTAAATGGCAGCAAAAAGGAAAAAAAGTCCTGATATGTGTCAAACAAAAGTGATTCCACAATAGCAGAAATGTGAAAAAAAGCCTATGATGGCACCAATATCACACGTGTCCCTTCACCAGAAGTACAAGTCTGCTTACCAGAACACAGGCTAAATAGGCCTGGAAGTCAAACACACTCTGGACTGGAATAGGTCGTTAGCCAGGAAGATGAACACAGGAAATCCGAACGGATCCAAATCGATCTTCTCAATTTCGACGGCTGGAGGGTGGATGGAAGTAATCCGAACGAGTGGAAACAATCACCTCACTCACAGCAGGTATCTCGTACAGTACCAAGGGAAGAAATACTCGCATAGCATAATATTGTATGCACAGAGTTTAATATAAAAAGAATCAGATATACTTACAAAAGCATCTGAATAAAATCACGTATAAAAACAAACCGCCGGCAAGCAGACACCCTTCCTATGGGCGAAGACGTCAGCGCGTCAACTTCCCGACGATCGTTGCGTCTCACAAAGACATCGTCACAGGGGATTTTATTCAGATGCTCATTCACCTAGGGTGGGGGGCCGGTATCTGGGGGCCCTCCAGATTCCGATAAGCCCCCCGCCTGCAGCCCCCGACAACCAACGGCCAGGGTTGTCGGGAAGAGGCCCTGTCCTCATCAACATGGGGGCAGGGTGCTTTGGGGTGGGGGGGGCCGCAGGGCGCCCCTTGCCCCAGAGCACCTTCCTCCTTATGTTGAGGGCATGCGGCCTGGCACGGTTAAGGAGGGGGGGGGCGCTCGCTCGTCCCCACCCCCTTTCCTGACTGGCCAGGCTGCTGCTCGGATACAGGTCTGGTATGGATTTTTTCGGGGGACCCCCCACGCCGTTTTTTCGGTGTAGGGGGTTCCCCTTCAAATACGCACCAGACCCATGGGCCTGGTTTGCTCTTGGAGGGGAACCCATGCCGTTTTTTTGTCAAAATTTGGCGTGGAGTTCCCCCTCAAGATTCATATCAAACACAGTGCCTGATATTGGCAGGGATCCAAGTCGGATCCCCACTAATTGAAAGTCAGACTTCCAATCCAGGGCAAAGTCGGATCAAAGTAGTCTCCTGTTCATGAAAGTCGATGGATGTAGGATAAATGTAGGATCAGTGTAGGGCCAATGTCGCAGAGCAAAGTGTGTAGTATAGTGTGAACCCAGCCTCATATAGAATAAATCAAACATAGGTGGTGTGTTTGGTCACTTTCAGTGCTGTGTATGGTGTCCATGCTGAAGGTTTTTATTGTAATATGAATATATGAAATCAGTTGCAGTGTTTAGATACACCTGGTAATTATACTTTAATGTCCTTCTTGTAGCATGTTAGTTAACTCATATTTATAAAATTGTACCCATTTAATTATTTTTTGCTGACTTCATTGTCAGCTTGTATTACAACAGGTATTTCTCGGTGCTCTGATGAAATCAGCGGCTGCCAAAGAATGGGTTAAATGCAGAACAATGAACTTAAATGCACTCATTTCCTTTGACCCGGCCTGTGTACCAATGGCGTGCTGCAGCTTAGATACACTCTTACACACCCACACACAGCTCCCATTCCTGCTGGCAGCCACACAGCGGGGGCAGGTGAGCTGATCTTTAGAGAAGGGATGGGTTACAAGTGAAAGGGGGGGAGGGGAAAGAGGTGTAAGAGCAGCAGGGACACAAGTCCTGTCAGAACAGGGGACACAGGTTGCATTTCTTTCTCTGGGGCTGTGTAAGTAATATTCTAGTAACATCTGGTAGAGCTGAAAATGATTAGCTTTAAACTAGCTTCTAATCACATACTAGGACTTGCTGTCAATAGCTGTCTGATTTATGTTTTTACAAGCACACACACGTTACATTCAATTAATAGATGCCCATTAGTGTAAAGTCTTCTACTGACATTTCTATTTTTTAAGTTTTAACGTAATCCACAATGCCAATTTAGACAAGTATGATTTTTTTTGTTCTTTGTGTGTTTACCGGTCATAGCTGTTCACAATTCTTTCCTGTGTTTCTTGTAATGGTTAGACACAAGGGAGCAATAGAACGGTAATTGCTCAGGGTTGTAAGAATAGTACAGAACTGTCTACATTTGTAGTCATGGGCTTTCCCTTGGGCATAGCTTTAAATTTACAACAACTAGTAAAGGTTTCTGTGAATGATAGCATGTAGATTTGATTGGTTTTACCTGAATGCGAGTTAGGTCCGTGTTTTCTTACTTGTCACGTCTATCCTGAAGTTCTGTCCTGTGCTGTCCCACACCCTTGTTTGGTGACATTTTTTATGGCAGTTCTCTCACACACACACATTGGTAATGTTCTCTACATATCCTGACCTGTATGAGATGTCATATACATCTATACAAGTCGTAGTTACACACACATTACTCAGTGTAATATGATAAGGGATTTTATGGCTTGTTCTGCTTGGCAGGTTGTGTGGGAGACAAACTGTTGTAGTGTCCTGCCACATTAATTGGGCTTCACTTCCCCTTGCCTTTATTTGATTAGCCCTAGTAATAAGAGGATACCAGTCATATCTTGCCCATTGCCCCCTCAAGTTGCTGACGTTCTGAGCCAGGTAATTAGTGAAAGAGCGAAGAAATTCCAGAGGAGGCAGGAAGGAGTGCTTGTGACATGTGAACATTTCAGGGATTGTGCTGTGTCTGTGCGTGCCTCTCTGGGGATGACAGGAAGACAGGCTGACTCAGTCTTTACTATGCATGCACCCACGTGTTAATTGGCCAAATAGTTAATCTTACAAACTGAACACGTAACCACTCCAGTCTTATAAACCTGTACTACTGAGGATACAGACATCTGCTGGAAGCTGTGGTTACCGTGTTCTTATGGTGAGCCAAGAAAGACATGAGACAGCATTCCCTTTGTGGTTTTCCATGTACTGTACCCCTCCCCACACCCTTTCCTCTAGTAGGTATTACTTTTGCTGAGAGAACCTGTTCATTTTTGTTTTTTCTTGTGCCATGACATATATCTTTTCCACAGGGCAGAGAATTATTGGTGGAGAGGTCAGAACAAGAGCACGTTGAAGGTTGGTCAATTTCCACGCAATGCTGTGACATCTGTAGCTGGACTGTCTGCTCATGATATTAGCCGACCCCTAAAGAACAGTTTTATCCACACTGGTCATGGAGATACTGTGCCTGCTCACTGCTGGGGCTTCCCTGACAGGATTGACGAGTAAGTTCTAAAAACTGAATGTTCAGAAATGCCTTGGTTTGTCTGCATGGTGGTGTGCTATTTTTGTTATTATGTTTCTATTTGATGTACAATATAATGCTCTGTGCCATTCAATTCCTGCTGAAGACAATGAATACTCTGACATTCCAGCATAGTAGCATTCACAATACAAGCTGGATAAAGTGTGTATGATAAATGCTTTTAGAGGCTAGAAGGGATGTGAATTTAGTAAAATGCATTGTATTGTCATCACACGAAGGGGATTGATTTTATCAAAGGTAAAAAAAAAAAGACATATTGGGGGTTATTTATGAAAGGCAAATCCACTTTGCACTACAAGTATAAATCTAAGGGGTAGATCTGAAATAAAGGGAAGCTCTGCTGATTGTATCATCCAATCATGTGCAAGCTAAAATGCAGTTTTTTATTTTCCGTGCATGTCCCCCTCCGATCTACAGCAACTTTACTTCCAAGTGCACTTGTAGTGCAAAGTGGATTTGCCTTTAGTAAATAACCCCCACTCCTAATCAGTCGGTGTGCACATTGGATTCATGTATAAGTCTCTAACTGTGTATTTGTTGGCCAAAACCAGCCACAGTTTTCCTTTTGTGTTTAGTCTGCCCTAGAACAGCTAAAGATGGAAATGTATTGGCTTTCCCTTTTATATCACTTTTGATGCTTGAGCCAAGGTATTATACCATTAATCAATGCATGTTCGGTATTAAACAAGGTCCATTCCATACCCATGCTTAAACACCCAGACTACTAAAGCTTTTCTCCTTTCTATTAGGGACTGTGGATATTTTTTTCATATACAGTATCTCACAAAAGTGAGTACACCCCTCACATTTTTGTAAATATTTTATTATATCTTTTCATGTGACAACACTGAAGAAATTAAACTTTGCTACAATGTAAAATAGTAAGTGTACATTCCGCTTCAGCCTCAGAATTAGAGGTGAGCATGTCTATAACCTGTCAAACCCTTTGACACTTTGGTTGGGTACTGAACATTCAGAAGTCAGTAATGGTACCGCCTCAATTCCTAGTATATCTGGGGTTGATTCTGGACTCCTCAGAGGCAAGAGTTATTTTCCCTGTGGAAAAGTTGCAGACCCTTCGGACTGCGGTGCGGCAGTTGACATCCCAGAAATGGTCGTAACTCTGCTTTTGCATGCGAGTCCTGGGCCTCATGGTGGCCTCCTCAAAGGCGGTACCATATGCGCAATCTCACATTAGTGCTACAGAAGTAAGTTCTGTCCAGATGGGACAAGCGCCCCTCATCCCTGGATTATCAAATCCGGGTGAGCAACCTGGTCAGGACCTCCCTTGTTTGGTGGCTGACCTCACGGCACTTCTGTCCGGAAAGTCGTTCTTTCCTTTTCACTGGATAGTCATCACGACGGACGCCAGCCTTACCGGTTGGGGGGGGGGGGTCTGGGGGGTTCAGTCGACCCAGGGTCGCTGGTCCCCGGAGGATTCCCACTTGCCGATCAATGTCCTGGAACTTCGGGCAATCAGGCTGTGCCTCTCCACATGGTCTCAGAGGCTACAGGGGCGTCCAGTCGGACAACGCCACAGCAGTGGCATATGTCAACCATCAAAGAGGAACAAGAAGCTCGGCTGCAGCATTGGAGGTCGCTCACATCCTAAGGTGGGCAGGAAAATATCGGCCCTGTCGGCCGTATACATTCCGGGCGTGGAAAATTGGCAGGCAGACTACCTGAGTCGCCAGATGCTGGACAAAGGAGAATGGTCTCTGCACCCGGATGTGTTCCAGCTCCTCTGCCAGAGATAGGGTACACCAGACGTAGATCTCCTGGCGTCCGGACTCAATCGGAAAGTATTGAGGTTTGTGGCCAGGTCAAGAGACCCACGAGCAGTTGCAACAGATGCGTTAGTGGCACCGTGGAGTCAGTACCGGATAATCTATGCCTTCCCTCCTCTAAGGCTCCTTCCTCATCTGCTTCGCAGAGTGAAGGCAAAGGGGATTCCTATGATCCTAATTGCTCCGGATTGGCCTTGGTACGCCGATCTAGTGTGTCTGGTAGCAGACGTCCCTTGGCGTCTACTGCTGAGAGAGGACCTGCTGTCACAAGGTCCCATACTGCATCCTGCTTTACAGTCACTGGCTTTAACGGCATGGCTATTGAAAGCCAGGTACTAAGAGACCACCTAGCTATTGAAAGCCAGGTGTCCAGAGTCCTGCTGTTCTTACAGTGTGGGGTGGACCAAAGGCTTGCGTTAAGTACGATTTTAGGGGCAGATTTCTGCCCTGGCTGTTTTTTTTTCAGCGACCCCTGGCGGCTCACTCTCTAGTGAGAACATTTGTACAGGGGGTTCGGCATGTGGCCCCTCCGGTCCGTCCTCCGCTACCTCCGTGGGACTTGAATTTGGTCCTCTCGTGCTTCAGAAACCACAGTTTGAAGAGATCAGGGAGATTCCCTTGTTGACACTTTCTCAGAAGGTGGTCTTTTTGGTGGCGGTCACGTCAGTTAGACGAGTTTCGGAGCTAGCAGCCTTGTCATGCAAGGCTCCCTATCTGATTTCCACAAGGATAAGGTGGTGCTGCGTCCACAGCCTTCTTTTCTTCCTAAGGTCATTTTGACCTTCCATCTCAAGGAAGACATTGTACTGCCATCCTTGTGTCCTCATCCGTCGAATCCTAAGGAGATGACGTGGCGCCGAGAGTATACTGTCTGTTACTGCTCCGTTCCAGAGTTCAGACTCACTGTTTGTTTTGGTGGCTGGTCCCAAGAACGGCCCAGCAGTCTCAATGGCCACCATTTCGAGTTAGAGCTGACAGATCGTGATCAGGCTTACGCCAGAAAGGGTCGGGCGCCTCCCTGTCACGATGCATTCGACCAGGGCAATGGTGCCTCTTGGGCTTTCTGACATTAAGCGTCTGTTTCCCAGGTGTAAGGCGGCGACCTGGTTGCCTGGTCACACTTTCACTAAACTTTACAAGTTGATGTGAGTGCATCTTCGGATGCTTCTTCGGCCGCAAAGTTTTGCAGGCGGCTGTTTAAAGTTACAACTCCTCAGTTGAGGAGCTCTGTTTTGTTTTGGGGTGAAGTTTAATTTTATGCTGTTCCCACCCCTCATTTTGACACTGCTTTGGGACGTCCCACTTTGTCAAGATTAAGGCTGTGTCCGTCCATGAACGAAAGACAAAATAGGATTTATACTCACTGTAAAATCCTTTTCTCTGAGTTCATGGACGGACACAGCACCCACCCCTCTTTTTTTAAGTTTGTACTGCTTGTTACGAACTGAGCTGCTTGGTGCAGGCTGAGGGGATATAGCCAGTAGGACCGCCCCCTAGGGGGCGGGGCTGTTCAGCTTTTGAAGTTGTTAACACTTTCTGCCTAGTCACTCCTAAAGAAAGGCTAATACCCACTTTGTCAAGATTAAGCCTGTGAAGGAGAAAAGAACATGGGGGACTTTGTATGAATCAAGCAGCCAAGGAGGGAACACGTCAAAGTGTGTCTGGTGGGTAGAAAATGATAACCAAGAACCAAAAATGTAGCACAGTAACACCATTTGTAGCCATTGAGTAAAAAATCAATAATACAATTTATTGCACATAGATGAATAGCATAATAATGACGTAACATGGTACCATGTGGGCTCATTGGCACCAAGAACAACACATATAGCACATTGTAGGTATAATAATAGCATATAATTGATATGGCTTGGCAACATAGAGGTTCATAATGTAGGTAAAAATAATATTAATATCCAGACTAACTGACGTGTCACTCCATCTTAGAAAAAAATTATAAAATTGGGATTCATCGGTAAACGCCAATGGTCCCAATAATGGTAAGATGGTACAATAATAATAAGTGAGCAAAAAATAATAAGCTCATCAAAGATTAAGGCTGTGTCCGTCCATGAACTCAGAGAAAGGGATTTTACAATGAGTATAAAATCCTATTTTTTCCTAGCCATTTTTTTCCTTTTTTAAAGATTATTTTCCTTCAGTTAGGACTTCTCTATACGCTGCTTGAGCTAGACACATTATGTAACTATTCTAATTGGTGTATCCTCAGCAAAACCTTTGGCTGCCGTATCCAGACCATGCTAAACTGGACAATTGCTGGGCGTGCCTGGAATTGGTCCATACATTGGGCTCTACATTGTGACACTTTCCAGACCTTTTTACCCTACTTGGGTTGCATGCAGCTACCATAACTCCAAGACTTAAGAGAGATCACTTCACTATTTATTGATGCGATACATGTCAACTTATAAATGGAAGAGCAGGCTGTAGCTTCCGCTAGTGCTGCTTCCTGTGTAGGATAACCTTAGAGGCCATACGATTACTAAACCTTTTCCAAAGCACTCCCTATTGCCAGATATCCTGTACAGCAACTCCTTATAAATTATTCAGACCTCCAAAATGTTTTGCAGTTCTATACCCACGAGTCCTCTAGTAATCAACCACTATTGATTAGGCCCGTCTCAACCACTTGAGTGCTGGAAGATTTTACCCCCTTCATAACCAGAGCACTTTTTGCTATTCGGCACTGTGCTATACTGTACGCAAATTATATTTTTATTATTTTTTTCACACAAATGGAGCTTTCTTTTGATGGTATTTGATCACCACTGGGGTTTTTTTTTGTGATATAAATGAAAAAATAAAGTAAAACATATCCATATTTCCTCATGAATTTAGGCCAACATATATTCTGCTACATGTCTTTGGTAAAACAAAAACGATCTTTGGTATGCAAAGAATGTCCTCTCTGCTCTCAGCCAAAAGTCAAAGTCTGGACAGTCTGCCAAGTTTTGAAAACATTCTCTCAGTGGAATGTTAAGTGTAAACATTGTATCAATTTGACTTTTACATCAAAGAAATAGACTTCTGTATGTAAATTAGGAACATTTAACCACTTAAACACCAAGGGGGAGATTCAGATAGAGATACGACGGCGTATCTCCTGATACGCCGTCGTATCTCTGAGATCCAACGGTCGGATCTATGCGACTGATTCATAAGAATCAGTTACACATAGATCTCCCTTAGATCCGACAGGTGTAAGTGACTTACACCGTCGGATCTTAGGCTGCAATCTCCTGCCGGCTGCTAGGTGGCGCTTCGGTTTTTTACGCGATGAATATGCGAATTCCGATTTCCGCCGATTCAGAAACGAACCCCTGCCCGTCTCTTTTTTTTTTTACGTCGTTTGCATTCGGCTTTTTCCGGCGTATACTTAC
The DNA here is from genome assembly GCF_905171775.1 of Rana temporaria. NCBI lineage: Eukaryota > Metazoa > Chordata > Amphibia > Anura > Ranidae > Rana > Rana temporaria. The sequence continues at coordinate 197,427,882 of NC_053492.1, forward strand.
CCCTGCTATATGCGGCGTATCCAATGTTAAGTATGGCCGTCGTTCCCGCGCCGAGTTTTGAATTTTTACGTTGTTTGCGTAAGTCTGTCGCGAATACGGATGGACGTAATTTACATTCACGCCAAAACCAATGACGTCTTAGCGACGTCATTGGGAGCAATGCACGCCGGGAAAATTCACGGACTGCGCATTTAAATCGGTGCGGGGACGCGCCTGATTTAAATACTACACTCCCCCTAGCCGCGTAATTTGAATTCCGCCGGGGGAGTTATGATCCGCCGGCGCAAGTTTCGAGGTAAGTGCTTTCTGAATACTGCACTAGCCTCTCAAATTTGCGCCGGCGGATCGTAAATCAGATAGATTACGCGGATCTAAAGATCCGCTAATCTATCTGAATCTACCCCAAACCTTTTTCTGACAGTTCTTTTCAAGTTAAAATCTTTTTTTTTTTTTTGCTTGAAAATTAATTAGAACCCCCAAACATTATATAGATATATATGTATAATTGTTTTATTTTTTGCAATATTTTATGTCGTACTGTATTTGCGCAGCGGTCTTTCAAATGCAATTTATTTGGAAAAAATTACTTTAATGAATTGAAAAAATAAATAAAAATAACCAGTAAAGTTATTCCCAAAAACTTTTTGTATAAATGTAAAAGATTTTACGCCGTGAGAATTGTGAGAGAATCGTGATCTTTATTCTAAGCAAAAATTTTGGCCAGAATCGTGCAGCTCTAGTACCCACTGATCAGCTTGTGCTGTAACAAATCACAGCACAGCCGAAGCTGCAGGTGTATGTGCGCCCCCCTACTTGGAAGTGCTGATAACGTATCAGATGCGTGATCCAGCGCAGAATGGCCGCCCTGCCGCAGTATTTCTGCATGATGTGATGGGCAAATTGTTAATAAAGCACTGACAATTATTGTAGATAATGTGCCAGTGTTTAAGGATCTAGTTGATAAATGTGTGGAGATTCTTATTAGGACCATATTTTCTCTGGCAGGCCCTGTTTTGCAACCTACCATGGTCATGATCCTAGTCTGTCAAACATTTTGGTAAACGACTAGACTCATGAGAAGGGATCCAGCTTTCCGCAACACAAATTTACCATATTGTGGAGCGCTTGTATTTCCTGTCAGCAGCCCTACTGTGTAGACAGGTTAGTGGATGCCTCCCTTCTTGTTTCACTGAGACTCCTATCAGTAAACAATGCAGAGAACTCATTGGCTAAGTAGGTGGCTTGAGGAGCAGGGATGAAGGGAAAAAAAACACATGCCTTTCAAAGGAAAACATCTCTTCGAAACTGCTTTGGACACCTTCACTAAGGGTAATTATCTACCCCAGCAGAGGAAGCCTAAGCTTCATGCTGGGAAGACTCACCCTCCCTTCTGAGGTTAAGAAGAGTTCTCTCATTACCCCCAGGCTTTATCCTCTGGGGCCAGACCCAAAACCATAAGCAAAGTTCAGTTGCAAACCCCGAGCTTCTAAATTCCCTAAGCCTGCAGACAAGTCCTATTCAGCATGAAGGGACACCCTCACTTTACGCAGTGGGATAATATCTGTTAGCTTTTAAGGACACCTGGACATATCAGATACTTGTGTACGGGAGGTGGTTACCAGGGGCAAAGACTTTCATGCAGCCCTTGGAGGGCACTTGCCCCATCTTGAATCAAAAAGGCCCTGAAAGTTCTCATCTGAAGTCAAAATTCCTCTTGGAATCCACCAGGCTTGTCATAACCTCTTAGGGAGGCATTAGGGAGACATCCTGGCCTTTGTAGACATGGACATGTGCTTGCATGTCCCTTTTTTCCAGCAACACCATAATTTCTTTTGTTTTACCATGGATCTCCAGAACTTTGTTGCTCTGCCAATTGGTTCATCTTCCGCACCCCATGTGTTCATCATGGTTCTGGCCCCTTTGGTTATCTTATGATTCCAAGAAACAGAGCCATGGTAAAGGGGCCACAAAACAGGTCCACCTGTATGGGGCTCAGACCAGCTGGGTGAATCAGATGAGGCCAGGGAGGGTGATCAGCGTGGCAGGGGGGCAAATACTGGAACCAATAACCTGTATGGCCCTCTGCAGCAGCTGAAAGCTGGCTTTCTCTCCTCTCACTCCTGAAAGCTTTCAGTTGCTGCAGATGAAGCCATACAGATCAGTTCCAGTAATTTCCCTCCCCACTGCACCCAACACCCTCCCTGTGCACCATATGTTTCCCCCTGCTGCTCAGGCCCATGTGTGCCCCCTACCCCCACAGTGTTGCCAGCTTCCCTCCTCTTCTTCCCACCGGCAGCTACAAGCACACAACAAGATCCTTCAGGATGGACGGTGGGGAAGAGTCTGGTAAATATGTCACATTTTGCAAAGGTTTTGACTAACATCTGTGTTTATGTCTAGCTCTAGCTCACCCTTGGCATGTTTACTGGTTCTTACAGAAAACATTTGTGCATTCTTTAACAGTTTAAAAGGCAATTATATTAAATGCAAAATTAGGCAAGTTACACAACATGCAAGAGGGTAGGATTGTGTTGTATGATACACAAGGATATAGAGCAAAGCATGTGGGCTGTGGTAGGTGACAATCATATAAGCATATGTGCTGAGCAATGTGTTAACATCATAATGTTGCTGGAATGTAATTTTTTACATTTTATGTTATATTATTATTTTCACATAAGCAAACATCCTCCATGTTTGAGGTTCATTCAATGCTATATGACTTGCTTTGTGACACTTGCGACTGGCCATAATGGTATACTGTCATCCGCCCGTATTTCTGAATTCTTAATAAAAATTGTGTAATGACTCTTAAAACTTAATACAACGTAACATTGTGAATTATTGGTTTAAAGAATGGGCAAATATTGTTTGTTTATTGTATCTCGTTTACAGATTTATGAATGCTCTACCATCAGTATATCTGAGAGCATGATTAATATCCTTGCTTAACGACTGTGGATATGAGCTTGTTTGACCCTGTAGGCAGCCTGCTGTTTCTCAGACAGGTTAGACCAGATCCACAGACTTGTTCTGAGAGAGGAGCAGTGAAGCACAGCCATTGTGCAGAATTACTAAGCAGGAGACAGGTGAACATGCATAAGAAATGAGCCAATAGGGATGCCCCCTGTACATACAGTATATTTCTTTGCAATTTATACAGTAATGTTTTAAAGCATTAAAATAATCCTTTTAAATATTCTGCTGTCTTAAAACTATTTTGGTTGAGGCAAAATAATCCTTTCGGGTTCAAAGTATACATAGCTAGAATTTAGCAAGCTTTGCTGCAGATTTTTCTTTTTCTTGCTAGAGCTTTTACCAAACTAAATGCAATTTAGGATCTGCCGTTATTATCACCATGTGATCAGTATTCTTCTTGTATGATAATTAGTGTCTCACTGAAAACTGAACTCCTATTGCTGGAGATGACTGTAATTTTACTTTATTGGATGTAGACCAGATTCATGAAATTTGAGCTGGGCATATATCTGCAGTATTTTCCTATGTCTCTTCAAAACACTAAGTCCCATGGCTTTCTCATGCTCTGTTCTTCTGTTATCAACATGATAACTTCAGACAAGTTCTCTGACACTTGATAAAACCAGCCTGAATTTTGTGTCAAGGTGGGTGCGATAAATAGAATAGCAGAAAGCTGCTCTACTCACATTACAGCTCTGAAAGTCTCTGCCTATCTGGAGGGTGATATGTGCCTTTCCTCCAATCAGCTGTCTCCCAGTGTAATCCAATACTACACTGCTACTGCTGAATCAGGAAGTAAACATTCTAACATGATGTGCACTTTCTAAACAGTATACAAAACTGAAAACAGCAGATATACATGTAAAATTTATGTAGGGAGATTTGTTTCTCTGTGTATCGCCTGAGGCCGTTCACTTCACTGGGTGTATGTGAGGGTTTACATTCACTTTAAGCTTTTTGCAGGTTCTGTGCAAAACGTGATCCATTAAATGACCCAGAACCAGGTTAGTTAAGCCAGTGCTGGCATTCTTAGAGAATTCCACAGTGTGGGTGTATATATCTATATCTATATATCTATATAGATATATAGGTTATTGAGGCACCAACATTTCTGTGGGGAACACATTTAACAAGTCAGTAAAGTTTTCATTTGTATACAACACAAGTAGTGGTTACCTGAGCTTTTTTTGGTGCTCTGGTATGCCATTTACAGACAGTAGTTTTAAACTTTCCTTACTTATGAAGGGGTTTTCACAGGAACCTAGTAACCATGGTTCTTTTTACATTCCATACTGTTTCCCCACCTACATATATGCATTTATCCCAGGAATAAAGGAAATTTTGTCCTGCAGCTCCGAGCGAGGTGAATCACAGCTTCAACTCTTGCAGTGTTTGTGGCTGGAATCCATGTCTCATTCATAGTCACAAACATAGCTAAGTACCGTATATATTTGAATATAAGCTGAGTTTTTCAGCACATTTTTTTGTGCTGAAAATGCCCCCCTCAGCTTATACTCGAGTCACCTTTTTGCTCCTGATCTCCCAGACATTAGGGACCCAGTTACCGACTGGTCGTAGGTCCCCTGGACCCGGAATTTGGCACACATGTAGCCCCATTTCTCCTCTACAAGTGTTTAAAGGTTGTTGTCTGGGGGACCTACGGCTGGGGAGCACCAATTTTTCAAAGCCGGGCACCCCTTCAATAGACTCCCATGTTAAACGTCAGTCTAGTCATGGGCACAGTGAGGCATGGACACAGTGAGGAATGCACATGGACACAGTGAGGCATGCAGATGGTCACCCTAGGCTTATACTTGAGTCAATAAGTTTCCCCATTTTTTTGTGGTAAAATTAGGTGCCTCAGCTTATATTCGGGTCGGCTCATACTCGAGTATATACAGTAATTTGTAGGATCTGCTTGGTTTCTGGTGGACATGACACACGTGTGCTTTTAGTCAGTTGTCAAACTGCACATTGCAATTACACTTTTCAGGCAGTTTTGCAAGCTGGTGAGCTTGGTCATATTGTAACATGAAAATGCTTTATTTAAATACTGTATTTGTGACACATTAGAATTTATTTATATTGATTTATATTGTTTTTGTAATTAGCAGCGGTAGTGATAGCGGTATTATTAGAAGTAGCAGCAGAAGTACTAACAGTAGTAGCAGCAGCAAGAGTTTTAGTAATAGTAGCAGTAGTAGTAATAGCATTAGCAGCAGAAGGACTAATACCAGTAGTAGCTGCAGGATTAGGAATATTAGTAGCAGCAGGGAGTAACAGCAGAAACAGGAGTAGTAGTAACAGTTGCAACACAACACCTGGTTTTGGATGAAGTTGTGTTGATTTAATCAAAGTCAGTAGTCATGTCTAGTTTTTCATGTCAGTCAGTGTGGATTATGATTAGTGGCGATAAAGGAATAGTACATATTTTCATGATGCTTTGAAGTTCATGAAGCCATTTCTTGTAATAGGTTCTCTGTTTCCCCCTACAGGCTGTACTTGGGAAATCCCATGGATCCTCCTGATATACTAGGTCTGGATCAAGGATCTGCTAGACCAACTCAACTTCCAGGGAGGGCAAAAAGTGAGTAGTTTAATTGTTTGTCAACATGTACTTTGTATCCCAGATTGCTCAAAGTATCTCTGCAGTTTTCTTAGGAAACATCAGTGACTATTGCAGATTTAAATGTATTTTCTGCATTTTACTAGAATGCAAGATATAGCTTTTCTTTTCAATGTGCAGGGAAATATGTGATGCACAGATGATTGAAATTATACTTAAAATGGTACAATGCTTATAGTATATAAGCTATTGTAGAAAAAGAACAACGTTACCTGCCTGAGATCCTGCAGCTAAACTTTGTTGGGATAACATACTGTATATATGTAGGATGTTCTGTATGTTTCACTAATACTGTAAAGCACAGTTATTATCTGCAACAATAAAAAAAAAATTGAGGGACAAGGGAAGTTAGATACTGTTATAATTCCCAGGAGGATTTGGACACAGGCAAACAATGTCTGTAGGCCAGCCCAGGATAACCTCCTCTCTACCCAGCATGCCTTCGTTTTTTCCCTAGAGTCCTAAGAAGACGGACTATTTTTCTTCAGCTCTGCTGAGGAAAAGTCTAACTCAGTTTTATTTTTAATCCCTTCCTCATACTGACTTCTATTAAGATTCATTGATACATAGCTGCTTGAGCTGGTTTGTCCATGGCAGCTTTCCTGACTGGCCTTTCCTTTTCCAATTGCTTCTGTATTGATTACAAACAATGCTTTCTAAGCATGATTCTCAGACAGTTTGCAGGATGGGAAGCAAGAAACGGGCTAAGCCCTCAGGGAATGTTACAATATGAAGGTCTGCCACCACTTTTTCAAGTAGGGGATGGTTGCTTATCCTTGGGGGTCCTTGGATAGTTTGCCCTTAAGGCATTCAGTTGCAGAGTGCCGCTTCAGATGCACACACAGTTTCCTTACCTCTGACCCTCTGAATTAGCTCACTCGCTACTCCTCTGTGCCCTCTCACAGATTAACAGACCTTCCCCTAGTCCCTGTAAGTCTCCTTAACGCAGAGCTCCTTGTTCTTATAACTGTGTCAGCTCAACTTCTGGAGCTGGGTATCGTTTTAGGCACCACCCATTCTCTGATTCGCCTCTGCTGGGGCATGTAAGGTCATTGGTGCATATTTTATCCCTCAGTGTTCTTCCTCTCTTTCTCCAGAGGGATTCACTGACTTGCCAGGTCATCTGGGTCCAACTGTTCATCCAAACAGGGATATGAATCCTCAATTAAATCCTCAGCTTTGTCACACCTGATATTTCTCAGTGTTGATGCCTGTGTCTGGCATAGTGCCCTTTTCCTGACATTCTGATAGGCGGGAAACTCAGATGATGCCCTAGGAAGAAAATAGTTACTGGAGACTCTTTCAATTAACATCTTTCTGAAGGGCCTAAAACCTGTAACATCTGCCTAGATCTGGCTTTGTCAGGGTTTCGCTTGGGAACCTGTCTGACACCTGTAGGCAGTGTACACTAGTTTAGTTCCTTGCTGGAAGGGTCCACAGCATGTTTCTCCTTGCCCCCTCTTCATTTGACAGGGAGTCAGCCTTCTCTCCTCCCGTGCAGGAGCTTCCTCTTAGAAGCACCTTGTTTTTTCTCATCTCTTCTCGGTCTACTTAAGCTCCTTCCTCTGTTGTTGCAAATGTAAATCTGGTATAGACCAAGGTGTCTGTCTGGTGGCTGCTACCAGCTTATCTCCCCGTCTCCAGGGGGGTCCCTTTCATTGGAAAATTATCTCTGGGGGGCTGCATTCTGCTGTCCAAGAACAGGTAGTTCTTGTTATATTGTGGGTTTACGCTCTGGGTATGTCTCCTGGCTTGGACACTGTGGGACTCTATCTAGGTACTGCTGTGTTTTTATCTACTAATAGGAACAGGGGTCCTTCCTACATCAGGAGCGGTAACCTGGTTCTGGTACCATAGGTCTTAGTATTACCTACGTAGATCCCCTTAAGGGCAAAGCCCTAAAAAGTGTTTCTTCCCAACAACTTCTTCTGGATATGGAGTAGAGCTGAACGATTCTGGCCAAAATGAGACTTACGATCTTTTTGTTTAGAATAAAGATCACTATTCTCGTCGTAACATCATCTTTCACATTATACAAAAAAATTGGGCTAACTTTACTGTTTAGTTTTAATAAATTCATTAAAGTGTGTTTTTTCCCACAAATATTGCATTTGAAAGACCTCTGCGCAAATACAGTGTGACATAAAATATTGCAACAACCACCATTTTATTCTCTAGGGTCTCTGCTAAAAAAAACAATATAATATAATAAAATATATATATGTGTTTGGGGGTTCTAAGTAATTTTCTAGCAAAATTTTATAAACGACAACTGTCAGAAAAGGGTTTAGTCTTTAAATGGTTAAACTGCCCTCATTTACAGACCGAAGGTCATTCCTTTGATCTAACAGGACAAAGTGTTTCCTTACTTCTATCTAAGCAATGTTGTCATAAACTTGGCAGGCTGCCTTTTTTTTTTTTTTTTTAGACAGCTGTCAGCTGTGAGTAGAGAACTCTGCATAGAATCGGGAAAATGCTTTGTTAAGATCGTAGGGGGAATCACAATCTGTTTCTTTAACGATTAATCGTGCAGCTCTAATATGGAGGTAGGGTTTTCACACCAATGTGTGTCTCAGATTCTGCGTTGCAGGTGAAGAACATCAGAGGAAGGCCCTGTATGTTCCTAGGAAGTCCTTTGTCTCCTGCTGTAGGTATGCTCTGTCAGGAATAGGAAATGCCCTGCGGTTTCTGTGGGACCTGTCCATGTGGGGCCGGCCCCCATCAGTTTGTGTTTAGGTTCTAGCCTTCCTTTCTCGTCAACTCTTATTGAGATTTTTCCCTTGTATCTACCTGCTCGGGCATGCTGACTTCATGGGATTGATCTCTGCATTCTTTGCTGGACTCAGAATTCATCTTCATATCGCTTGCAGGTTGTGGTCCTTTCAGTGTTCTTCCCTGGTGGGGGGGGGGGGGGGTTGTCTGCATGTACCATTGAAAGAGACAGGACCCACCCCTCTGTGTTTGATGTTTATTATTATGGTACTGATTGCTACAAACTGAGGCATGTTTGGCAGTGTTCAAATTCTCTGGTAGGTAATATAACTTGACAGTGTCTGACTTCCTGTAACCCTCAATGGCCTCCAAGAAAGTGATTTTACAGCAAGTACAAAAATCGTATTTCTCACTTGTAGAGTGATATGTGAATGTCCATTGTAGTGTAGCAATAGAACACTCAATACAATTTATTCTTCTTACAGTTATCAGTTGTTCTTACAGTCCTGAAAGAACAACTTTCATTTAATCGACATATAGTTAATAAATATGTCTAAGTGTGCATTCACACCTGTGCGTTTTGTAGCCTGAAGCTCCAAAACGCTAGAGGGGAAAAAATGTATTATTCTCAATGGAGATGGTTCACATATCCACTCCAAAACGTCTGAAGCCGAATGCCTGAAGCTCAAACAAGTTCTGGACCCTTTTTTGTCGAATCGGGCTGATTTGGGCATTTTTGAACGTTTGTATTCCCATATAAACTAATGAAAACGCTCGATTCAAGCGTCTAGCGTGACAACGAGCGTTTCTACGGGCGTTTTGTCGCTTTAATCTGTTCTGTAAAATAGAATATTCACCCAGGAAGAAGATAAAAAAAATCTAAAAACATAGCAACAAATGATGAAAGAGATGATCATTTTTCCTATTGGCTAAAATAAAAAACGTTGAAGTTCAAAAACGTCAGACAACGCTGTATGCAAACGCGCAAATACGTGTGAATACGCGTGACCAAACATGCGACAAAACGCCGGAAAAAACATCCGAAAAAGCTACGCTCAGGTGTGAATGCGGCCTAATGGTATAGAAAAAAAGTAATTATTGAGACAGTTGTAATTATGCCACCCAGAGAACGTTGCTTTCTCAATTGATAGCTGGAACTGTCATCTGCTAGCTATATGGAAGTTTTTCAGACCTTGCTGAAAGCACTGTAAGAATCTTCAACATGGTCTGTATTATGCACAGTGAAGTGATGGTTTACAAATTAGCCTTTGCATGTCATGAGTACCATAGTAACAGATAAACATAATAGCTATACATTAATGGCTTTCAGAGCACATTCTGTCCATGTTTTATTGAACTAATACTAAGAAAGCTGTAATGTGTGAGTTTATTTGACGAACATCAGTGGCATGTAAGCTACAAAACACACTCAGGTGAGCTGTTAATGTATCATCACTGCAACCTGGTCAGCCCCAGACTTTGCACTGTTGTAAAACTAGGTTGGAAAAATTAAGACAAACTAGAAAAAGTTGAACTCCAGTGCACAACATTTTATGTTATGTCTCTGGCTTGGAGAAAAAAAAACAGGATTTAGTTAATAGAAATTGTCAAAATGAAAATGGTACCTTAAAGTGAAGCTAGCCCAGCCTAAAAAACAAGGTAACAACAGTGCTAAAGTGCACACACATTGTGATCTCTGGGTTGGCTTTTAAAACCACCCCCTGTCTATTTCTATCCTTTTGGATCCTAGGTCAAGACTGTTCTGCACATCAAACCGAATTGAGATTAAAGGGTCACTAAAGGAAAAAAAAAATTGCTGAAATGACTGTTTACAGGGTATAGAGACATAATAGTTAACTGATTCCTTTTAAAAATGATTAAAAATAGATAAAAAACAATCATATAATGTACCTACAGTTTAGTTTTGTTTTTGCTGTTGTTTCCTGGTTCTCTGATGTACAGAGCCAGAGAGCCAATAGAGGGCAGTGAAGGTTTTGCAAAACAAAACTGGATTGGTGCTGAGGGGTTTTAGACACACCTCCCTGATTCGTAAAACCACAGTGAGAAATCTCCTAGTACTGTGGTGATCAGGAAACAGACAACCAGTAAGTGTCCAGAACAGAGAGGAATTACAGCAACATCAAAGCAAAAACGAACAATGAGGACATGAAAACAGGACTGCAGTAAGGTAAAAGAAGCTATTTAGCTAAAAAAAAAAATTCCTTTAGTGACCCTTTAAGCCTCTTTTTCTTGATTTCAAAATGCCAGAATTTCAGTAGGAGGCTTTGATATTTGATATTTGCAAATGACAAGAATGGGACTTCACACCAAGAGAGGAAGGGTTTTACTTTCCACGTGGATACGTTGATTTCCCATATGCAAGGCTGTACCTAGGATTCAGTGGGATCCACAGAGAAAGTGGCATGGATAGCAGTGTGCTTGTGCACTTAATTGTGTCCAAAGTTACGATGTCATTTTTGGGTTTCATGGAGTGCATCAGAGCTAGATCAGAGTAAGTGACAATGATGCCAGCAGGCGTACTTGCTAACAGGAGATAAGGCTTGTGTACTATGGTTTTTTTTTAAGGCTTGTGTAATATTTTTTCTTACGTACATGTACACTTTAAAAATTCATATTTCTATATATGTATTGCTTCTATTAATGGGAAAATGTCCTACATAAGTAATTGCAGAACATGAAATGTGATCCATTCATGTAATTTCCAAGCATACATTCCATTTTTCCTTATTTGGGTTAGACAGTCACTATGCAGATCTCCAAAAGGGCTTACAGAGTAGGTGTAGGTGTAACATTTCTAAAGTGTGGGTAGTTACAGAGCTTGGTGTTCTCCTGGCCTAAGATTTGTATTAGCTTTGGGTGCATGTGTCCAACTAGGCTATACAACCTGTTGATTCCAGATCTGACATTTCTTATAACCATTATGCATTGGAGATGATTTACTAAAATTAGAGAGTGCAAAATCTGTTACAGCTCTACCAATTCCCTTCCATTTTTTTTGTCAAAGCTTAATTAAAGTTAGAAGCTGATTGGCTACCATTTACAGCTGTACCAGATTTTGCACTCTTCAGTTTGGTAAATCAACACAATTGTATGATATGTATTTTTCCTGTGTCTGCATGTGTCATTGCTATAATGTATACGGTATATGTTTCTGTAATCCTCTTTTTTAAGGAGACTATTTTCTTTCATCTATTACATTTATTTTTGAATAGTTAAAGGGGTTGTAAAGGAAATATTAGTTTTTTCCCCAAATAGCTTCCTTTACCTTAGTGCAGTCCTCCTCCTTCACTTACCTCATCCTTCCATTTTGCTTTCAAATGTCCTCACTTCCTGTTCTTCTGTCTGTAACTCCACACAGTAATGCGAGGCTTTCTCCCTGGTGTGGAGAAAGCCTCTTGAGGGGGGAGGGGGCAAGCAGGAGGGTCAAGACACTCTCTACTTTGCAGATAGAGAAAGGAGCTGTGTGTTAGTGGGCGTCCTGACACTCCTGCTTGCCCCCTCCCCCCTCAAGAGGCTTTCTCCACACCAGAGAGAGAGCCACGCATTACTGCATGTAGTTACAGACAGAAGAACAGGAAGTGAGGATTTCTCAGAAGAAATAAGGACTGCACTAAGGTAAAGGAAGCTATTTGGGGGGGGGGGGGAATCATTTACGACCCCTTTAATTTCCTGCTTATTTTGCCATACTGATCTGTGCTTTTCATCTCGCTGTCTTATGATTTTCCTTTACCTGCTAATACAGTGTACTTTTCTCCACAGTGCCAATTAAATTTCCTCTATCCCATTTTAATTTCTATGCTTCTCTAATATCTCCCTGATTTACTGAATATTCTTTTTCAAAGTGCATTTACTTTCTCTTTCTGAAATCAACCACCTGCTTTTTTCTTAATGCTCCGTGGCCTTTCTCCTCCCAGGGGAGCGTCCACCTCGCCCTCCACAACCGGCTGCTCTATTTAAGAGTAAGTTTAATGGCTCCCTCCTTCGCGCACCCTGTTCCTGTCCGCTCTGTACTTTTCTAGTCCCTCTCTCTCAAGGTACAGAGTGTTTAATCTGTGCAATTAACTATTTACTGACAGTTGGCTTAACAGTGTGCAGTGGAATGAGTGACTGACTCTTACCATCACTATAGTATTATCCTACTTTTTATTACCCATCAATGTTGACAGTTTTGCATTTGGAAATACACTGTTCTTCTATGACTATACTAATTGGCACCTTGTTACTTAAGGTAATTTGTAAACCCTAGTGGGTTTAAATGCATGAAGTTATTTGTAATGGCAATCACTATTTAAAGTGCACTTGTGCCCTCCTGCACACTAAAGCAGTGGTCATCAACCCTGTCTTCAGGGCCCACTAACAGGCCAGGTTTACAAGATAACTGAAATACATCACAGGAGATATAATTTGCTGCTCAGTGATCACAGTATTCTAGTCTGCATCTCCCCAAGGTAATACATAAAACCTGGCCTGTTATGCCTCATACACACGGCCGGACTTTCAGAGGAAAAAAGTCAGACATGCTTTTTTTCTCAGAAAGTCCGGCCGTGTGTAGCCTCCATCGGACTTTTTTTCTCGGAAGTCTACGGACTTTAGATAGAAAACCTGTTCTCTTTCTTTCCATTGGACTTCCGACGGACTCACGGCGGACTTTTGCAAGGTCAAAAGTCTGACCGTGTGTACAAGGCATTAGTGGGCCCTGAGGACAGGGTTGATGACCATTGCACTAAAGTATTCTTATTTGCTGAAAGACCATTAAAAGCATCTGAAAACAAGCCCTCAGTCATCTCTGTATCTCTAAGCATTGTGGATAAATATTTTTTTTTAAATTCACAACACAGACATTTAAATAGCTTAGCTTTTTTTTTTATAGAACAGAATATTAGAAGCCTGACAGCCCTCTAACGTAGACAACCAGTAGTTGTTTCTAAGCACAGTTTTTAGGAAACACAGGGAAACTGACATTGAGTCTTTCACTTTACATTGCAGCTAGAGAGGTCAGGGTTAGTTTAATTTAAAACCCTTTCATTGCTTGTTAAGAATGTGCGGGCCCCCATTTACACTTAGGCTCCATGCACACAGAAGATGATAAACTGTAGTTTATTGGCGTTTTGGCTTTTTTAAAAAAAAAACAATAAACTGCACTCTATGTTAGCCTATGTGTCCATGCACACATGGACGTTTTTTAGTGTTAATGAGCAGTGGAGCTTTATGGGCTTTTTTCTGAACACCAGAAATTTACGTTCAAAGTGCCATTTTTCAGCGGAAAAAAACGCAGCTCACCAGCGTTTTTTTATCCATTGAAAAAAAAAAAACTACACTGAAAAATGCAAATAAAAGGTATTGCAAAAACGCTAAAAAATGTTGAAAGGCTCCCTGCAAAGCTACTGGCGTTTTTTATAGCTTTTTTTAGCTTCCAGCGTGCATGGAGCCTTAAAGTATAACTAAAGGCAAAACTTTTTTTAGTTTTGGATAGATGGGAGATGGATTAGAACGTCTGTCAGTTTTTATTGCTGTCTGTGTCCCCATTAGTGAGAATCGCCCTCTCTATTTGTCCTGTTTACCATTATCATTAAAAGTGAAAGTAAAAGACAATCCCAAATTTTGGGTTGTCCCAAAAAAAGTAATAGAGGGGAAATCTTCCAATGCACATACTAGTTCTGATGACCTACAGGTCCTTGGTTTTGGTTATGTGACCAGAAATGAAAGGTAAATCTCCCCATTGGGACAGGGGGGGGACATTACAGAGGTTATAACCCTCACTTACTCTATCCAAAATGGTGACATTGCAGAATTCCTTTGCTTCTAATTATCCCTTTTCACACTCAGTCACTTCAAGCTCTACACCTGATACTCAAAAAGCTTATTTTTTTAGCGTATTCAGGTGCTTTTGCCCCTTACATTTCACTGGGTTTGCCTGTGAATTTGTGATGTGTATTTCTGCGTTTTTTTGCAAAGAAAATTCTTCTTCCCCTATAGAACTGCTCTCCCCCCTTGCCCAGCCCAGGATACAAAGCCTGAGCTTGATACATGTGGAAAACCTATGGTCTGAGCACAGGTGCACAAAAAGATAAAAAAAAGATTGCATATGTAATCTATAGTCTTTAAATTGCAACCAAATAATTCAATGTATCTCTGTTAAAGAGAATAGTCATAGAATAGTCTATCATATTGCATGCTTGGTTCTTTTAGATTTGCAGTGGTCTTCCTTGTATGTAATGAGCTGGAAACAAATACCGGTATGTGATATTGGGTGGTACAGGTAAGTCACAATCTCTGGTGATTCCAGAACTGACGAAACGTAGTTGTTTAAAAGCTAAAGGTTCCTTCACAGCACATTTGCTGGAACTGCCTAGGCATCCTTCCCCAAAGCAAAAAGGATTGTTTCCTATAGTGTGGTGTGTTCCAGTGGTATGTGCAACAAGAAAAAATACTGCATGCATTGCTTTTTTCATCGCAGTCTACCACACTGCAATGTCACTGTGTGAATAGAATTTTTTTAATTGTTACTATAATATAAAAAAAATTGCACCAAAAAAAAAAAAAAAGGGAAACAGTGCCATGCCCTGGGATTGGTGCATCGGCACTGTTCCTGTCAGCGCCCACTAGCAGCCATACAGTCAGCAGAGCCCTAAATATGAAGAATACATTCGCATTTACATAAAGAAATGTAAGTGTAAAGTTATGGTTAATGTTATGTTTAACCTAAGGGCCAGTTCACACCAGACGCAGTTCCGTGTGCTTTTTTTCTGCACAAAATGCATGCACAGTGTTTTCCATGTATTCCAATGGCTCTAGTTGGCTCTAGTTCACACCATGCAGTCAGTTTCCAGTCATGTTTCTGCACCGAAAACTGACTGCATGGTGTTAACTAGAAACATTGGAATACATGGAAAACACTGCATGCATTTTTAGTGCAGAAAAAATGCACATGAAACTGTACGGAACTGCGTCTGGTGTGAACTGGCCCTACAGTGTGTGGCCATGGATATATATGCATACAGCTCATGAGATACATATTGTGCCTTTCATTGGAGAATCACACAAGCACATGCATATGAACGCATGCTACATTGCACATATAGCAGCTCATGCGAGCATGTAAAGATACATAGACACATGCATACTTAAATAAAATGTACTATATGTACATTACAGCCTGAATTAATTAATGTACAGACATGTCTAAAACCTTTATCTCAGTTTGCAAATGCCGCCGCCTATTCTGAAAACATAGCAAGATTTAAAAAATGTTTTAAAGTTATACATTATCAAATTACCTTTTAAAGGAAACCTGTAAAAATATGAATGTTGTTTTTGCTGACATCTCCTTCTGAAAATGCTAGCTGCCTGGCTGTCATGGGCTTAATTCGTTTCTGAGCACTGACCTGAAACAAGTGTGCAAATAATGAGTTTTGACTTTACTGGCTGCATGTATTTTCAGGTCAGTGATGTTTGCCTGGCAACTAACAGTTTTGACGAAGGTCAACAACTACAAAAAAAAAGGCCAATTGCATGACTCTTATGCTTTGTTTTATATTCTATCTTAGAATCCAGTTATAATCCTATCAACGGAGAGGAAGACTCTATATCATCGGGAATTAAAAGACTGTCTCTCAAAAAAACAACAACATCCAAAGGTCTGAAACTGGTTAAACCATCTGCACGGGTGGCTGGCACCAAAGTGTCTGACCGACACATACTTGGTATTAAGAGTAGTAGCTTTTCCTCCGGAGATGTGGCCTTGATAGACTTTGGAGAGGACATCAGTCCATTAAGCCCAGGTTTTATTTCTCCTGAAGTGGAACAGACTGCTCCCTCTTTAGCTAAACTGGCAATGGATGCCTTTTCACTGCTTGATAAAACTCCCCCCCAGAGTCCCTCACGCTCGCTTCCTCGGCCTCTTCACCCAATTCCTGTGGTGGACTGGGACACCAAACCCCTTCCAGCCCCTCCAGCTTATGATGAGGTGGCACAGGATGAAGATGATTTTGAAGTATGCACTATAAATAGTCCTGATGTTCTATTGGCCCATAGAGAGAAAATTACAATGACCCATCTTCAGAGGGCTAAAGAAAAAGGTGAAGCCAACTATGGTTATGTCCAGGAAACAGAAAGGGCTCCTGTTAAAATAAAAGTGGAAGACAATCTGTTCCTTCCTCCAAAGGATTCAAGGCATGCAAACATTTCCCAAACATCAGAAATTTTTGAGGAACTCCAGCAGGAATGCATGAAGAGGCTAAATGTCCCTCAGTCATCTTCATTGGCTTCCACTCCCAGCCCAAGCTCTTCTACTGGAAACTTTGATGTCACTTCATCTGAAGACAAACCACAGATACCACCACGAATTCCTATACCTCCCAGGCCAATTAGACGTGAGCATGAACGCTGGTCTGGAGAGTTGTCTCCAGCTTTTGGAGCTGATGAAGTGGGTAGAGCTCCTTTACTGCCTCCAAGGGACCCACTGTCTCAACCCACATCACGGACTCCTAGCCCTATGACTCTTCAGGTGGGCTCTCCACAACAGAGGTCTAACCTTTGCTCTCCCCTGTGTATAGGCCTTTCTACATCTCCAGGAAAACAAATGCCCACCACTCAGAGTTTTGCTTCAGATCCTAAATATGCTACTCCCAAGGTTATTCAAGCCCAAGGTAAAGATTCTTCAAAGGGTCCTTGCATCTTGCCCATTGTGAAAGACGGTAAGAAGGTTAGCAATACACATTACTACCTTCTTCCTGAGCGACCGCCATACTTGGACAAATATGAGAAATTTCTCAAAGAGGCTCGAAGTCCAGAGGAGACCTCAATAAGCAGAAGCATATCTACTGCAACTGTTAGGCCCATGGTGCAACAAACAGACTATAAAGCCAACTTTTCATCTAACAACAGTAACTGTTCATCCAAAAGTGCTGTGAAGACATCCTGTAGCTTGCAAAAAATTGTTTACGATGGCACAGATAATTTTAGACCCACAGAAAAAATCAGACTGGCAAGTAACCTTTTAATACTTTGTCTTGTTTGAAGTTGTAAAAAGCTTTATTCTGCGAGTGAAAATGATGGTGGTGTGTTAACAGAAACCAAAACATTTGTGCAGATACAACACATTCTGTTGTTCCTGTAAAAAAAAAAAAAATGTTTACTTAAAATTCTTGATATACAAATATGAGGTAATGAACAGATTGTCATAATTGCAGAACAAAATACTACCATGTTCTGTTGGGACCTTAAAGGCAGCTAGATAAGATGTGGTAATATAGTATTCTAGCTTGGCTAGTACCAGCTGATTATCCAGAGAGCTAAATATCTGCATTTTAATTTATTACAGAGGGGTGTTTAGTGATTCAATGTTAAAAAAGAAAAAAAAGTAATAATTTTGGGGAGTTTACAGATTAGATCAAGCTATCCTGGAAGCGGTTGTTATGGGATTCTACTTTCTGGAAAGTGGTGAGAGGCATGTTTGTCGCCTTTGTGGGAGGGAGGAGGCAGCATGTGTACTGATGGAGACCAGCGTTATATCATTCTGGTGTTGGCTGTGAGTGTCAAAAGTTCATGAGGATGGCACTGGATTTTTGTTCTGTGTCTGATGATTGTAGAAATTTAGCTCAGTATATGGAGCACTGTTAAGACTGCTCTTAGGAAAGCAGGGCCACCCCTACCTGGGGGAACCAAGGTTTGAAATCCACAGGTAAAAAGTCTATTAGGAGCACCAAGCCAGTGGACAGAGACTTTACACTCATTTTGTATTGGTTTATATTAAGGCGATGTTAAACCACCAACGTGTTTTGGGGGCTTGGGCACTCTCCCTCTACCAGGACCTGAAATTTGTGTGAAATTCGAAACTAGGTTTATGTTAATTATTGGAATAGGTAGACAAAATCTCTGACCACTGGCGTGGCACTATTACTAAACGTATTACTCGTGGATAAGTTCTCAAGGAGACCAAGAATTCAGATGGGATCTGTGCATCCATGAGAAAGTGAGGTTTAGAAGGTTTTTTGATGTTTCACACCTTCAAAGATTAATGAAATGTGTATTGAGCTCCTTTCTCATATGTTTCAGCTAGAAAAGGGGGGTGAATGGCAAATGTATGCTTGTGCCACATCCAGTATATATATGAGAAAAGAAAAAAGGGGTTCCCCTGGGTGGACTTTTAAGGCACTAATAGTATTCCAAATATACAGGATATTGAATTTGTATTCACAATTATACATATTTATCAAAAGAATGAAACATTGAATTAAAATATACAGTTCCATTGATTGTCACCATATAGGTAAATACATGAAAAACCACAGGGTGTAAAGAAGGTTTTCATGTATTTACCTATATGGTGACAATCATTGGAGCTGTATATTTTTATTTAATATTTAATTATTTTGATAAATATGTATAATTGTGAATACATTTTTTTTTTTACCTCAATATCCTGTATATTGGAATACTATCAGTGCCTTAAAAGTCCACCCAGGGGAACCCCTTTTTTCTTTTCTCATCTGTTTCAGCTCTTGCTATGACACTTGTATTTTTAGAAATCCTGTATATTTCTCTGCTTAATTTTTTAAGTGAGCATCTGCATTTGGTGATTGTACACCAGCCACTCGACTTCAGCCCAACTCCTCTTGTGTTACTAGTAGACTCTCTTCCTGAGAGATAAACCACTAGTGACACAAGTTGGATTGTTGTTTTTACACATTTTATTTAAAGTATTGGTCAATTGAAAATATGTCCATCCTGTTGTCATGTGGTATGTCAAAGGTTATGCTGCCTTAAAATGTAAAAATCTATATTCCCAAAACGTATTGCATCCTTGGCTGTTAATTATGTACACTCTCTCTGAGTAAACATGTCATGGCCTAAAAAGAGCCTAAGGTAACAGTACTGATGAAGTTGTGTTTGCGAATACATATACATCTGTTTCTTTGGGTCTGTGAAGTCCAGAGTCCTTTGAATTCCAGTCCCAGGCTATAAACAACTTCTGACCCTTCCCTGCCATTTGTCTGTCAAATGCTGTAGCCTCTACATGCTGTGAGGCTCTAGTATTTGACAGTTAAATGGCAGGGAGTTTGCAGTGTGTAGAATCTAAAGCTCTGTGTAAAACTCGCCCTGGAAACCGGAGGATCCAGAGAGCCCCAGGAATTGGTTTGAAAACGGGATCTGTATCTATACTTCAAAATTGTTATTACCTAAGAATCTTTTTAGGCTCTAACAGGTTCACTAGACTTGTGCTATACCAAGATAAGAGGGAATGTGCTCACATGGTTTACTCATAACTGAGAAAGAGTATTGGTGGAAAGCTGTCTGCAGTCTTTTTTAGGAACGCTGTCTTCAGTCATTTAACAAACAAAGAACGAACAACAGATTTGGGGGGCACACCCTAAAAATGTGTTTACATTCAAGATGGTGCTGCTATAAGACCACAAACAGAATAAAATAGATTACAGCGCAAACATACAAAAATTACATTTAAATCCTGCTATTTAAAACACCTGAACATATTCACTACACTAGTAATAGAATGAAAGGTCCTGCATCTCAACCATGGGAGACAAACTCCTCTTTACTGGGGGGAGGGACTATAAGGACTCCTCCTATAACACAGGACTAATAAGAGGTTATATTGCCATCTACAGAAGCATTAGACAATGGCAAGCAAAAAATTGTAGGACAGCCCAGAATAACCCCTCCTATTACCAGCATGCCTCCGTTTTTCACGAGTGCCCTTGCAGAATAGATATCTGCTCTTCAGTTTGGCAGGGAAAAGTATAACATAATTTTGCTAGCAATACAGATTTTCAGAATTTTTCTTCAATCAATGCTCCTCTCTACATCACTGCTAGACCTGTTTTTTTTTTTAGATTATCCAGCGCAGCCATCCTCAGCCTAGCTTTTGAATTGCTGCATCTGTACATTACGGGGCTAATCTTTGGTTCATTTTTGCTGGCCGCCTACAGTTATTGTGCACACCACTGGCCATTGGACCCTCACTTGCTATCGGCTTTTGGGTTTTGTGAGTACCTGAGAACTTGCCTCGTACCCTGAGCCTCACACTGCTTGATCACTATGGTGTCACAATATTGCTGATTCTAGGATCTTGGGGGGGGGGGGGGGGGGTTGGGATTGGAAGGTTCAGTATGACATGATTCTCCCAGCTCACACACTGCTGACTCAGATGCTGCTTGTAACATTCCCACTGATGCTGACGTGTGCAGCTTAGAATTATGAGGACATCTAATCCTAGCGTTGTTCCCATAGGTGTGCGCAGCCTATTGCATTAGGGTGTGCACCCCAAGGGTTGCAAGTGGGGGATGTTGGATTTGAACCTCTAGGTTCGTTAACAGACTGGACAGGTTTGTCTCCAGGTATAGGAATCCCTTAGCAGAAGCAGTGGATGCTCTGGTGGCTCCATGGAATCAGTACACACCTAGAACTATGTCTTTCCTTCCCTGAAAATTCATTCTCATTTGCTTTGCATGATCAAGATGTTGGTTATTCCAGTGATCCTCATTGCTCCATATTGGCCCAGACAGATATGGTACTTCAGCTTGGTAGGGATTCTGGCAGATACTCTATTAGCTCTACAGTCACTAGCTTTAATGGCATGGCTGCTGAAGTCCACCTTCTGAGAGACAAGGGCAGCTCTCAATCTTGATATTCCAAAGTAGGAAGCCTACTTCTCAAAATGTCTGTCATTGGACGTGGAAGGCATACTGCACACAGTGTGTGAGTCTTGGGACTTCAACCCTAAGAGATTCTGTGTGAGACAAATCCTTTAATTCCTACAGCTAGGTCTGGAACAACATTTGGCTCTTAACAGTATGACGAGTCAGGTTTCTGCTCTTTCTGTCTTGTTTAAGAGACCATTGCCCGATCATTCATTGATTAAAACCTTTGTACATGGAGTCTCAGGGGTATCTTCTCCTGTTCATTTCCCAGTGTCTCTGTGAAATCTATATCTGCTTTTCATGGCTTCAGAAACATTCATTATAATCTATTGGAAAAAATCTTCTCTACATTCACCTACAAAGTGTTGTTTCTTGTAGCCATCGCCTCTGGGTGAGTGTCTGAACTGATGGCCTTGTCTTGCAAGGTACCCATTCTGCTCTTGCAGAGGGACGAGGTGTTAATGAGACGTAAGACTTTCTTCTTGCCGAATGTAGTTTCTGGCTTTCACCTCATTGTGCTTTCGTCCCTCTGTCCAAGTGTCCACCTCTGCAAACAGAAGCCCCCCCCCCCATTGTCTGGTTTGGGCTTTCTTTTAGAATGACCGATTCCCATTTTGTAATCCTGGATGGTGCACCAGGTTTTTGCCACGCCATTTTGAGTTGTCTCAGACAGACCATCAAAATTTGCCATTGTCTTATACCCCTGCAGGTGTTACATAGTTAGTTACATAGTTAGTCAGGTTGAAAAAAGACACAAGTCCATCCAGTTCAACCACAAAAAATAAAAAAACAAAAATAAAAAACACAGTAAAATCCTATACACCCAACTCCATTCCCACAGTTGATCCAGAGGAAGGCAAAAAACCCCAGCAGAGCATGATCCAATTTGCTACAGCAGGGGAAAAAATTCCTTCCTGATCCCCCGAGAGGCAATCGGATTTACCCTGGATCAACTTTACCTACAAATCTTAATACTCAAGTTATATTCTGTACATTTAGGAAAGAATCCAGGCCTTTCTTAAAGCAATCTACTGAGCTGGCCAGAACCACCTCTGGAGGGAGTCTGTTCCACATTTTCACAGCTCTTACTGTGAAGAAACCTTTCCGTATTTGGAGGTGAAATCTCTTTTCCTCTAGACGTAAAGAGTGCCCCCTTGTCCTCAGTGTTGACCGTAAAGTGAATAACTCAACACCAAGTTCACTGTATGGACCTCTTATATATTTGTACATGTTGATCATATCCCCCCTTATTCTCCTCTTCTCAAGAGTGAATAAATTCAGTTCCTCTAATCTTTCCTCATAGCTGAGCTCCTCCATGCCTCTTATCAGTTTGGTTGCCCTTCTCTGCACTTTCTCCAGTTCTCCGATGTCCTTTTTGAGAACTGGTGCCCAAAACTGAACTGCATATTCCAGATGAGGTCTTACTAATGATTTCTACAGGGGCAAAATTATATCTCTGTCTCTGGAGTCCATACCTCTCTTAATACAAGAAAGGACTTTGCTCGCTTTGGAAACCGCAGCTTGGCATTGCATGCCATTATTGAGCTTATGATCAACTAAAACCCCCAGATCCTTCTCCACTACAGATCCCCCCAGTTGTACTCCCCCTAGTATGTATGATGCATGCATATTCTTAGCCCCCAAGTGCATAACTTTACATTTATCTACATTAAACCTCATCTGCCACTTAGTCGCCCAATTAGACAGAGCATTGAGGTCGGCTTGTAAATTGGAGAAATCCTGCAAGGACGTTATTCCACTGCATAGCTTGGTGTCATCTGCAAAGACAGAAATGTTACTTTTGATCTCAGACCCAATATCATTTATAAATATATTGAAAAGTAAGGGTCCCAGCACTGAACCTTGGGGTACACCACTGATAACATTGGACCATTCAGAGTAAGAATCATTAACCACGACTCTCTGAATTCTGTCTTTCAGCCAATTTTCTATCCATTTACAAACTGATATATCCAATCCTGTAGACCTTACCTTACACATGAGCCGTGTGTGCGGAACTGTATCGAACGCTTTTGCAAAATCCAAATATATCACGTCCACAGCCACGCCTCTGTCCAGGGTTTTACTTACCTCTTCATAAAAGGAAATCAGGTTTGTCTGACAACTTCTGTCTTTCATGAATCCATGTTGTCTGCTGCTTAAATAGTTTTTTTCCTGCAAGAACTCATCCATGTGGTCTTTTATTAAACGTTCCAGTATCTTCCCAACTATAGAAGTTAGACTAACAGGTCTATAGTTACTTGGTAAAGACTTTGTTCCCTTTTTAAATATGGGCACCACATTGGCCCTGCGCCAATCCAGTGGTACTATTCCTGTCTTTAATGAGTCCCTAAATATTAGATACAGTGGCTTTGAAATGACAGAGCTCAACTCACCTAGGATCCGTGGATGGATGCCATCAGGTCCAGGTGCTTTATCCACCTTTATTCTGTCTAAATATTTCTGGACCATATCACTTTTGAGCCATTGTGGATTTGAGGCTGTGTCACTCCCACCCCCATTTTGGACATGAGCTCCCCCATGCTCCATTGTATACACAGAGCTGAAGAAAACATTTAATAAATTTGCCTTCTCTTTGTCCCCAGTCACCCACTCTAGATTATTTTGTAAGGGGCCTACATGCTCAGACTTCACCTTTTTACTATTAATATATTTAAAGAATTTTTTGGGGTTTGTCCTACTATCTTTTGCAATCTGTCGTTCGTATCGTATTGAGTGTTGGTATATCCCACAGGTTTAGATCTATGGTGTCCCTCAAGACCAGGATTTTATGTTGAGTACAAAAATCCTTTTATTGCCTGTGTGTCTCTGTGCCCAATACTTTCTTTCATTAGTGACTTATGATGCTACTCCTGGTACAATTTCTCTACTTGTTCCAGGTTACTGCCTAAAAGTATTTGAAGCCACCTCATTAGCATGAAAACCAGGAAACAGCTTGGTTTACTTGTCTAAACAAAGGTTTCTTTTAAGTGCAAAAGGAATCACATAAAGCCATCATTTGAAAATAGATCTGCGCAAAAATAAAAAAATTGGCGTCCGTTGTGATTTAGGGTCACTAACAGGGTCCTGCCTCACCTGCCATGCACGTAAAAAAAAAAAAAAAAAAAAAAAGATTAAATCGGTAGTAAACCCGCTGCCGTTTTTCTTTTTAACACCTGAAAAGCAAAAGCCATAATGAGCTAGTATGCACCGCATACTAGCTCATAATGAAATACTTACCTTGAAACGAGGTGTGAGGAACTCACCTGGTCCACGCCGAGGGAGATGTCATCTTGCCTCGGCGTGTCTTCCGGGTATCGCCGCTCTAGCGCTGTGATTGGCTGGAGCAGCGATGTCGTCACTCCCGCGCATGCGCGCTGGAGACTTCTTCCCGGCAAGGTCCGGCGGCTGCCGGGCGTTTAGCCGAGGATCTCTGCAGTCAGCGGCGCATTGCGAGGGGAAAATCTCCTGAACCTTACAGGTTTAGGAGATATTCTTTATACCTACAGGTAAGCCTTATTATAGTCTTGCCTGTAGGTTAAAGTGGTAGTACAGAGTTTACTACCACTTCAAGGGTCGTAGTTTGGCGACCTGCTGTCACAGAGACCTCAAATTTGGGGGGTAGGTAGCTGAGGGGGGCTCCTATGACCCATGGTTTCCGGAGATATGGGGCTACATACAGAGTGGCCAGTTTAAATACAAGCTGGCACACTCTGTTTGCAACAGACTGAGAGGATGATCTCACAGTGCCTCTCCTCACTTCTTGTCAGAGGCACTGACCTTAAAGCCCTGTACACACGATCGGATATCTGATGGAATCTAATCCGATGGATTCTTTCATCGGATATCCGATGAAGCTGACTTTAATCAGTCTTACCTACACACCATCGGTTAAAAATCCGATCATGTCCAACACGGTGACGTAAAACACAACGACGTGCAGAGAAAAAATGAAGTTCAATGCTTCCGAGCATGCGTCGACTTGATTCTGAGCATGAATGGATTTTTGACCGATGGATTTCCCCACTGACGAACCTTTTTTTTCTATCAGTGTTTTAACCATAAGGAAAATCTAAAACGGGTTCTATTTTTTTTCACCGATGGATAAAAAACCGATGGGGCCCACACACGATCGGTGTGTACAGGGCTTAATGGACAGCCTGGAATCTTGGACTAATGGTAAAGCACCATTGAAACAAGCTGTCCAATAAAAATGCTGCAGTGGAGGCATGCCTCTCACTGCAGTGTCATAGAGGGGGGCATGTGTCTAAAAGACACATGCTCCCATCCAGCCCAGCCCTCTTAACTACAAGGAAAAAACAGGGGTTTATGGGTATAAGAGGGAGAGTGAGAATCTGCTACTGTTGAAGAGGTACTGTTTAAATTAAGCTAAATCATATATTTGTATGCTATATGTTATAAGAAAAATATTATTTATTTATTTACTGTGAAATTACTGGTTTGAAGTAATAATTCAAACTTCAGTAATTTGTCCATGAAGCCACCTGCTTGAGTACAGTTTTTGAAAATATAGTAAATTACCTTAAAAACAATATATAATAATTATTTATATATTACTTATGGTAATAAACCCCTTGCCACCCAGGCCAATTCTGACACTTCTCTCCTACGTGTACAAATCATATTTTTTTTTACTGGAAAATTACTCAGAACCAACTGTTTCATGAATTAAAAAATAAAGTTAGCCCGATTTTTGTATAATGTGAAAGATGATGTTACGCTGAGTAAATAGTTATCTAACATGTTACGCTTTAAAATTGCGCACACTTGTGTAATGACGCCAAACTTCTATACTTCAAAATCTCCATAGGCGGCTTGTGTCGACTACATGTTGAGTTACAGAGGAGGTCTAGTGCTAGAATTATTGCTCTCGCTCTAACGTTGGCAGCATTTGTAACCTTTGTGGCTCTGATACTAGCCAGTGCCTCACCAGCCATTAACCTCACCGCACGTCCAGGTCACTAATGGCCACTGGCTACTTGATTTGACTCATTAGCAGTTCTGCCATAAATCAACACTGCATATTATTAGTGATAATTTCTGAGCTTGCTGTCACATATTGCAAATTCTTACATATCCAGGCCAATAGATTTCTGGATTAACATATATCTAAAGGCAAATCTTGGTTTTGAATAGAACAGGAAGTGGCTAAAATCCCAATTAGTCTTTTTTCTGTGTGTTTTCAAGACTTGCCAGGAATGAAGAGAAAATATCTCTAAAGTGAGGGGGCATCTTCTCTTGGATAGATGTTCATCTCATGTAATGTCTTGTGTAGTCTTTGAATGATTGTCTTATGCCAGGGGTGCCCAACCAGAGGCCCGGGGGCCACATGTGGCCCGCGGAGCCCTCTGATCTGGCCCACGACCTCCTGCTCTGGGATGGTGGTTTGGCAAGCCCAGATTACAGGTTGCCAACCCGTCATCCCAGAGCATCAGTGTTGTGAATGAAGCCGGTGGTAGAGAAAGCAAGGAGCTGCAGAGCCGCATAAGCTGATGCTTCCTGTATAGCACCAGCTCCCGTCACGTTCGATACCAAATGCACTCTGCCTGGGACAGCAACAGCCGGGGAAAACTGAATAGAAGACTGTCATTAAAGGTGTGTTTATTACTGAAACTAATCGATTTATCGACAACTAATCGATTATGAAATTAATCTATTACAATTTTCATAATCGATTAATCGGCCAGTAACATAATGGGGTTAAAAAAACTAAAATTAGCCCTTTATAGTACAAAAAAGCAAATCGCTACTGTAAATATTACTTTCATTGTCCCACAGTAAAAAAATGAACCCCTTAGGCCCCGTACACACGACCAAACATGTATGCTGAAACTGGTCCGCGGGCCAGTTTCAGCATACATGTTCGGTCGTGTGTGGGCGCGAGCGGGCCGAATTCCAGCAAACATTTGCCCGCCGGGCCTTTTCCCAGCAGACAAATATTCCTGGACGTGTTTTAAAACCGTCCGCTGGAATCCTGCCCGCTCGGACATGTACGGTCGTCAGTACAGACCTACCGTACATGTCCAGGCGCCCGCCGTCCCTCGCATGCGTCGAATGACTTCGACGCATGCGTGGAAGCATTTTAAAGGCGGGCCGCCCACGTCGCTGCGTCATTGTCGCGGCGACACCGCGTCATCGACGCGGCGACACCGCGCACACGCCCCGCGTATTGTTTACGCGCGGACTTCTGTACGATGGTGTGTACAACCATCGTACAGAAGCCCTCTGGCAGACATGTATGGTGAAAACGGTCCGACGGACCGCTTTCACCATACATGTTTGTTCGTGTGTACCCGGCCTTACAGTGGCGATTATTTGCTCTTTTTGTACTTATTTTTGTTTTTTCACCCCCATTATGTTACTAAACATCTCAGGCCGGGTTAACACCTCTGTTTTTTGGTGCTTTTTGCAGAAACACACTACAGTTACATGTTTTCCTATGGGACACGTTCACATCCATGATTTTTTTTCAGCCGCTGCGTATTTGGAAAGGGCAAGGACTTTTTAACGCAAAATGTGCTATTTTTTATTTTTTTTTGGTTCAATATACTTCAATGGAGAAGCTTCAGAAAAGCATGTAATGTGTTTTTGCGGCAATTTGTGTTTTGTAATCTGCCTAACAACAAATTGGCTATTATCCGATTAATCGAAACAATAATCGGCCAACTAATCGATTATGAAAATAATCGTTAGTTGCAACCCTACTGAAATCAGGCTGCTTTCAAACTAATCCTGCACCTGCGGGTTACCTGCACGCATACACACGAGCCAAATGCCGTGTACACACGATCATTTTTCGGCATGAAAAAAATGTTGTTTTAAAAAAATGTCATTTAAAATGATCGTGTGTGGGCTTCACATCATTTTTCGGGTTCGGAAAAACAAGATTTTTTTTCTCTCGAACATACTGCATTTTTAACGACGTTTTAAAAAATGTCTTTTTCGGGTTGTAAAAAACGACGTTAAAAACCCGCTCAGAAGAAAATTATGAGACGGGAGCGCTCGTTCTGGTAAAACTACCATTCGTAATGGAGTAAGCACATTCATCACGCTGTACCAGACAGAAAAGCGCAAATCATCTTTTACTAACGGGAATTCAGATAAAGCAGCCCAAAGGGTGATGTCATACGAATGGAACTTCCCCTTTATAGTGCCGTTGTACGTGTTGTACATCACCGCGCTTTGCTAGAGCATTTTTTAAAAAACGACTGTGTGTGGGCAACGTCGTTTTAATGATGAAGTTGGAAAAACTTCGTTTTTTTTTCATGTCAAAAAATGATCGTGTGTACGCGGCAATAGACTTCTGTTATTACCTGTGGGTTTGGTGCACTTTCAGAAAGTGCACCACACCATCAGGATATAATAGACGTCAATTGGAAAGTGTAACTAACCTGCAGGAAAGCCATAGGTGCATGTGATGCATCAGTATGAAAGCAGCCTTGGGACCCAATCGGACCCTCAATTTATCCCTACTTACCTTCAATCCAATACGCTATTAAGAAAACAAAACAGAAGGAGATCCTTCAGATTGAATTGGAGGGCCCATAGAGTAGTGTGGGCTGTGTCTGTATCTGTTCTGCATATGCAGCATGGACACAGACCTGTCATCCACCCATTACACTTATTTTGGCCTGCAACGGGTTACCAAGTCGCTTCGATGGCCCTCACTATTCAAAAGGTTGGGCACCCCTGGTCTTAAGCCATGAATTGTTTATGAAAACTGGATACAACAGTTCAGTATAAAAGCACATACCATTATATTCAGTGCAAGTGAGGAAATTTGAATCTCTGTATTTAGGAGGGTATTTGAAGATGCCAGTTAAATTGTTTCATCTCTAAATGCTTACTAGCCTACCTCTTGTTATCCTTGGTGCTCTAATCAGGAAAGGTTTAATAGATCCTTGACACTGCTATCTGCAAATCATCATATTCTTTTTTAAATAATGAATTCAATATAGTATGCCTTTATAAATATATGGTAACAAATTATAGAATTCAGGAAGTTTAAAGTATTTTCCTGCCAAAATGATTTTTGTTGAATTTTGGATAGACTGGGGGAAGATTAGAATCTTTGGGCCAGATCACATACCTTTACACCTGCGCCACGTATCAGAGATACGCTACGCCACCGTAACTTTTCCGGCTTTGGTTCGAATCCTGAAAGCTTGCGCGCCGAAAGTTACGGCGGCGTAGTGTATCTCTCGGCACGTAATTCTAATCGGCGGGTAGGGGGCGTGATTCATTTAAATGAAGCGCGTCCCCACACCGAATGAACTGCGCATGCGTCATTCCGAAATTTCCCGCCGTGCTTTGCGCGAAATGACGTCGCAACGACGTCATTTTTTTAACTTAGACGTGACTTGCGTCCATCCCTATTCACGGACGACTTACGCAAAAAAAAAAATTCAAATTTCGACGCGGGAACGACGGCCATACTTTAACATGGCAAGTCTATCTATACGCCGCAAAATAGCAGCTTTAACTATACGCCAGAAAAAGCCGACTAGAGACGATGTAAGAGAATGCGACGGCCGCGCGTACATTCGTGGATCGTCGGAAAAAGCTCATTTGCATCCCCGACGCGGAAAACGACGCAAACTCCACCCAGCGGACGCCGAAGTATTGCATCTGCGATCCGAAGGCGTACGATGCCGTATGCCTGTCGAATCGAACCCAGATGCCGTTGTATCTTGGTTTGAGGATTCAAACTAAAGATACGACGCGGGAAATTTGAAAGTACGCCGGCGTATCAGTAGATACGCCGGCGTACTTGCTCTGTGGATCTGCCCCTTTGTCAGGTTTTCCTTTTATTTCTCATCCCATCACTCTTTATTTAGACAGTTTTTGATCCCTGTACAGTATGGTAAGCTATTTGTTTATCTTTTTAGAGTAGAGTGGAACTGCATGCAGGCAGTCCATATAAGTCAATAGAGATGCAGCGGCTGTACATACTCCCCTGGACAGCCGAGTTTGACATGTATGCAACACTAAAGCAGGCCATAGATTATATGATTTTCTTTCATAAAGCTTGTCAGTCTTCATGGGGAAATTCCTCCTGTGGAGCCATTGTGTTCTCCTCCCTGCGGGGGGCTCTGGAAGCCCTCTCTGCCGGGAGAAGGTAGTGATTACTGCTAGCGACTATAGCCACTAACAATAATCACATGTGATTAAAATATGAGCCATAATGTGCAACCAAATATAGTTGAGCTCATAAGGTTACATACCCTGGCAGAACTTATGATTTCTTGGCCATTTTTCAGAGAATGACTCAGAATCCAGAAACATCAGTGCAGCACTGGATGAAAGATGCAAGGGTCTGTCAGGAGTCCAGAAACTCATTGACCTTTTATATACACACACTAATTACAAGCAAACAAATCACAGGTGAGGATGGTTACCTTTAATAGCCATTCAAACCCCTTTGTGTCAACTTGTCTGCATGTTATCAGGCCAAAATCACCAGGGTATGTAAACTTTTGATCAGAGTCATTTGGGTAGTTTCTGTTGGCATTATGATTTGAAAAGAGTAAACACAATTGATTGATAATACATAGCTTCAGCCAAACACTAACCATGAGTGAAAGAAAAGTTTTTGTGTTATCATTCATATTCTCTCATATTCTCTGAAAAATAGCCAAGAAATCATAAATCATAAATTGCACATGAATAATGTACATAGTGTCAAAAAGTGGAAGACAAAGTCCAATTATTATTTTATTTTTTTAATATATATACAAAAGCCCACACGTAAGAACTTGGAGTATAGAGCAGCCACTGTGTATCAAGAGAGTCCAGATGAAAAAATTGGAAATAGAATCAACTCAGTGAAGGTGAAAGTTATCCAGTGTCCACAATAATCACATGCTAAACACCCAACAAGCTTGTTGTACCCAAGTCAATAGGGTACAATGAACCTGCCCATAGATGGTTCAAGCCAAGATTTGATCCATCTATAGCTGGCTTAAGACCAATGTAATGCTACATCCGCAATGTATACCAAACTTACACCAAAAAAAAAAAGAAGAGAAATTAAAGGACTTTACTGGCACAAAAAAAAAACGGGACACACATACATTTATCTGAAATGATATACAAATTTGTTATTACAAATTACGTAACAAAATCACATAGCAACCTATAGGTCATAAAAACATAGCCTGTAAAGAATGGTAAGTACCAGCTGTGACGTATCTCTTACTGTAACACATTCATTATTGATTGTTCTTCATACTATATACATTTATGTTCTGTAGAGATAATAATTTGTGGAGATAAGTCACCATAGGATCATCGCGTTTATCATAAAGGAAAGTTTCAGGGGTAACTACAGTTTGCAGTTGTGTCTGACATATAGGGAACTCCCCGGGTAGGCACTGAGACACAGACAAAGCGGGCAAGGCGACAGCCAGGAACAAGGGTGACTAGATTATTCTAAAATGAGATTGGCTTCACCAGTGATCAAGCATATGATGGACACAGAAGCGAGAGTACATCAAGATGAGTGGTACTACACTCTTGCATACTTAGGTGGATACATAAGCGATTCAAACACTGTGTCTCTAGATGGTAAAGAAGCTTCACAGAGGAGGTTCCTCCACCAATACGCTCTGTGCTGCAAAAATCATATGTCCAAAATCCAGATTTCCCAGTCCAGGCATGCAGGGATGTGTGCATGGCCCCACACTGTCTGCGTACCTGTCAGACTTGGCTGTGCGGATAAGTCCATACAGCCCTTGTCTCGCCACTCGCCTACATGAGCTTCCTGCGCAGAGCTCCTCGCTACTCAAAAAAGATAAACAAACAGCTGTACAGGGCTCAGCATCCATGTGAATGAAGTCTAAAAGTAAAATCTTTTACAACAGACAAGATGAGTTAATTAACGTCTGTCAGTGATATAGACAGAAATACAGAGCTGATTAGAGTACTAACCTTCCTCTAACAAATTTTTTTTTTTCTGTTATTGTAGATTTCCATGCATTCCTGTCTGGTGAAACCATTGTCAGTGTGTCAGTAAGCAGGGAGAAATTTCTCTAATGGAGCACCAGATAGCAGCAGAAATCCACAATCCACAGTAAAAAACGGCATACAATTCAATGTTTTCCATACAAGGGTAATATCTTTTAACAAGAACCAGCCCTTGATTGGACCTAAACAAGAATCTGAATATTCAGTCTTAAAATCAGAATAATAGTTTAGTCTCATCAGTTAAAAAATGTATTTATTTTCAGCTTTACTTGCATGTGTCTGCATCTGACGCTTGTGTAAGGAAGGCAACGCTCAACCCATTTCTGATATTTGCTGCAATGTTAGCTGTCTGATATCTTACATTGCACACTCAGAAGCTGGAAAACTGTATCTAAAGTAAGGCACCTGGTACTTTAGCAGCTGCCAGATTTCTGGTGATACAGCAAGTAAATCCAAGCAAGGTGATAATTCTCTCATAAGTAATTCTTATGATTTATTACTGAGTATTGCTATTCAAGCTTAAAGGGGTTGTAAAGACAAAAATATTGTCCTCTTAAATTAAAGTCTGACAGTAGCTGATAAAGTAAAAAGTAATGTTTTGCATTATAACTAGTTTGATACCTGTTAAAATGGAGCTCTTTTATTTACCTCCAGCACTCCTGAATCATTATTCTCACTGACTTCCTGGTTTGCGGTGCGCATTCATTCTTGCTATATCATGGCCTAATAGGACCTACAGTTCCCATTAGGCTTAGCCTCCATGCCTGTGAGGGATAAGAGAGCATCTTCACGCAGGGCTGTAGTCATAGGGAGGGGGTGAGCACATTCTGCTTTCCACCATGCAAAACGGCTCAGATGCTGGTGGAAAGCAAGAAGAAAAGAGACAGGAAATGGCATTTTCAAACCTGGATTACTGTATTTTGGAGGTCAAAATGAAAAACGAGGTAAGTAATATTTAAATGCTCTAGCTTACAGCAATCAATTGATCTAATAAAAAACAAACCTTTAGTGTTCCTTTAAGCCCAGTTGTAAAGTATGAAGAGGTAATGCAGTATGTGACAAGACTGTTCTTGGGAAGGACATAGCTCCTTGTACTTTATTAAATATAATATTTTATGTGATTCATTTGTTGATTTGAACTCTTTATCGTGTATCTTATTGATAACATGAGAATTGTTTCCTTTTCTCAGGTTCAGGAAATGGTTCATGGGGTTACTACAGAGGAGTGCCAGACAGCATTACAAAACCATGGCTGGAATGTCCAAAAAGCTATCCAATACCTTAAAGTATGATCTCCCTTTGTTTTTTTTGTCCATATTTGACAGCACCTGGTGTTCTAAACATGTTTTATGTTTGTATATATGTGTAAATATAGAGTTGGCCATTAGATGGCAGCCTTCTTTATAACATTAATCCACTCAGAACAACTGAAAACATAGTAATAGAGTAAATGCTCCACCTTGTGGTGGCATTGCTGTACTGTCATGCCTAACCAATGTTTTGTACTGTGATAATGAAGTGTTCTTGGTGGGATATTGTGGTTTCAAACACTCAAGCTCTGTTTTATTGTAAAACATTGTTTCCTTACAAGATACATATTTTGGTTTCTATGAGCTGCTGGCCTTCTAAAATGTTTTGGTATTGATTCTTTTGTTATTTCATCTGTAAATCACACTACATTCTGTTTTTACTACAGGTTGAGCAACTGTTTTGCCTGGGACTGAAGACTCGTATGGAGTGCCACAAAGTGCTGGAGACATTTGACTGGAACCTGGAGACTGCTAGTTCTCATCTTCTAGAATCATACAGTGGCTCTCAGCAAAAGTATGACATTTGCTCTCCCCTCAAATTTTTAGTTAAAGTGTATGTAAACACAAAATGTATATTTCAGTATCATGCCTTACTGTGTACAGTGGTCTTAAAGCGGTAGTTCCCCCTCAAATTTTTTTTTACCCTTAGATTGATGTAGGGCTGGAACTACTGATTATTTTCATAATCGATTAGTTGGCCGATTATTGTTTCGATTAATCGACTAATCGGGTAATCTTAAAAAAAAGTGTGGTGTACAATTTAGTTAATATGAAAAAAAAAAAAAAGGGCAATTTATTCTTAAATATCCATATGCAGTGGTAAATATAAATAACCAACTACAGTAATTGTAATGCCTTTTATTACCTCCACTTTCTCTGGGTTCAGATGCTGATCTTCCCTGCACAGAGTCTTTAAAGTGATTTTTTTTTAAAACTTACTTGTTATACTCACCTGCTCTGTGTAATGGTTTTGCACAGAGCAGCCCAGATCCTCCACTTCTGGGGTCCCTCACCGATGCTTCTGACTCCTCCTGCTTTCAGAGTGCCTCAATAGCAAGCTGCAAAGTATAGTATAGAGCGCCCGGTATAGCAAGGTAAAAATACTTCTGCCTTTAGAACCACTCACTTTCTGCCCAGGACTACATGTCCCATGAGGCATTACTCCTCACACTTTCACATTCACAAATTCTCAGGCACTTAGTGACATGTATGGATGGTGTACTGAGCTGTATGTGTGCTGCACTGTATTTCCTGATATGTAAACAAATAATGCATACTATATGCAGGCAAACTAATCAACTGGCCGATTAATCGATTATGAAAATAGTTGACAACTATTTTCATAATCGATTAGTTGTAGATTAATCGATTAGTTGTTTCAGCCCTAGATTGATGCTCATTTTGTCTAGGGGAATCAGCTAATTGTTTTAAAATCGAAGCTGTACTTACCGTTGTAGAGAGCGATCTTCTCCGCCGCTTCCGGGTATGGTCTTCGGCACTGGGCGTTCCTTCTTGATTGACAGGCTTCCGATGGTCGCATCTATCGCGTCACGATTTTCCGAAAGTAGCCGAACGTCGGTGCGCAGGCGCCGTATAGAGCCGCGCTGACGTTTGGCTTCTTTCGGCTACTCATGACGCGATGGATGCGACCGTCGGAAGCCTGTCGGAAGACTGTCAATCAAAATAGGAACGCCCAGTCCCGAAGACCATACCCGGAAGCGGCGGAGAAGATCGCTCTCTACAACGGTAAGTACAGCTTCGATTTTAATACAACTAGCCGATTCCCCTAGACAAAATGAGCATCAATCTAAGGGTAAAAATTTTTTTGAGGGGGAACTCCCGCTTTAAGCAAATATTTTTTTTGTATCTGTTTCTTACGTGGAGATTCTGCCAGTAACAGCACTTCATGTTGCAGGCTGACAACACTGTGCTCCTTCAGCTGGCTGTATGACTGCCTACAAGGTCTATGCCTGCACCACACAGATAGACTGGCCAACTGAAGCAGACAGGGCAGCCATCACAAATTTTGGGACCCCTTACACATCTTTAGGCAGGGACCCCCTGTGGACCATCGGGCCCCTTGCAGGTGTAATGCAAAAAAAATGGGAGGGGGGCCAGCTGGGCCCCTTAAATGTGTAATGCCTGTACCCCCTGATGGCGGCCCTGGAAGCAGAGCACACATCAAGTTGACAACACTTGTGCTGGCAGTTGCAGGGCATAAACTTAAAGTAGAACACCAGTCTTATCCTAACTGGTCTAAAAAATGCTCCTTCCCCCCCTACTAACACCTATGCTGACTAAGCTGTGTAAAAAAGATTTATATACTTACCTATTCTAAGCTGGCTCAGGTCCGGTCACGTGATCCCCTGTGGCTGCAGGGGAGAAGATTGAGTGCTCGACAACTTCTGGGAATGCCTGGGAAGCTGATACATCACCCATAGGTTCCCATGTCCCAGACGCTGTCAGCATTCCCTCCTCTTCCCTGCAGCTTCTATAGACACGGAAGGCGGATCACATGACTCGACTGGAGCGGGCTGAAATTAGGTAATATACATTCTTTTTACACTGGTTAGTTAGCACAGATTTGTTGAACCCTCCTCTTATGTTAGCTTTCTGTTACCATCCATGATGTTAACGGGTCGGTTTTGACCCGTGTCTTAAATCAGCCATAAAATACCCTCTGAACAATTATTTATCATCCAATTTGTTTCTTACCTCTTGGTTACCTTGTTAGGCTTCTTTATCCTTGAAAAGATTGGTTTTAATATTGTTGGTGTGACCCCTTAGACCTTTCTTTTGATAGCATACCTCTCATTTTCAAATTTAAAAATTGGTAAAATGAACCTCAATAGAATATTATAATTTGGTCCTATGTTTCTTTACTTTATTTAGAGAAGCAGACAAGCAGGCAACGAGATAGGCCCCTCCCTAAATTCAGCTCACAGGGTTGAGAGGTGATTGGCTGTCAGTGTTACTAAGCAGAGAGAGTGTTTATGATTTTAGTTTTGGCACTTATTAGTGTCCTATAATCCTATATTATAACTGGGTCAGAATTGACCCTAACACCATGAACGTCTTAATTTTCACCACAGTATTTTATAATTTAGTGAAAAGGATTCTTTTTCTATTACATTGTTTAAATAGAGGTTCCTGACAAAGTAAAAAAATCTTGATGCAATAAATAAATTTATGTGATACTTATAGACATTCAAAACCTGAAAACGGGTTGGTTCTGACCCTAACACAATAGGAGGGTTAAGACTAGTTAGGTTTAGGCTGAAATTCTACTTTAAGCTGTCCAAACATTACTGTATTTGCTGGCGTATAAGACTACCTTTTACACTTAAATAAACTGGCCAAAAAGCAGGGGTTGTCTTATACGCCGCGTCAGCTGCTCGGATGTCTGCTGGATGTGTAGTAATACTGTATGTAGCTTCGGCTACATACAGTATATACCGCTTAGCCAATCCCGATGTGCGATGTATTCAAATGAATACAGAGCCTGCTCGGATTGGAGTAACAACCTCTGCCAATCCGAGTAGGCTACATACAGTAGCTTGCTCGGATTGGCATTGAGAGTCAGAGAGGCGTGGGCTGATGATGTTACAGCCTCTGCCAATCCAAGCAGGCTTTGTATTCATTAATAGAATACATTGCTCCCCGTGATTGGCTCCAGCTCCAGCAAGAAGGAAGAAGAATATGGCTCCATAAGGAATAAAAATATAAAGCGTTGGAAGCCTCAGAAGTGGGTTCGTCTTATACAGTGAGTACAGGCAAAAAATCGAAAAAAAAAAGTAAAATTAGGGGGTCGTCTTATACGCCCAGTCGCCTTATACACCGGCAAATACGGTAGTTGTTTTCCACACAATCATACAAAAATTCTCAGTACATTTGAAGACGTGGCAATTGTTGTTCGATAATTTAAAAAACATTTTTTGCCTTTAACATTCGACTTTGGAATGAATGGACTTTCCCCAACGAAAACCACATACACTATTAGAAAGTTGGTCGCTTTAGAATTTTTTTCCATCCTGCTCCTTTTAGTTTTCTAGTCGCCACAGTTGAAAACAAACATTGATTTGACCCCACTATTGAATAGAAAATCGAAAAAAAAAATTCTAATAGTGTATGGCTAGCTTTAGGGTTGTCAGCCTACAGTAGGATCTCCAGAAAAATATTCACAAAATATTATTTGCTCAACAAAACTGTCAGGCATGTTGCCAAATATAATGAAAACGATTGTTTACATACTGTGGGGAAAATAATTATTTGATCCCATGCAGATTTTGTCAGTTTGTTCATTTACAAAGAAATGAAGGGTCTATAATTTTTATCATAGGTGTGTTTTAAATGATAGAGACAGAATATCAACCAAACATCCCAAAAAAAAACACACAATACAAATGTTAAAAAAGAAAATGAGTTGCCGTTCAGTGAGTAAAATAAGCATTTGATCCCCTACCAACCAACAATAATTCTGGCTTCCACAGACACATACAGTATGTGCTCATGTGGTACACAGATTAGTCCTGTCAATTTAACCACTTCCGGACTGGCTCACGTCGGCACTTCAAAGAGTGCGGTATCATCGTTAAGAGCAACAATTCTAGCCCTAGACCTCGTCTGTAACTTAAAACATGCAACCTATAAAAAATGTTTAACATCGCCTATGGAGATTTTTAAGGGTAAAAGTTTGTCGCCATTCCATTTGTGTTAGGTCAAGCTAATGTAGAGGTCTGTGTTTAGGGTTAGGATCATGTTAAGGGTTCATTTCCAAGATTAGGTTAAGGATTGTTAGTGGGAGATAGGTCAATTTGAGGTTAGGTTAAAAAAGAAATTATATTGATATTCCTGTCAAAAGTCACAAATATTTTACCTTTTTTATTGTTTTCATTAGGCTGTCAGGTAGTATAACATTTTTTTTTTTTTTTTTTAACAGACGATGATACATCCTTATTGAAGAAAAAGGCTTACTTGCACAACATATATCTACCTGGACTAAAACATTCATAAAGAATTTCCTGACCCAAGGAGCTTTCAGATCAGCTCTTTGGCTCTGAACTGGCCCTCGAGGGAGCTTCCTCAACCCACAAGGAGTGAACTTTTAAACCAACTCAGTGTTCTGCTACATGGACATGTGTTAATGTTGCGTTTTCTCTTTTATTGTGTTTTTCTTTTCTTCCTTCTCCATGCTTATATGGAAATCTCATTGTTTTTATATAAAAAGATGTGTAATTTTAATATATAAAATATCTATATATATGAATATATATATATATATATAAATATAAGATATAAAGTTTATTTGGGAAAAATATGAGTTTTGTGTTTTTTGTTTTAGCTTTTATTCTGAATCCATGTGTTGTAACTTTACAGATAGCAGTTCCAGACAAGAAATAAGATTAATTGAATTTTTGTTAACCTTGCTAAAGACAACAAAGGTCCCTCAGTTTCTGTAAGGTTCTCAGATGTACCTCTGGGTTAGAACTGCAACTCTCATTCATATGATCCTGTGCTGTGCAGTGAGTTGAGAAGGACGGACCTGCAACTACAGGGATTTAGATAACACAACAGCCAGCTGACGAGGATAGAAACGTGAATAGTTTTGGGGCTATTCAGCAGTTAGGCTATATACCCTCAGACAACTTAAATGTACATTTTCCTGTCTACTGTAATTGGACAATACCTAAAGCCTAGTACACACCATGCAACAACTGAAAGCTGTGACATTTTAGATTTAGCAACCATCTTTTAGAAGATGTTTTTTTCCTTTATTTTTTATTTTTTCATCCTACCTAAAACACACTGATGCTAACTAACAGTAATACTAATAAAAAAAAAAAAAACTGCCCAAAATGTACTGACCTTTGACCCTGACCATGACCTTTGACTCTTACTTGACACAAACACTAAAGCCTTGTACACACCATGAGTTTTTTTTTTTGTTGTTCAACCCAGCAGAATGAACCAAAAAAAAAAAACGGACAACTCTGGTCGGAGCCACTGTACTAACAATCCGATGTTAGTACCAAGCAGCTCCAATTCCCCTGCTCTGTATGTTGTATCTGGCACAGACACTGTAGAGAAAATGGAGCAGGTCGCTTCTAGAAAACAATGGGAGTTATTTACTACATGCAAATCCACTTTGCACTGGAAGTGCACTACCAGTGCACTTGGAAGTACAGTCACAGTAGATCTGGGGGGGGGACATGCAAGGAAAATAAAAAACAACATTTTAGCTTGCACATGATTGCATGATAAAATCAGCAGAGCTTTCCCTCATTTCAGATCTTCCCCTCAGATTTACAGCAACTGCACTTCCAAGTGCACTTGTAGTGCAGAGTGGATTTGCCTTTAGAAAAATCAACCCCAATGGGATTTACTTAAAGTGATACAAAATTCTCAGTTTTTTTTAGTTAAAAATAACAAACATATCATACTTACCTGCTCTATGTAGTGGTTTTGCACAGAGCATCCCAGATCCTCCTCTTCTTGGGTACCTCTTCTGTGCTCCTGGCCCCTCCCTCTAGTTCAGTTCCCCCCACAATAAGAAGCTTGCTATGGGGGCACCAGAGCCACGGCTTCCTGTGTCCATTCACTTAGAGTCATAGCCTGGCCTCACCCCACTCCCGTTTTTTTATCACAGGATACCGACAGCGTTGGAGCGGAGACCGAGAGTGGATTACCACCGCTGGATTTTTTTTTTTTAATAAAGGACTTTCTTCACGGTGTGTGTGTTTTTTTTTACAATTCTTTACACTTTCTTAGTGAAATGGTAGAGGTTCAATGTACCCCATTACCAATTCACATAGGGGGGGCCGTGATCTGGGGATCCCCTTTGTTAAAGGGGTCTTCCAGATTACGATAAGCCCTCCGCCCGCAGACCCCCACAACCACCGGGCAAGGGTTGTGGGGATGAGGCCCTTGTCCCCATTAACATGGGGACATGGTGCTTTGAGGGGTCACGGACCCCCAAAGAATCCTCCCAATGTTGAGGACATGTGGCCTAGTACGGTTCAGAAGGGAGGGCGCTCTCTCGTCCCCCCCTCTTTTCCTGCGACCTGCTAGGTTGCGTGCTCGGGTAAGGGGTCTGGTGTGGATTTTTGGGGGAACGCCACGCCATTTTTTTTAAATTTGTGGTGGAGTTCCCCTTAAAATCCACACCAGACCTGTAGGGTCTGGAATGGATATTTGGGGGAACCCCACTTCATTTTTTTTTTATTTGATGCTGGGTTTCCCCTTAATATCCATACCAGACCTGAAGGGCCTGGTAATTGAATTTGGGGGGACCCCCACGCTTTTAAAAAAATTTTTATGAATGGCTTTTCTCTGAATTGCCGTGAGCCGACAATTCATTATAGCCGCGAGTCATTTTAAATGACTTTTTTTCCTTCAGAAATTACACTTTGTGCAGGGACAGTTCTAAGCACAGGAAACAAGCGCTACTTCACAGGCATAATATACACCCCCCCCCAAGGTATGAAATTTAAAGGAATAATTCACTTTTATTGTTTCACTTTAAGCATTATTAAATTTACTGCTCCCGAAAAAACTGCAGTTTTTAAAACTTTTTTTGCATTGATACATGTCCCCTAGTGCAGGACCCAGGTCCCCAAACACTTTTTAGGACAATAACTTGCATATTAGCCTTTAAAATTAGCACTTTAGATTTCTCCCATAGACTTTTACAGGGTGTTCCGTGGCTTTTCGAATTTGCCGCGAACACCTCAAATTGCTCGCTGTTCGCTGAACAAGCAATGTTCGAGTCGAACATGAGTTTAACTCTAACTCGAAGCTCATCCCTACTCTAAAACAATTAGATGAAGCATTAGAAGTGTAAGAAGCTAATCTTACCCATGTACTGTACCATCTCAATAACACGCTGTAATTGGCTTCTGTAGTGGAAGTGTTAATTAAAGATTTAGAAGTAAATAAAGCTAGATTATGCCAATCAGAAAGGGCAAGGTGGTCTTCCAATTTCTGTTTTCATCTGAACATATATGATCATTTATTAGAAATACAATTAAGCATATTATATATCAGAGAAATATGCCTTCAAATTTTGTCAGGAATATTCCATGGGTGTCATTCATGGTACATCATTTCATCTCATGAAGGTTTCCAAAATAGGAGTTATGTGAGAATAACGATAATCTTTGTTTTGATAAGATACCTTGGGTAGTGTATAAATCTGTTATTATAAGACCGCCAATTAAAACTTTCTGGTGGGAGACCTGGAGGGAAAGCTGAGTTATTAACAATGGGTGCCACCGTTATGAACAGATTTATAAGTTGGACTTAAAGGGCAACGCTACTTTTGTGGGGATTTTTTTTACAAATAAAAAATATATAATATAGTGTATACAGCTGCGACACAAGTCATATTGTAGTTGAATTTTATTAAAAAATTACCTTTCCCTTTCAATCTGCAGCACTGTAATTTTCTGTAAAATGCAATTCAATATGGCTACCTGGATGTGTTCTGTACACATATGGTGTACAGAACCCCCCCCCCCCCGGGTATGTAATTTCCTGCTTGTGTGATTGTCTTACCGATTTTCCCAGAAGTCTGCACTAAGATACAAATCCTATTTTGAGCATTCCCTGCAACAAAAATTGCATTTTTTGTGAGGTACTTTCAAAGGGAAATCACATCTAAATGGATACAAACCCGACAGCTTTTCTCATTAAAGCGCTGCTGTTGCAGCAGCTAATTGATCATTACAAAACCACCCCCATACAGATTCACTGAGCATATGGACACAGGCAAACAAATAGCCATTTCTCCAGAATAACAAAGGGTACAGTATCTCACAAAAGTGAGTACACCCCTCACATTTTTGGATTTTATTATATCTTTTCATGTGACAACACTGAAGAAATTACACTTTGCTACAATGTAAAGTAGTGAGTGTACAGCTTGTATAACAGTGTAAATTTGCTGCCCCCCCAAAATAACTCAACACACAGTCATTAATGTCTAAACCGCTGGCAACAAAAAACAAAAGTGAGTACACCCCTAAGTGAAAATGGCCAAATTGGGCCCAAAGTGTCAATTTATTGTGTGGCCACCATTATTTACAGCACTGCTTTAACCCTCTTGGCATGGAGTTCACCCGATCTTTACAGTTTGTCACTGGAGTCCTCTTCCACTCCATGACAACATCACTGGGCTGGTGTTGTCACATGAAAAGAGATATAATAAAATATTTACAAAAAAGTGAGGGGTGTACTCACTTTTTTGAGATACTGTAGGAATATGGAACAAAGTTTGCACATAGATGTCCCAGAGGGGAATGTTTTTTTTTTTTCTGAACAAAAGTGAAGTTACTATTTAAGCCAACCCTCAAATGCAAAGTGAATGAAAGGATGAACACATGATTGGGGGTCTACTTTTATTAGGCAACAACATTAGGTGATTAATCTGTTTAGGGCTACAAGAGGATGATTCTTTTTTAATCCAAGTAAGAGGAGGCTAATTTGAGTGAAATTTAACTAGTTATGCTAACTGTGTATGGAAATGTGAAATAGTGCGCTTACCAAATACAATAACAGTAAAAAAAAGAAGCAGCAAACTCAAAAATGTTATACAAACATAAATATCATAGGCAAAAGGTGGAGTTGCGCTAAAGATTGAATATGCCTTCACAGGTCATATAAACATATGTGAAAAGACCATAAATATGGAAAAAAAATAGTCCAATAAGTGACAAAAAATACAAAGTCCAACAATGTATCAAATCTGTGTAATTGCACACTGCTGCAAAGGTGAAAATAATAATAAACTGGGACCACCGCTCACTAGAAATGCTGACCCTTACCGGAGTGAAAGATCCTGACGGATCAGAAAGAGCGGAAATAGCCAAATCACATGAACTGCAAAAGCGGCCTGTCTCTTGGTACGAACTTCCAAGGAATCACCAGTCCACCAGCGAAGCAACCAGAAAAAATAAAACTAACATAGTGTAAATCTGTATGGTGATCAATATACACAGGACATCCCCCAGTGACTGGTAACAAACAGTGTGAAATGAAGAGGAGAACCACCACCAGTATACACACTGACCCTTACCAGAGCCTTTGATCCCTGAGGATCAGATAAAGCAGAGGGGATGTAGGCAGCATGGAGAAATGGAGCGTCCCAATACCAATGTCCTCAGATTCACCAAGAAATAGCAGGATGATCATAGGAAAGAAACTCACAATAGCGTGATACCGTATGGGAAAATGTAATAAAAAACGAGCAGCACACTTACAGTTAGGAAGTATAAAAACAGCATGTATAAAAAGCCGGCTGGCGTATCAGAACGGATTCGTCCTCGATTTGCGGTGACGTCAGCACGTCGCCTCCCGACATTTCGTCTAAGATAGACTTGATCACGGGAAGCCTGAAGATATTTTAGTAAATTTGGAACTCCTAGACCCCTTTTTTGCCTTGGAGTATACAGTATAAAGAACGTTTATTCACTCTGGGTCTCTTATCTCCCCATGTAGATATGAGTGATTTGTCCTAAATCTTTTGAGATCTTGTTTAAAAATACTGTATATTGATAAATAATAGTGCAGCGCTCGATATTGTGTGTGAATGTGATAAACAAATAAAGTACAATAGACCAGAAATATTAATAGCTGTCCTAAATAAATACCTTAGTCTTG
Organism: Rana temporaria; assembly: GCF_905171775.1. Lineage (NCBI taxonomy): Eukaryota > Metazoa > Chordata > Amphibia > Anura > Ranidae > Rana > Rana temporaria. The sequence goes on from NC_053492.1 coordinate 197,471,831, forward strand.
AGAGAATATTAATTTTTACCGTATAAATTTAACCGTACCAAAGGGAGGATTAACTCTCCATTTTTCCATATTCTTTGTCAGTTTTTATATAATGGAGTGTCATTTTTTTTTTCATATAATGTGTGGAGTGATGGAGTTAGATGAGTACCTAAATATGGGAGCATCTCCGATGCCCATTTAAAGTGAACATTTGGTTTCACAGTCAGAAGGGTTTGATTGTCCAAAGACATTTTTAGGGCTTGGGCTTTGAATTGGGTAATTTTGAGGCCCAATATAATGGAGTATTGATGCATAAAGCCCCGTACACACGGTCAGACCAAAATCACATCGGAATTCCATCGGAGTAAAAGAGAACAAGTTCTCTATCTAAACTCCGACAGAGTTCCTCGGAATTTCCGATGGGGCATACATATGGTCGGAATTTCCGATGGAAAAAGTCCGTCTGACTTTTTCCATCGGAAATTAAGATCGTGTGTAAGGGGCATTAGAGTAAACAAAACTTGGTACAGATGTAATTGGTGATAAAAGAAACATAAGAATATAATTTACAAAAAGGGCACACTTATGTTCTCATCCACCTATTGCCTATTGAGATGCCTATTATGTCTGGATGGTGTCTAATTTTTATGGTTAAGGGGTCCAATGCTAATACAAATAGTATTGGGGAAAGAGAATATCCTTGGTGAGTGCTTCTTTAGAACTTAGAAACATTGTGATTTTTAGCCTTTGATCGATATAGAGGCTACTGGGCGTTTATATAAAATTCTTAATAGCGAGACAAATTTCGTTTTTTAAAGAAATGGATCAATAATTGTTCCAATCTTCATGGTCTTTACCCAGTTTAGGAATAACATGGATGTAGGCAGCATTCCCGTGAGAGGGTAATTTTGAGGCATCTCTAATACTATTAAAAAATTTACATAGATGGGGGGATAAAATTTCACTTTTAAGGGTATTGAAATAGGAGAAGGGTTCTGTAAAGAAGTATGCAGCAACCCAGGTGTAGACTGAGGCACATTAAGGGGCCCAACTACCATATAAAAGGGCTCTTGGAAAAATATTGGTAAACTGTGCAACCTGTGGTGTGACACCCAAGACTAAGCTCTGAATGGTTGAGTTTTAGTGCCGAGTTTGAAAAGGTTAACACAGAAGTATATGCCTTAAAGCAAATAGGCTAGCACAAACACTAGGTTTAGGGCATTTACATCTGTGTGTACATGTATTTATAATGAAGCTTATGTGGAGTGGTTGCCACCAGGGGGCCTAAGCACTTGGTTCGCAGTCATGTTGAAACAGGAAGGGAAGGGGCCATCCCCAAGCTGTTCTCAGAAAGTTTGTAGCATGAAAGTCTTGGTATGCTGATGCCTTAAAGCGGAGGTTCCCTTCACTGGAACTAAGGGGCCAAGAGATGTCATATGACATCCACCCAGAATAATAGGGCTCCCGATTGGGCGTCATTTTACAATGGCCTGGGTGGGAAGCAGTTAATTATCTTCATATTTTTTAAACTAATGTAGCGCTACCCCCTCAGGAGCCGCTGGTTGTTGTTGGGATCGGCATATTAAGTTACCCTTTCAGTGTTGTCTAGGGGTGTAGTTGATAAGTAGAGTAGCTTAGAGTAGTGAGCGAATGTCCAGTCATTGAATGAAGGTTTTCAAATGCTTTATTTCCAGGCCCAACATGGCCAACATCAACATCAAATGAGGAGAAAAAGGTTGATGAAGCAAGAGAGAACTTTGCAGTATCAGGCCTGGATATGAACCGAGCAATTCTGCTCTCAGTAACACAGTAGTGATAAACACAATTCGTTGCCACTCTAGCCAAAGTGGGTGAAGCGCCCCCGGACAGACTTCTGCTACAAGCCTGGCAGCCGAAGTGTCACTTTTAGATTTCTGGGAGGAACAGGCCTCTACCACAGACCTGGCTCTAGTGCCTCTGCCACAGGCCAATTACTTGAATGAGCTAAATGGACGGATTGAGCAAATCCTCCCAGTAGATTAAGCATAGGTCACCGGATGACAGCAATAGTGTACTTGTCAACATTCCGGTCACCAGATCCCCGATGGTTCATTCAAGCCCTGTTGGACAACCTGCCTCCGGGTTCTCCTCAAGCCGACCCCCCAATAAACGGCACACAGCCTGGGATCTCCTCAGTCAAACTGGGGACCCAGCAAGTCACTGGGGCCCCTTTCAGCAACATGGAGCTCCGCGTAGTTTATGACCCCAGCCTGGTAGGCCATCACTGGGGTCCGTTGGATGCGCACACCCTGAAGGTGGGTGCCGCACCTGGAACCCGCGAAGAACCAAAGAAAATGGCGTCTGCCACAGATATACTCTCCCCCAGCATGCACCGCGAGGACAAACTCCTCTAATTGGCTGCTGGGGAAAAGTGGCTCTGCCAGAACCCCTTTAGTGCCAACTGTCGCCCAGGGGTGGATACAACACCCCTGGAGCGCAGACTGACCTACAGGACAGTTCAGGAATGACAGCAGCCCAAATTTAGAAAATTGTGAATGGGAGCAAAAAAACTCTCCCATTCCCCACTAACTTTAGCGTAGTGCCCATACTGAAAGTAAGGTGGCGCTACACTAATTTTAATAATAATACATTGTTTTTGTATCCACATTCATATAAAGAGCACTTTAAAGTGATAGCACACTACAAGCGCAGGAGGCGTCGGTGGTAAAGCTTTGCTAAATATAGCAGCGCTTGCTTTTCGGCCACTAGTGGGGTGCTTTAAACCCCCGCTAGCAGCCAAATAACATGTTAAAAGCACCCGCAAAGCTCAGCTTTGGTGGTGCTGCCCATTGATTTCAATGGGCAGGAGCGCTTTAGGAGCAGTTTAAAGCCCTGGAGCGGTGTAAAGCATTTTACAGGTGATATTTTTTGCGCTATAGCGCCTGAAAAATGCCTCCAGTGTGAAAGGGGTCTCAGTGCTAGTCCACACCAGATGCAGTTCCATGCGCTTTTTTTTCTGCACTAAAAATGCATGCAGTGCTTTCCATTTATTTTAATGGCTCTAGTTCGCACCAGTGCAGTCAGTTTCCGGTGACGAAAAAAAAAGTAGAGTGTGCTGCATTTTTTCTGCACAGAACTGTACTGGAGCCTAGCAAATTGTATTAAAACACACTGGAACTGCAGGTGATGTGAACTGTAAGCAAAAACTGATCCGGAACGTATCCGGAGTGCATTTTTGTGGTGTGAACTGCCCCTAAAAATGCATGCACTGTGTTTTTCATGTATTCCAATGGCTCTAGTGCACACCAGTGCAGTCAGTTCAATTAAGTTTCCAGTGCAGAAACTGACTGGGAACTGACTGCATTGGTGTGAATTAGAGCCATTGGAATACATGGAAAACACTGTACATGCATCTTTAGCGCAGAAAGAACCGCAACTGGTGTGAACTGGCCCCAAGGCAGGCCATACATGGGTCGAATTTCAAAATAATCTTATTTAAGAATTTTCATTTTAATTTCGCACCATTAGTGGGCTTCAGCAACAGCCGATTTCCGTGTCCCCATCAAATTTAAGTAATCGGGCATGTTGGAAATGTGCAAGAAAAGAAAAAATATTCCCAGACATGAAAATTCTTTTCTGTAGCAACATGAGGTGAAATTGAAGGCTTGGTTGGTCGAATTTCGAAAATCAATGGGGGCACCATCGGATCACAAAACTTACGAAATTTCTGATTTCCAAAAGAAAATTCTTTCGAAATTCAACTGTGTATGGCCTGCCTTGGTCACATTTATACTAAAGAGGACAGTTTTACCATAAATCTTTATAAGCTTTAATATCTGATGGCTCTTAATGTGCAATTTTTTATGTATCCCAGAGTTCAGCTGTAATATCTAATAACCTTTCCAAAATATTTTTTTCTTTGACTGTTAGATCCCATTTGATTAACTAAGCCCAGCAATGACTCTATTTAGACACAAGAGGCTGCTATTGGGTAGGAAAAGTAATTTGTTGTGCTCAGTAGTCCCGAGTATCACATGTTTAAATTCTGAGCTGATTTATAAGTAAAATTTGGGTATTTTCCACCCTCTTGTTTTTTTTCATATTATACTAGTATTTTTTTATATACATATTTTAAATATGGGAGCGTGTCTTATGCTCATTGAAAGTGAAAATTTGGTTTCACAGTCAGAAGGGTTTGATTGGAAATGTTTAGGGCTTGGGATTTGGATTGGTTGATTTTGAGTAGGGATGAGCTTTATGTTTGAGTCTTACATGAGTTCAACTTGAACATTGGCTGTTCGCCTGTTCGTCGAACAGCGAACAATTTGGGGTGTTAGCGGCAAATTCGATAAATCCATGGAACACCCTTTAAAAGTCTATGGGGAGAAATCATAGGGCCAGATTCAGGTACAGCGGGCGTATCTGTGCGGCAGCGTAACGTATCCGATTTACATTATGCCGCCGCAAGTTTTTCAGGCAAGTGCTTTATTCACAAAGCACTTGCCTGTAAAGTTGCGGCGGCGTAGCGTAAATCACCCGGCGGAATTCAAATTCGGCGGGTAGGGGGCGTGTATCATTTAAATGAATCGCGTCCCCGCGCCGAACGAACTGCGCATGCGCCGTCCCTAAAATATCCCAGTGTGCATTGCTCCAAATGACGTCGCAAGGACGTCATTGGTTTCAACGTGAACATAAATGACGTCCAGCCCCATTCACGGACGACTTACGCAAACGACGTAACTTTTTAAAATTTTGACGCGGGAACGACGGCCATACTTAACATTGGCTGCGCCTCATATAGCAGGGGCAACTTTACGCCGGGAAAAGCCTAACGTAAACGTCGTAACTTTAATGCTGTAATTCAGATGCCCGGCGCCCAACAATAGGGTGCAATGCATGAATCTATCTATTGGTGATAGAGCAGTGCAGGAGAGAGGGTGCGGCGCTCCTGCACCCTCTATGAAAAAATTCAATATTTTTTACTTTTTTGCTATAATAAATATCCCCAAAAAATATATATAAAAAAAATGTTTTCCTAAGTTCAGGCCGATACGTATTCTTCTACATACTTTTGGTAAAAGAAAAATTGCAATAAGTGTTTATTGATTGGTTTGCACAAAAGATATAGCGTCTACAAAATAGTTTTATCGCACTTTTATTAATATTTTTTTTTTATTGGTAATGTCGCTGATCAGTGATTTTTATCGTGACTGCGACATTATGGCGGACACATCGGACACCATTTTGGGACCATTGTAATTTTTACAGCAATCAGTGCTATTAAAAATGCACTGATTACTGTGAAAATGACACTGGCAGTGAAAGGGTTAACCTGTAGGGGCACTGAAGGGGTTAAGTGTGACCTAAGGAAGTGATTCTTACTGTGTGGGGGCGTGGCTTGGTGTGTGACGTCACTGATCGTCGTTCCCTATGACAGGGAACTGACGATTAGTGACAGTCTGACTAGGAAGCACAGGGAGAGGTTTGTTTACACTTACCTCTCCCCGTTCTTCAGCTCTGTGACCCGATCGCGGAACCCCGGCAGCGAACGGGTCCACTATTCCAGCGGGCACGGTCACGGAGTACCCGACCGGGTTGCAAAAGCGCCGCCGGTGGCATGCGCGACCCACGGCTGTGCATATTAAAGGGGACATACCTGTACGCCAATATGCGCAGCCGTGACATTCTGCCGACGTACATCGGGATTAATGGCTGTGTGTTGAGTTATTTTGAGGGGACAGTAAATTTACACTGTTACACAAGCTGTACACTCACTATTTTACATTGTAACAAAGTGTCATTTCTTCAGTGTTGTCACATGAAAAGATATAATAAAATATTTACAAAAATGTACTCACTTTTGTGAGATACTTTCATGTCCACACTGAAAATTCATAACACTTTGTCTAAGCCTGCCTTAAAAAAACAAAAAAACAAAAAAAACTCCATTACAATAGTCATGGACTGTTTAGCAACCAGCAACTGTTGAGACAATAAACCCTGGGTGAGAAATATGTAATGTATACAATAGTATAAATAGTGCAAGAGTATGCAAGGCAGAGTACAGGGTCATGCAGAGTGCTGTAGCCAGTGTCGCTTTTAGGAGTACATACCACAGAGTGCAGAGGTCCAAGCTGCTAGCTGCATGATACAAAACATTCAAAGATTAGGAGTATGTAATGCACAGTCAGTGCTGGGTTTAGAGTATGTAACACAGAGAAGGTAGGGGTCAGGAGTACGTAATAAGCATAATTGCAGGGAATAGAAATGCACAGTAGAGGTCAGAAGAAAAAAATTAAAAGAGTGCAGGAGTATGGGGTATGTAACACACGGTTTAGGTGTCAGGAAAGTGTAACATTTTTCCCTCTCAATAAAAATCCCCACTCCCTATCCCCCTTCCCACTTTCCATTGTTCAGGCTCAGATTTTTTTTAAAGTACAGTATATATATATATATATATATATATATATATATATATATATATATATATATATATATATGTATATATATATATATATATATATATATATATATATATATATATATAATTTTTTTATTTCAAATCCCTTATTTGTATAAGTTAAAGCCCAATTTAACTTTGTTAAAACAGTTGAAGACTCTGCTTACTGAAAAACCACCTTTCCGTGATGATTGCTATCTTTTAAAGTCTTCAAATCTTCTTGCTTACATGTGGAGGGAGGTAGAGCTCCCAGATGCTAGCGATGGAAGTCTCATAGACTTCCTCTGTGATGGAACCGTCCCAGCACCCAGCTTTGGTGCTTCTGTCAGTATACCGATTCATCAAGTCTGGACATAGATACCAGACTAGCCAACAATAGCTTGTATGAGAACGGGAACCGTTTATTGAAAACTCACACAGAAGTTATAAACCACACCAGGTCAGGTGAGCCTGATTACATTATTGTACGCAAAGTGAATTGTATACAGGAATATAAATAACATAACTAAGAAACAGCAAACATAAACTATGCAAATTCACATTTAGCAACTAATAGCTGACAGTGATATAATTAACTTTAGCTAATACACTGGTCACTTAAACCAGCCAGGGTGACTGGACTGACTGCCATCTACAACCCTGGATACAAAATACTGTACAATACACAATAATATTAAAACATATAACAACAAAACCTGGGGAATGCCCAGGGAAAAACCAAGCCTACTTACTGACCAGCTCGCAGAACAGCCAATTAACCTGTCTAACAGTATGCGTTAAAAACAGGGGTTTTGTCCGCACGCATTTGCAAACGCATGCGTGAGCCACAGAGCCGTGCCAAGGCACCCTGTAATCTGTAGTCCTAAAACTAAACAATGAGTGTCCCCACAATGGAGGCACATGCATTCTAATGGATAGATGAGGGCAGGTGGACTGAAGGGGAGCCACCCCTCCTTAAAGGTACAGGAGCACACCAAACACCCAGCATATAGCACAATGGCTGCAAAGGTGTTGGTGCACTGCTGGACCAATATAAGCACCACAGGTGAAACATAAACGTGTCCACCACCCCATCTATAGCTGGCCATAGCAGTAAGTAGCATTGGAAGGCTAAAGTAGGTACCGTATTTTACGGCGTATAAGACGACTTTCTGGATGCAAAAAAATGCATCCAAAGTCGGGGGTCGTCTTATACGCCGGGTACGGTCTCAGTACTCACTTTTTTTTCCCCAGCGGTGACAGTCTCCATACGGCGAGCGCGAGCGTGAATGATTTTAAAGCCGCGCCTTCTCTTCAGAGTGTTCTGTGATAGGAGTGTTCTGTGTTCCTCCTATCACAGATGCCTTCTCATCCTCGGACGAGATGAGAAGACGTCCGTGATAGGCGGAAACAGAACAGAGGCGCTGCTGGGAAGATTTGTGTGCCGCCTATCACAGAACACTCTGAAGTGAAGGCGCGGCTTTGAAATCATTCACGCTCGCGCTCGCCGTATGGAGACTGTCACCGCTGGAAAAAAAAGTGAGTGTTATTGCACTGGGGGGGGGGGGGGGGGGGGCAACAAGTTCAGGCATGTAATGGCACAGTGGCAATGTGGGGGCATGTAATGGCACAGTGGCAATGTGGGGGCATGTAATGGCACAGTGGCAATGTGGGGGCATGTAATGGCACAGTGGCAATGTGGGGGCATGTAATGGCACAGTGGCAATGTGGGGGCATGTAATGGCACAGTGGCACAGTCTGGGCATGTAATGTAATGGCACAGTCTGGGCATGTAATGTAATCAGGGGTGGACTGGGACAAAAATTTGGCCCTGGACTTCATCCAGACTGGCCCACATAATTTTTGCAAACAAACACAGTAAACTATACGCAATTGTCGGCGGTAAAAATAGCGGCGTTTTACCGCCGACACTATGGGCGGCTCAGTGTCTAAGGGGTCTAATACATCAGTTACTATGACCAGTGGCAGTGCATTTACCCCCGTCCCCCCACCATGCTGCATATTAAAAAAATCAGACACATACACTGACCCCCCCCCCTGACACAAACACTGACCCCCCCTTCTCACACATATACTGACCCCCTCCTTACACATACACTGACACCCACTTCCTTTCACAGTCCCCTCCTTTCTGGTATCCTTTACAACCATCTTCTTTCTTTGCAACAAACACAGTTCCCTTTATGTCAGTGCCCCCTCCCTTACCTTACACAGCAGGGAGAAGACAGAGGCGGCAGACGAGTCCAAGCAGAAGGCGGGAGCTGTTTAACTTTCCATGTAACAGACAGACGATTGGTTGCTAGGACTGCCTCTAGCAACAAATCACAGGCTTTTTAACTTGAAAAGTTGGACAGCTCCGCCTTCTGCTCGGACAGTCTGCTTATTGTATGGATGAAAGTGGCTGTGGGGGAGAGGAGGAGGAGTTACACGGGAGAGAAGAGGTCTGAGAGGACACACAGGCAGGATGTTCAACAGGTTCACTGTTGTCACCCTGCACATGCACTCCACGCACCATGCACCCCCTCCAGCAGCGATACTCTGCAGCCTGCACTGGAACCGTGCACTTGCAGTAGTGGCAACGGGTGCGGCCACCACCTTCCTCCCCAGCCAGCAGTCAGACTCTGCAGCCGCAGGACCCGATACCGATCTGCGGTGCCCCTTCGTCCAGTACATAGCAAACACTGCCTGTATACATTCTGACCAGGGGAGGGCTGGCAGCCTTCGGCCTGGGGGGCAAGTCCAGTCAAGTGGCCCATTGGTGGTTCAAGTGGCCCATTGAACCACCGAATCAGCTCACCATTCATTTATCCATGTGATCCGCTGTGTCCAATCATGGATCACAAGTGTCGTTTATCGCCTCTCCTTGCCTCACACTGACAGAGTGTGAGGAGAGGAGAACCGATCAGTGGCACCTCTTCGCAGGGGAGACCCGTACAGGTGAAAAAGGGCACTGATCATCAGTGCAGCCCCAACAGTGCCCAGCAAGTGATGCCATTCTGTGCCCATCGGAGACACCAATCAGTGCTGCCTTTCAGTGCTTGCCCACCATCAGTGCCACCTATCTGTGCGGCATATTAGTGCCTCCACATCAGTGCCAACTAATCAGTGCCGCCTCATCAGTGAAGGAGAAAAATTACTTATTTACAAAAAAAATAAAATAATAATTTTTGCTATTTTTTCATTTTTTAAAGCAAAAAAAAAAAAAGACGATCAAATGATGGATTGCATGAGGGAATATGTACCAAATGTTTTTGTTTTGTTTGTTTTTTTACATTGGAGGATGAGCAGGTGTATGAAGGGTTTGACTGTTGTATATTTAGGGGAGGGGTAGGTTGCATGGTGATGGTTGCAACCAGGCTGTAAAGGGTGGTGACAATAAAAGAGGGGAGTACACAGTGTATAATGCAGTGTGTGATGGGTGTATACAAGGTAGGACAGGGTGTGATGGGGGGTCATAGCTGTAAGAAGGTGTGAAGTGTGATGGGTAGTGAGAGGTGCAAGAGTTCTTATGTGACTGGTGTATGCAGAGTATAGTAGGATGGGATCTGTGGTGAGAGGTGTTGGTAGTGTGGGGTGTGATTGGTGTATGCAGAGTATAATAGGGTATAATGGGGAGTGTTGGGTGTAGGGTTGCCACCTCATGCCTTTAAACCCAAACACACATGAATTACACAGGTTCTGTGGCTGATTAAGGTGGTAATTAAACTCACTTGGTGCCTTATCTGCATCAAATTAGACTCGGAACCTGTGTAATTAACATGTGTTCGGGTTTAAGGGGATGAGGTGGCAACCCTAGTTGGGTGGTGTCAGGGCTCTGCAGGGAGTGGATAGCTGTGCATTAGTCGCCTGTAGTTGAGCAGGTGTAATGGATATGTGCAGGGTATGAGGAGTACACACAGGGTATGGTGACTAGGGATGAACTCCGGTGTGTTCACACACTCCACGTGCAGAGCCCACCAGGAAGTCGGCACCGCGCTGCGCTAATCACAGGCAGGGAGACATTTCCCGATTTCTGCAGCCGAGCATCGGGATAATGTCTCCCTGCCTGTGATTAGCGCAGCGCGGTGCCAACTTCCTGGCGGACTCTGCACGTGGGCTGTGCGAACACACCGGAGCTCATCCTTAATGGTGACATATAATGCAGTGTACATTGGCCTGAAGGGTAATAGAGAGAGGTGTGATGATGGTGACCAATGCAGGGTGTATGTGGGTGAATGCAGGATGGGTGAATGCAGGGTGGGTGTATGTGGGTGAATGCAGGATGGGTGAATGCAGGGTGGGTGTATGTGGGTGAATGCAGGGTGGGTGTATGTGGGTGAATGCAGGATGGGTGAATGCAGGATGGGTGTATGTGGGTGAATGCAGGGTGGGTGTATGTGGGTGAATGCAGGATGGGTGAATGCAGGGTGGGTGAGTGCAGGGTGGGTGAATGCGGGATGGGTAAATGTGGGTGAATGCAGGGTGGGTGAATGTGGGTGATTGCAGGATGGGTGTATGTGGGTGAATGCAGGATGGGTGAATGCAGGATGGGTGAATGTGTGTGAACGCAGGATGGGTGAATGCAGGATGGGTGTATGTGGATGAATGTGGGTGTACGCAGGGTGGGTGAATGTGGGTGAATGCAGGATGGGTGTATGTGGGTGAATGCAGGATGGGTGAATGCAGGATGGTTGAATGTGTGTGAACGCAGGATGGGTGAATGCAGGATGGGTGTATGTGGATGAATGTGGGTGTACGCAGGGTGGGTGAATGTGGGTGAATGCAGGATGGGTGAATGTGGGTGTACGCAGGGTGGGTGAATGTGGTTGAATGCAGGATGGGTGAATGCAGGGTGGCCGAATGTGGGTGTACGGAGGGTGGGTGTATGTGGGTGAATGGAGGATGGGTGAGTGCATGTGGCTGAAAGCAGGGTGGGTGAATGCAGGATGGGTGTATGTGGATGAATGTGGGTGTACGCAGGGTGGGTAAATGTGCGTGAATGCAGGGTGGGTGTATGTGGATGAATGCAGGATGGGTGAATGTGGGTGTACGCAGGGTGGGTGAATGAAGGGTGGGTGTATGAGGGTGAATGCAGGATGGGTGAGTGCATGTGGCTAAAAGCAGGGGGGGTGAATGCAGGGTGGGTGTACGCAGGGTGGGTGAATGCAGGGTGGGTGAATGCAGGGTGGGTGAATGCAGGGTGGGTGAACGCAGGGTGGGTGAATGCAGGGTGGGTGAATGCAGGGTGGGTGTATGTGGGTGAATGCAGGGTGGGTGAATGCAGGGTGGGTGGGTGAATGCAGGGTGGGTGAATGCAGGTTGTGGTAGTAGTTAGGTTACACTTACCAGCTCCTCTGGGGTTGTTCTCTCTATCGACAGCAGCAGCACAGCACATGTCTCTCCCGCAGGTTGCCATCTTCCAGCCCCGTCAGACAGCAGCCTGTCACATGAGTCAAGCAGCCTGATGCCCCGTACACACCATCACTTTATGTGATGAAAAAAAATTACGTTTTTAAAAACGTCACTTTAATTGACCGTGTGTGGGGGAAAACGTTGTTTTATGTCTTCTAAAAAACGACCAAAAAAAATTGAAGCATGCTTCAATTTTATGTGTCGTTTTTCAAAACGTCAACTTTTACTTCACAGAAATTGACCGTGTGTAGCAAAAAACGTCGTTTAAAACGACGTTTTTTCACCCGCACATGCCCAGAAGCTACTTATGAAGCGAGCTTCAATGGAAAAACGTGGTGAAGTAACCTCGCTTTGCTAGAACATTGTGAGAAAAACGATGGTGTGTAGGCAACTTCGTCTTTGAAAATTGAAGTTTCAAAAACGTTGTTTTTTACTTCACAGAAAATGACATTTTTTTTCGTCACATAAAGTGATGGTGTGTATGCGGCATGAGCCTTCTCCCCAAGAGCCCCGTCCCTGTGTACCATCCGAAGCCCCGCCCACTACGGGTCACATGACACTGACGGTGTGATCTCCAGCCATTGAGCGGCGTGCGCGGGACTCGGGAGAAAATCTGTACTGCACTGCAGGGTCCGCGGCCGACGGCCTATTCTAATCTGCGCAGTTCAGAGCTGGCAGTACAGCGGCCCTTTTTACAGGGAATCAGAGCCCGGGAGGAAAGTGCCACTTTGCATCCCGGCCCAGCCCGGCCCTGATTATGACTGTCAGAGTGCACTTTGGTATCGGGGGTGTGCGGCCGCAGTGAGAGTGGAGCTGTCACATCTAAGCACTGATGTTGGGGATGGGGGTGCCCCCGCATATTGGCCCCGCCCATCCCCGACATCAGTTTTGACAGCTCCACTCTCACTGCGGCCGCACACCCCGCTTGCCCACCAATCACTGGATGTTTACACTCAGGGCGAGACTCCGGGCTTTTTGGGGACCCATTTAGGGCTCTAGCCATCCCCTCCTGACGCCCCTGAGTGACAACTGGCCCACTGAGCCATCGGCCCACCGGGAAACTCCCGGTAGTCCCGATGGCCAGTCCAACCCTGAATGTAATGGCACAGTCTGGGCATGTAATGTAATGGCACAGTGAGGAATGTAATGGCACAGTGAGGAATGTAATGGCACAGTGAGGAATGTAATGGCAGTGAGATTTGAAAAAGCCTGTTTCTGTCAGCGGTTCTGGCTCCCCCTCAGCTTCCAGAAAGACTAGAAGGAAGGGGGTAGTCTTATACAGTGAGTATATCCCAAAATCAAAATTTTTCCTGGAAAATTAGGGGGTCGTCTTATACGCCGTAAAATACGGTAACAACAAAACCTAGGGAATGCCCAGGGAAAGACCAAGCCTACTTACTGACCAGCTCGCAGGACAGCCAATTAACCTGTCTAACAGTATGCATTAAAAACAGGGGTTTTGTCCACACGCATTTGCAAACGCATGTGTGAGCCACAGAGCCAAAGCACCCTGCAATGAGGGCAGGTGGACTGAAAGGGAGCCACCCCTCCTTAAAGGTACAGGAGCACACCAAACACCCAGCATATATCACAATGGCTGCAAAGGTGTTGGTGCGCTGCTGGACCAATACAAGCATCACAGGTGAAACAGAAACATGTCCACCGCCCCATCTATAGCTGGCCATAGCAGTAACAATATTTCTGTCCCAAGTGAAGGAGCCTCTCCAACTTTCAACACAAACCACACATACAAGACTCAGGATAACAGGGGTAAAACTAAATGCTGAATCAGGTATGGTTTTACAGTGAGTCTGGTAAGGGCAGACTAGACTGGGTTTCTTGGTCACCTTGTGCCCCTATAGACACAAGGTGACTTACTCATAAGAGTGGGAGCTTAACAAGGAGTTTCCTGACCTTTCTAAGGTAAGCTGGGTATCACAAGCCCCCCGCCCTAAGTGACTCCTGTCACAGCCTTTCCCTATTTCTGACCATTCACAGAATGAAGCATGGTGCTGTGTGTTTTGTGAATTGCCAGGAGAATAGGGAGACCATAGCAGTAAGGTCTGTGAGGCCTGCAGCATTACCCTCCAAATGGCACAGAAGTATAGTGTGAGCTATACTTCCACCAGCATGTAAACGTGACATTTGCAGGATTTAAAAGATAGAATTCATTACAGAAGATACTGTAGCTTTCAACTGCTTTTATAACACAAGTAAGTTTGATGTGCCTGGAGTTGGTCTTTAACTTGCCTTTTGTATCTGTAGTCACAGCAATGAACAATGGGAAAGCCCAGGAACTAGTTCCTTGTATTTGACAAGTGTAAATGATCGTCAAACACCTTGGTAGCACACGTATATGTTCAAGGAAATGTGGGAACCTGTTTCTTCTGTTTCAGAAGATGTTTTAAATAGACTGACTGTATAAATAAAGAGTTTGAAGAGGTTTTCTGTGAAAACATGTTTACTTAAATGACACAAATAAGTTAAGCCCTTACTGACACCAGCCAGTCTCTTTTGTTAATGGCATTTCATTTAAGCACAGCCGGACACATCTTCCTTTTACAGTTAAGTGTTTTTGCACATGACTGTGAAAAGCACTCAGCCCAAAATGTCATACATCAAAACCACAATTATTATTATTTATTATTATACAGGATTTATATAGCGCCAACAGTTTACGCAGCACTTTACAATGTAAATGACTTATATAAGCTATTTGATTTTTTTTCCAGAAACCTATAGATCATGAATATACATAACTATGTAAGCATGTGATGTAACTAAATGCAACAACATGTTACGCCAGGGGTGGCCAACCAGTGGCCCGGGGGCCACATGTGGCCCGCGGAGCCCTCTGATGTGGCCTGCGACCTCCTTCTCTGGAATAGCGGGTTGGCAAGCCCAGATCGCAGGTTGCCGATTTGCCATACCACAGCATCAGTGTTGTGAATGAAGCTGGTGGTAGAGGAAGAAAGCGGCTGTGGACCAGAGCCCCATAAGCTGATGTTTCCTCTACAGCGCATGCTTTGCCACAGAAGGAGTCTATGGCAAAGTTCAGCTTACCCGCAGGATAGACACAGGTGCACTACGCTGCACCCGCAGTGTGGGCAAACCACAGCACATCAGTTGAAAGCAGTCTTTGGCCCTTTTCACATGATCAGCCCAGGGCCGGTGCTAGGCAATTTGGCGCCCTAGGCAAGACCAGTTATGTGCGCCCCCCCCCAAAAAAAAAGAACGTCCCTCCTTGGTGTCGCTGAAATAAAAAAAAGTCCCTTCATTTGTGGTTTCACTGGAAGGACGAATGTCCTTCTGTCTGTGTTGTGAAGAGAAAAATTGTCCCTGGTGGGTGGTAGGAAACTGACAGGGGTGCATGGTAGGGAGGTGACAGAGAGGATGGAGATGCCAGGGGTGGGTGGTAGGGAGGCGACAGGGAGGATGGAGATGACAGGGGTGGGTGGTAGGAAGGTGACAGAGAGGATGGAGATGACAGGGGTGGGTGGTAGGGAGGTGACAGGGAGGATGGAGATGACAGGGGTGGGTGGTAGGGAGGTGACAGGGAGGATGGAGATGACAGGGGTGGGTGGTAGGGAGGTGACAGGGAGGATGGAAATGACAGGGGTGGGCGGTAGGAAGTGACAGGGAGGTGATAAAATGTATGACAGGCCTTGGAGGTGGGATGGTGGAATGCCAGGAACAGGGGGATGACGAGGAGCATGATGATGACAGGAGGTCTGTGTGTGTGGTCAGCAGGGATGTTCGGGGCACCCTCGATCAGGCAGTGACGTCACAGGATGTCGGGCAGCGCCGCGGACTGTCATCACAGTACCTCTCTGATGATCGCTGTTCTGGCAGGTGACAGGTCTTCCACACTACGGCCGTCCGGTCCATCCAGGAGGAGAGAAGGTCAAGGAGCTGCTCAGCGGCGGCGGCGGCAGTCATTATCCGCGCTCTGCACAGCACATGGTAGGAGATCCGCAGAGCGGGAGAAGGGGAGCCTGGGAGGAGCCGGGGGAGGGGGAGCACATGGATCCACCCACTGACTGGATGCTCGAGGTTGTGACAAGCTCACAGCGCCTCCTCTCCGTCCACAGGACTGCGCAGCGGTAACGACTACTACTGTGGGGGAACCAGTGGCCGTGGCTGCGCTCTAGGCGGCAGTGCGCTCCAAGCGGCTGCCTGATTCGCCTAGTGGTAGCGCCGGCCCTGGATCAGCCCGACCAAATGGGACCCTCAATTCACCTCTACAAAGTGACAGATGTCCATTTACGCTTGCTTACCTCCAATCCAAAAAACAGAAGGGAATTTGTCCCCTTCCATCTGGGCAGATCGGAGGGCCCATAGAGTAGCCGTGACCTGTCATCCGCACGCCCTCGCTCATTGTGGCCCACGACTGGTTACCAAGTTGCTTAAGTGGCCCTCGCTATTCAAAAGGTTGGGCACCCCTGTGTTACGCCAAATTAAATCATGACTTTATTAGGAGTGCATAAACACAAATTAAAGAGTTTTGTTTGAGAGGAAAGTTAGTTTATAAACAGGCTTGGAGGTTGAAGATTTTTTATTGGTTTATAAGGAAACTAAGTTTTGCTAGAGACTTCTTTATCAAGAGTGACAGAGATTTCAGACATTCAGTGGTACCAATTTCAATGGCCTGGAAATGTAGTGACAGACAAAATATATTGAGGGCTTTTAGGCCAGTGGTTTTGGATCTTTCTAAAATTGTGATTATGTGATAATGTGAAAAAGTAAAAAAATATATTCAACTCTTTTGATTGAAATCATTGGTATGTAGCACCCTTCTAGTATAGAGCGGGCTGCTAGGTCAAATCTAGTTTAGTTCCTCTGTAATCAGTGGAGCAGGGCTTGATTGCTAAGGGCTGCTCAGAGTTTAGCAGACTGCTGTTCTGCTACTCCCCTCTATCTTCTAGAGCAGGGATCCTCAAACTATGGCCCTCCAGCTGTTGCGGAACTACACATCCCATGAGGCATTGTAAACTTCTGACATTGACTAGGCATGATGGGAATTGTAGTTCCTGAACAACTGGAGGGCCATAGTTTGAAGATCCCTGTTCTAGAGGTTCCTAGAAGTATAGTGGAAGGGAGAGTAGAGTAGGCAGCCTGAATATTTATGGGACTCCCTAAGATCAGAGCTTCCCAGTGCGGGTAAAGGAAAAACCCCTGGCCGCTCCCACCTAGATGCGTCACCCGGGGCATGTGCCCCCCCCTGCCCCCCTAGTTTCAGCCCTGGCTAGCAGTCTGGGGGATCCCCAATCTATGGCCCTGCCCTCGCATTCCCCTTCTGGCTCACCTGAGGACGCACTTCCCTCCAGCACTGGCTCCTTACAGATAGGGATAGCAAGGGACATAGAAGCAGCTGGCATTTTAGGCACATTATCTGGCTCCTGCATGGAAGTTACCAGGGTCCCGAAAAGGGTGCAGGCTACAGCAGACTCCTCTTCCCTTATGTCACTTGTTTTCGCAGGGGAGTAACGAGGCTCAGACTCCACCCTGCATTTCAGTGATGATTCCAGTCCTGCTCTGGCCTTCCGGGATATCCGCGGCTGCACATGACACAGTCCTGAGTGCAGGTCCACATTGTAGTACTGTGGCTCCTACTGGCTGGATGCAAGCCGTGTGAGTGGTTCGCCACAATTTCCATACTGGATTCAGGCACTGACCACTGCGGTCGGTATCCGGCATTCTGGACACAGCATGCACAGTCGCTCCATCCCATTGTTCATCCCGAGGGTGAATCCCCCACGATGCTCTAACCGGACATCAGTGTCCACCAGTGTCTGCTCCTGCAGATCAGGCAACCAGGTCAGTACTGGGTATACACAACCACCCTCTGCCATCTTGCTCCTCCGCCTCGTGATCTCTGCTAGCAGGGAATGCTGGGTCTACTCTAGGGCGTGGCACCGCCCCGTCGCTTCCAGACCAGCTGGCCTCTGTCAGACTGATATGCAGGCTCCTCCCCTGGCGTGCTGCTGTAACCCCTTGTTAGACAAACTAAAGTTTGCAGGCATGCTAAAACTATCAGGACTTGTCTAGTCATGTCGCTCAGCACCAACTGTGCCCCGAGCAACTGAGAGCAGATGACCGCCAACTTTTCCTGTGGTTGCCAGTAGCAACAATAAAGTTTGTAACCCATGCCTCACTGAAAGGAACACTTCTAGCACAGTCCTGCAGGCACCCGCAGGCTGACCCCGATCCCCCCGGGCAACAGTAGACACTTCCATGCACACTTTACTGTTTAAAGCAGGTGTTTGAAGCACAAGTTCAGGGTGTCCAGCAATAGGAGATCGCTGGGCACATTTGTAATCCATTTTGAGATGTCCAGCATTAGCAGATCACTGGACATATTTGTAATCCATGGAAGCGATCGCCCGCTGTGGTTGCCACAAGTGACAGCAAATGGTAAAAATTACTAAATTAAAGGTTTAAAGTATAACTGTCCATCCCAGCTACGGTTGGGGCAACTGGGTAAGCAGGCAGCAATAATTTGAACTTGAAGACAGCTCCCGCTAATTGCTATGGACAACGACACTCGATGCTGTAGTACCAAATGCAGGCAGAGCACACAGATCCTTCCCTTAAGTTAATCCTTAAGTTCAATTCCTCAGTTGGTGGAACAAAGTGCAGTTCCCCAGCTCCTTCAACTTTGGCTGCTAAGGGCTAGCATGTTAAAGGATATGTAAAGGTTTGTTTTAAAAAAAAAAAACATGTCATACTTACCTCCTCTGTGCAGTTGGTTTTGCACAGAACGGCCCTGATCCTCCTCTTCTGGGGTCCCTCAGCAGCTCTCCTGGCTCCTCATATTCTAGGGTGCCCTGTTGGAGAGCCACTCTCTCTCGGGGCACTCGTGTGGGCACGCCCCCGTGTCCTGCTGCTGCATCCATTGACACAGACATCAGGACTCCACCCTGCTCCCTGGCTCCCCCCTTTTTTTAGTTATTTTTTATTAAAAAAATATATTTTTTAATATATTTTTATTTTAATTTTTATTAAAGGGCCAATTTTTTTTAGAGGTCCGGAGGTCCTCAGGGCCCCAGATGGCAACCCCCCTTTTTTAAAAAAATCAATATATATTTTTAGATATATATATTTTTTTTATTATTAAATGGCCCAGAGGTCCCGGGGGCCCGGATGGCTTACCCCTCTTTTTTTATATATATTTTTCTTTATTTCTTCTTTTTTTTTGTAAAGGCCCCCCGCTTCTCAATTCCCCGCTTCTCAATATCAGGCGGCGGATCAGCACCCCCCCCCGGTTCTCTGCTCCCCCCCGGTTCTCTTCATGCCTGAAGCTGTGTAAGTGGCCCCATAATTCCTGATGGCGGCCCTGTGCACATCACTTCCTTTCAGATCATCACTTCTCTCTCCTCCTGCACATCACTTCCTTTCTCTTTCCAGACTATCTAGCACTGTAAGCACAACACTGACTCAGCCAGGCCTAAAGCAGATGCCCTTTACAGGCTGGGACCGCGGGCCCCTATGGAGTAGAAAAAATGTAGAAAAGTCCCAGTGCTAGCTGTCTCTGTGGCTACTGGTCCCAATACCACCTCCTCAGGCACTGACAGTCCTCCTGGCTGCAGCTGCCTCGCTTCGCTGTCCATGTCACTCCCAGTGATATGCCTCTGTTGAACTCCTAGCAACTTGCCCGGCAGTGTTCTCCCACTGTCCTCTCATGCTCCTCCTGTGCCTCCTGTCCAGGACACTTCTGTACAGGAGGTGCACCCGAGCCCAGACCCAAGGTCCCCCCCCCACTGACTGGGGAGCTCCCTCAAAGGCCCTGACAGGTACTCCATCTCCATCTTCCACCTGATACATCTCCCTCCCCAGCTGGGCTGACCCTTGGTAATTAAGGAGGCCTGCCCCCTTCCAATCCAGATTGGGGATTGGTCAGGGCTCCTTAGAACACCCCAGGTGTCTCCACCTCCCCTCTCCACTCTTTCCAGAAAGCCCTAGAAGGTTCAGGAAAGAAGCAGGAGGTCCTAGTGATGCCACCTGTGAGACCCCAGCACTACCCTGAGCTGCTCCCAGATCAAAATACACCCAGCCTGGAAATTTTACCTACTCTCAAAAAAAACGGTGCTATATATATATATTTTTTTTTTATGTTTACTAAAGCACTATGTGGCTGGAGAGTGCAAAATCAGGCTCACTTATGCATGGAAACCAATAAACTTCTAACCTCAGCTTGTTCAACTAAGCTTTGCCAATAAAACCTGGAAGCTGACTTCTATGCAGAAGTGAAGCCTGATTTTGCACTCTCTATCATTTGTAAATAAACCCCTGTGTTTTTTAAACATTTGAAATTATTTTTCTAGTTAAAATAGTGTCCTTTGTTGCAAGTCGGTGTTTCAAAAATCCTGCAACTCTTTGTAGTCACATTCTTTCCACGCCATGCATGCATGGAATTTTTCATGATAGGGTCCTGATGATGACAACAAATGGTCATGCCTGCCTGCACAATGTCTGTTGAAACAACCATTTGTAGGTTCCTTATGTGACAAAGTGACAATACAGTACAAAAATTGAAAGACAGTTGCCACTTCTTGGCAGGATCATGCAGGTATAATTCTATCAGTCAAGATATTTTGTTACTAATTATTTCTCATTTAAGTGTTTACAAGATCAAAGAAAATCTAAGCCTTTTGATTTTTGCAATTATTATATACCGGAAATCATTTTCCAACCCCACGTGCTCTACTTACATTTATTTATTTTTTAATCAAAAAACAAATCTGTGCTAAGGAAACTGCCCCTGCTGATTGTACCTTCTGAAAACGCTGGTACCCCAGTTTTAATGCAAATTGAATGGCTTCACTACTTTTTGGGTAATTGACCTGAAACTAGCATGCAATCACTTTGTCTTTTGTGGTCGTATTTATGCGAGTCTTGCTTATGATTTAGTAAGCATTGCAGCCAGAGAATACCAGGCAACTAGCATTTTCAGAAGGAGGCCATAAATATCTGCTACTGTGTTTCTCTCAGTACAGGTTTCCCCATTAACTCATCTTTCTGAACATTCTGTCATCAAAAGAAATCCCCAAATGATCTGTTCAACCTCTTGGTGGAAAACAAGTAACCCAAACATTTAAATTATAAACGTTTATTTTTTTAAGGTCTACTGTTTGCGAAATACTCTTTGACCTAAGTTATTTAAAGTATGAAACGAAAAGAGAAGTTAATGCTGTAGAGTTTGTTGCGAGGGCTGGTTGCATTCAAGGTATGAAGATGATACCAAAGATCACAAAAGATCACATAACAACAATGTTCATCTGTACATTCCTTTCACATGTAAAGAATACAGACACGTTTACTGTGGGGTGTGGTGAATCTGTTGCTTGCGGATGCAGTAACAACATGGACCTTGATATTAATTGTAGACCACCTATATCTTCAGTTATTTAACCACTTGCTTACTGGGCACATATACCCCCCTCCTGCCCAGGTGAAATTTCAGCTTCCGCCACTGCGCCGCTTTAACTGACAATTGCACGGTCGTGCGACGTGGCTCACAAACAAAATTGACGTCCTTTTTTCCCCACAAGTAGAGCTTTCTTTCGGTGGTATTTGATCGCCTGTTCGGTTTTTATTTTTTGCGCTATAAACAAAAAAGTGCAACAATTTTGAAAAAAAAAATACAATATTTTTTAATTGTTGCTATAATAAATAGCCCAATTAAAAAAAAAAAAATTCTCAGTTTAGGCCGATACGTATTCTACATATTTTTGGTAAAAAAAATAAATAAATCGCAATAAGCGACTGGTTTGCGCAAAAGTTATAGCGCCTACAAAATAGGGGACACAATTGTTTTTTTTTATATAATTTTTTTTTACTAGTAATGGCGGCGATCTGCGATTTTTATTGGGACGGCGACATTATGGCGGACACATCGGACACATTTTTGGCGCCATTCACATTTATACTGCGATCAGTGCTATAAATATGCACTAATTACTGTATAAATGTGACTGCCATTGAAGGGGTTAACACTAGGGGGTGAGGAAGGGGTTAAATATGTTCCCTGTATAGTGTTCTAACTGTAGGTGAAGGGGGGTGACTGGGGGAGGTGACCGATCTGTGTCCCTATGTACAAGAGACACAGATCGGTCTCCTCTCGAGAGACAGGATGCTGTCTCTGTGTGAGCCGGCAATGAGAGATGATCTCAAATGTTTACATTTGAGATCATCTCTCATTGGCCGCACAGATCGCATAGCAAACGGCCACTCTGATTGGCCGTTCGCCGCGATCTGTGATTGGCTGTGTCCAAGGGACACGGCCAACACAGAGTTTCCCCGCCGCGCGCTCGGGAGCGCGCGGGGAACGCCAAAAGGGGCGGACGTCAATTGACGTCCAGTTGGATTTTCAGGTCCGCGCTGTAGCCGTCATTCGGCTTTAGCGCGCGCCTTAGGTGGTTAAGAAGCAGCCCGAATAGTACAATACTGCACTTTGTGCCCCTATACTGTAAACGAAAAAGATGGGAATGGTGCGCTTATTCAATATTGTGCCATACAGTAATATACTCAAAGAAAAAAAATGATGAGTATCCAAACATACAAATAAATAAATAAGTGTGACTAAAGTCCAACTAAAGCCCAATGGTAGGAGTTAGTTCATATAAAGGCAAAAATCTCATAGATACTGTAAACGGTATTGGAAAGTTAAAGTGTATGCATAGTCAAAGCTATTTTTTAAGTTTTAATAAAGCTTGAAAGGAATAAAATCCTCGTCAGGTTTTATTTAATTATTTATTTATTTTTGGCTGTGTGTCTCTGTGATGAAATTTCTCTTCATTGGAAAGCCGGCACTCCTGGTCCTTCCCTCCTGCCAAGTGCCCCCAGAGCAAGCAGCTTGCAATAGCGGCACCTGCACAGGCTCACTCCCAATCTATGACTTTGTGTGTCCATTCACACACAGAGCCGCTACTAGGCCCCACTTCCCCTCTCCTCATTGGCTCATTGGCTGTGATTGACAGCAGTAGCAAGAGTCCCTGGAGAGTCGGGTCTCTCATGCACATCGTTGGTGGAAGATCAGGTTCAGGTAAGTATGGGGGGGGGGTGCTAAACACAGAAGCCTTCATGCATAGAATACATAAAGGTGAAAAACCTTGAGCCTTTAGAACCACTTTAATGTAACAATGGTCAGCAGTACAATTGGAGAGGGTAATCTTCCCAGCAAGAAAACAGACAGCAATAAAAACATGTAACAAAAATAGAAATTGAAACGCCACAGTGGTGCTTCAATTTCCATTTTTTATTACATTACACTACAAGCCAAGGAAACCAGGGAGATCATCACGGATGTAGCAAATGCCTATCGAAGAACTAGATCATTTATATTAACATCAAGATAAGATAGCAATACCAATGAGACAACTGGGTCAAGTGCTATTTTTCCACTTTCCACAACAGCAATAAAAACCTGACAAATGTTCTAACTGATCTGCACTCTGCCCAAAACAAAAAAAGGGCTACACTTTACTAAATTCAAAAAATCAGTCCCTTTAACAAATTTCCAAAAGCAATACCTGACCTTGTGTTAGACACCCATCATCATTTATACTTACCTTTACCGCCATGCCACTGATTTGTATAAATCCTGGTACTTCCAGGGATGACATGCTACTGGAATTAATTTAGTACAGTGCTCAGTGCTAGAGTAGTCATATGCCAGGCCCAATTTCTGTGCGCCAGGGGTATACTAAGAAGTATGTTGACAATTCTAGTTAATATCAACAATTGCTAGTTCCTTTGTGGTAGCAACAGTTTGCTCTGGAGCTGAAAATGAGTGGAGATAAAGATATGTGTAAGCAAAAGAGGGTATCTACCCAGCACGGAATAAAGGGTTAGTTTGGGATTTTGGAAAGTGACATGTTTATTTAACTCCCAAAAATATTTCATTCAGTTTATGAAGCATGCATGACTTAGTTTCTTACTCCGAAACATCTTTAAAATACGCCTCCTTCTATCCGTTGAAACCACTAAGCAACTTTTTCACTCTCTTGTTATCTCTCGCCTTGACTATTGTAACTCCCTCCTCTCCACAAGCTATCCCCTCTTCAGTCTATCATGAATGCTGCTGCCAGACTCATCCACCTTATCCAACTGCTCAGTGTCCGCCACTCCTCTCTGCCAATCCCTACACTGGCTTTTCATTGCCCAACAAATAAAATTCAAAACACTAACAATAACATTCAAAGCCATTCACAATTCTGCCCCGAGCTACATCACCAATCTTGTCTCCAAATATCACCCAAACCGTTCTCTCCGCTCCTCCCAAGACCTTCTGCTCTCTAGCTCTCTTGTCTCCCCATCCCATGCTCATCTCCAGGACTTCTCCAGAGCCTCTCAAAACCTCTGGAATGCACTACCCCAATCTGTCCGGCTATCTCCTACTCTGTCCACTTTTCTGTAAACCCTGAAAACTCATCTCCTCAGGGAGGCCTATCCTGCCTCCAGCTAACAACCGAATCTTCTACTCCCCTCATCAGTTCATCCCTCACAGTCACTACCTTTTGTTTCACCAGCCTCTTCCTCTTAGATTGTAAGCTTGCAGAAGCAGGGCTCCTCTAACCCTCTTGTTTTGAATTGTACTGTTCAAGTAATGTCTCACTATATTGTAAAGCACTGTGCAAACTGTTGGTGCTGTATAAATCCTGTATAATGATAATAAAAATACTGTGTTTTTCGCATAGGTCATATTTTTTTTGCAGAACATACATTTCAACAAGGTAACTCACCACCCAATGTAAGGCTCAAAGAAGCTTATCAATTCACAAACAACATGAAGGAGGAAATATGTTTTTCAAGGATCTTTCATAAAAAAAGTTGTGTACAAATACAACATTTTTTTGTTTCAGGTAAGTGTTTATACATTTTCCAGGCACACTGTACAGTCATTATTCTATATACAGAATCATTGATTTATGACTGCTGTTAGCAGACTTCCTAGTTTTGTGCTCTAAAAACAGCAAGCAGAACAGTGGCGGCTGGTGCTCCATTTTTTTGGGGGGGCGCAAACAAAACCCCAACCAAACCCCCCCCCCCCCATGTCACTCACAGACAATGTGACCTGCATTTAGACAGAGGGATAGATTGGATAGGACAGATAGATAGATAATTAGATAGATAGATAGATAGATAGATAGATAGATAGATAATCAGACAGATAATTAGATAGAGATAGATAGATAGATAGATAATCAGACAGATAATTAGATAGAGATAGATAGATAGATAGATAGATAGATAGATAATCAGACAGATAATCAGATAGATAGATAATCAGACAGATAATTAGACAGATAGATAGATAATCAGACAGATAATTAGATAGATAGATAATCAGACAGATAATTAGATAGATAGATAGATAATCAGACAGATAATTAGATAGATAGATAGATAGATAGATAGATAGATAGATAGATAGATAGATAGATAGATAATCAGACAGATAATTAGATAGATAGATAATCAGACAGATAATTAGACAGATAGATAGATAATCAGACAGATAATTAGATAGATAGATAATCAGACAGATAATTAGATAGATAGATAGATAATCAGACAGATAATTAGATAGATAGATAGATAGATAGATAGATAGATAGATAGATAGATAGATAGATAGATAATCAGACAGATAATTAGATAGATAGATAATCAGACAGATAATTAGATAGATAGATATATAGATATATAGATAGATAGATAGATAGATAGATAGATAGATAGATAGATAGATAGATAGATAATTAGATAGATAGATAGATAGATAGATAGATAGTCAGACAGATAATTAGATAGATAGATAATTAGACAGATAGATAGATAATTAGATAGATAATCAGACAGATAATTAGATAGATAGATAGATAGTCAGACAGATAATTAGATAGATAGATAATTAGACAGATAGATAGATAATTAGATAGATAGATAATTAGACAGATAGATAGATAATTAGATAGATAATCAGACAGATAATTAGATAGATAGATAGATAATCAGACAGATAATTAGATAGATAGATAGATAGATAATCAGGCAGATAATTAGATAGAGATAGATAGATAGATAGATAGATAAGACAGATAATTAGATAGATAGATAATCAGACAGATAATTAGATAGATAGATAGATAGATAGATAGATAGATAGATAGATAGATAGATAGATAGATAGATAATCAGACAGATAATTAGACAGATAGATAGATAATCAGACAGATAATTAGATAGATAGATAGATAATCAGACAGATAATTAGATAGATAGATAGATAAATAGATATATAGATAGATAGATAGATAATTAGATAGATAATCAGACAGATAGATAATCAGATAGATATATAGATATATATATATATATATAGATAGATAGATAGATAGATAGAGAGAGAGAGAGAGAGAGACAGAGGGACAGAGATAGATAGATAATCAGGCAGATAATTAGATAGAGATAGATAGATAATCAGGCAGATAGATAGATAGATAATCAGACAGATAATTCGATAGATAGATAATTAGACAGATAATTCGATAGATAGATAATTAGACAGATAGATAGATAATTAGATAGATAGATAGATAGATAGATAGATAATTAGATAGATAGATAGATAGATAGATAGAGAGAGACAGAGGGACAGAGAGAGACAGATATAAGAGACTTGTAAAGCATGGCTGTAGGTCGCAGAGCTCCCTCCCTCCCTCACACACAGGAGATGTGTGTAATTAAGGCTCCAGCACAGATCGGGTGAAGCATGGCCCCCCCTCCACTCTCCATCACAAGCTGACAATACATCCAGCAAGGAAGTGTGGAAGGAGTGGACACTGGACAGACACTGGGTTAAAAGAATAAATAAAGGGTTTTAATAAGAATATTTTACTTACCTCCATGTCCTGGAGCCAGAGAACTGAAAGTTACACAGCCGCCCGCCCGGGAAAAGCACTGCTCATTTCCTAGCAGTGCAGAAGGAACCAATGTGAGGGGCTGGAGAGACACAGGACCGATGTGATTGGCTGGAGTGGCGTCCTGCACATAGCCACAGAGCTTAAAAAAAAAACTTGCAAATGAAACGTCCTGCTGCAGCATTGGCAGGACGTTTCAATGATGCCTATGCCTTAATATCCCACTGTTCCCGGCGCCCAGAGCCCGCCCCGAACACTTTAAAGGACCTTTTTTTTCTTAAAGGGCCAAAAAAAAAAAATTTTTTTTTTCATTTTTTTTTTTTTATTTTCTTTTGTTAATGGCTTTGGGGTGGGGGGGGGGCGGCGCCCAGGCGCCCCCTATGGACGGGCCGCCACTGAAGCAGAAGTATGTTTTTTCAAAAAATTCTCTTTTGGGAGGCATCAATAGGCTATGATTTTGATGGTATACATAGGACTGATCAAACCTTACCTGGTGCCCATAGACAGCAAAACGTATTACTCAAATATATCACATGAGAAAGGTTTAGAAGATGTATGAGATGAGATGGATATGGAGCTTTTTTATAATTTGTTTGTGTTACACCTATTAAAATGTATCCTATTGCATAACACATTTACGTTTGATGGAACACACTATCTCTAGGTGCAGGATGTGATGATGGGAACTACATGTGCTCCATCATACACAAACCTGCACCTTGAAGGGTCTGAAAGATGTTTTTATGCATTGGATCGTGACGTAAAAATTTGCAATGCTATACACTCTATTGTGGTTATGACTAAGGCCTTATAGGCTGAAACTTTTAAGAGCAACGACCGGAGTGCGGATCATCTTTTCTTAATTTACACTCAATTGTAACCTATATAGCCATTGCATATATGTATCCGTTGTCCAATCCCTTTAATTAGCTAATCTACCATCAGAGTATGTTAGGCCTAATAATGTTAGCTATGAAGACAGACACATTTGCTCAGTAAACAATGTTTCATTTATTTCCCAAGAAAATAGGAATATCACAAAACTAAAGAGCAAATATCTACAACATATAACAACAATCATCAAAAATACTTATCGCCTCCTCTGGGTAAGCCCTCGTTGGCTGAGCTCAGATGTTAACAGAGAGGGCTAAGCCTCATGGCTAGGCCCAATCCTGGATTCCATGAGGATGGCAGAGAAAGCTGCCAGGCTCCAGCAACGGCCTTCAGCAAAAAGAGAAAGAACTCTCTGCAACAGCCCTTTTTATAAAAACAGACACAGACTCAATCACACTCCCCCCATTCCCTTTTCTTCTGGACCAATCATAGTGTTTACCTCTATCTTTCTCAAGCTTGCTTGTAGAGTGGTATTGCTCTACACACACATGAGCCAGGCCCCCTGCTATGCAGATTCTGCTTGGGGCCAAATTCCTCTGTACCTTTTAAAACCATGGAACTGCAAACATTGACCTAAAGGATTTTGGGAGTGGAAACAGATATGTAGAACCTCCAGAAATTTTATATTAACTCATGCTGCCTTCCAACAGATGGAATATCAATGTAGCACAGGTACATTGGTGACATCCTGATTCTTTGGAATAGCCTGGTAACTGTGTTTCAGAATTTTTTTGGGACATTTAAGGGATAATTAATTTAATCTTGAATCTACAATGACATAAAATAATGAATTGATCACCCTTCTGGATGTTGTAAATTTTAAGGACAAAGATAATGTCCTAGGGTCTAAACTTTTGAGAAAGCCTATGGCAGGCAATAGAATACTTCATGAAGTAAGCTCCCATCTATCGCATCTGATTCATTGCATATGTACTTATTGAACATAATTGTCCCAGCAATCTTGCTTTTGAATCAAGGAAAGGAATTTTCAGATTGCCTTTCCCAAGGCTACATAGTAAAAAATAGGGAAAAAAGGCACAAAATCTATTATTATACCAATGGAAGTGTCGAATGACACCCAAGTTCTGCATGATTACACAATGTAGTATTTAGGCTTATTATATTTGGAATATTTTTCAAAAATATTGGCACATTTTGTCAAATTACATTCTGTTAAATAATTTTATGGAAGAACAAGACAGTTTTACATTTAACTACTTAAGGACCCCCCGCCACAGTTGTACAAAGGCTGTTTGAAGTGGAATATCGTTGTTATAGCAGCAGCT
The DNA here is from genome assembly GCF_905171775.1 of Rana temporaria. Taxonomy (NCBI): domain Eukaryota; kingdom Metazoa; phylum Chordata; class Amphibia; order Anura; family Ranidae; genus Rana; species Rana temporaria. The sequence continues at coordinate 197,500,744 of NC_053492.1, forward strand.
AGCTGCCATAACCCCTGTGTGCTCTTCAACAACGGCCGGTCCGCTTTCAGGTAAAAGTAGTTTCAGTGGCGGATTCGCCGCAAGATCACTTTTATCGAGGGCAGGAGAGGGGTTCCTATAAATCCCTGTTGGGAAACAATTTGCTAAACAACATTCAGAAAGTATGAAACTGACAATCTGATGATTTACTTATACTCACATAATAATTATTGAATCTGTTGTATCCCAAATGACCTAAAAGATGATGAATTTATATTTGTAGATTTCCGGTACACCCATCCTTCAATTTTCCACAACTGCACAATAGCAACTGCGGGAGTTCCTGGAGGTGTGCTTAGGCATAGAGGCTGTATGAGTTCCAAACACTTCTCACTGCCATCTATTGCTCCACATTAACTCTTCAACTCACAGAGGCTTCATGCATACTTAAGAATATGCAAAAACATAAAAGTGCATGAATATAAGCCAAGAAATAAAAAAGTCAGTAAAGGTAGTACAAACAATTCGAATCACGTGTGTGTCAATTTTCCCAAAACCAAGATAGCCATGGCTGGTTCGTGCATGTGCAGTAGCATGTGTTTCGGCTCCGCCCTACACGTTTCAATATTGCATATTACATGTATTTTTGTTAGTGTATATAATATTTTTATTGTCATATATTCATGCACTTATATGTTTATAATTATTTTTTATTGTCACGATTTTTCTGCATTATAAACAGTATATTATACTGTATATACATTGTTGATCATTTGCCCATAGCGTCTTATATAATTTTTATAATCGTTGTTCTGCTGTTTTTTAATTTATGTATACTATGTTTAGGGCAGGGATCTCCAAACTACGGCCCTCCAGCTGTTGCGGAACTACATATCCCCTGAGGCATTGTAATACTCTGACAATCACAGACATGACTAGGCATGATGGGAATTGTAGTTCCTGAACAACTGGAGGGCCGTAGTTTGGAGACCCTTGGTTTAGGGTATCATGCTAGTTGCTTTCAATATTATACTTTTGGGCTCTTACCACATTTTTTTCTTTGGTTAACCATAGAACCATACATTAAATAACCTAAGCTATTAACATATCTCATTTATTCCAGTTATCCTTTTTTTATTCATGCATCACTGATGAAACAGAAAAGGTCTAACTCTACGTTAAGACCCCCTCAGAGTAAGAACCTCATTAGGACCCCTACTGATAAAGTCTACACCCCTGTACGTAACGCTTATAGGGGTGGAGCCTGGAAGGTGACGTCATCCCGCTGCCATCTCTCATTGTATTTGTTAGCCGATGCATGCAATTTCAGCTAACACTGCTTAAGTGCCTTTTACTGTATGTAAGTGCATTACTTTTATTCTACACATTAAGGCCTAGATTCACGTAGGGCGGCTTTACGCTGTGCGGGCATAGCGTATCGTATTTACGATACGCCGCCGCAACTTAGAGAGGCAAGTGCTGTATTTACAAAGCACTTGCGTCCTGAGTTACGGCGGCATAGCGTAAATCGGCCGGCGTAAGCGCGCGTATTTCAAAGTAGGCAGGTCGTGGGCGTGTTGTATTTAAATAAGACTTGACCTCATATAGATGCATGGCCGAACGAATGGCGCATGCGTGCGCATGCTCAGTATCACATCGTATTTACGCCCAAAGATACGCCGGCTCAATGCCTGTGACGTGAACGTAACCTACGCACAGCCCCATTCACGTACGACTTACGTAAACGACGTAAAAAGATACGCTTGTTCCGACGTCCATACTTTGCATGGGCTGCGCCACCTAGAGACCTACTTTATCTTTATGCTGGCGTATGTCTTACGTAAACGGTGTAACTAATTGCGACGGGCGTACGTACGTTCGTGAATCGGCGTATCTTGCTCATTTACATATTTAACGCAGAAAGCAACGGAAGCCCCACATAGCGCCCAGCGTAAATATGCACCCCAAGATACGACGGCGTAGGAGACTTACGCCGCTCATATCTTGGCCAAATCTAGGCGTAACTGATTCTATGAATCAGGCGCATAGATACGACGGCGGCCATTCGGACTTACGACGGCGTATCTGGAGATGCGCCGTCATAAGTCTTTGTGAATCTGGGCCTAAATGTTTTACAACAGAGAGTACTAGATGTGGTGTGTTCTGTTCCTATTTTACATATATGACTGCGAGAGTGAAGCTGGTATTGCGCTATAGGATACACAGAAGTTGTGAAATCAGACCTTCTACATGTTTTCTATTGAAGGGAAAAACACAGCAAGTTATGACCTACCTATAATGCAGTTGTAACATTAAAGAGGAACTGCAGTCTGCGCACATAATTTGTAATAAAAACATCTTTGCCATTCTGAAGCTTCCCCCCAACTTCTTTGCATATTGTTTTATATATACTGTGATTCTGTACTCCCTCTGCTAAGTCTTGCTGCAGAAATCTCCCTCTGCTAAGTCTTTCTGCAGAAATCTCCCTCTGCTAAGTCTTGCTGCATCCATTTTAACTGTGGGCAGCTGAAGCTGCTGCCTGTTCACTTCCTGGATTTACACAGACACACAGGAGGCACACATCCAGCTCTGTAGCCCTGCTGCTCTCATTGGCCCTCATTTGACTCACATCCCTACCCTTCCTGGCAAACTCTCACGAGAGTTTGTGCATGATGTCATAAGCCTAGACTTTTTACCAGACAAGAAACAGGACGTAGGCTGTATAAGGTATTTACTGGCGGAAAAAAATGTTTTACTATCCAAAAGTCAAAACAACAAGGGCAGAAGATTTAATAGATGGAAAGATGAAAAAATGAATGAAGTTCCGCTTTAATGTGAGAGGCTAGAGTGCACCGGTGTTGGGTGGCACTATTATCTGTTGCAAGTTTCACGTGGTGGAAGAATGTGCACTATTGTTTGAACATTATGAGAATAAGCGACATGAAGGCTGAACACATACGGAATTTTTCGATTGATATATACATTTTTATGTTTCTGTGCACTGATTTATATAAGGTATTACATATGTATTTTTGATAAGATTAAGAATTGCAATGCACTCATAATTAAAGTTATATTTATATTTGGTTAGTATGAACCTAGAAATGCTTAGCTATGAGCACTTCCAGGTTCAGAGCTTTACAGTTCTGGCTGCTCTGGTTGGGAAGAACCTGATTAAGTATTGTCTGCACTTGATCAGCCTAATAGACCACTGATGTCTTCTTACAGAGAACCTGCACTATCTATGTTATAGAATACCTTTATTTCTATTAGGTAAGTGATAAGTAAAGCCAAGTAAAAAAATTGAAGTTTAAAAAATATATTAAAATGCAAACATGTGTTGGGAGCGCTTGTGGGAATTATGATTTCACCACATATATTAAGTATTGCCATGCATGCTGGAGTTAAAGCAATCATTTTATGGCCATAATTCACTATTAAGGCTTAACAGTTCATCGTATGAATTTTTCCATCCAATTTTCGTGTGTACGGGCCTTCAGAGGTTCCATCACTATGATAAAACTGGCCTTTTGCTCCTTATTTATGGCTGGTTTACACCACAATTTCTGCGGTCTGTATGCATTTCTGCATGTGTGTTTTTGATTACATTTTTTCACCTTCTATTTCTTTAGCACAATTCAGGACATGTACGTACCGGTACATTTTTTTTGTGTTCCAGTGTGTTTTTGATGCATTTTACCATATTCCAGATGCATTCCATACAGAAAATGAAGAATGTTCTTCTTTTGTTGACTGCACTGGTGTGAATTAGAGCCATTGGAATACATGGAAAACACTGTGCATGCATTTTTATAGCAGATTAAAAAAGCACTGGACTGTATCTGGTGTGAACCAGCCCTTAAATGATGCTGCCCTTATGTTACACCATTATCAACTCTGGCAAATTATCAAATGTGTAATTTCTGGGCAGTAGGTGAACACCTGCCTCATAATGTACGATGACAGATAATGCCAGAACAATTTTTTACAGATCATTTCCTTGTTTAGAACAATAGTTAAGTCAATGAAAACAATCACTTGTGTGAACTTGCCTGAAAACATGGGGGCTTGTTGCCTGGCAACAATAATAATACAATTGTAATAATAGCTTCGCTTCTAAAGTTTCCTTGTTGAGTAATCCTCTGCATTGTCCGGACATAGTCTAGGGCCCTGACTCTGAGGTCTTTCTGTTGTAGAAGTCTAAAATAAAAGGTGCCAAAAATACAGATTTTCCTCTCCTGATAACTCTGCAAAGAAAGCATGCATTTTAGAAATAAAAATGATTTCTGCAGATTTCACTCATTTCCCTACTATTGGGTCACTTGAACAGTTCATCTTTTTCTGGTTACTATGCAGTGCTTTTTAAGTGTTACTATCTATTTGGTTCTCGCTGGTAACATCCCCCTCTAGTCCACTAGGGGGCAGTGTCACCCTATTTTTTCTATAGGTTGTACTACTTTATGCTTATGTGTGTAGTATGCCTTCTCCCTTTCTTACTGTTGCTGTCACCTCACTTTTTGATACACTGTTACAATACATATAGTTACATACTAGTTACTGAAGGTCAGCTTAGGCCGTTTTATTGTGCCCTGCGCCCTATCCTGGCTCAATTTCTACCTATAATATTTATTTTTGGTGGATATGGACTTTTGATGGTTTGGGTCCTGTTGTGGATCCATCTTTTTCTTATTGAGGCAGCTTTTCCGCTACTATGTAATAAGTTTATTGATATTACATGTAATTCGTTTTTTGCTATTGGAGCAGAGATAGTGTTTTTACAGGAAACCCACTTTCCGGTATCATACAAGCTCAATTTCATCCATAAACATTATCCTACATTTTTTATATCTAGCGCTCCGGATAAAACAAGGGGAGATAAAACTGATAGGAGGGTATTCTAATATAGCTTTGGATTCCTCTCTTGATAAAACACGCCCATCAGGTTCCCAGGTCCTGAAACCCTCCAAGATGGGTAATCATTTTGCATTGTTATACAATTATGATCTAGTGGTCATCTGGGTGGAATTCAATGCTACTAGGCGGGATTATACCTTTTTCTCCCATTTCCACTTCATGTATTCACGGATTGACCACCTCCTCATGTCTTTACCGCTGTGCATGTTTTAAAGATTATTTTGGAAACCACCTGGTCAGAGGGACCACTCTCCAGTTCTGGTCCTTCTCTCTCTGCAGCCCTACATCCTCTTATACTTGGCGTCTTAACGAATCCAATTTTAGCAATCAGGTGAATTACTTTGATATGGGACTTCAATTGAAGGAATATTTTTCCTTGAATAATCCTGCTCATACCTCTCCTATGTGCATGTGGGTAGCACACAAGGCTACAGTACGAGACATTCTGATTCGAATAGCCGTCAAATATAAGAAACATTATGAATTGACGCTTAAACAAAAAGAGAGGGCTTTGCATGACTTGCTTAAGGATCACAAAAAGAGTCTCAAGCCCTGTACACACGACCGGATATCTGATGGAATCTAATCTGATGCATTTTTTCGTCGGATATCCGATGAAGCTGACTTTCATCAGTCTTGCTTACACACTATCAGACTAAATTCCGACCGTGCAAAAACGCGATGACGTAAAACACTACGACGAGCCGAAAAAATGGAGTTCAATACTTCGGAGCATGTATCGACTTGATTCTGAGCATGTGTGGATTTTTCTCAGATGGAGTTCCACACAGCCGATCGGATTTTTCTATCGATTTTTTATTCCATAGGAAAAATGTAAAACATGTTCTATTTTTTAACACCGATGGAAAAAAGACTGATGGATCCCACACACGATCGGTTTGTTCGATGAAAACAGTCCATCGGTCTGTTTTCATCGGACAAACCGATCATGTGTACACGGCTCCAAGGGTGACCTATGGAACCAGATAGACGCCACCCGACTAGAACTAAATGTTTGCCTCACCCAAAGGGTTGAAAAGAACCTTTGGTAATCCAAAGCAAAATTTTATTCTCCAGCCAATAAGCCTGGTAAATTGTTGGTGACCAAATTGGCATACCTAATGCAGCAGCTTTATAGGCATATAGGGAGTCTGTAGGTCCATAGTTAAGCACAATACGGAAACCAGTCTGTGCTACCAAGGTTTCCCAGAACTCACCTCGCCTAACGTATGTAATCATTATATGTTAAGTCACACTAAATAACTTGAGGTGATTGACACGTGTGGATGATTTGGATATGGCTGTGCTCATGGGCATGTATTTTTAAGTGACAACGTTGTCAGTTTTTACCATGTGCAATTTCCTATTGTTTATTAGTGTTGCTCACGAATATTCGCATTGCGAATATTCGACTCGAATATAGCATATTCGAGAAATCGCGCTATATTTCGAAATTCGCGGTGAATATTCGCAATTCCGAATATTCGATTTTTTACAATTTTTTTTTTGAATCAGATCACATCCTAGATATCTCCATCGACGTCTAAAAGCATTGCTGGTATCATTAGAGACCCTGGGCCGAGTAGCTGAAGCGTTCATTGAATTTTCCAGAAAGATCGCAATGCGATTATTCGGCAAACGCAATATCGCGCGATTACTTTCCTCGCCCCGATCTTCCGCATCAGAGCGATTTTTACAGTTTCATTTTTAAAACAGATCACATCCTAGTGATCTCCATAGACGTCTGAAAGCATTGCTGGTATGATTAGAGCCATTGGGCCGAGTAGCTGAAGCGATCATTTTATATTGCCGAATATTCGCAATGCGAATATTCGGCAATAGGAATATTGCGCGATTATTTGCTCCGCCCTTTTGCATCAGAGCCAATCAGAGTTCTCCTTCCACACTCGTCACAGGTTAGCAACCAATAGGAACCTGCCTGCATGGACATTATATAAGCTCACTCCCAGCACCATTTCATTGCAGATTCAGAAGCTGGCTATAGAGTGTGGAGGCTGTTTCTGTGTTCCTGGTTTCCTGTGTCTTTGTTCTTGATTGATTTAGATCATCACCAGCATTGCTATTTAGTGATTCCAGTGGATCTTTTCCAGTATATCAACTGCTTTTTTCAAAGCAATAGACCCAAGAGCTTTTTTCAAAGCTACGTTTTGTGCTGTTTTGTGCTGTTTTTTTCATTTGTGTTACTGTTTGATCCTGCAATCCTCCCTGTTCAGTTATATTTGCAAGAGATTTCAGAACACGTTTTGCTGAGCTTTATAAAAGAGCTTTTCTAAAAGCTAAGTTTTGTTCATCTTGTGTTACTGTTAGATCTTGCAGGTTCGCTGTTCAGTGATATTTGATAGGCATCTCAGTTCAAATTTTGTTTAGTTTTCCCTAAAGAGCTTTTATAAAAGCTAAGTTTTGTGTTCAGTTTAGTTAAATTTTGTGTAGTAAGTGTACACACTGTTAGTGTACATTTATTTCATCTAGCTTAGCTTAGTGTGTGTTTAGTGTCTGTGTTTTGTGTTTAAAAAAAAAAAAAAAAAAAAAAGTTAGTGTTTGTTTAGTGCTTTTTTTTTTTTTCTTTAATTTTGTAGTCCTTGTCTGGTGTACTACTTTTCTTATAGTTTAGTAGCTGTCTGTGTACGTCTTTGTCTGCGTGCCTGTCTTGTAAAAAAAACACAAAAACACATTTTGTTCACATTTTCCCCCCCAATAAAGTTTAACCCCCCCACACACATATCAGCAATAATGAGCGGCATCCGTGGCCGTGGCAGCAGGGGTAGGGGAGTTACTCCCAGTGCTGGATCGCTGCCAGCACGGGGTACCTCTCGTGCCCCTACTAGTGGTAGAGGATCGGGTGCAAGGGGAGTACGCCTGATCCGGGAGTTCTTCCCATCGGGCAGCCGCCCGATATTGCCATCTCAGGCTCAAGTAGTGGTGGACTACATGGGGCACAGCAGTGCCACTGAGTCGTCGGTCCCGACTCACAGTAGTACCACCATTACACCGTTGCCTGTACTACCCCCCCCAGCCCCCAAGAGTCCAGCATCTTACTGTTCGACAGCGACAGTGATAGGGATCTCTTGGGGGAGGCCATGCATCAGGCAGACCTCCAGCTCTGTCCTGATGGTCAGGACCTTTTTGAAGGGATGGATGAGGAGGATGGGATACCTGCTGGCAGTATCCCAGAGACATCCCTTCAAACTGGTGCTGCTGTTTTGGTGCAGGAAACAGCAGCACCTAGTCAGACCCAGGCGTGGGTGAGGGGACAGCGGAGCCAGGCTAGAGGCTCCATGTCACGTGGTTCCCTCAGACCAACACATCTCAGCCCTTGGTCTGACATCTCTGGGGGCGAAGAGGGTGACCCATCATGGTTGCCATCTGACGCGTCGGCTCACTACGTCAGTGACGACGGGGAAGGTAGGCACCCTGGTGAAACGGTGCGCCAGGTCACCACCAGGGAGACCATCGTCAGGGTCTCCACTGGTGATGGCAGCAGGAGGTGTCAGGAGGAGGAGCAGCAGCAGCAGCAGCAGCAGCAGGCAGCTCCACCTGTGCGCACCGAATCCCAGCAGGTGCAAGTAAGCGTCACCCCATCTGACAGGAGGGCGGTGCTGAAGTCACCTGTCTGGAATTTCTTTACCCTGGTGGCAGACAACCCTACCGTGGCCATCTGCCGGATTTGTAAAGTGAGGGTGAAGAGAGGGAAGTGTTTGGCTCGGGTGGGTACCACAGCCCTGAACCAGCACCTGAGGATAAACCACTGGGCGTTGTATGACGAGATGAAGCGTGGTGGTGGTAGCAGCGCCACCACCACACGTGAGCAGGGTACAGCAGCCCCTGCCACATCTTCATCTGTTTCCAGCAGGTCATGCCCCCCCGCTCCCTCTAGTAGAGGTACTGGTACCGGCAGCCAGACCTCTACTTCCACAGCACCCTCCACGTCTGTGTCCCGCACTGCCGTCCGGCGCCAGGCGTCGATTTCAGACGCCTTTGACCGCACCACTCCCTTCCCCCCTGGAGACCGACGTGTGCGTTCCCTCAATGGGCTCCTGGCAAGGGTTATTGCCCAACATCTGCTGCCCTTCAACATAGTTGACAGCAACCCCTTCAGGCAGATGTTGGAGCAGGCCCAACCCCAATGGCGTGTCCCCAGCCGCCATTTCTTTGCCAGGACTGGTGTCCCTGCCCTACACCAGCACATTGTGCAGAATGTAACCCTGTCGCTGGATCACGCTGTCAGCGACAGGGTTCATCTGACAATGGATGGCTGGACCAGCAGGCATGGGCAGGGACGCTACATCAGCTTCACGGCCCATTGGGTTTCCCTCCGAGGCGTCGGTGAGGGATCGTCGGCAACCGATCTTGTGGTGCCGCCCCGGGGTGTCCAGGGGAGAACTGCTGGTCTCCCTCAAGCCACTGTCTCCGCAGCTGCTGAGCCTCCCAGCAAGCGCCCCCGTAGCTACTCAAGTGTGGGGCACGTGCGCTGTCAGGCCGTGCTCCAGCTTGTTAGTTTAGGGGACCGGAGACACACTGCAGAAGAAGTGCTGAAAGCACTTCAAGCTCAGGTCCAGAAGTGGCTGACACCCCGAAGGCTCCAGCCAGGTATGGTTGTCTGCGATAACGGCAGCAACCTACTCGCCGCCCTCCATGCTGGCAGTCTGACGCACGTGCCCTGTCTGGCACATGTCCTCAACCTGGTGGTGCAGAAGTTCCTGCGCACTTATCCAGGGTTGAGTGACATTGTGGCAAAGGCGCGTAGGATTGCCAGCCACTTCAGGCGCTCCCCAACCGCTACCGCGTCCCTGTCCAAATTGCAGCGGAAGTACAATCTGCCCCTTCACAGGCTGATTGTGGACAGTGTGACGCGGTGGAACTCCACCCTCCACATGCTGAAGAGGTTGTGGGAGCAGCAAAGGGCGGTGAGGGAGTACCTGATGGAACTAGGCACTGAGAGGGCTTCACCACAACTCCCTTTCATCGCCTGTGCGGAGTGGGGGCAGATAAACCAGGTCTGCCAAGTGTTGTCCTCCTTCGAGCAGGCGACCAAGATGGTCAGCAGTGAGCAAATTGGCCTCAATAGCGTGCTGCCAATACTGTTCATGCTGGAGAGGACACTAGATCGCCTGCTCGAGGCTGGGGAGAGTGCCTTGGTGGAGCAGGAGGAGTCAGCAATGCTCCACCGAGACCAGGGCCAGGACCAGGAGGAGGAGGATGATGATGAAGAGGAGGAGGAGGTGGTTGCTGGTGTCGTCCCGGAGTCAGGGCCTGGTCAGGAGGGAGAGCCGGTGTTGGGGGCACCGATAGTCCGGGGGTTGGGCATGTCTGAGTTTGACCAGCAGCGCCTCAGGGAAGAAGAGTCGCACCTCATTCACCTGGCCAGCATTGAGGAGTCACAGCGGGCTGTGCTCTTCCCCATGGCTGCCCACATGCTGAGATGCCTCAGGAGGGACCCCCGGGTTAAGACCATCAAGACGAGGGATGATTTCTGGATGGCCACCCTTTTGGATCCCAGGTGCAAGGGGAAACTGGAGCAGTTCATCCCAGCCAGCCGGAGGCAGCACCGGATGGAGGAACTGCAGGCAGCCATTGTCAGACGGTTGGAGCAGGCAACTCCCCGGCCTCCAGTTGTCCCCCCTCATCTCACCCAGCAGGTGGCTGCACCCAGCTGCAGCCGAGCAGGGGACCTAATGGAAGAGATGAGGATGTTCTTCCAAACCGAGCGACCCAGTACCACCACCAGCAGCAGCAGCAGCAGTCACCACCAGCGGCTGGCCCACATGGTGGCAGACTACATGGCGTCCGTCGGTGCTTCTGACAGTATGAGCACCGACGACCCCATGGAGTACTGGGTTGCCAGATTGGACACCTGCCGCGAGCTCGCTCAGTATGCGCTGGAGTTATTGTCTTGCCCCCCCTCCAGCGTACTATCTGAGCGGACATTCAGCGCGGCAGGTGGGGTGGTCACGGACAAGAGGACCCGTCTGTCCACAGACTCCGTGGACAGACTCACATTCATAAAGATGAATGAGTCCTGGATCGGCGGTGACTTTCTGGCACCCGTCGTCGGTTCAGGGCGCTGAAGGGTCCCTTGCCATGCATTCCCTGATGAAGCCCCGGACCTGATGTATTTACAGTGCTGAATATAACTATTTCAACATCAGAGAAAATCAATGTTAATATTTGGTACAGTAGGCTTTCTTTGCAATTACAGCGGTCAAACATTTCTTGTAGTTTTACACCAGCTTTGCACACACTGGAGGAGGGATTTTGGCCCACTCCTCCACACAGATCTTCTCTACATCAGTCATGTTTCTGGGCTATCGCTGAGAAACACGGAGTTTGAGCTCCCTCCAAAGATTCTCTATTGGGTTTAGGTCTGGAGACTGGCTAGGCCACGCCAGAACCTTGATATGCTCCTTACAGAGCCAATCCTTGGTTATCCTGGCTGTGTGCTTTGGGTCATTCTCATGTTGGAAGACCCAGCCTCGACCCATCTTCAAAGCTCTAACTCAGGGAAGGAGGTTGTTGCCCAAAATCTTGCAATACATGGCCCCGGTCATCCTCTCCTTAATACAGTGCAGTCACCCTGTCCCATGTGCAGAAAAACACCACCAAAGCATGATGCTACCACCCCCATGCTTCACATTAGGGATGGCGTTCTTGGCATGGTACTCATCATTATTCTTCCTCCGAACACGGTTAGTGAAATTATGATCAAAAAATTATATTATAGTCTCATCTGACCACATGATTTTCTCCCATGACTCCTTTGGATCAGTCAAGACAATTATGTCAGCAGTTATTTCACACCCTATATACTCTTATTAAGACTGCTGTACATCATGGCAACTCCTGCCCATGTGATATGACTCTGTATCAACTACTACTGTTAATACTACTACTGCTGCTTCAGCTGCTGCTGCCGCCCAGTCAATACACCTATGTCAGCAGTTGTTTAACACTCTATATACTCTTATTCCTACTGCTGTTCAGCATGGCACCTCCTGCCCATGTGATATGACTCTGTATCAAGTACTACTGTTAATACTACTACTGCTGCTTCTGCTGCTGCTGCCGCCCAGTCAATACACCTATGTCAGCAGTTGTTTCACACTCTATATACTCTTATTAAGACTGCTGTACATCATGGCAACTCCTGCCCATGTGATATGACTCTGTATCAACTACTACTGTTAATACTGCTACTGCTGCTTCTGCTGCCCAGTCAAGACACCTATGTCAGCAGTTATTTCACACCCTATATACTCTTATTAAGACTGCTGTACATCATGGCACCTCCTGCCCATGTGATATGACTCTGTATCAACTACTACTGTTAATACTACTACTGCTGCTTCAGCTGCTGCTGCCGCCCAGTCAATACACCTATGTCAGCAGTTGTTTAACACTCTATATACTCTTATTCCTACTGCTGTTCATCATGGCACCTCCTGCCCATGTGATATGACTCTGTATCAACTACTACTGTTAATACTACTACTACTGCTTCTGCTGCTGCTGCCGCCCAGTCAATACACCTATGTCAGCAGTTGTTTAACACTCTATATACTCTTATTCCTACTGCTGTTCATCATGGCACCTCCTGCCCATGTGATATGACTCTGTATCAACTACTACTGTTAATACTACTACTGCTGCTTCTGCTGCTGCTGCCGTCCAGTCAATACACCTATGTCAGCAGTTGTTTCACACTCTATATACTCTTATTAAGACTGCTGTACATCATGGCAACTCCTGCCCATGTGATATGACTCTGTATCAACTACTACTGTTAATACTACTACTGCTGCTTCTGCTGTTGCTGCTGCCGCCCAGTCAATACACCTATGTCAGCAGTTATTTGACACTCTATATACTCCTATTCCTACTGCTGTTCATCATGGCACCTCCTGCTCATGTGATATGACTCTGTATCAACTACTACTGTTAATACTACTACTGCTGCTTCTGCTGCTGCTGCTGCCCAGTCAAGACACCTATGTCAGCAGTTATTTCACACCCTATATACTCTTATTAAGACTGCTGTACATCATGGCACCTCCTGCCCATGTGATATGACTCTGTATCAACTACTACTGTTAATACTACTACTGCTGCTTCTGCTGCCCAGTCAAGACACCTATGTCAGCAGTTATTTCACACCCTATATACTCTTATTAAGACTGCTGTACATCATGGCACCTCCTGCCCATGTGATATGACTCTGTATCAAGTACTACTGTTAATACTACTACTACTGCTTCTGCTGCCCAGTCAAGACACCTATGTCAGCAGTTATTTCACACCCTATATACTCTTATTAAGACTGCTGTACATCATGGCACCTCCTGCCCATGTGATATGACTCTGTATCAAGTACTACTGTTAATACTACTGCTGCTGCTTCTGCTGCCCAGTCAAGACACCTATGTCAGCAGTTATTTCACACCCTATATACTCTTATTAAGACTGCTGTACATCATGGCACCTCCTGCCCATGTGATATGACTCTGTATCAACTACTACTGTTAATACTACTACTGCTGCTTCAGCTGCTGCTGCCGCCCAGTCAATACACCTATGTCAGCAGTTGTTTAACACTCTATATACTCTTATTCCTACTGCTGTTCATCATGGCACCTCCTGCCCATGTGATATGACTCTGTATCAACTACTACTGTTAATACTACTACTACTGCTTCTGCTGCTGCTGCCGCCCAGTCAATACACCTATGTCAGCAGTTGTTTAACACTCTATATACTCTTATTCCTACTGCTGTTCATCATGGCACCTCCTGCCCATGTGATATGACTCTGTATCAACTACTACTGTTAATACTACTACTGCTGCTTCTGCTGCTGCTGCCGTCCAGTCAATACACCTATGTCAGCAGTTGTTTCACACTCTATATACTCTTATTAAGACTGCTGTACATCATGGCAACTCCTGCCCATGTGATATGACTCTGTATCAACTACTACTGTTAATACTACTACTGCTGCTTCTGCTGTTGCTGCTGCCGCCCAGTCAATACACCTATGTCAGCAGTTATTTGACACTCTATATACTCCTATTCCTACTGCTGTTCATCATGGCACCTCCTGCTCATGTGATATGACTCTGTATCAACTACTACTGTTAATACTACTACTGCTGCTTCTGCTGCTGCTGCTGCCCAGTCAAGACACCTATGTCAGCAGTTATTTCACACCCTATATACTCTTATTAAGACTGCTGTACATCATGGCACCTCCTGCCCATGTGATATGACTCTGTATCAACTACTACTGTTAATACTACTACTGCTGCTTCTGCTGCCCAGTCAAGACACCTATGTCAGCAGTTATTTCACACCCTATATACTCTTATTAAGACTGCTGTACATCATGGCACCTCCTGCCCATGTGATATGACTCTGTATCAAGTACTACTGTTAATACTACTACTACTGCTTCTGCTGCCCAGTCAAGACACCTATGTCAGCAGTTATTTCACACCCTATATACTCTTATTAAGACTGCTGTACATCATGGCACCTCCTGCCCATGTGATATGACTCTGTATCAAGTACTACTGTTAATACTACTGCTGCTGCTTCTGCTGCCCAGTCAAGACACCTATGTCAGCAGTTATTTCACACCCTATATACTCTTATTAAGACTGCTGTACATCATGGCACCTCCTGCCCATGTGATATGACTCTGTATCAACTACTACTGTTAATACTGCTACTGCTGCTTCTGCTGCCCAGTCAAGACACCTATGTCAGCAGTTATTTCACACCCTATATACTCTTATTAAGACTGCTGTACATCATGGCACCTCCTGCCCATGTGATATGACTCTGTATCAAGTACTACTGTTAATACTACTACTACTGCTTCTGCTGCCCAGTCAAGACACCTATGTCAGCAGTTATTTCACACCCTATATACTCTTATTAAGACTGCTGTACATCATGGCACCTCCTGCCCATGTGATATGACTCTGTATCAAGTACTACTGTTAATACTACTGCTGCTGCTTCTGCTGCCCAGTCAAGACACCTATGTCAGCAGTTATTTCACACCCTATATACTCTTATTAAGACTGCTGTACATCATGGCACCTCCTGCCCATGTGATATGACTCTGTATCAACTACTACTGTTAATACTGCTACTGCTGCTTCTGCTGCCCAGTCAAGACACCTATGTCAGCAGTTATTTCACACCCTATATACTCTTATTAAGACTGCTGTACATCATGGCACCTCCTGCCCATGTGATATGACTCTGTATCAACTACTACTGTTAATACTACTACTGCTGCTTCTGCTGCCCAGTCAAGACACCTATGTCAGCAGTTATTTCACACCCTATATACTCTTATTAAGACTGCTGTTCATCATGGCACCTCTTGCCCGAGTGATTTGACACTGTATTGTCAATGTCTACTACTACTATTACAGCTCAGTCAAGACACCTGTGTCCCAATTTTTTGGTACACTATTGACTATTATGACCACTACTAATGCTGTAAAGTATTCCCCAAGTGTTTTTATGCTATGTATTACTATTACCACTACTGCTTGTAAATCGTGCCTGTGTGATACTTAGTGGGAATGCTTTAATAAGCATTCCTAGTATGGATACCCGTAAATGTATTAATCTTAATTAGTGTGAATGCTTTAATAAACATTTCCAGTATTGATATCCGTAAATTTAGTAATCTTATTATTCCTTACGTTTTTTGGTTCTGCGTAACTTCGGCATACTTTCAGCTATTGAGACCATTCAACTGTAAAAATGTTCGTCTCTTTCAGCAAATGATGGGACTTGTTCAAGTTTTTTCCTACTTTTTACACTTTTATAAATTTTTAGCTTTTAAGACCCTTTTTTTAACATTGAAGTCAATGAGAACATCCTTTTCCCCTTTGAATTCACATGCCCTGCCAAAAGTTTCAGCTACTTCATACTTTCACTTACAGACACTGAAAAAACTGTAAAGCGGTCACAAAATATTTAGCTATCCGGCTATGACTTTTCAGATAGTTAGCGTTTACAATTTTTTGGTGAAAACGCAATTTACGTTTTGCGAATTTTTCACAAAAATGCGATAGGTTATAATGTAATCCTATGGAGGGGATTTAGAGTCTGTCATGTGACCTTAACATTCTAGATCTTTGTAATTAAAAATATCTTTACAAAAAGGGGAAACAAATTGGTCTCACGCCCACAAGATCTACTTTTCATACACAATTTTTATATCAAAACGTAGCTATGCTTGTCTGGTTTATGGCAATGTGATCAAGTCTGCGATACGTATTTTAGTTTTAGTTATTGGAGCAACAGCCAGAAATTATGTCTCATAGACTCTCATGTTAAATTATCTAAAAAATGTTGCTGCAGAACTCACAAAGACGCTCTTTTCTAAATCGCAGACATGGCCACATTTTTAAGTTTATCTACATAAATTTCATATCGATGCGTTTACAAGGGCCGTGTATTTCAAACGGTGTAGTCGTTGTATCAATTGCATGTACGTTTGAGGATTTATTAAGCTTTGTTTGGAGGCTTAAATCATGTATTAGATCTGTGAATTAAAAGCGTTTGTAATGTTATTTCTTTCTATAAATCACTTTCCTGACCTCAGTGCAATATTCCTCCTCACTGACCTGGGGGGGAGGGGAAACCTATTGAGGGGGGAGGGGCGACCAGGAAGTCAGCATACGCTATACTTTGCAGATAGAGAAAGAAGCTGTGTGTCCTAAAGATAGTGTAGTGGTTATGGTGAATGTCTTTGGCAAGGGGCTCACCAATTAAGCTATTCAGCATTCCCACTCGCATTTTCCTCAGGAAATGCATTGTCTAGTTATATTATATTTTAATACTCCTGCTGCTGCCTCCATGCTGAGTAAAGCTTCATGACCTCTCTGGCACAGCGGATCCACCAACAGCCTCCGCTACAAGCTACCAGACCGGACTACCAGACCGGATCTAAACAGCAAGTGTAACTATAACAATGAACCTTATGTTAAACCCTGTTTTGCGGCATTTATACTGCAACCATTGGGCTGACTGCAAGAGCTCATCTGCATTCTCTCTCTTTCTTGCTCTCCCTCTCTCTCTCTTTGTATATATATATATATATATTGTTGCTTTTGTTATGTTCATTTTTCAACAGTTTATTTTGTGTTCGTCGTGTCTGTGTCGTGTGCTTTAGTTTGTCCTAGGTTAATGTTAAATAAAATAATAGTATAAAATGTTTTTGCTTATTATGAAGTTAAATGTGTTGATGTTGATTTGTTTGATGTGAAGTTAGATGTGTTGAAAAACCTACAACTCTATCTCAAAAAGAAATGAAACATTTCCAAAAAATAAGTTTTTTTAATACAAAAATAAATTTAAATATAGCTCTCAATCCGTTTCTGAATGCTGTGCATTTCCGCAATCTGACCCGATAGCTGCTGCTCTAGCAGAGCATTTTGTTGGGTGAGGTAGCTCATCTTCCGCTGGTTCTGAAGGATCTTCTGGTGCGTCTTTTCGATGAGTATATTTTGCCTCCTCAGATCTCTTGATGCTTTTAGGATATAATAAAAAAACATTTGGATTTCAAATAACGTTACCAAATAAATAAATATTTTTTTTTGCTTATTAATCAATCATTATCATGTGTATACACTTGTTATGTGTCTAACACATCCCGGGAGTGCAGAATTATTAGGCAAATGAGTATTTGGACCACATCATCCTCTTTATGCATGTTGTCTTACTCCAAGCTGTATAGGCTCGAAAGCCTACTACAGATTAGGCATATTAGGTAATGTACATCTCTGTAATGAGAAGGTGTGTGGTCTAATGACATCAACACTCTATATCAGGTGTGCATAATTATTAGTCAATTTCCTTTTCTTTGGCAAAATTGGCCAAAAGAAGGATTTGACAGACTCTGAAAAGTCCAAAATAGAGAGATATCTAGCAGAGGGATGCAGCACTCTTAAAGTTGCAAAGCTTCTGAAGCGTGATCATCAAACAAAAGAAGCGTGTGGAAAAACAAAGGTGCAAAATAACTGCCCATGAACTGAGAAAAGTTAAGCGTGCAGCTGCCAAGATGCCACTTGCCACAAGATTGGCCATATTTCAGAGCTGCAACATCACTGGGGTGCCCAAAAGCACAAGGTGTGCAATACCCAGAGACATGGCCAAGGTAAGAAAGGCTGAAAGACGATGACCACTGAACAAGACACACAAGCTGCAACGTCAAGACTGTGCCAATAAATATCTCAAGAAAGATTTTTCTAAGGTTTTATGGACTGCTGAAATGAGAGTGAGTCTTGATGGGCCAGATGGAAGAGCCCGTGGCTGGATTGGTAAAGGGCAGGGAGCTCCAGTCCAACTCAGACGCCAGCAAGGTGGTGGTGGAGTACTGGTTTGGGCTGGTATCATCAAAGATGAGCTTGTGGGGCCTTTTCGGATTGAGGATGGAGTCAAGCTCAACTCCCAGTCCTACTGCCAGATTATGGAAGAGACCTTCTTCAAGCAGTGGTACAGGAAAAAGTCACCATCCTTCAAGAAAAACATGATTTTCATGCAGGACAATGCTCCATCACACGTGTCAAAGTACTCCACAGCGTGGCTGGCAAGAAAGGGTATTAAATAAAAAAAAGTAATGACATGGCCTCCTTGTTCACCTGATCTGAACCCCATTGAGAACCTGTGGTCCATCATCAAATGTGGGATTTACAAGGAGGGAAAACAGTACACCTCTCTGAACAGTGTCTGGCAGGCTGTGGTTGCTGCTGCACGCAATGTTGATGGTGAACAGATCAAAACACTGACAGAATCCATGGATGTCAGGCTTTTGAGTGTCCTTGCAAAGAAAGGTGGCTATATTGGTCACTGATTTGTTTTTGTTTTGTTTTTAAATGTCAGAAATGTGTATTTGTGAATGTTGAGATGTTATATTGGTTTCACTGTTAAAAATAAATCATTGAAATGGCTATCTATTTATTTTTTGGTTAAGTTGCCTAATAATTCTGCACAGTAATAGTAGTCACCTGCACACACAGATATCCCCCGAAAATAACTAACACTAAAAACAAACTAAAAACTACTTCCAAAAAAATTCAGCTTTGATATTAATGAGTTTTTGGGGTTCATTGAGAACATGGTTGTTGTTCAATAATAAAATGAATCCTCAAAAAATACAACTTGCCTAATAATTATGCACTACCTGTATACTTCTAGCATCAATACCATATTATGGTTCTACAATCTGACAGGTGCGCTTTATATGTTGTCCATTTTTATATCTACATTTTGTTGTTGAAATGTTATTAATCATTGTGCACATATTTACCTTCCTGAATGAGGCTCACAGGACCGCTCTCTTCCTCCTGCTCTTCTGCTTGAGAAGTTGGGGTGGTGGGGGGGGGAAGCTCCTCAGCTTGCTCCTCAACAGGAGCTGGGGTTGGGGAGTGGGAGGGCCCTGGCTGCTCCTCCTCATGCATCTCCTCCTCTGCCGCATCCTCCTCTGCCGCATCCTCCTCCTCCTCATCGGCCTGGCGCCTTCTGCGCTTGGCGCGGACAACTGGCATTGGAGCTCCTATAATAACACAATGTTCATATATTATAAAAATGTTTTCTAATGACGTATGCAAATTCTGTGTACTCTGCTGTATTGTATATGAATACAAATTGATTTATATAGACAGTTAACCAATGGGACAATGTTATATTAAAGGGTCTTGTGGGCACTACAGGGGACTGAGCGTGAGCTGGGATGCAACCATGTTAAAATGAGCTGTTTTTGTCTCCTTTGTTTTGTTCAGACCATCTCATGTTAAAAAAAGGGCCTGATGGAGCACACGGGATTACTATAACAACCCCACTCCTTAAACAGGAATTTAGTGGTAATCTATATATATAAAACTCAACGTGTGTGTGTGCATAAATGTATGTATGTATGTATGTATGTATGTATGTATGTTCCAGCATCACGTACAAACGGCTAAAGATATTTATATGAAACTTGGCACACAGGTTACTTATATGTCAGCCACAAACATAGGATAGGTGGTTTAAACCTTACCCACCCCCACTTGCCATGGTCGGGGTTTTTCTTTAAAGTCCCATGCAAAGCAATGGGAAAATTATGTTCCCACATAACTTCTGTGTTCCTGTCTGCTGCCCCATGTCTTTTTTCAACAGTACTATGAATACCTTGGCCGGTGGTGATATATGTTAGCACAACATGGCATCTTGGTTAACAACATCTGACCTTACATGAATTACATATGACCTTACATAACTGTCACCAAAGGAGCTGCGGTGGCTCCACGCGATTGCCACTGCACTGACAACTGATTCACCTCTGCAGCTAGGGGTTCGGATCCCGCTCTCGGCTACCTGTGAATTGAGTTTGGTGGTCTCAGCCCCGCCCCTGGTGGGTGTGCTATGCGAGGTTGGGTTGGGAGGACCCCCTCACACCCGCCATTGCCAACCGGGGCATGGAGAAAGGTGGCAGATTGCCTCTGGGGGAGGCCTCCCAACTCCTGCAGGCCGGCTCCTCTCTCTTTCGAGTTCACGCACAAAATACACTTTTTTTTAAAAAAACATAACTGTCAACAATAACTTACCTGGATGATATTTAGCCCGAAGACGTCTGACATGAACCATTTGGCGCCTCTTCAGGTCAGACCACTTCTTAACAATGGCCTTGTGGTCATGTTGGCCGCCAAAGTCAGCGATTAGGGCGCTGACCACAGCCCTTTTCTCTGGCTGCCTCCGCAGCTCATCGTATCCTGTTTCCAGGAACTTCTGCAAGATGAAGAACAAAGTATATTGTAATACTTCTGTTGACAGCCTTATGGATATATGACGTAAATGTATGCTATTCAACAATTGGAAGCATTCTCGCCTTATTAATCAATGACAGGGGTAACATGAAAGATTTTATATCCTGCCATTTCGGTCGCCACCTTTTTTGCATAAATATAGCAGCCATTATCATTTGCATAATTATGAATATATTATTAACAACACAGGATACACGTATAGGGGAGATATGCGTTGCTAACTCTTTTCCCTGTCAGGAGCCTAACGCCCCGGGGGGTCAGAGACGGGACCTTTTTCGGAGGACCACTGACGTATGTACCCGTCGCAGTTTTTTGTGATGTCACTCTTTAGGTGTGTGCACATTTTTCACTGCATCCGGGTGGAGTTTTTGGGTTGTGTTTTGCACGCCACAGGCTTTTCAACAGGAAAAAAACAGCTGGAGGCAGAATGGTTGCAAAACACTACGTGTTTGTTACTTAACTCTGGGTTTCAAGACCAGTCCACCTCCAGCTGTTGCAAAACTACTACTCCCATCAGCCACGGTCTGTCAGTGCATGCTAAGAATTTTACTTTTGCTGCATCTAGGGTGCCACAGTTTAGAGACCCGTGCATAAAGGCCTGAAAAATGGGGGCCTGCAGAACTTACAATACTAGAAGTGCCAGCATTCCCAGGCATGCTGGAAGTTGTAGTTCTGCAACATCTAAAGGGCAATATGTATTCGAACGTCCTTGGGCCTTGAGGACACTGAAGTCAGGACGTTCGCATACGTCCTATGTCCAAAAAATTTTTAAATTCATTATGCTAAATAACAAGGAAAAGTGCCTAAATACACATTTGCCAACCAGGGTGTCTGCAGCTGTCCAGGCATGCTGGGACTTGTAGTTTTGTAAAAGCAGGAGACACATTTTTTGTGAAATACTAATATATGATCATATATACTAACTTTTAAACTAGACTAAAATGCTGGGCTGGGCTGGGACTTGTAGTTTTGTAAAAGCAGGAGACACATTTTTGGTTAAATACTAATATCTGATCATATATACTAACTTTTAAACTAGACTTAAATGCAGTTGAAGATGATGAAATAACAGTGGTCAAAATACTTACACAAATCAGCAACTTTTCCTCAGACTTAGTGAAATTGCTTCCAACCATGTTGCTGTGTGATTGCGCTGCGATCATAAGTTGGAAACTGGCAAGGCTCCAGGAAATGGTCGCGTGTTGTTCGCGTGTTGATTGCGCTGCTTGGACCGAGATGGGTCCATATGGCTTCGGCTGTATGGACCACAGTAACTCTTTTCCCTGTCAGGAGCCTAGGAGCCTAACGCCCCGGGGGGTCAGAGACGGGACCTTTTCGGAGGACCACTGACGTATGCAACCGTCGCAGTTTTTTGTGATGTCACTCTTTAGGTGTGTGCAAATTTTTCCTTGCACCGGGTGGAGTTTTTGGGTTGTGTTTTGCACGCCACAGGCTTTTCAACAGAAAATAACCAGCTGGAGGCAGAATGGTTGCAAAACACTACGGGTTTGTTACCTAACTCTGGGTTTCAAGACCAGTCCACCTCCAGCTGTTGCAAAACTACTACTCCCATCAGCCACGGTCTGTCAGTGCATGCTAAGAATTTTACTTTTGCTGCATCTAGGGTGCCACAGTTTAGAGACCCGTGCATAAAGGCCTGAAAAATGTGGGCCTGCAGAACTTACAATACTAGAAGTGCCAGCATTCCCAGGCATGCTGGAAGTTGTAGTTCTGCAACATCTAAAGGGCAATATGTATTCGAACGTCCTTGGGCCTTGAGGACACTGAAGTCAGGACGTTCGCATACGTCCTATGTCCAATAAAATGTTAAATTCATTATGCTAAATAACAAGGAAAAGTGCCTAAATACACATTTGCCAACCAGGGTGTCTGCAGCTGTCCAGGCATGCTGGGACTTGTAGTTTTGTAAAAGCAGGAGACACATTTTTTGTGAAATACTAATATCTGATCATATATACTAACTTTTAAACTAGACTAAAATGCAGTTGAAGATGATGAAATAACAGTGGTCAAAATACTTACACAAATCAGCAACTTTTCCTCAGACTTAGTGAAATTGCTTCCAACCATGTTGCTGTGTGATTGCGCTGCGATCATAAGTTGGAAACTGGCAAGGCTCCAGGAAATGGTCGCGTGTTGTTCGCGCAATTGCGCATGCGCGATCGAAAAATCGCAATCGCAATATGTATTTTGGTTAAAATATCATACATATTCGATTTCAGAGTGCTGCTACAGCAGTTTTCGAAATATCTGCAATAAATTTCGCATTCGCATGTTGCGATATTTCGATAAAATATCTGGAATATTCTGAGCCAATCAGAGCGCTCCTCCAGCATATCTCGAAATTGCGCAATAAATATCGCATTCGCATGTTGCGATATTTCGATAAAATATCACGAATATTCTGAGCCAATCAGAGCGCTCCTCCAGCATATCTCGAAATTGCGCAATAAATATCGCATTCGCATGTTGCGATATTTCGATAAAATATCACGAATATTCTGAGCCAATCAGAGCGCTCCTCCAGCATATCTCGAAATTGCGCAATAAATATCGCATTCGCATGTTGCGATATTTCGATAAAATATCACGAATATTCTGAGCCAATCAGAGCGCTCCTCCAGCATATCTCGAAATTGCGCAATAAATATCGCATTCGCATGTTGCGATATTTCGATAAAATATCACGAATATTCTAAGCCAATCAGAGCGCTCCTACCGCAGTTATTAAAAAAATCGCAATTATTTTCGCATTCGCAATAGCGAAAAATCGCATTCAATTAATTTCGATAAAATATCACGAATATTCGAATTTAGCGAATATATCTCGAATATTCGAATATATATTCGAGATATATCGCGAAATCGAATATGGCATATTCTGCTCAACACTATTGTTTATGCTTTCCTTTCAATGAAAAATAAATGTTTCTACTAATTGTTCTAATAACGTTATATCAGGTTAAACCATGGTTTGTTCCTTTTTCTTAATTGAAGGCAATGACACCTTGGGTCCTATTCCCACTCCCTTTTTTTTTTTTGACCAAATTGGCCCCTAGTTTATTCATGCGTCAGAACAGGTTTCTGGTGATAAACACTCTGATTTTTTTTCCCTCAGGCCACAATAGCTGAGGTATAAACATTGCTTTGCTTATTACATTCCGTCATCTGCTGGACTGATTACCAAGACCCTTGCTTGTTTACTTCATCGCAGAGTGCAGACCCCCCCATCCCTCACTTTCCTACATCCACTCAGTAGTTGTAAATAACAGGAATAGCTGTGCATCAGGGCCCAGAGAAAAGATCCCTCTAGTAAACCTCTTGTACCTATTGTTTTAAATTGTGTTGTGTCTTAGGCCTTCTAAAATATTAGCACCGACTAAAGCCTGGTACACACTAAGGCCCCGTACACACGTCCGAGAAACTCGACGGGCAAAACACATCGTTTTGCTCGTCGAGTTCCTTGTGAAGCCGCCGAGGATCTTGGCGAGCCAAGTTTCCTCATTGACTAACGAGGAAATAGAGAACATGTTCTCTATTTGGCCCAACGAGATCCTCGTCGGTTTCCTCGGCCGAAAGTGTACAGACGACCGGGTTTCTCGGCAGAATACGGCTCCGATCGAGTTTCTGGCTGAATTCTGCCGAGAAACTCGGTCGTGTGTACGGGGCCTTACAGTTTTTTCCATTCAACCCAGCGGGCTGAACAAAGAAAAACTGGACAGCTTGGGAGGAGATGATGTACTAAGTATGCAATGTTAGTAAAGGGATCTCCCCTGTTGAGCTATTGCGTTCTGACAGGGGGATTGCCCCCACCATCCAGAACACCCTGGTCAGCGCTTTCAGCCATTGGCTGAAAGCACTGATTGGATGCTGATTGGCAGACCTTTTTTGTTCATGCCTCTTCGACAGAATGACCGGCATCTGTTGGACTGGCTGCCGTACACATGGGCCAAATGTTGTCCGGTTTCTATTGAACTGGTGAGCAGGTAAGTTCTAATTAAGGGATATTTTCGCTTTCTAGGAAATCTGTGATCAAGATATTATTATTATTATTATACAGGATTTATATAGCGCCAACAGTTTGCGCATCGCTTTACATCAGGGAAGACAGTACAATCACAATACAAATCAATACAAGAGGGATCAGAGGGCCCTGCACGTTAGAGCTTACAATCTAGAAGGGAGGGTCAAGTGGAACAAAGGGTAGTTAGCTGTGGGGGATGATCATATGGATTCAAATGAAAATACAGTTGTTAGGGCTTCATAGCCTTACCTATAGCCATCCCGACTGGAAAGTCTCTTGGTACTCCACCTGTTGGGTCTGGTGCATATATGCATTTTGATCCTTTTCAAAAACATCTGCGATGGTTCACCAAAATGTAGGATGGACATTAAGATGTTTATTTACCCAAGATATAAAAAGATAAATAGTATAGTGCTCTTACCATATATTCTCACACCACATCAAATTTCCATGTCATGTGTAATTTGAATACTGTTACAATCCCATACACTTAAACTAAAATCAACCAGTATGTAATAGTCATACACATTAAATAAAATCTACAATCTACAAATGTATAATATAGTCATAGCCATAGCCGTATAGTCCATTTAAGTTTTTTGTTTTTAAATCGTAAAAAGGGATCCAGTGTACAATGTGCTCCATCAATCAAACAATGTCTGTGGAATCTGTGTCAATTCCCTCTCCATCACAAACACACTTACCTTTTCGCCTGGACCGTAACTAAGTTATATCAGTTAGCTCAGTCACACTTATGTCTCCACCAATGGAGGACTGATTGACATTCAGGCTCATACAGACACACTCTCTCCCCAATGCAAAGGAGGAACTATTCAATGCAAAGGAAAAACATAACCTGCAATAAGTGAAAAAAGGTTCTGATAACTTTATTAAAAAAAAGTAAAACACACTCAGCATAGTACACATATGTTCTTTCTTTTTGTACCAAATAGGGACCCAGCCACATACTGTAACTCCTTGCAGCTGGTTTAGCCTGTACACCCCATCTTGTCAATTCCAGGTGTGGGTTGTCAGTCTCTGTCTTACATTTTACTTAATACAGCCTTCTTCAGAGGCCACAGGGAGCATCCGAGGAAGTCTGGTTGTCAATGGCTCCTCCATATGTGAAGACATAGGTCTGCTTGACCTAACTGATATATATTAGTTAGGGTCCAAGAGAAAGAGTGAGTGTGTTTACAATGGAGAGGAGATTGTTACCAATTGCACAGATGTGGTTTAATTGAGCACATTGTATACAGCATCACTTGATTTAAAAAGTGGAAACGTGGATGGACTGTATGACTGTATTACACATTTGTAGATTTTAACTTATGTGTATGAATATTTATTGGTGAATTTTGGTTTATTTGTATGGAAGACA
The DNA here is from genome assembly GCF_905171775.1 of Rana temporaria. Taxonomy (NCBI): domain Eukaryota; kingdom Metazoa; phylum Chordata; class Amphibia; order Anura; family Ranidae; genus Rana; species Rana temporaria. Next base: position 197,526,907 of record NC_053492.1, read on the forward strand.
TGGTAATCAAGTACTGCGAGTTTACACACAACAAGAAAATTTGATGTCATTGTAGTGTAAGATTATAGAGTAAGACCTGGTTCACACTTATGCATTTTTTTGTGCATTTTCAGTTTTTCAGAAACACACACAGTCCATTTAACATGGTTTCTTATGGATATAGTTCACATGTATGGATTTTATGGAAAGTGCCATGAACGTTTTTCATTTTTTTTTTTTGGTTCCATAGACTTCAATGGATCAAAAATGTGTATTAAAATGCACCTGGAATATACAAACTACAACCTGCATAGGTGTGAATCAGGCCTTATGCCGCATACACACGACTAGGGCTGAAACTAACGATTATTTTCATAATCAATTAGTTGGCCGATTATTGTTTCGATTAATCGGATAATAGCCTTAAAAAAAAAAAAAAATAGCATTTAAAAAAAAAAATTGGGCCAATTTGTTGTTGGGCAGATTACAAAACACAAATTGCCGCAAAAACACATTACATGCTTTTCTGCAGCTTCTCCATTGAAGTATATTGAACAAAAAAAAATAAAAAATTGAACCAGTTTGCGTTAAAAAATCCTTGCCCTTTCCAAATACGCAGCAGCTGAAAAAAAAACATGGATGTGAATGTGTCCCATAGGAAAACATGTAAATGAACTGTAGTGTGTTTCTGCAAAAAGCACCAAAAAACAGGTGTGAACCCGGCCTGAGATGTTTAGTAACATAATGGGGTTAAAAAAACTAAAATTAGTACAAAAAGAGCAAATAATCACTACTGTAAGGGGTTCATTTTTCTACTGTGGGACAGTGAAAGTAATATTTACAGTAGCGATTTGCTTTTTTGCACTATAAAGGGACAATTTTAGTTTTTTTAACCCCATTATGTCACTGGCCGATTAATCGATTATGAAAATTGTAATCGATTTTTCATAATCGATTAGTTGTCGATTAATCGATTAGTTTGGTGGTCTCAGCCCCGCCCCTGGTGGGTGTGCTATGCGAGGTTGGGTTGGGAGGACCCCCTCACACCCGCCATTGCCAACCGGGGCATGGAGAAAGGTGGCAGATTGCCTCTGGGGGAGGCCTCCCAACTCCTGCAGGCCGGCTCCTCTCTCTTTCGAGTTCACGCACAAAATACACTTTTTTTTAAAAAAACATAACTGTCAACAATAACTTACCTGGATGATATTTAGCCCGAAGACGTCTGACATGAACCATTTGGCGCCTCTTCAGGTCAGACCACTTCTTAACAATGGCCTTGTGGTCATGTTGGCCGCCAAAGTCAGCGATTAGGGCGCTGACCACAGCCCTTTTCTCTGGCTGCCTCCGCAGCTCATCGTATCCTGTTTCCAGGAACTTCTGCAAGATGAAGAACAAAGTATATTGTAATACTTCTGTTGACAGCCTTATGGATATATGACGTAAATGTATGCTATTCAACAATTGGAAGCATTCTCGCCTTATTAATCAATGACAGGGGTAACATGAAAGATTTTATATCCTGCCATTTCGGTCGCCACCTTTTTTGCATAAATATAGCAGCCATTATCATTTGCATAATTATGAATATATTATTAACAACACAGGATACACGTATAGGGGAGATATGCGTTGCTAACTCTTTTCCCTGTCAGGAGCCTAACGCCCCGGGGGGTCAGAGACGGGACCTTTTTCGGAGGACCACTGACGTATGTACCCGTCGCAGTTTTTTGTGATGTCACTCTTTAGGTGTGTGCACATTTTTCACTGCATCCGGGTGGAGTTTTTGGGTTGTGTTTTGCACGCCACAGGCTTTTCAACAGGAAAAAAACAGCTGGAGGCAGAATGGTTGCAAAACACTACGTGTTTGTTACTTAACTCTGGGTTTCAAGACCAGTCCACCTCCAGCTGTTGCAAAACTACTACTCCCATCAGCCACGGTCTGTCAGTGCATGCTAAGAATTTTACTTTTGCTGCATCTAGGGTGCCACAGTTTAGAGACCCGTGCATAAAGGCCTGAAAAATGGGGGCCTGCAGAACTTACAATACTAGAAGTGCCAGCATTCCCAGGCATGCTGGAAGTTGTAGTTCTGCAACATCTAAAGGGCAATATGTATTCGAACGTCCTTGGGCCTTGAGGACACTGAAGTCAGGACGTTCGCATACGTCCTATGTCCAAAAAATTTTTAAATTCATTATGCTAAATAACAAGGAAAAGTGCCTAAATACACATTTGCCAACCAGGGTGTCTGCAGCTGTCCAGGCATGCTGGGACTTGTAGTTTTGTAAAAGCAGGAGACACATTTTTTGTGAAATACTAATATATGATCATATATACTAACTTTTAAACTAGACTAAAATGCTGGGCTGGGCTGGGACTTGTAGTTTTGTAAAAGCAGGAGACACATTTTTGGTTAAATACTAATATCTGATCATATATACTAACTTTTAAACTAGACTTAAATGCAGTTGAAGATGATGAAATAACAGTGGTCAAAATACTTACACAAATCAGCAACTTTTCCTCAGACTTAGTGAAATTGCTTCCAACCATGTTGCTGTGTGATTGCGCTGCGATCATAAGTTGGAAACTGGCAAGGCTCCAGGAAATGGTCGCGTGTTGTTCGCGTGTTGATTGCGCTGCTTGGACCGAGATGGGTCCATATGGCTTCGGCTGTATGGACCACAGTAACTCTTTTCCCTGTCAGGAGCCTAGGAGCCTAACGCCCCGGGGGGTCAGAGACGGGACCTTTTCGGAGGACCACTGACGTATGCAACCGTCGCAGTTTTTTGTGATGTCACTCTTTAGGTGTGTGCAAATTTTTCCTTGCACCGGGTGGAGTTTTTGGGTTGTGTTTTGCACGCCACAGGCTTTTCAACAGAAAATAACCAGCTGGAGGCAGAATGGTTGCAAAACACTACGGGTTTGTTACCTAACTCTGGGTTTCAAGACCAGTCCACCTCCAGCTGTTGCAAAACTACTACTCCCATCAGCCACGGTCTGTCAGTGCATGCTAAGAATTTTACTTTTGCTGCATCTAGGGTGCCACAGTTTAGAGACCCGTGCATAAAGGCCTGAAAAATGTGGGCCTGCAGAACTTACAATACTAGAAGTGCCAGCATTCCCAGGCATGCTGGAAGTTGTAGTTCTGCAACATCTAAAGGGCAATATGTATTCGAACGTCCTTGGGCCTTGAGGACACTGAAGTCAGGACGTTCGCATACGTCCTATGTCCAATAAAATGTTAAATTCATTATGCTAAATAACAAGGAAAAGTGCCTAAATACACATTTGCCAACCAGGGTGTCTGCAGCTGTCCAGGCATGCTGGGACTTGTAGTTTTGTAAAAGCAGGAGACACATTTTTTGTGAAATACTAATATCTGATCATATATACTAACTTTTAAACTAGACTAAAATGCAGTTGAAGATGATGAAATAACAGTGGTCAAAATACTTACACAAATCAGCAACTTTTCCTCAGACTTAGTGAAATTGCTTCCAACCATGTTGCTGTGTGATTGCGCTGCGATCATAAGTTGGAAACTGGCAAGGCTCCAGGAAATGGTCGCGTGTTGTTCGCGCAATTGCGCATGCGCGATCGAAAAATCGCAATCGCAATATGTATTTTGGTTAAAATATCATACATATTCGATTTCAGAGTGCTGCTACAGCAGTTTTCGAAATATCTGCAATAAATTTCGCATTCGCATGTTGCGATATTTCGATAAAATATCTGGAATATTCTGAGCCAATCAGAGCGCTCCTCCAGCATATCTCGAAATTGCGCAATAAATATCGCATTCGCATGTTGCGATATTTCGATAAAATATCACGAATATTCTGAGCCAATCAGAGCGCTCCTCCAGCATATCTCGAAATTGCGCAATAAATATCGCATTCGCATGTTGCGATATTTCGATAAAATATCACGAATATTCTGAGCCAATCAGAGCGCTCCTCCAGCATATCTCGAAATTGCGCAATAAATATCGCATTCGCATGTTGCGATATTTCGATAAAATATCACGAATATTCTGAGCCAATCAGAGCGCTCCTCCAGCATATCTCGAAATTGCGCAATAAATATCGCATTCGCATGTTGCGATATTTCGATAAAATATCACGAATATTCTAAGCCAATCAGAGCGCTCCTACCGCAGTTATTAAAAAAATCGCAATTATTTTCGCATTCGCAATAGCGAAAAATCGCATTCAATTAATTTCGATAAAATATCACGAATATTCGAATTTAGCGAATATATCTCGAATATTCGAATATATATTCGAGATATATCGCGAAATCGAATATGGCATATTCTGCTCAACACTATTGTTTATGCTTTCCTTTCAATGAAAAATAAATGTTTCTACTAATTGTTCTAATAACGTTATATCAGGTTAAACCATGGTTTGTTCCTTTTTCTTAATTGAAGGCAATGACACCTTGGGTCCTATTCCCACTCCCTTTTTTTTTTTTGACCAAATTGGCCCCTAGTTTATTCATGCGTCAGAACAGGTTTCTGGTGATAAACACTCTGATTTTTTTTCCCTCAGGCCACAATAGCTGAGGTATAAACATTGCTTTGCTTATTACATTCCGTCATCTGCTGGACTGATTACCAAGACCCTTGCTTGTTTACTTCATCGCAGAGTGCAGACCCCCCCATCCCTCACTTTCCTACATCCACTCAGTAGTTGTAAATAACAGGAATAGCTGTGCATCAGGGCCCAGAGAAAAGATCCCTCTAGTAAACCTCTTGTACCTATTGTTTTAAATTGTGTTGTGTCTTAGGCCTTCTAAAATATTAGCACCGACTAAAGCCTGGTACACACTAAGGCCCCGTACACACGTCCGAGAAACTCGACGGGCAAAACACATCGTTTTGCTCGTCGAGTTCCTTGTGAAGCCGCCGAGGATCTTGGCGAGCCAAGTTTCCTCATTGACTAACGAGGAAATAGAGAACATGTTCTCTATTTGGCCCAACGAGATCCTCGTCGGTTTCCTCGGCCGAAAGTGTACAGACGACCGGGTTTCTCGGCAGAATACGGCTCCGATCGAGTTTCTGGCTGAATTCTGCCGAGAAACTCGGTCGTGTGTACGGGGCCTTACAGTTTTTTCCATTCAACCCAGCGGGCTGAACAAAGAAAAACTGGACAGCTTGGGAGGAGATGATGTACTAAGTATGCAATGTTAGTAAAGGGATCTCCCCTGTTGAGCTATTGCGTTCTGACAGGGGGATTGCCCCCACCATCCAGAACACCCTGGTCAGCGCTTTCAGCCATTGGCTGAAAGCACTGATTGGATGCTGATTGGCAGACCTTTTTTGTTCATGCCTCTTCGACAGAATGACCGGCATCTGTTGGACTGGCTGCCGTACACATGGGCCAAATGTTGTCCGGTTTCTATTGAACTGGTGAGCAGGTAAGTTCTAATTAAGGGATATTTTCGCTTTCTAGGAAATCTGTGATCAAGATATTATTATTATTATTATACAGGATTTATATAGCGCCAACAGTTTGCGCATCGCTTTACATCAGGGAAGACAGTACAATCACAATACAAATCAATACAAGAGGGATCAGAGGGCCCTGCACGTTAGAGCTTACAATCTAGAAGGGAGGGTCAAGTGGAACAAAGGGTAGTTAGCTGTGGGGGATGATCATATGGATTCAAATGAAAATACAGTTGTTAGGGCTTCATAGCCTTACCTATAGCCATCCCGACTGGAAAGTCTCTTGGTACTCCACCTGTTGGGTCTGGTGCATATATGCATTTTGATCCTTTTCAAAAACATCTGCGATGGTTCACCAAAATGTAGGATGGACATTAAGATGTTTATTTACCCAAGATATAAAAAGATAAATAGTATAGTGCTCTTACCATATATTCTCACACCACATCAAATTTCCATGTCATGTGTAATTTGAATACTGTTACAATCCCATACACTTAAACTAAAATCAACCAGTATGTAATAGTCATACACATTAAATAAAATCTACAATCTACAAATGTATAATATAGTCATAGCCATAGCCGTATAGTCCATTTAAGTTTTTTGTTTTTAAATCGTAAAAAGGGATCCAGTGTACAATGTGCTCCATCAATCAAACAATGTCTGTGGAATCTGTGTCAATTCCCTCTCCATCACAAACACACTTACCTTTTCGCCTGGACCGTAACTAAGTTATATCAGTTAGCTCAGTCACACTTATGTCTCCACCAATGGAGGACTGATTGACATTCAGGCTCATACAGACACACTCTCTCCCCAATGCAAAGGAGGAACTATTCAATGCAAAGGAAAAACATAACCTGCAATAAGTGAAAAAAGGTTCTGATAACTTTATTAAAAAAAAGTAAAACACACTCAGCATAGTACACATATGTTCTTTCTTTTTGTACCAAATAGGGACCCAGCCACATACTGTAACTCCTTGCAGCTGGTTTAGCCTGTACACCCCATCTTGTCAATTCCAGGTGTGGGTTGTCAGTCTCTGTCTTACATTTTACTTAATACAGCCTTCTTCAGAGGCCACAGGGAGCATCCGAGGAAGTCTGGTTGTCAATGGCTCCTCCATATGTGAAGACATAGGTCTGCTTGACCTAACTGATATATATTAGTTAGGGTCCAAGAGAAAGAGTGAGTGTGTTTACAATGGAGAGGAGATTGTTACCAATTGCACAGATGTGGTTTAATTGAGCACATTGTATACAGCATCACTTGATTTAAAAAGTGGAAACGTGGATGGACTGTATGACTGTATTACACATTTGTAGATTTTAACTTATGTGTATGAATATTTATTGGTGAATTTTGGTTTATTTGTATGGAAGACATGGTAATCAAGTACTGCGAGTTTACACACAACAAGAAAATTTGATGTCATTGTAGTGTAAGATTATAGAGTAAGACCTGGTTCACACTTATGCATTTTTTTGTGCATTTTCAGTTTTTCAGAAACACACACAGTCCATTTAACATGGTTTCTTATGGATATAGTTCACATGTATGGATTTTATGGAAAGTGCCATGAACGTTTTTCATTTTTTTTTTTTGGTTCCATAGACTTCAATGGATCAAAAATGTGTATTAAAATGCACCTGGAATATACAAACTACAACCTGCATAGGTGTGAATCAGGCCTTATGCCGCATACACACGACTAGGGCTGAAACTAACGATTATTTTCATAATCAATTAGTTGGCCGATTATTGTTTCGATTAATCGGATAATAGCCTTAAAAAAAAAAAAAATAGCATTTAAAAAAAAAAATTGGGCCAATTTGTTGTTGGGCAGATTACAAAACACAAATTGCCGCAAAAACACATTACATGCTTTTCTGCAGCTTCTCCATTGAAGTATATTGAACAAAAAAAAATAAAAAATTGAACCAGTTTGCGTTAAAAAATCCTTGCCCTTTCCAAATACGCAGCAGCTGAAAAAAAAACATGGATGTGAATGTGTCCCATAGGAAAACATGTAAATGAACTGTAGTGTGTTTCTGCAAAAAGCACCAAAAAACAGGTGTGAACCCGGCCTGAGATGTTTAGTAACATAATGGGGTTAAAAAAACTAAAATTAGTACAAAAAGAGCAAATAATCACTACTGTAAGGGGTTCATTTTTCTACTGTGGGACAGTGAAAGTAATATTTACAGTAGCGATTTGCTTTTTTGCACTATAAAGGGACAATTTTAGTTTTTTTAACCCCATTATGTCACTGGCCGATTAATCGATTATGAAAATTGTAATCGATTTTTCATAATCGATTAGTTGTCGATTAATCGATTAGTTGTTTTGGCCCTACACACGACCGTTTTTAATGTCATTGAAAAAAAACGAAGTTTTTCTCGACTTGATTCTTGTCAATCCTGCCTTGTATACACACGATCGTGAAAAAAAAAATGCTCGAGCAAAGAGCGGTGATGTACAACGGCACTACAAAGGGGAAGTTCCATTTGGGCTGCTTTTGCCGATTTTGTGTTAGTAAAAGTTTGGTGAGAGACGATTTGCGCTTTTCAGTCTTCGTGCTTTTCAGTCTGTTGCAGCGTGACGAATGTACTATCTCCATTACAAACGCTACTTTTACCAGAACGAGTGCTCCCGTCTCATAACTTACTTCTGAGCTTGCATGTTTTTTTTTTCCGTCGTTAAAGCCTACACACAGCCGTTTTTTTCAACGTGAAAAGCGACAACGTAAAAAACAATGAGAAAAATTAGAGCATGTTCAAAATTTTTAATGCCCATTTTTCACGTCGAGAAAAATGCTCTGGAGCCTACACGCGATCGTTTTTAACCACTTCCCGACCTCCTCATGTACATATACGTCAGCAGAATGGCACGGACAGGCACATGTACGTACCTGTACGTCCTCTGCTAGACGTGGGTGGGGGGTCCGATCGGGACCCCCCCCCCGGTACATGCGGAGGTCGGGTCCGCTCAGGGAGCGATCCGGGACGACGGCGCGGCTATTTGTTTATAGCCGCTCCGTCGCGATCGCTCCCCGGAGCTGAAGAACGGGGAGAGCCGTGTGTAAACACGGCTTCCCCGTGCTTCACTGTGTCGGCGCATCGATCGCGTCATTCCCTTTATAGGGAAGACACGATCGATGACGTCATTCCTACAGCCACACCCCCCTACACTAGTAAACACACACAAAGTAAACCCTAACTCCTACAGCGCCCCCTGTGGTTAACTCCCAAACTGCAACTGTCATTTTCACAATAAACAATGCAATTTAAATGCATTTTTTGCTGTGAAAATGACAATTGTCCCAAAAATGTGTCAAAATTGTCCGAAGTGTCCGCCATAATGTCGCAGTCACGAAAAAAATCGCTGATTAGTAGTAAAAAAAATAAAAATGCAAAAAAACTATCCCCTTTTTTGTAAACGCTATAAATTTTGCGCAAACCAACCGATAAACGATTATTGCGATTTTTTTTACCAAAAATAGGTAGAAGAATACGTATCGGCCTAAACTGAGGGAAAAAAATTTTTTATATATGTTTTTGGGGGATATTTATTATAGCAAAAAGTAAAAAATATTGCATTTTTTTCAAAATTGTCACTCTATTTTTGTTTATAGCGCAAAAAATAAAAACCGCAGAGGTGATCAAATACCACCAAAAGAAAGCTCTATTTGTGGGGAAAAAAGGACGCCAATTTTGTTTGGGAGCCACGTCGCACGACCGCGCAATTGTCTGTTAAAGCGACGCAGTCCCGAACTGTAAAAACCCCTTGGGTCTTTAGGCAGCAATATGGTCCGGGGCTTAAGTGGTTAATGACCAATTAAAAAAATTGAATTTTTCTCGTCAAGAAAAATGGTCGTGTGTACACGGCATAAGATATTTCTTCTCTTGAAGTCTATTCTCCCACATAAGCTTCTCTGAAAATCCTTTAAATAGAGTCAATAAAACCTAAGGCTGGATTCACACCTATGGCATTTTTAGTGCTTTTTGCAGATTTGCACTACAGAACGTATTCCATAGGAAACCTTGGTAAATGGACTGTAGTGCAAATCTGCAAAATGCAAAAAGCACTAAAAATGCATATGTGTGAATCCAGCCTGAGGTAGCGTCAGAGCAAAAGAATTTATATGATAGAGATTTATTTACGAAAGATATATTAAGCCCTAGTAATGTTATCTATTGTAAAACCTGGGAAATCATTGCAAGAAACTCATTGCAAGGATAATACCAGATTGTAATCTCTGCAAAGGGGCAAAGGACAGACATTACCTGAATGTTACAATAGGGTGAAAGGTGATTGCACTGCCTTGCACCCATCTTAAGTACTGTAACTGTATGCCTAATGATGTGGATTAACAAAAAAATTAAAATAATAATCAGCTCACTGTACAACTCACACATCCAAAAGCCAAAAGATGATGATTTTTTTTTTTTTTTAATAACGCATACAATTTAGAGTTAATGGGATTATATTGTTTTTTTTTCCATTTTTTTATCTACATATGTAAAAGTGATTATCTTGATATAAATGGTGCTGGAAAAGTTTGTTAATGAATGTTAAAATAAAAAAAAATGTTGTCTTTAAAGTGGAGCTCCACCCTAAAGTGGAACTTCCGCTCATCGGATTCCCCCTCCGGTGCCACAATTGGCACCTTGCAGCCAGGTGCCACAATTGGCACCTGGCCGCCGGGCTAATAGGAGAGAGGAGCATGCGCAGTAGGGTTCCCAGCGTGAAGCCGAAAGGCTACACTGCCGGGTTCCCATGCCCGCAATGGCGGCAGCACCACCCGACAGCTGATGGAAACATCAGCTATGGTGCTGACATCGAGGGACTGCAGGGCAGGTAAGTGTGCATTTATTAAAAGCCAGCAGCTGCAGTATGTGTAGCTGCTGGCTTTTAATTTTTTCTTTTTTCCCGGACCTCCGCTTTAAGTATAAATTGTAATTATATACATACATGGGAGCAGCTAAATTTGCTTTTAACATATTAAGGCTCTGCATCCTGCTGTGTAGTGCTACACAATGGTTGTGCTTTACTGAACTTTTTTTTTGAAGTCTATTACCTAGATTCATAGACGCCGCCGCAACTTTAAGGCGGCGTAGCGTATCGTATTTACGCTACGCCGCCTTAAGTCAGAGAGGCAAGTACTGTATTCACAAAGTACTTGCCTCCTAACTTACGGCGGCGTAGCGTAAATGCGGCCGGCGTAAGCGCGCCTAATTCAAATGAGGATGGGGGGCGTGTTTTATGTTAATTACTCGTGACCCGACGTTATTGATGTTTTTTACAAGCGGCGCATGCGCCGTCCGTGTACATATGCCAGTGGGCATTGCTCCAAAGTACGCCGCAAGGACATATTGGTTTCGACTTGAACGTAAATTATGTCCAGCCCTATTCACGGACGACTTACGCAAACGACGTAAAATTTTCAAATTTCGACGCGGGAACGACGGCCATACTTAACATTGACTACGCCACCTGGGGGCAGCTTTATCTTTACCCGGCGTATCTCTTACAAAAATGGCGTATCTTTACTGTGACGGGCGCACGTACGTTCGTGAATCTGCGTATCTAGTCATTTACATATTCTACCCTGAACTCAACGGAAGCGCCACCTAGCGGCCAGCCTAAAAATTACACTTTAAGATACGACGGCGTAGGAGACTTACGTGGCTCGTATCTTAGCCTAATTTAGGCGTATCTGGTTTCCAGAATGCGCTTAAATTAACGCCGGCGTAGATTTAGAGTTACGACGGCGTATCTACTGATACGCCGGCGTAACTCTCTATGAATCTTGCTATATGTTTCGGTCAACTGATTGAAAGCAGTGCACTCCCTGTGTGGCTGATATCTCAACAGCTGGTATGAAAGGTGGCAGGGGGATTACACATTGAGTGTGTGCTTCTTCTAGTAACTAATTTACAAATCAACAATTCAAATAAAACAGGAAAATGGAGGCTACCATTGCAGCTTCTCACTGGATGTCTGTCACTTAGCTGAAACAAGTTTTCATAAAATAACTTTACTTTCCTAATGTGCATTTTGCTCCATCTCAGTGACTCAGTGAAACCAACAAATAACAGCTTACCTGCTGAAGCAAATCTCTGATTAAGAGCATGAAAAGGTGCACACAAAGCACTTGGTTAAGTCCTGCAGAAGCATTCAAATGTGGGGTGACCAGGTGTCTTAAAGGGTCACTAAAGCTAAATAGCTTCCTTTACCTTACTGCAGTCCTGGTTTCATGTCCTCATTGTTCGTTTTTGCTCTGATGTTGCTGTAATCCTTCTCTGTTCTGGACACTTCCTGGTTGTCTGTTTCCTTATAACCACAGTACTGGGAGATTCTAGTTTCGTTTTCCAAACCATCACTACTCTATGGCTCTGTCTAGCACAGAGGCAGGATAACATGCAAAAACTAAACTAGATGCAAAAACTAAACTAGAGGTACATTATATGATTGATTTTTATCTATTTTTAATCAATTTTAAAAGAAATCAGTTAACTATTATGTCTCCATAGCCTGTAAACAGTAATTTCAGCCAAAACATGTTTTCCTTTACAACTCCTTTAAGCCTTGTTCACACGATCGGATTTCCATCCGACTTTTCCGTGGATTTTGGTCTGAAGGGCATTGGCCGTGAACTTGTTCTGCATACACACGGCACAACATTTTCAGCCAACATTCACCAAACTACGTGATTTTTCCGCTCTTTACTGCCACCCTTTGGGCAACTTCTGCTATTGTTGTCTGATGTTTAGCATTGGTTCCGAGCGTGCGTGCGTGTTTGTACTTTAGACTTTAGTTGGAAGGAGTTGCGTACACGTGATCGGATAAACCGATGTAACAGATTTATTGCCCAACAGTTGGTGAGCATGAACAGCCAACTTTTGCTGTCGTTAATTCAGCCAAAAATTGTCTGATGGAGCATACACACGGTCAGATTATGCGAAACAACACGTCCATCAGACAATTATGGCCATAAAATTGTGTGTACGGGCCTTTAGTTGCATTTTTTTGGGGAAGTATAAGAGATAGTATAAGACAATTAGTAAATTATAATGCAGACTATGTAATAAATGTGCTAAACAGTGTGGAATTTATGATTCAATATTAAGGGTGCAGCACTAGATTTAGCCTAGGTTCACACTGACTGCGGGTTACAAACTGACCATGCAGTCCGACTTCGGGGGCAATTTGACAGACATATATGCGGTCCTGCACGGATGTCTATTCCAAACCCCCCCAAAGTCACCCAAAGTAGTACAGGAACTACTTTTGGGAATCAGCGCGGTGCCGCAAAGTTGGCGGTGCACCGATTCGGACGGTGTCATTGCCGGCAATAAGCTGATTTGGCATGTGGTTTGACATATAAAATCGCATGTCAAATCAGCCCCATGTGAACGTGAGCTAAGGGATAGATTTGGAGATCATCCCTGGTATAAAGATATAGGGCCAGGTTCACAGTACAAGTACGCCGGCATATCTACTGATACACCGGCGTACTTTCAAATTTGCCGCGTCGTATCTTTAGCTTGAATCCTCAAACCAAGATACGACGGCTTTTGGCTTCGATCCGACAGGCGTACGGCTTCGTACGCCTTCGGATCATAGGTGCAATACTTCGGCGCCCGCTGGCTGGAGTTTGCGTCGTTTTCCGCGCGGCTGTCGCATTCTCTTACGTCGTCGCTAGTCGGCTTTTCCCGGTGTATAGTTAAATCTGCTATTTTGTGGCCTATAGTTAGACTTGCCATGTTAAAGTATGGCCGTTGTTCCCGCGTCGAATTTAAATTTTTTTTTTTGCGTAAGTCGTCCGTGAATAGGAAAGGACGTAACTCACGTCGACGTTCAAAAAATTACGTTGGTGCGACGTCATTTCGCGCAAAAGCACGGCGGGAAATTTCAAAACGGAGCATGCGCAGTACGTTCGGCACGGGAACGCGCCTAATTTAAATGATCCACGCCCCCTACCCGGATCATTTGAATTAGGCGGGCATGCGCCGGAGGGATTTACGCTACGCCGCCGCAACTTTACAGGCAAGTGCTTTGTGAATCAAGCACTTGCCCGTAAAACTTGCGGCGGCGTAACGTAAATGCAATACGTTACGCCGCCGCAGATGTACCTGAAGCTGGCCCATACAGTATATAGATGTAAAGAAAAATATTGACAACAGCGTAACAAAACTAAGAGATTGGTTTTCTTGCTAAGAGAGATGTGTTCTGGAATTTCACTATTGGCACCAGAATATCATATGGTTTTATGTTTTTTATTAATGTTTATTAAATGACTCATATTTGTATTGTTTGTTCCTCCCCTGCCCTTTTCTCTTTTTCTTAATTAGTGTTATTTTTGTTCCTCTTTGGGAAATCTCTGCCAGATTGTTTTGCCATTTGAGTCACATTGTCACTTTATTTACTTTAGACACAACAGAAAATAGACCAAAGCATCTCTATAATGAGGAAAATGCCCACTTATTTATCCCTTTGGAAAATTCCCACTCTATTTATGTTTTGGCGACAGCTGAACATTTCTTTCCTTTTAAAGGACTCCAGTACTTAGAAAAATACGAGCATACAAACTGTGAAGTCAGAACACCAACCTGCAAACTTACCTTAGGCCCCTTTCACACTGAGGAGTTTTTCAGGCGGTACAGCGCTAAAAATAGCGCTGCTATACCGCCTGAAAAACTCCTGCCATCGCCCGAGGGCTTTCACACTGAGGCGATGCGCTGGCAGGAGAGAAAAAAATCTCCTGCAAGCAGCATCTTTAGAGCGGTGAGAGGAGCGGTATGTATACCGCTCCTTCACATTCAAAACAATGGGAAACCGCGTTGCGGGGGGTATTAACCCTTTATCGGCCGCTAGAGGGGGTTAATACTGCACCGCTAGAGGCCGAATCCCGCGGCAATTCCGACGCTATTTTTAGCGGCGCTATACCACCACTGCGCCTCCCGCCCCAGTGTGAAAGGGGCCCAAGTTTGAAATTCAAAAAAATGTTAAAGCCTTAAATCGCCATGATCGCCAGACAACTAACATTTTCAAAGGAAAACATTTTCTGTTTATTAAACATAAAACGTTTTAAAAATCCATAGTTTACATGTTATGTATTTTGTAAAATGTAACTGTGGGGTAACTGTGCAGTTTAACCACTTGCCGGCCGCCTAACTGGGAATTTATGTCGTGACTGATGGTATATACTGGGATTATGGCTGCAGTTAGATGCCATAACCCCAGTATGTTCTTTTCCCTCAGGGGGCCAGCTTTCAGATAAAAGCCCTCTCACCGCTTCCCGGTGGTTTCCAGGCTTACGTTTAGCGACCGCTGAGCCCAGGAACCATCATCACCTCGCAGATCTGGACCAGGGTATCACTGAGCTTCTGAACAGACTGAGGCACAACCTGGCAGCGTTGGATGGACTGAAAAATAACGTCCCTGAGGTGGTTTATTTGATTTAGGTAAGGCAAGGAGCGTGGGGGCCATTCAATGGTATCAATTTCTTCATCCTCCAGGAACTGGCTGCGTGCTCTTGCCACATAAGGCTGGGAATTGTCATCAACCAGGAGGAACCCAGAAATCACTGCACCAGCGTAGGGTCTGACAATGGGTCCAAGCAAGGTTTTTATCCCGATACCTAATGGCAGTAAGGGTGCCATAGTCTACCTTGTAGAGAGAGGTCTGTCATGCTGTATTGTTATCACAAGGGATGTTTACATTCCTTGCGACAGCAGTAAAAGTGATTAAATTTTTTTTTAAAGGAGAGTGTAAAAATAAAATAAAAAATGTAATAAAAAAAAATATATGTTTAACCACTTGCTTACCGGGCACATATACCCCCCTCCTGCCCAGGCGAAATTTCAGCTTCCTGCACTGCGTCGCTTTAACTGACAATTGCGCAGTCGTGAGATGTGGCTCCCCAAAAAAATTGACGTCCTTTTTTCCCCACAAATAGAGCTTTCTTTTGGTGGTATTTGATCACCTCTGTGCTATAAACAAAAAAAAGAGTGACAATTTTGATATTTTCTATAATAAATATCCCAATTTTTTTTAAAAAAACATTTTTTTTTCAGTTTAGGCCGATACGTATTCTTCTACATATTTTTGGTAAAAAAAAAAATCGCAATAAGCGACTGGTTTGCGCAAAAGTTATAGCGCCTACAAGATAGGGGACAGAATTATTATTATTTTTTAATTATTTTTTTTTACTAGTAATGTCGGCGATCTGTGATTTTTATTGGGACTGCAGCATTATGGCGGACACGTCGGACACTTTTTCACTTCAAATATAACAAAACACTTTCAATGGTATATTAAAGTGGATGTAAACCCAATTCATGAAATTTTAGCTGGGCACATATATCTGCAGTATTTTGTTATCTCTCTTCAAAGAGCGAAGTCCCATAGCTCTCTCCTGACCCGTTTCTCTGTTATCAACCTGATAACTCCTGACAAATTATCGGACACATCAGATAAAAGAAGCCTGAATTTCTGTCAGGGGAGGTTGCTAAAATAGATTAACAGGGAGCTGGCCTTTCCTCCAACTGGCAATTTTTTAGCTATCTTGGCTGTATGCCCAGACATCACACTCTGTGTTAACCAGCAAGAGAAAATCTCCTAACACGATCTGAACTTTCTAAACAGTATATAAATATGAAAGCAGCAGAAATGGATGTAAAACCTATCTAGGGAGATTTGTTTCATTCCTGTGTATCATCTAAAGGCTGTTCACTTCAACGTGTATATGGAGGTCTTACATCCACTTGGGAGAAAATTAGAGAAGTTCAAATTACTTTGGCATGTCTAGTTAAAGAGATTGTAAAACCAGAGAAAAAAAAGAAAAAAGTAAAAAAAAAACGGAAGACAAGGGCATAATGAGCTAGTATGCATGGAATACTAGCTCATTATGAAATACTTACCTTAGAACGAAACCCTCTAGCAGTGAAGGTCCAGCACGGCAAGCCAGATCTTCATAGCGCAAGTTTAAGAGATAATCACAGTACCTACAGGTAAACCTTGTTATAGGCTTACCTGTAGGTACAATTAAAAAAAAGGACTTTACTTCCACTTTAACCACTGCCAGGCGGTGGTTCAGTTATCCTGACTGGGCGTTTTACGACATCCAGCAGCATAACAGCCGCCGCGTGCTTGTGGGGGCACGCATTGCGTTCATCGGTGGTGTGGCATGTCCGTCTGACACACCGCTACTCCGTTATCAGTAAAGAGCCTCCGACGGAGGCTCTTTACCACATGATCAGCTGTGTCCAATCGCGGCTGATTACGATGTAAACAAGAAAAGCCGTTGATCGGCTTTTCCTTACTCGCGTCTGAGAGACGCGAGTAGAGGAGAGCCGATTGGCTGCTCTCCTGACAGGGGGGGTCTGTGCTGATTGTTTATCAGTGCAGCCCCCCATCGGATGCCCGCCCAGGACCACCAGGATGCCGCCAGATCCACCAGGGAACCACCGTCACACTGGACCACCAGGTATGCCACCCTAGACTACCGGGGAAATGCCAATCAGTGCCCAGGCAGCTGCCAATCACTGCCCAGGAAGCTGCCAATCAATGCCCATCCCCAATGCCTGCCAGTGCCATCAGTGATGCCTATTAGTGCTATCTATCAGTGCCGCACACCAGTGCTCATCAGTGCCACCTATCAGTGCCCAGCAGTGTCGCCTATCAGTGCCACTCATAAGTACCCATCAGTGCCGCCTTTCAGAGCCCATCAGTGCCCACCAGTGCCACCCATGAGTGCCCATCAGTGTCGCCTATCATCGCCCATCAGTGCTGCATATGAGTGCCACCCATCAGTGCCGCCTACCAGTGCCCATCAGTGCCCATTGTCAGTGCCACCTCATAGATGATGCCTTATCAGTGCCGCCTTATCAGTACCCATCAGTGAAGGAGAAAACCTACTCATTTTCATAATTTTATAACAGAAACAAAAGAAAAACTTTTTTGTTTTCAACATTTTTTTTTTTTTTTTATTTGTTTAGCAAAAAATAAAAAAACACAGAGGTGATCACATACCACCAAAAGAAAGCTCTATTTATGGGAACAAAATGATAAAACTTCTGTTTTGGTACAGTTTAGCATGACCGCGACAGCGCTGAAAGATGAAAATTGGCTTGGGCCGGAAGGGGGTGTAAGTGCCTGGTATTGAAGTGGTTAAGATAGTTTCATGAGTTATGTATCTGTTTATTGCTGAGGCTGTTAGAATGTAAATAATTGGTTACATTTTAAACTGTTTATTGTGTGTTATTGCGCATGTACTGTAGCTTACGTTTTATTTAGATAAATTATTATATACGGTACTTTATTTCTGACTTTGTTTATAACCTTTTTGTTCTTTGAGACATTGGCATCAATAACATTACTTATCACTATTTTTAAGGCTTTGAAGAGATATTTTAGAGGTATATTTTAATAGCTAACTTGGTACAGGGTCAAGTTTGAAGGTGACTGTGCCTAAAGCAATATTAATAAAGGCCTGCTGATTAATTATGCTTATTTCATCTAGGGTGAACAAAAAAAGTAACTATACTTACCCTATCTTTGCTTCACCAGAAGCCTGTGCCCGTCTACTTTCTTTAACACTATCGTTTGGGGTGGATCTGCTGGTCCTTAATTGTATGTGATGATTTTAGAGTAGCATGGACTGATGGAGCAGTGAAGAGAATTGGCTTCAGAAGACCAGCTGTGTGTCTGGGAGGAAGCCAGCAGAAGTGAGACAAAACAAACATTTAAAGTTTGTTACCCTAAAAAATAAATAAATAATGGATCCGGTTCCCTTAAAGCATTTTATACAGCACAGTGATTGTGCTGTGTCATTTGCCCCCTGTAGCACCTGGCTGATCCTGCCTGGTTCTGCCCTCCCAACCTGAACATTGACCATGGCTGCTGAGCCCTGACACTGTGGTCAGTTTACGTATATATCTCCATCATCTGCAGCTCTGCTCTGCCCCCCTCCCTGCCTGTCTGCTCGTACCAGTGCCCGCCCTACCAGTGCCTACCCCTCCCTTACTGCTCTTCTCCTTACTCTTTTTTTTTTAAAGGCATTAATTTATTTTTCACAATATAAAATACAAAGAAAAAAGATCACATTACTGGCACATAAGGCACCTAAAGCGGAGTTCCACCCAAAAATTTAAAAATTGAACTTCTGCTTTAAGTGATGATGACCCCCTGACATGCCACATTTATCATGTCATTTTTTCGGGGGGGGGGGGGGGGGAAGCATATTCCTCCCGTGGCTCTGTGGTGCTGGTAGGAAGTTCTCCTTTCCCTTCTCCCTCCCTGCAATCTTCTGGGACACGTCACAGGTCCCAGAAGATTGCCTGGCCATTGACAGCGCGCATCGCTGCGGTCTTTAGGTGTCGGTGGCGCCTTCTCACCGTAACCCTATAGAGATAATATTGATGAAAGAAAGAATTTGTCTTGCTGTAAAAAATTGCAATGATATGCACCTGTCAAACAGTGCCAAGGGAACGTCTGCCTCTCCTTGTTGTCCTCCCAGACATTATTGGGAGGAATGGGGCAGTCTTTATAAGCAAATATAAAAGAGACGTTGAAATCTGTACATATATGCACTTTAATCAATGTAAAGAGGTGTTTGGTGCCCTTTAATTTGAGTACTCATACTACACAGACACACTCCACGGATACAATATAATATACTGCAATATAATGCGCCAAACGTACAGTGACACACAGAACTATATGGCGTTAAACTGGCAGTAACGCACGCAAAACAATATGGCGTAAAACCGTCAGTAACGCACACAGAAGTAAATGCCATTAAACTGCAATAACGCACAAAACTATATGGCGTTAAACTGGCAGTAATGCACACAGAACTATATGGTGTTAAACTGGCAGGGATGCACACAGAACTATATGGTGTTAAACTGTCAGTAACGCATGCAAAACTATATGGCGTTAAACTGGCAGTAACGCACGCAAAACTATATGGCGTTAAACTGGCAATAACGCACGCAAAACTATATGGCATTAAACTGGCAGTAACACACACAGAAGTAAATGACGTTAAACTGGCAGTAGCGCAATCAAATAGACGGTGTTCAACCGTCACTACACTGACGCTATCTGAACTGTCCCTACTCTAGCTATACACTAATGTTAATGTAGCGCCCCCTTACTTTCAGTACGGGCACTACGCTAAAGTTAGTGGGGAATGGGAGAGTTACTTTGCTCCCATTCAAAATTTGATAAAATTGGGACTTCTGTCACTCCAGAGGCGTCCACTGGGTCAGTCTGTGCTCCAGGGATGTAGTGCCATTTCTGGCCAGCAGTTGGCACCAGAGGGGTTCTGGCAGAGCAACTTTCCCCAGCAGCCAATCAGAGAAGTTTCTCCCTTGCAAGGCATGCTGGGGAGGGATATATCTGGGACAGGTGTCATGTGCTGAATGAGTTTCGCGGGGTCCCGGTTCCAGGTGCGGCATCCACCTTCAGGGTGCGCGCATCCATGGACCCCGCCAGCGAGGCCCACCAGGCCAGAATTGCAGTCTACATAAACCCTCATCCGGAGGTAAAGGGGGGACTCCAGTGACTTACTGGGTCCCCAGTTCTATTGAAAGGATCCCAGGCTGGATGCCGTTCGATTGGGGGGTCGGCTTGAGGAGAACCCAGAGGCAGGTTGTCCAACAGGGCTTGAGCGAACCAATCGGAGATCTGGTGACCGGAATGCTGACAGGTACGTTTTGCTGTCATCCGGTGACCTACGCTAAAACCTACTTAGAGGATTCGCTCCATTTATCCATCTAGCTCACCTAAAGTAATTGGCCTGTGGCAGAGGCCCCAGAGCCAGGTCTGTGAGAGAGATCTGTTCCTCCCAGCAAAATCCTAAGTGACACTTCGGCTGCCAGGCTTGTAGAGGGGTCTGTCCGGGGGCACTTTACCCACTCCAAATAGAGTGGCGACGAATAACATTTGGTACTCTATTGAGCAAGTACTGCTCAATTAATATCCAGGCCTGACACTGCAAGGTTCTCTCTTTCCTTCATCAGCCTGCTCTTCCCACTTAATGTTGATGTTGGCCGTGTTTGGCCTGGAATAAAGCATTGGAAAACCCTTTATTCACTGTCTGGACCTTCGCTCACTGCTTAGTTCTCCAACTGCACCCATACGCCACATTAAGGTAACTCAATATGCCGATCCCAATAACAAATCAGCGGCTCCTTCGGGGGTAGCGCTACATTAAGATTACTGACATGGTCTAACTACACTACTACAGTGAAACTATCTGAGCTGTGCCTACTCTACACTAATGTATATACAAATGCCACGGTCTCACTATACTACAGTGAAACTATCTGAGCTGTCCTTACGCTAGCTGTACACTATGCAAAGCTGAATGATTGTCCTCCTCACTACTCACACTATCCCTAGACTGACACTAAACTAATATTCAACACTAACACTGACAATTGAAGCAAAATAGCACATTACAGCCCATTAACTTACTAATATCACTGAACTGAGCCCTGTTCTATCTCTCTCTCCACGCCAAAATCACACTGAAAGTGGCTGCCATTGAAAGAATACTTTTATTCGCACCACATATGACCCCCTATCAGCGTCACATTCCCAGAGCCTTATTTGGCGGAAGGTTCCGCACAAAACAATACCTGGCCAATTTGTTGCTGTCCATTGGACCAGTACTCCTAAGCTACCTTTAGTGGGAGGAAACTTATTGAGTAAGCTGCGATGATAGGACACCCCCCCCCCAGAAAACCTCAGACATCCAACCATGGTTGCCATATTTGAATGAATTACTTGGGGCATGCCCTACTTTTATATATCAACTTAAATTTGGGTAGAACCCCATGAACAATGTGAAAGAAAGCATGGGCCCATAGGGGGCCCGTATCCCTCCAATGCAATAAAATAGTTTTACGTGCATAAAATAACAGTATACGAGAACGCCTAAAAGTCCAACTTTCGGGGTGTGAGGTATCGGCAGATGAAGCTTGTGTTTGAAAAAGGTAAACAGATCCTTCCAGTAGGATGAGAGTCCAGGACAGTCCCAAAACATATGAAAAAAAAATTGCAGCAATCAAGTCAAATCTAAAGCAAGCAATATCATGTCCCAATCCCATCCAAGCCAGTTTGGCTGGTGTGTAGTGTAAATGATGTACAAACTTAAATGGGATCAACTGGTCAGCAGTGCTGATTATATCCTGAAAGCATATCTCAGTAGCCCCCTCCCAATCCTCCTCGGAAAGTTTAGAAATTAGGAACAGCCATTTACAATGAGAATTCTGGAATTCTGGAAAGGATCAGCTCCCATCAACTGAAGGCGACCATAACCAGTTTGGAGATTTCTGGAAATGACAAGAGATCCTCAATAGAAGATTCTGTGAGCTCAATGGTCAATAACCCACTATGTCTAAGTGGGTCAAAGGTCACTAAATAATTTTCCTTAACGTTATGGGAGCTGTTCTGATAACTTAGGCCTCGTACAGACGAGGGGTTATCCGCTGGAAACGGTCCGCCGGACCGTTTCCAGCGGACATTCCTCCTCCGGATTTTGATCCGATGGCTTGTACACACGCGACGATGACGCGGCGACATGCGCGACGCTGGAAGGTAAACACTTCCACGCATGCGTCGAATCATTACGACGCATGCGAGGGATGGGAGCGGACGGACTGATCCGGTGAGTCTGTACAGACGACTGGATCAGTCCGCTGGACTGGATCCCAGCGGATAGATTTTGTAGCATGCTACAAAATTTTTATCCGCTGGGAATCCGTCGGCTGGATTTTTATCCGCCGGGAAATGTCCGCTCGGACGTACAGATGACCGGATCTATCTGCTGGAACTGATCCGCGGATCAATCCCAGCGGATAGATCCGGTCGTCTGTACAAGGCCTTAGTGTTGTTTCTACAATACCCTCTGTCTGTTATAATAAATTCTGTGCCCCAATATATGTGTTTTTTAAAGAATCCGCCGCTAAATACCTTTTTTTTAATAGTGTCGCTCGGTGCTCACGTGACTGGCCGCCTCTCTCCTCCTGGCTGATGTTAGCGGGGTTTTTTCGGCCCCGCCCACATTGCTGTCAAAGAGGAGAGAGGTGGCCGGTCACGCGAGCACCGAGTGGCTCTATAGAATAAGGTATTTAGCGGCGGATTTTTTACAAAACACATACACTGGGACACATCATTTATTATAACAGAGGGTACTGTAGCAACAACACTAAGTGGCTTAGCAACCACTTTAACACTTGCATTGCCAGGAGAGCCTCATCCTTTTTTTTTTTTTACCAGTGTACTTTTGTCACTTTCACGGAGATCATATGCTGTTGCTTAAAAAGCATGCACATTTATTATATCAGGAAATATATTTGATAAACAGTTATTTTGTTGGGTAAATCATCATGCAACCACAGGGTGTTGGACACCTATACTTCTAGGCCCTAGTATAATTGACTGGTCTTCTATAACGCCATATACTGTACTGTATATCCTTTTTGTTATTTAACTTTTTGTCACTATTATTTGTTGTTCTATTGTTTTGTCTAAGGTATTAGACTGTTTTGATGCTCTGTTATGCACTGATCTATGAAAACTTTGAATATCATGCCTTGCTGTGCTGTGCTGGTAGTTTAAATGTAACTAAAAGGAGAAGTGTAGCCAAAGCTATTTTGTCTATTCTTCTCCTATGGATCACAGGAGTGCAGTTCCTTCTGCAGTCCTGTGACTGGTTTTGCTGTTTTTTTTTTTTTTTTTTTAACCGTACTTCTATTTTAATTTCTCTTCCCTAAAATAAAAGTGTAATGCCGTGTAAACACGGTCGGAGTTTCCGACGACAAATGCTCGATGTGAGCTTGTTGTCGGAAAATCCGACCGTGTGTATGCTTCATCGAACATTTGCTGTCTGAATTTTCTACAACAAATGTTTGAGATGCAGCCATCTGTGGCTGTCTGTGCAGCCATTGATTACCTACAGTGAACCCTGCTGAAAGAGCACAAATTTCATAAAGCAGTGGCCACTGCAGATGATCGCTGACTGGGCAGACAGCCACATGGCTGTGGCCACCACCATCCTGTTATTGAACTGCACAGGGTTTTGTGGCTGCAGCTAACTGCTCACAGCGACAAAAAAGCTGCAGGAACCAGCAGATTCCTTCTGCTGTTATTTGCATTGGCGTTGGTCACCTGTGTGAATGTCGCTTAATATCCTATGCTGATGAGCAAATGAAGCTTGCTTTCAGTTGCTATCATCTTTTATTGCTTTCAGTTTGAGTAATCTCTGAGATCATTTACAGTTTATTGACAAGGCATTTGCTCCCTGTTAAGCCGTATTAACCTGCTTCATGCTTCTTTGGCATTCCTATTGACTTATATGGGGAGAGAAACACTTCTGATTTGAACAAAAGCAGACAGACACAGGCCCTGAGGAATGTTGTAAATGGGCAAATGTCTTATCAGGATACGTGGTAAAATATCTGCTCATTACATTGCCCATTGCAGGTGCACAGTGTATCCCCGAGCTGTTACGTATGTCACATGCACAAAGAAAAATAAAGTCTTCATTGGAAAGGAGATGATTATTGTCTTGTCCACACTTTTTTCACAATGTTTGAAAATTTCTGACATGACGCTGCTTGTTATTGCCCTTCAAAGGACCACCTCATGGCTCTCTAGCTGCCTGATATCTTTCAGTGATGTTTGTATTAGTATCATTGTTTTCAACTGTTGGGACTTGCACGGACGCTCTAAATCAGCCGCAGACATTCTTTGAGACATGGTGATCTACCTGGAAAACATTAAAGAGATCAAAAAATCACTGGGGTACAGTGCCCTCTTTTAAAATAAATAAATACATTTACTAGCAAGCTCCCAATAAAAAGTAAAAACAGCATGAAGAAAACCTAGAAAAATCTACTAAAACAAATGTCATTCTAAAAATATAACCTTAGCCTACCTTATAATTTTGCTTCAGTGAGAAACTGGGCATTCACTTTCATTCACAATGTTTTCTATGTCTGGAGAGTACCGTGTTTCCCCTAAAATAATACATACCCATAAAATAAGCCGTAGCAGGATTTCTAAGCATTTGCGCAATATAAGCCATACCCTGAAAATAAGACATAGGGCTAGAATCACATAGCCCGTCCTAACTTTGCGGCGGCGTAGTGTATCGTGTTTACGATACACCACTATCGTTTTTTTCCCATCAGTTAGGAATCCATCAGTTAAATTTAAAGCAAGTTGGCTTTTTTTTAACCGATGGTTAAATAACCTATGGGGCCCACACAAGATCGGTTTTGACCGTTGAAAACGGTCCATCAGACCGTTGTCCTCTGGTTAACCTATCGTGTGTACGAGGCCTAAGTCTCCTTAGTGAAGTGAGGAGCAGGACGCTCTGCTTTAGGTATTGTGTATCCTCAGGGGAAGAAGTAAAGCTGTGGCTCCCGTTTTACTCAGCAGTGTGGGTCTCTCTCCCCCAGCACCAAGTAGCAACAGTCTGTGGGTCTCTCTCACCCCCCACAACCACCAGTAAAGCTGCTGCTTAATAAAAATAAGACATCCCCTGAAAATAAGACATAGTGTGTCTTCTTGAGGAAAAATAAATATAAGACGGTGTCTTATTTTTGGGGAAACATGGTAATTGGTTACCCCCCACAAGTCCGATGCCAGAGTTCATCATGAAAGCAGAATATCTGGTACTGCAGACTGATTTTCTTGACTAGTTTCAGGCCTGTCTATATGCTCGGATTTTGACCAGTGCTAGTAGTATGTAGGGCAACGTCCAGAGGCCAGCAGTATGTAAGGCATTGTACAGAGGTCAGTAGTAGGCAGGGCAGTGTACAGGGGTCAGTAGTATGTAGGACAGCGTACAGAGGTCAGTAGTAGGTAAGGCAGCATACAGGGGTCAGTAGTATGTAGGGCAGTGTACAGATGTCAGTAGTTTGTAGGGCAGTGTACAGAGGTCAGTAGTTTGTAGGGCAGTGTACAGAGGTCAGAAGTAGGTAGGGCAGTGTACAGAGGTCACTAGTAGGTAGGGAAGCGTACAGAGGTCAGTAGCATTTAGGGCAGCATACAGAGGTCAGTAGCATGAAGGGTGGCACATAAAGGTCAATATCATGTAGGGCTGCGTACATAGATCAATAGACTGTAGGTCAGCGAACATAGGTAAGTAAGATGTAGGGTGGTGTACAGAGGTCAGTAGCATGTAGGGCGGTGTACAGGGGTCAGTAGCATGTAGGGCGGTGTACAGAGGTCAGTAGCATGTAGGGTGGCGTACAGGGGTCAGTAGCATGTAGGGTGGCGTACAGGGGTCAGCAGAACATGGTATAGGGAGGTCAGTAGGGAGAGGTATAGGGGGTCAGGGGGGCACAGTATGGGGGGGGGGCAGGAGGGCACAGTGCAAGGAGGTCAGAAGAGTATAGTACTGGGAGATTAGGAGGACACAGTACAGGGGGATCAGGAGAGCTGGGGTCTCAAGAGTGCATTGCACTGGGGGGGGACAGGAGGGTTTGGAATTGGGGGGAATCAGGAGAGCATAATACTGGGACGTCAGAAGAGAATGATAGTGTTGTGTCAGGAGGGCATGGTGCTGGGACATTAGGAGGGCTGTGGTGTCAGGATGTCTGGGTGTAAAGAGGGCACAGAAGTTTTTTTTAATGCAGAGTAGCACAGAGAAGGTGTAGGGGGGCTCATCACTGCCGGCAATCCTCTCTTACCTTCCCACATGGTATCCTTTAATCAGGGACAATGGCCAGTGGTGATAAGCACACAATATCCACATTAAGAGCTTGAGCGTGTTTAGAGAAGAGACAAACCCGCCCAAGCTATTACGGTGTTAGATATTGTGTGAGGGTGCGCATGGGCCACTCTCAAGCAAAGACCCGGTCGACAACAGTGAGACAGCTTTGCCATCTACATGTCACCTGTCGGCGGTCGACAGGTAGCCCGAGATCGACGGGATGCCGACCACCGCTCTAAACCCTACCACTATAGCTTAGAGTCAGATTATTGACACATGGGGCCAAATTCTCAAAAACTGTGCGTAACTTAAATTTCAGCAGTTAAGTTACACTGACTTAAAATTTCTACCTAAGTACCTGATCGTCAAAGCACTTAGGTAGAAATTACACGCAGTGTAACTTAAGTGCCGCCGTCGTAAGGCGGTCCTCCTCTCCTGGGGGCGTTTAAAATTTAAATGAGGCGCGCTCCCGCGCCGGCCGTACTGCGCATGCGTGTGACGTCATTTTCCCGACGTGCAGCGCGCGAACGTAATTAACGCCGGGCGGCTTTGAGAATTTCGACGGGACACTAAAGTTGCGACGGGTGAAATAAAAAGACGCGCCGGGAAAACAAATAATTTTAACAAAAAATGACAGCGTCGCTCAGCATGCATTCCTGAGGGTGAACTCCATGCCAATTTTCAAAGAAAAAAACGGCATGGGTTCACCCCCCAGGAGCATACCAGGCCCTTAGGTCTGGTATGGGTTGTAAGGAGACCCCCCCACGCCGAAAAATTGACGTAGGGGGTCCCCCTACAATCCATACCAGACCCGTATCCAAAGCACGCTACCCGGCCGGCCAGGAATGGGAGTGGGGACGAGCGAGCGTCCCCCCCCCTCCTGAGCCGTGCCAGGCCGCGTGCCCTCAACATGGGGGGGTTGGGTGCTCTGGGGCAGGGGGGCGCACTGCGGGCCCCCCCACCCCAGAGCACCCTGTCCCCATGTTGATGAGGACAGGACCTCTTCCCGACAACCCTTGCCATTGGTTGTCGGGGTCTGCGGGCGGAGGCTTATCGGAATCTGGGAGTCCCCTCAAATAAGGGGGCCCCCAGATACCGGCCCCCACCCTAAGTGAATGGATGTGGGGTACATCGTACCCCTATCCATTCACCTGGAGGCAAAAAGTAAAATGTAGTAAACACACAACACAAGGCTTTTTAAAATATTTTATTATTCTGCTCCGGATGCCCCCCCTGTCTTCGTTATTAGCTCTATTTCCAGGGGGGGCTTCTTCTTCCGCTCTCCGGGGGTCTTCTCCGCTCTCCGGGGGGGCTTCTCCGGACTCCGGGGGGCTTCTTCCATCTTCTCCCCTCTTCCGCTCTTGACTCGGCGAACCCCGGTTCTTCTGCAGCTCTCCGGTGCCTTCTTCTTCAGCGCTGGCTGCCTGCTATGTTTGTGTGTTAGCTCGATTTCAAACAGGCAGCCGGCGCGGTCTTCTGTGACGTCAGGGTCTTCTGGTCTTCTGTTCTTCCGATGTTGCCTCGTCGCCGGTTGTCGCTGTAATGATGGAAGCGCGCCTTGCATCACATTTATATAGGCATCACCGTCCCATCATGCTCCGGTAGGTACCCACGTGGTGGGTGCACGTGGGTAGGCACCCACCACGTGGGTACCTGCCGGAGCATGATGGGACGGCGATGCCTATATAAATGGGATGCAAGGCGCGCTTCCATCATTACAGCGACAACCGGCGACGAGGCAACATCGGAAGAACAGAAGACCAGAAGACCCTGACGTCACAGAAGACCGCGCCGGCTGCCTGTTTGAAATCGAGCTAACACACAAACATAGCAGGCAGCCAGCGCTGAAGAAGAAGGCACCGGAGAGCTGCAGAAGAACCGGGGTTCGCCGAGTCAAGAGCGGAAGAGGGGAGAAGATGGAAGAAGCCCCCCGGAGTCCGGAGAAGCCCCCCCGGAGAGCGGAGAAGACCCCCGGAGAGCGGAAGAAGAAGCCCCCCCTGGAAATAGAGCTAATAACGAAGACAGGGGGGGCATCCGGAGCAGAATAATAAAATATTTTAAAAAGCCTTGTGTTGTGTGTTTACTACATTTTACTTTTTGCCTCCAGGTGAATGGATAGGGGTACGATGTACCCCATATCCATTCACTTAGGGTGGGGGCCGGTATCTGGGGGCCCCCTTATTTGAGGGGACTCCCAGATTCCGATAAGCCTCCGCCCGCAGACCCCGACAACCAATGGCAAGGGTTGTCGGGAAGAGGTCCTGTCCTCATCAACATGGGGACAGGGTGCTCTGGGGTGGGGGGGCCCGCAGTGCGCCCCCCTGCCCCAGAGCACCCAACCCCCCCATGTTGAGGGCACGCGGCCTGGCACGGCTCAGGAGGGGGGGGGACGCTCGCTCGTCCCCACTCCCATTCCTGACCGGCCGGGTAGCGTGCTTTGGATACGGGTCTGGTATGGATTGTAGGGGGACCCCCTACGTCAATTTTTCGGCGTGGGGGGGTCTCCTTACAACCCATACCAGACCTAAGGGCCTGGTATGCTCCTGGGGGGGAACCCATGCCGGTTTTGAATTTAAAAATTGCCGTGGAGTTCTCCCTCAGGAATGCATACCAAATGCCGTCGCTGAAATGGGCCTTTACAAGGTTTGGCTAACTTTACACATTATAAATCCAGCCCTAATTTTGCGCCGGCAAATTCGGAACTTAGGCAGAAATCAAAGTGCTGAAATGCTTTGAAAATCTACTTAAGTCCTCATTTGCATACGCAAAGCTGGATTTCAATGAGAAATGCCCCCAGTGGCGGATGCGGTACTGCATCCTAAAATCTGACCGTGTAAGTGTCTTACACATGCCGGATTTTCTGCCTAACTTTGGAAAAAGCCTTTTGAGAATCGTTTCCAAAGTTACGCACAGAGATACGCAGGCTGAACAGCAGTTAAGTCTGCGTATCTCTTTTGAGAATTTGGCCCATAGTATTTATTGATGACACATATAATTATAAGACAATAAAAATGTTTTGTTATAAATCCTGAAAAACTCAGGAAATTTCTACTTTTTCTGCTAATTTCTGCAACTATACTGAGACCGTAAATAAAATTTAAAGCAGCCACTATTGGAATTTCCATTGAGTTTACTTGCATCCTGCAAGGGACTAGAAGCAGTAATAGGGATATCTAACCAAGTCCCCAAAAGACAAAGCCAGCCTTTGCACCATGTATTGTGTTCACATGATTTCTTGAACACACTGTGAAAGCTTAGCAGTATGTTACAAAATAAATGATTATGCTATTATATAACGGTTCCTCAGTAGCCACTGTACAATTGCATTAACAGTCCTTTCCAAGTCACTGTCTATAACAATGGATATAGTGCAGCTGAATCCAAGAAGATAGTAGATGCTTGCTGTCATTTAATTATACTTGTAAAAACCCCACTGGTCATTCAAACCCACAATATAACATTTACCTCATAGAGAAAAACATCAAATTGACAAGGTTCTTGCTGTTGGGAAGGTGGTCAACCCAAGAAATTAATGTTCTTGTTAATATGTAAATTTATGCATTTTTATTTAGAATGTGTCCCAA
Source organism: Rana temporaria (assembly GCF_905171775.1). Lineage (NCBI taxonomy): Eukaryota > Metazoa > Chordata > Amphibia > Anura > Ranidae > Rana > Rana temporaria. The sequence goes on from NC_053492.1 coordinate 197,556,669, forward strand.
AATGTATATCTTTAAACTTAGAATTCACATGGCTGGAGGTGATGACTGGAACCTGGGCAGCTCCAATACTGAGTATTTCATTGTCTATACCAGGGATCCTCAAACTATGGCCCTCCAGCTGTTGTGGAACTACACATCCCATGAGGCATTGTAAAACTCTGACATTCACAGACATGACTAGGCATGATGGCAATTGTAGTTCCTGAACAACTGGAGGGCCATAGTTTGAAGACCCATGGTCTATACAATGGATCCTTCAAGGTTCAGTTTCTACTAGAATAACAACTTGTACATGTACATGGCTGACTGCTAGTGGTTATACCGGGGATATGTCTGCAGCTGTCAGCCATAACCCAGTATCAAAAGTTTCAGCTGCCGATGCTTTGTAAAGTAAAAGCAATCCTAGTGCCTAATTAGCCGCTGGATAGCTTTTAAAGGCAGCAGAAAGGGGGTCTCCCCTCTCTTGGCGCCCTGTGGTGCCTCTCCTGTCCCCGTGGGGAGCCCGAAATCCAATCTGGCAATTGCGCTGGCTTACAATAGATCACAATCTGATCACTTTTGTGGTCTAGGACAGTGATCTCCAAACGAGACCAGTGGTGTAGGAGACCAGAAGCAACAAGCATTTTTGTCACTTCCCGTTAGGGCAGATGTAAACACTGACATTTTTTTTTTAAAGCATGAGATCAATGTTTTTTTTTTAACTCATGCTTTCAAGTCAAGGGTAGAGGAGAGATCTGGGGTTTTATACCCTGTTTCCATAAAGAGAACCTGTCATGCTTTTTTTCTATCATAAGGGATGTTTACATTTCTTGTTATAGCAAGAAAAGTGATAAAAAAATTATAATTAAAGGGACAGTGTAAATTTTAAACCCCCCCGTCCCCCCATGCTTGCGTGCAAGAGCAACAATTTTAGCGTTATACCTCATTTTTAACTCTAAACTGGTAACCTGTAAAAAAAATTAAAGCCTCACCAGTGGAGATTTTTAAGTATCGTAGTTTGTTGCCATTCCACGAGCATGTGCAATTTTAAAGCAGTATCTATTTACTTGGCATAACTTCATCTTTTATATTTTACCCAAAAATTTGACATTGGGTTGTATATAGTGTTTTTATTTTGTAATTAAGTTCATTAAAGTGTATTTTTTCCCCCCTAAATTGTTGCACAAATACCATGTGACGTAAAAAATTGCAATAATCACCATTTTGTTCTCTAGGGCCTCTGCAACAAAAAGTATGTGTATGTATATATATATATATATATATATATATATATATATATATATATATATATATATATATATATATATATATATATATATATAATGTTTGGGGTTCTAAGTAACTTTCTAGCAAAAAAATACATATTTTTACATATAAACAAAAAGTGTCAGAATAGACCTGGTCTTCAAGTGATCTATCTCATCTGGGAACATCTAAACATTTAATTTGTGCCTTAGCAGTGGCCTGAAAAATCCAACTTTTTCTCCTGAAAATTGGCAGTGCACTTTCTAAACCTAGGCACTCCTGTGTCTTGAGAATCATACCCACAGTAAATGTATATATGTAGTTAGGCATGTGCTATGGCACCTAATTAGTAGAACTGCATTACATCAGTTACCCATCAGTCAGCGATACAGTTTCAGTGTGGTTTCATGCACACATGTCTATTGAAATCGCCCCAGAAGTCGCTACTTTTGAAAATCTATGTGGCGCCGCAAAGTCGATGTGGCACTGATTGGAACAGTGCTGTTGCTGGCAATAGGCTGTGATTGTTTCTTATAATGCCATGACTGTGTTTCCTTTACCAAGAGAGTGACATTGCTTTTCTGGCCAGTGAGGAAGCAATGCAAAGGAAATTGGTGAGAACAGCTGACAAATTGCCACCTGTGACAGGGTTGCAAGTGGCCATGACCTATTATGCGTGTAAACTAAAAAATGTTTCCATCGGTTTGTTTTTGTAGCGTTGTATTAAAAAAAATACTTTGCACTAGAAACATAACTTTTATTGCCTTTAATAAAAGAACCAATCACAGGATAAAATGTGTACATTAGATGAGTTTTAAACTACTTTAGAAGAACAAATTTTAATAACAATTGATGCAACATCCCAACTCTCATCTTGTTTGATATTCTATGGACCAAATGGCAGTAATGCAGGACAGGCAGACAACATGCAGACATTTAAACACTGCCTTTGTCAGCTGGGCTGGAGGGGAAGGGGCGAGGGAAATCATATCTCCTCTCAAGTGTATCTTCTCCAGAGAGAATAAGTTCAGTGTTCCTAAGCTTTCTTCATAACTAATATCCTCCAGACCCTTTATTAGTTTTGTTGCCCTTCTCTACATACTCCAGGTGAGGCCAGACCAGAGTCTTGTAGAGTGGGAGAATTATTGTTTTATCTCTTGAGTTAATCCCCTTTTTAATGCATGCCAATATTCTGTTTGCTTTGTTAGCAGCAGCTTGGCATTGCATGCCATTGCTGAGCCTATCATCTACTAGGACCTCCAGGTCCTTTTCCATCCTTGATTCCCCAAGAGGTCCCCCCCCCCTGCGAGTAGATTGCATTCATATTTTTGCTACCCAATTGCATTATTTAAAATTTTAACATATTAAACCTCATTTGCCATGTAGTTGTCCACCCCAATAATTTGTTCAGATCTACTTGCAATGTTTCCACATCCTGCAGAGAAGTTATTGCCCTGCTTAGCTTAGTATCATCCGCAGATACAGAGATTGAACTGTTTACTCCGTCCTCCAGGTCGTTTATAAACAAATTAAATAGGAACCCTGGGGGACCCCACATTCCACCCCTGACCATTTTGAGTACTCCCCATTTATCACTACCCTAGCCAGTTTTCAATCCATGTACTCACCCTATGGTCCATGCCAACGAACCTTACTTTGTACAGTAAACGTTAATGGGGAACTGTATAAAAATCCTTTCGCAAAATCCAGATACACCATGTCTACGGGCCTCCCTTTATCTAGATGGCAGCTCAACTCCTCATAGAAGGTTAATAGATTGGTTTGGTAAGAATGATTTTTCATTAATCCATGCTGAAACCTGCTAATGATACCGTTTTCATGACTAAAATCTTGTATAGTCCCTTATCATCCCCTAAAAGAGCTTGCATACTATTGATGTTAGGCTAACTGGCCTGTAATTCACAGGGGTGTATTTTGGCCCTTTTTAAATATTGGTGCTACATTGGCTTTTCTCCAATCAGCTGGTACCATTCCAGTCAGCAGACTGTCGGTAAAAATTAGGAATAATGGTCTGGCAATTACTTGACTGAGTTCCCTATGGACCCTCGGGTGCAAGCCATCTGGTCTCGGTGTCTTATTAATGTTAAGCTTTTCAAGTCTATTTCTAATTCTATCCTCTGTTAGCCATGAGGGTGCCTCCTGTGATGAGTCATGAGTATAAACACTGCAGTTTTGTTTACTGAAGCTCCCAGATTCCCTTGTGAAGACTGAGAAGGATAAATTCAATACCTTCGCCATCTCACCATCCTTTGTAACCAGACTCCCTTCCTCATTCTTTGTGGGGCCAATATGGTCTGTCCTCCCTCTTTTACTGTTTATATACTTAAAGAATTTCTTGGGAATTTTTTTTACTTTCCTCCGCTATGTGTCTTTCGTGTTCTATCTTAGTCGCCCTGATTGCACCCTTACATTTCTTGTTGCATTCTTTGTGAGGTTTGAATGCTGATGATGATCCCTCAGCCTTGTGTTTTTTGAAGGCCTTCTCCTTTTGCTTTTACAGTATATGCATTTTTACATTGGAGTTGAGCCACCCAGGACTTTTGTTCGCTCTTTTAAATGCAATTACCAATGGGATGCACTGGCTAATGCCCTTATTTAATACGCTCTTAAAGCAAACCCATCTCTCCTCCGTGTTCTTTGTTCCTAAGATTTTATCCCAATTAATACCTTCTAGCAAGTTTCGAAGTCTAGGGAAGTTGGCTCTTTTGAAATTCAGTGTCTTTGTATTCCCTTATGTTTCCTATTTGTGTGATTTATACTGAAGCTAATTGACCTGTGATCGCTGTTTTCTAAATTGCCCCGTATTTTCACATCTGTGATCAGGCCTGTATTGTTGGTAATCAGTAGGTCTAGTAACGCTTTGTTTCCTAGTTGGTGCATCTACCATTTAACCCATGAAATTGTCCTGCAAGACATTTAGGAACTGGCAAGCTTTAGACGAATGTGCGGTTCCTTCCTGTCTGGATTATTAAAATCCCCCATTATGATGACACTTCCCATCCTTGCCGCTAATCCAAATTGTGATACAAGGTCTCCCTCCCCCTCCTCCCTCAGGTTAGGGGGCCTATAGCATACTCACTTACTTTCCCCTTAGTTTCATCCCTTTGGAGCTCTACTCATAAAGATTCCACCTCCTCCCTAGCTCCCTTAGTGATGTCATATCTCACATTCACTTGTACATTATTCTTGCTATAAAGGCATACCCCTCCCCCTTTTTTACCCTCTCTATCCCTGCGATAAAGGGAATACCCTTGAATGGTTGCCAGCCATATGAGTTTGGGGTATCAGTGCCAATATAAAACTCCTGTGTCTCTGGCCCCACCAGATGGGATGTTTTACATATTGGAGCAGTGGAGCTAAAAAAAAATGTTTCATCCACATTGAGACATTTATTTTATCTCAATGTAGTACAAAACAGTAGATAGACTTTACAGACACTATGCATATATACATTTGTCTATATCCATGTCCATGAACTCCACATGTCTATTTTTTAGGTGCTTTTAGATGTGTCAAAGTCAGAGGGAATTTGGATATTACTTTATTGTGTTTAAACTGTATACAACTGAATGTGTAGAAATTGCAGATCTTTTTTATGCTGATCAGTTTATGCCTTTGTTTTTGTCAAATCCCTAGGATACGCAGTATTTAATTCATGTTTAACTTCCTCAATAAAACTGGAAGGGCAAAGTTACTAGTGCCGAAGGTAAACTAAATTGATGTGAAAAGCATTTCTAGCATACATATTTACAGAAAGAGTAGAGGATTATTGTAAAAATATGATGTAAAAAAAGTCAAACAAATAGCAGCATAAATATTAAACAAAAGAAATCTGGAAAATGCTTTCTCAGTACCAGGTCACACATTTTCCTAATTTCTGTAACAAGACAAAATCGGCTACCAGCATGCAGCACCCCTCTACACTCAAACATTGGGATGTTCTGAATAGGCCAAGTTCGCACACATATGTAGAGTTAAAATTTTCCAACGCTCCTCCCGTTTCCCACACATTCCTATTTGCCATCATTATGGTGGGCTGCCTCACTCTCCAATAGAAACGTGTAAGAGGTAGAATAGGAAGGGTAAGCTTTGCTGCCACAAAGAAAGGCTGAAGCTTTATCCAGTATTTGGGCATAGCGTGGTCGGAGGTGAGCATCTGCATGCTGATCTGGGCATATGTAAACACCCCTAGCTGCCTGTAGGTCTTAACCCCTTCACCACGACATAACACATATATGAGGCCGTACTGGACTGGGCTTTTTGCTGTGGGGCCACATATATGCATATCTGTCTTTGTGTTGGGAGCACAGCACGCTCCCATCACAGAGACCGGGGTCTTAGCAAGAGCCCCGTACTAATAATCGACAGGGCCATAGATGATTTCATGTCCTGGGGTAGGGTTCAGCAGGAGGTACCAAGTGGTGAAGCAGGGGTGTCCAGGGGGAACCAAGCAGCGAGCGAGCATGCACTAAGTGCACTGTGTGCTCCCATAGCAAGCAGTATTCTATGGTGGCACACAAACAAGAGGTGGATCAGGGCCACTTTGTGGAAAACCATTGCACAAAGCAGGTGATTATAACGTTCATTATTTTAATTAAAAAAATTTGCCTTTGGTAACACTTTAATTCTATTGGCACCCCTACGCACTGTAAACCACACTGCACTATGTGGTTTCTCTGTGGCTGTGTTTTTAGAAAAGGTGCAGGAACCCTTTCCCAGGTACAGCAGCCCATTCCCATGCAAATGCAGGCCACACCACATGCATAGGTGTGAACCTAGCCTTAGTTCACACTATGAGTCACACAGGAACTGCATCACATTTCTGTGCAATTTACATGCGATTCAGTGCCATGCGATCTGAGCCCTGAGGTACCCAGGGGCCCAGATGGCAACCCCACTTTAAAGGGGGTTGCCATCTGGGCCCCTGGGGACCTCTGGGCCCCTTACAGGTGTACTGCCTGTACCCCCCTGATGGCTGCCCTGCTTTTGCGCAAACCAATCAATAAATGTTTATTGAGATTTTTTTACCAAAAATATGTAGAAGAATACGTATCGACCTAAACTGTGGAAAAAAATTATGTTTTATATATTTTTCAGGGATATTTATTATAGCAAAAAGTAAAAAATATTGTTTTTTTTTTCAAAATTGTCGCTCTTTTTTTTGTTTATAGCGCAAAAAATAAAAATTGCAAATACCACCAAAAGAAAGCTCTATTTGTGGGAAAAAAGGACGTCGATTTTGTTTGGGAGCCACGTCGCATGGCCACGCAATTGTCAGTTAAAGCAACGCAGTGCCAAATCGCAAAAAATGGCCTGGTCTATGACCACCAAAATGGTCCGGGGCTGAAGTGGTTAAGGTAAAAAAAAACTCAAGGGTTTACAACTCCTTTAACTTATCTGTGCTCAAAGCTGTTTTTTTTTGTTCAGCGTAGAAGTGAGCAATAAAATACTGTCTGTAATTAGTTGCTTCTTGTTTGAATTGGTTCTTTTGCTAATTGGCTTAAAGAAAATCTTAGGTTTTTCAAGATGCCCAATGAAATGCTGATCACTCACACAGTGCTTCAAAAAAGCTCACAGAAACCTCTCCAATACATTTAACCAGACTGAATCTTCACTCTCCCATTTTTTCTTATTCGCACCTGCAAATTCCTGATTGGCTAGAATAAATTTTCAGCATACAGGCACTAGAAACATCCACCAATCAGGTCACAATGAATCTCAATAATCCTCAAAAAACTCCCTGATTTTGCCGAGCTACTAGAATTTAACTCCAGCTTCTCCACATACCCCATTACATGAAAATAACAAGATGTAGAGCATCTAATTTTTTTAATTTTCTATTTGTAGAAATTTACAAAATAATCAGTACTTGAATTCGTAGGCCCCAGTCAGCATAACTGGCCCTACTGATAGAGATGAAGCCTCGGGCCAACGTGGTCCTGGGGCTGGAAATCACGCAACACATACCTCGTGCCAGGAGGGCCACGAGGCGAAGGACACCAAAATATGGCGTCTGCTTTTAAGTATCCCTTCCCGGCATGCACAGCGGGGCACAACTCCTACTGGGCTGTTCCTGAGGAAAGATACTCAATAATCTATGGCTTGCCCGTGTTCCAACACTGGCCTGTGGTGGTATTGCAACCTACAGGCAACAGTGGTAAAATGCTATCAGGCACAGCCACTGCCAGAACAGAGGCTAATTTAGTATAAATCACCACAGTCTGAGCCATATTGTTGACTCAGACACCCACTAAATTTAACATAGCGCCCAGTCATTTGGGAGCAGGGCGTTACATATACTTCTGTTTTTTACTATTTGGGGTACAAGTACACTTATTTGGACACTAAGGAAGTTTAACGTAGCATATTTATTTGAAGAGGTATAATCACTATTCACTTAAAAACGGACTAGACGCAGCAACATTTATTTGTTTTTTGGTGATCAGGTGTGATTGCTCAGTTCTTAAGCTTATAGCCGGCAGAAAACAGCTACAGCATCCGACCGATCCATCAGCAGATTGGTGAGTATGTGTGTGTGTGTGTCTCAGGCCTCGTACACACGGCCGAGTCTCTCGGCAAAAAACAGCAAGAAGCTTGCTGGCTTTTTTTTCTTTGCCGAGGAAACCGGTCTTGTGTACACTTTTCAACGAGGAAACCGCCGAGGATCTTGTTGGGTCAAAAAGAGAACATGTTCTCTATTTCCTTGACGGCAATGGGAAAATTTGGCTCGCTGAGATCCTCGGCGGCTTCACAAGGAACTCGACGAGCAAAACGATGTGTTTTGCCCGTCAAGTTTCTCGGCCGTGTGTACGTGGCCTTATTCACTACCTCAAACTTCTCCTTTGATGTCTTCTGCAACTTTAGAACCTGACTCCTGACTACCCAGAGGCAAATATGTTATCTTCACTCAAAACTAGCTCTAGTAAACCAGGAAATTAAAAAATGTTTAATGTGTACGTGTGTGGATTACATTTTACTAATAGGAGGACGTCAAACATCATCTGTTATCTGTGTAAATCTAGATAAGTTTTATTACCATAGCAGGGCAATAAACAGCACTAAAGAAAACCCTGGTATTTTCACTTATGTGAACCAAACCACATGGAAAACTGCTGTGCCAGGCTTCCACAACTGAAAAACAAACCTAATGACTTTATTCACCTAAGAGCCGGTTCACACTGGGGCAGCACGACTTCGGGGGCGACTCGGCCAGGCGACATGAAGACGACATCTAAGGCGACTTGCAAAATGACTTCTGTATAGAAGTCAATGCAGGTCGCCTCGAGTCGCCCCTGAAGTAGTACAAGAACCTTTTTCTAAGTCGGAGCGACTTGCGTCGCTCCTATTAGAACGGTTCTATTCACTAGAATGGGACGCGACTTGTCAGGCGGCTGCGTCGCCTGACGAGTCGCCCCAGCGTGAACCGGGTCTAAGATGAATGTTCATTGTTAGCAAACTAGCTTCTTATAGGGGTCAATGTTTTATAAAAATTTAGAACCTGACTGCTGACTCCTATATTCAGAGGCAATCTGTTCCCTTCAGAAACTAGGGCTGAATACAAGAACTTAAGAACAGAAAACTGGAGAAATACATGGAATTGTTGCCTATAATAGCTACACAGCTCCTGAATATAACACATTGTTACCCTGTCACATGAGCTGCTGGCAAGGTCAATAAGTGGCTATGCAAATATTTGTGGTTGCCAATTGTCACTATTAGGAAGCTGGTCTACAACAACGATGAACAGTCAATGATAGAGCACATTTATGTCAACAGAAAAGGTCAGCAAGAACCTAGAGGAGATCAACGGCACTGAGATACAAAGAAGAATGAAAAAATGAATGAAAAAAAATTAATCCTAATTTTACGTAATCCTGTGTGATCCTCCCAGACGTGTTTCGGGGTTGACAACGTCCAATTAGTGACGAAACGCGTCTGGGAGGATCACGCAGTGACGTCACCACGCCAAGGAGTAGAGCTCCTGTATGCCGGCCGGCAATTTATACATATGCTGTTTTTTATACGCTCGCTTGAGCTGACATCTATCACACTCAAAGGACAGTGGGCTCCCTGGTGGAAAACGTCCAAGGATTAAAGGCCTCGGCTGGGTTATAGCCATCTGCCTTAACTGCTTGCCTTCTGGTAAGCGGCTCTTCTTTCCGGTGGAGGGTCACTTTTGCTTATGTGTCACTTGGTGGTGTGGAACGTATTAAGTACTATCGCCAGGGTCTAATCTGCCTACCTCGTGAACATACAACTGCTATTTAATCAATCACGGACCAAAATCACAAGCTCAGAGACTGTGTATTCCAACAGGCTGTTTTGTGGCGCGGCTTTTTCTGTTTATTTAATGTGACAGACCCAACCAGGACAAGGGCTTTTGGAGGGGTTCTATTCCTTGGGAGGTGTGTACCTGGGGGGCCCATGGAGTGGTTTTGCTTTGGATTCAGGTCCATGTCTTCCCAAAACACATATAGCCAGATTCAGGCACGGCGGCGCATCTTTCAGGCGGCATAGCGTATCGTATTTACGCTACGCCGCCGTAAGTCAGAGAGGCAAGTGCTGTATTCACAAAGCACTTGCCTCCTAAGTTACGGCGGCGTAGCGTTAATGGGGCCGGCGTAAGCGCGCCTAATTCAAATGAGGATGAGGGGGCGTGTTTTATGTAAATGGATGGTGACCCGACGTGATTGACGTTTTTTTACAAACGGCGCATGCGCCGTCCGTGTACATATCCCAGTGTGCATTGCTCCAAAGTACGCCGCAAGGACGTATTGGTTTTGAAGTGAACGTAAATTACGTCCAGCCCCATTCACGAACGACTTACGCAAACAACGTAAAAATTTCAAATTTCGACGCGGGAACGACGGCCATACTTAACATTGACTAGGCCAGCTATTTGTTTGACTAACTTTACGCCGGAAAAAGCCATACGTAAACTACGTAAAAAAATGTGCCGGGCGCACGTCATTTTCTGAATCGGCGTATCTAGTCATTTGCATATTCTATGCCGAACTCAACGGAAGCGCCACTTAGCGGCCAGCCTAAATATTGCACCCTAAGATACGATGGCGTAGGAGACTTACGCCGCTTGTATCTTAGCCTAATTTAAGCGTATCTGGTTTCCAGAATACGCTTAAATTTAGGACGACGTAGATTCAGTTACGTCGGCGTATCTACTGATACGCCGGCGTGAAGCTATCTGAATCTGGCTAATAGACTCTGGGAACCTAGGACCTGTGTTTTGTTGAGGTATGGAATCAGCAGCCCAAGCCAATCTTGACTGCGTCAACCCCCTCCTACACTGAGAGACTCACATCAGAAGATTATAATCAGTTCATACAACCTGATGCTGGTGTCTTCTGCTGCTTTGTGTAAATGTGTTTATTATCCACTTAAACCCCGTCCATATTGCTGGTCAAAGACCAGGCCACTTTTTGCGATTCGGTACTGTGTCGCTTTAACTGACAATTGCACGGTCCTGCGACGTGGCTCCCAAACAAAATTGGCATCCTTTTTTCCCCACAAATAGAGCTTTCTTTTAGTGGTATTTGATCACCTCTGCGGTTTTTAGTTTTTGCGTAAATTTTGAAAAAAATGAATATTTTTTACTTTTTGCTATAATAAATATCCCCCAAAAATATATATATCTAAAAAAATTTTTTTTCCTCAGTTTAGGCCGATACGTATTCGTCTACATATTTTTCGTAAAAAAATAAATAAATTGCAATAAGCGTTTATTGATTGGTTTGCGCAAAAGTTATAGCATTTACAAAATAGGGGGTATTTTTATGGCATTTTTATTAATATTTTTTTTTTTTACTAGTAATGGCGGCGATCAGCGATTTTTTTCGGTACTGCATCAGGACACTTCGGACACTTTTGACAAATTTTTGGGACCATTGGCATTTTTATAGCGATCAGTGCTATAAAAATGAATTGATTGCTATAAAAATGCCACTGGCCGGGAAGGGGTTAACACTAGGGGGCGAGGAAGGGGTTAAGTATGTTCCCTGGGTGTGTTCTAACTGAAGGGGGGGTGGACTGACTGGGGGAAATAACTGATCGCTGTTCATACATTGTATGAACAGAAGATCAGGCATTTCTCCCCTGACAGGACCGGGAGCTGTGTGTTTACACACACAGCTCCTGGTTCTCGCTCTGTAACAAGCGATCGCGGGTGCCCAGCGGCGATCGCGCCCGCCGGGCACGCGCGCCGGGATCAGGGACGAGCGGGGGGCTGCTGGGAGAGATGACGTATAGCTACGTGATCTCGCCCAGCAGAGCCGACCTGCCGCCGTATAACTGCAGCGGCTGGTCAGCAAGCAGTTAAGGTGTCTTTCTCTCATTGTATAATTCCCCCATTGCGTGCCTCCTAGATGTGAATTCCCATTGTTAATTGAGTCATCTATTATTTGTCTGTCTGCTAATCCTCTTATGCCCTGTACACAAGATCGGACTTTCCGATGGAAAAAGTCAGACAGACTTTTTCCATCGAAAATTTCCGACCGTGTGTATGCCCCATCGTAATAATTCCATCGAAAATTCCGATGAATTCCATCAGAGTTTAGATAGAGAACATATTCAGTTTTTTTACTCCGATGGAATTCCGATGTGAGTTTGGTCGGACAAAGGTCCGATTGTGTGTACGGGGCATAAGTGATGTGATTAGTATTGTGTCCACTTTACTTCATTACCAAACTATTGTGGGATGTCCATGTAAATTTATTTACTCCTTAATTAGATCACTGTTAGCTGCTAGCTGTTCATTAGCTGTTCTGTTAGATGTACTGATGATATTATTGTTTAACGTTTGCATTGTTTAGGATAATGAGATCAATCTCTTACCTGATTTTATGTAGTATAAATTCTGGGTGAGTTTTCAATAAAGTTTCAGTTTGCACCTAAGTTAGTGTCGTCTAGTTCTTGGGTTCAGTTCTCAGCTATAATATCTGCGGATAAATCCTCTGGCGGATTTGGATCTGATGGCTGTACTCACCATCAGATCGAAATCCGCGCGGAATCCATCCGCGGTGACGTGTATTTGTCTAAACCCTCTTTCCTACCAGTATCTTACCTTTGACTTTCCCCATCTTGCCCCCCTACCCCGTACTCAGAGCAATTTCACTTAATCACAAAGAACATAACGTCCCTGAAAAAATATGGATTTAATTACAAGACTTGCACTGTCTTAGGGCAGATATCGCCTTTGTCCAGGAAACACACTTTAGTGATGACAAACTGCCTGTACTCAGGAACAAGTTCTTTCCTATGACATACCGTTCTACTTACCCAGTGGCTAAGGCACTGGGATTCTCTATCCTACTGTCAGGGAGGATGCCTTGGACATGCCTTGATAGTTACAGATCCTGGTGGTAATTTTCTGTTCCTGAAGGGCATGGTTGGCCGTGTCAAGGTGACATTGGCAAACTTCTATGTCCCCAATAGTCAGCAGGACCTTTTCATATGTCAGCACATTGAAAAATTCCTTGAGTTTGCTGAAGGCCAACTTATTCTTGGAGGAGATTTTAATACCCCTCTAATCCCATCTGAAGATACCTCTTCAGGGTCTTCCTCGATCCCTCCTGGCTCCCGCAAATGTATTGCAAAATCCCTCCACAATGCATAATTAGTAGATGTTTGCCATCTTTTTCACTCTGCGTACTAATCTTTACAGTCTACTCTCCACCTCATAAATTAAAGTCACGTATAGACTACTTTCTGATTCCACATGTCCAATTACATGCGGTCCGCGACACCTCCATAGTTTCCATTACTTGGTCGGATCACATTCCTGTGATCTTGTCCTATGCTCTCACTGATGTTTTTACGGCAAAGAGTAGACCATGGTGGCTGAATGAGAGCCCCCTACAAGACCAGGAAGTGCTGACAGATATTACTAAAGAATTGGGCCATTATTTCCAAACTAACGACACCTCAGACTGTGACACAGGAAGCCCACAAGGCGGTAATACGTGGAGTGCTCATCAAACACGGATCTCGGCTCAAACAGCAACGTGTGCTACAAATAACATCCCTTTTAAAAGACTTGCAAGCTGTTGTAGCCCATCATAAACATGCCCTGTCACAACCTCTGGAAAGGGAACTTATGCCCCTATGTACACAAATCATAGACATACTATCTTTTAAAGCAAAGGTGGCACTACATGTCTGACGTAAAAGGTCCTACGAATTTAGCAATAAATGCTGGCCCAATCCTTATGATCCCAGAAAATAGCATCTTATATAACACACATTATATCCTCTACTGGTCATAAAATCACCCTTCCTAAACACATTACAGGAGAATTTAGGTCATTCTATGAATCTCTCTATAATATACAGACATTGACCCCCTCCCAGGACTACATATCGGATTACATATCTTCTTCTCAGATGCCCGACAATGCAGGTGACCTCCTCGAAGACCCCATTACATTGTCTGAACTCCAATCGGCTATAGAGGCACCTAAACCAGGGAAAGCACCAGGACAAGACGGCTTCATGATCCAATATTACAAAACCCCACTACCATCTTTATATGGACAAATTATTTAATGATAACAATTTGTCTCCATTTTTGTGTCCACAGAAAAAATAAATAAATAAAATAATTTAACTATATGGGTACGGGAAAGTCTTTTTATGAGACTCCCATTCAATCCCCCCAAAGTTTTCACAACTCTTTGACCTGAATTTCCCCCACTTCTGAAAACAGTCAGGAATCTCCTACATACATGGCACACTGTACTACATTCGTGGTTTGCCACTGTAATATACTTAAAATTAGTATTCTCCCTAAATTTCTATACCTCTTCCATGCTTTACCAATCTATATCCCCTCTAGTTACTTTAAACTGACGCAATCAATGTTTATAGATTCAGCTTCGAAATTCCTTACAATCAATACTGCCTCCCAGTGATTTTGATAAACCTCTCTAACCCTTAAAGAGCACTGTGACCGGAGTCTGCACATACTCTCCCTCACCTACAACTTGTTGATCACACCCCCAGAAAGAGATCAACTCCCAGGTTTAATCAATTGGGAACATGATTTAGACCGGCAATTCAACCCGAACCAAAGACATCATATTCTTTGGTTCATACACAAATCTTCCATGTGTACGAGAATACAGGAGACCAATTTCAAATCTTACCCCATCACAATTACACAAATTGTTTCCCTCAACGTCAGACTGTTGCTGGCAATGTCAGGAGGAACGAGGAACACTCTTATGCCCCGTACACACGATCAGGCTTTTGCCCAGTCAAACTAACATCGGAATCTCAACGGAATTCCATCGGAGTAAAATAAAACATGTTCTCTATCTAAACTCAGATGGAATTCCTCGGAAAAAAGGCTGATGGGACATACACATGGTCGGAATTTCAGATGGAAAAAGTCTGTCTGACTTTTTCCATCGGATTTTCCGATCATGTGTACGGGGCTTTACACATTTTCTGGTCATGCCCTAAACTCGCAAACTTTTTCAAAATGGTTCGTCAAGTCATACAGAAGTTTACGTAACGTCCTATTCTGAACAATCCAGCCTTCTTTATCCTTTATGTCTCTGTCATCCCGGAGAAAATCTATAAGAAATCTGTTATCTGCTATATCCTTGACGCTGTCAAAGCATATATCCCCCTTTGCTGGAAATCTCCACGACCGCCGATCATTGGCCTCTGGATTCAAAAAGTAGAGGACATCAACAAAATGGAAGACCTTGTTCTTTCACCCAGGCACCAACATGACCAATACTCCAAAACTTGGACTTTATGGAACTTGTTTGTCTTCTCTGATGAGGGACAGGCTCTCCTGGACAGTGATACTGCTGATTAAATTGCTCTTGATTCTCTCATATGAGACGTAATTACTGAACATTATATTACCTGGACACTGCGGACCTATGCCCATAGTTTCCCTCCCCGTTGTTTCCCATTAACCTCCCCCCTTGTTTTGTCTTATTTCCATTCAATTACTCTTTTCACTACCCTTAATCCTTTCTTCCTCTAATTCTACTCCCTTCTCTGACGGATATTTTTCTCTGCTCTTTTTGATTAAGAAAAAAGAAAATTTGAAAGAGGCGAGATTCATTGAATATTTCCTTATTCAGGCATTCCGTAAGCAGGCATACTCTCATCAGGATATGGATAAATATATTGTATCTGGTTGGGTTGTAGGCCAAGCCTGCATTGTGCAGTCTGGACTCAAGTGATATTCAGGGTTTTTGTCTTCATTCTCCTCTGTGATGTTATCTTTTGATGTACCGTGTTATACTTTATATGCTTTTGTATCTTTCATACAGTAATTTTGTGAATCTTGTTTTTTCATTGTCTGCCAAGGAATGGGAATGGGAAAGGGGGAAGAGTCCTCGATTTCTAGGAAGCCCCACTTTGGTTAGAAGTAAGGGGAAAAAATCGGGGACAGAGATAACATAAATCTTACAGGTTCTATCCTTCTTCTTTTCTATTAATACAAGATGTTTATGTGTGACAAAGTTGTCTTGTTTTTTTTCAGTCCGTGATGGTAGTCAGTTGTTTAGATTTATTTGATTATTAGCATTTTATATATATATATATATATATATATATATATATATATATATATATATATATATATATATATATATATATATATATATATATATTGTTACTATTGTTAAGGAATAAAGTATTAATGATTTTTTTTTTACAGACCGCATACAACCTATAGTAACCATTTTTTTCTTAGTATAAATTAAATAACATATGCAACTGTTTGTTTCTCTATCTTAGTTACCTGTAACTTATAAACTACTGTAAATCAAACTGACATAACTGCTTTACATAACCCTTTACATAAGTGGTGTGCAGAAGGACATCAACATCAGAAGAACATACCAGGTTCTACTTTTTTCAGCTAAGTAGCAATAAATTAACTTACTGTGCGAAAAGGGTGAAACGATTTTGGTGTACACAGCACTCATTGGAATGATTTGCAATGGTAGGTTCACAACATGGAATAAAATATCTAATAAACTGTTATACAGTGCTAGATGTAACTAATAAAGTGTGTGTATGCACATAAAGTATAGATAGCTAGACAAATGTTCTTTTGGACCCTGATGCCTCCCCTGCACGGCAACTCTGAGTGAGGACACTGCATCATCAGTCTCTGCTTCACCTGGCTTTCCTAGTCAGGAACCTGAGTATATACTGTAAAGTGACCACAGGATCCTCTTATTTAATAAGCTAAGTGAACATTCTCTTTGCTAACTAAACAGTCTCTATTCCATTGGACTGCATTGGGGCACAATGGAATAGAGTCACAATGCATAGACAAGGCATTTTGCCTTATGTTCTATTTTTTCAGTTTACACAAATGCACTGTGTTGGTGTGCAATGAAAAGGATGCATAGGACATGTTGCATTTTGGTGCAGCATGGTCCAATGCATTGTAATGCAAAACAATGTGCTACCATGCAACAAGCGAGACTAAAGCAAGCACTATAAGGCATTCAAACAATGTGGTGCATTGCAGTGCACTCCAGGGCGCACATTATCCACACCTTAACGTGGTTATAAACTTACATTTTTTACTTGTACCTATAGGTAAGCCTATAATAAGGCTTACCTATAAGAATTGTAAATATCAGCTGTATTCAGCTGATGACATCACTGGTGTGTGCGCTGAAAAAATGGCCACCCAGGTCATTCCTTCGGAATCCTGTGCCGTAAACAGCTGCTCCCCTGCACATGCGTGGGAGTGACGTCATGGAAGACAGGTGAAGATGGAAGCGGCCATGAGCAAAGAGATCGCATCGCTGGAATGCTTCGTGTTCTGGTAAGTTTCACATAATGTGCTAGTTTGTGATGCATACTAGCACATTATGCCTTTACCTTGCAGGCATGAAAAAAAGGCACCCAGCAGTTTACAATCGCTTTAATGCACACCTGCAGCTGTAAATGAGCCATTAGTAAATAACCACAATGTCTTATCTAGTGGATCAACAGGGTTTTTCATAAGCTTCAATCTGTCAGAACAGGGAGCATGTGAATCAATGAGGATGTTCTGTGCTGTTAACAGGCAAGAGCCTAGAAATAGAAACCCATCAGTGTTTGTTGCTTTAAATTGCATTGGTCATATACCTTGCATTGGTTAAAAAAAAAAAAAAAAAATTGTAGCTTACGTATCTGAAAACACTGCTCTAAACCTAATACCTGGTGATAAGTTTGTGTGTATCATGTTACACATGCATTGTCTGTTTGTTTGCTTTTAAATTATTTTGTTCCTACCTTACTCTTTAGCTAAGAGATGCTTTATGAAGTTAGTCTCACCCTTAATTTTTTAGCCTCCATTCACCACATGTGCTGTGTTCTGCTGCTCCAATCATCCAAATTTGGAAAGAGTATGGCACAACTGCAAACCTACCAAGACATGGCTGTCCACCTAAACTAACAGGCCGGGTAAAGAGAGCATTAATCAGGGAAGCAGACAAGAGGCCCGTTGTAACTCTGGAGGAGCTGCAGAGATCCACAGCTCAGGTGGGAGAATCTGTCCACAGGGCAACTATTAGTCGTGCATTCCACAAATCTGGCCTTTATGGAAGAGTGGCAAGAAGAAAGCCATTGTTGAAAGAAACCCATAAGAAGTCCAGTTTGCAGTTTGCGAACAGCCATGTGGGGGACACAGCAAACATGGCCTAAAAGCAAAACTCTATGTGTGGCGGAAAACTAACACAGCACATCACCCTGAACACACCATCCCCACCATGAAACATGGTGGTGGCAGCATTATGTTTCAGGGTTGCTTTTCAGAGACAGGGAAGCTGGTCAGAATTGATGGAGAGCCAAATACAGGGCAATTTTAGAAGAAAACCTGTTAGAGTCTGCAAAAGACTTAAGACTGGGGCAGAGGCAGGGGTGGATTCAGGGGGGGGGGGCAATTGCCCGCCCCCCCGAAAATATTTGACTCCAAGACTTTCTCCCTCCGCTACCTATTTACGTTTGGCGAGGCATCGTCTAAATGCAGCGGCAGGGACTTCATTTCTGCTTCCCCTGCTCCTCGCGGCTCTCAGGTGGCTTATTCAGTGTGCCCCATCAGTTAATTTAGAGGGGCCCAGGCAGTGGTTTCTTTATGGGGGGTACAGAACGCGGTGATACTGGGGTCGCCGCTACACACTGTGTAGTATTATTGGCAGAGCTGCAGCAGAGCGGTGCGTGCGTGCATCCACCTGACTACTGGCTTTCTAAGCAGTTACAGTACTTCCCTGTCAGGCGGAGTGATCTGCACCCGACAGGAGCTTCCTAGTCCAGGCTGGTGTGACATCAGAATTCAGAGGCCGGGAGCGCGAGATTGAAGATAAGATGCTGCCGAGTCCGACCTGTAGCCAGAGCCTGTCTGAAAGTGAGTGATGAGCTTTAACTCCTTAACACAACAGTGCCTTAGCTGTGTGGCACTGTGAACTGCTGAAGTTCTTAACACTTGGAGGGGGGGGGGGAGGGGGGGTTAATTCAGTTACAATGGTAATTGTAATATGCAATAGTAATATTAACCCCTTTGTGCTGCATTAGTGGCAGTGGCACCATCAGTGTTAATTAACCCCTTTTTGTTATGCTGCAGCATTAAGGGTTTGAAAAAACACTGCTACTAATGCAGCACAAAGGGGTTAATTAATTGCCATTGGTCACTAATGCGTCAGTGAGTACATTAACCCCCTCCATGCTGCATATTACAATTAACAATCATCATGAGCCACAGCACCTGTATTGTGCGATTATTATGATGATATAGAATATGACAGTCAAATTCATCTTTAGGCCTCATTCACACAGGGGTCGTGCTGCAGACATGCGTCTAACATGCGGGCTGTCTTTTACTGGCTTGAGGATGAATAAAGTGTGGGACATACTAAAAGGAATGACAGAAAGGAATGTCTCATAAAGTGTTGCACATATCCCTGTGCCGGTATCCCATTTATTTCTACTGACACACACAGCTATTATGTCCCAATATGTTGTGTGTGGGTCCCAGAATGCATGCAAGGTGCCTTTAGGGACCCGCACCAACATGTCATATTGGGACATAGCGGCTGTGTCCGTGAAGCCATGTGTCAGAATACAAATAAATGGGATGCCGGTGTCTTGTCGAGCTATTTCCCCTATCGATATAGTTCCCTGCTTGACAGACTAAGCCAACCTGATCAGCTGTACACGGCGCATGCACGGCATCCAGGCTCATTCCTTAACATCCTAGTGGACTTGAATGGTTGTTAAAAAAAGAGCCAAGAGGCTGAGCGAGCTCAGCGAGCCGTTCGAGCGAAGCGAGGATGTGAGGCCGACTGGCCACTTCCAGCGAATTCCACGTCGCCCTGGACCTGTTGCTACAGCTGATCAGGTTTGGTGATTTCCGTAGGCTCGGATTGCGCAGTCAAGGGGGGAACCATACCGATAGGAGGAACCATATCGGCATATCACCAGCATGGGGATGCATCTAACACTTTAAAAGAGTATCACTGTTTTAAACAAGGTTAGGACTGTATGATAAGTTAAATACATATATTTTTAATACAAATGTGTTCTGCAAGCAACACCTTATTTTCTGGCAGTGCCCCTCCCGAGACTAGACTTTGGATCCGCCCCTAGGCAGAGGTTCACCTTCCAGCAGGACAACAACCCTAAACATACAGCCAGAGCTACAATAGAATGGTTTAGATCAAAGCATATTCATAAATCCAATTGCAAATCTGTGGCAAGACTTTAAAATTTCTGTTCACATACGCGCTACATCCAATCTCACAGAGCTTGAGCTATTTTGCAAGGAAGAACGGGCAAAAACTTCACTCTCTAGATGTGCAAAACTGGTAGACACATCCCCAAAAAGACGTGCAGCTGTAATTGCAGCGAAAGGTGGTTCTCCAAAGTATTGACTCAGGGGGGTTAAATACAAATGCACACCACACTTTTCACATATTTATTCATAAAAAACCTTGAAAACCATTTATCATTTTCCTTCCACTTCACAATTATGTGCCACTTTGTGTTGGTCTATCACATAAAATCCCAATAAAATACATTTAAGTTTTCGGTTGTAACATGAAAAAATTTGGAAAATTTTAAAGGGTGTGAATACTTTTTCAAGGCACTGTATAGGGGATTGGTCCTTGTACATGCCCCCCACAAAATCGAATGTGACAGAGAGGCTACACATGGCTCCTGGAGCACGATTGCCAACCCTGTAACCTCTGAAACTCTACCGGTGGTGATATTGCTAATGCACATAGGGTGATTAGGGTACATCCAGCACAATCCGTGCGCATGCCTATGATAATAGTACTTTTGTCTTACCTGTAAAATCCTTTTCTGGAATACATTACAGGACACATGACAGTATTCAGAAATATAGGGTTATGCTGCTGCCTTTAGGAGATCGAATACTGGCAAAAAATCTGTAAGACAGCTCATTATAACCTGTCAGCAAACCAAGTTTGTAGCAAGCGATAGGAGTGGATCATATAAACAGAGGCACATAACATAAACCTATCTCACATACTGTGAATCCACACTTTTAAAGGGGAAGACTGGGTTCTTCATTCCTTCGGAATATTGGCTCTAGTGATTTAGTTGACATGGGGCAAAAGGTCAAGCAGTGCATTATGGGTTGATCCTAATTCCTGACACAGACCTGCGATCCAATCGGACAGTGCAAATACTGTCAATCTGTCTCAAACCTGAGGTTGGGGTGAACCTAAATCTCATCCGTAGTCATCATGGAAGCCTTGACAGTACTGTATATTGTTGTGAGAAAATGTAGCGCCCAAAATAAAAAATTAAATAAATAAGCCCTTAACAGGATATAAATAAAGTAAACCTGACAGTCAAATGATCTGCATCACCGG
This sequence comes from Rana temporaria, assembly GCF_905171775.1. Classification (NCBI taxonomy): domain Eukaryota; kingdom Metazoa; phylum Chordata; class Amphibia; order Anura; family Ranidae; genus Rana; species Rana temporaria. Next base: position 197,577,812 of record NC_053492.1, read on the forward strand.
CTGCTCTAGTACCGAGATATGTGAACTTGTGAGGTAAAAACAACCACATAAACAATAGACTAGAATACCACAGATATAGGCCTATATAATGGTGCCAAAAATTGGTGCCAAAAAAATATATATATAATGATGCAATCAATTATACGTGAAAATGATGTCTGTATGAGATCAGGACACTTGGTCCCTCCCAGACAATCACTGTAAAACGGTGGATAGTGAACAAGGATAACGTTCAAGTGATCTAAAAATGAAAACCCTTACTAAATATATGAACCATACGTGATAATAAGTTTCAAATAAAGGTGTAGATACACCTTAAATATATAAATGACTGAATACGTCAGTGAGCGTAACACCATAACAGTGTACAGGAAAAGTCCTTGAAAGCACACATAAGTTCTTCAAATGTTGGAATGGAGCCAAAATCTTCAAAACACATAACACTCTTCACACATGGGCATCGATTAAAGGGTGGGTACTCTTACCAGAAAAGGTGGACCCTCAGCCTCACCGTATGGTGGGAGGGTCGTGAAAGCTTGTACAGACTGGCGTCTGGATCTGGGAGTCTCCCCTTAAGATGGTCAGAACCAAAAGTAGCCTCAGGTGGTCTTGATTGTCCAGGATAGAGTGTTGTGGCAGGAATCAGCCCATCAGAAGTGCTCCAGACATCCCAATTGGTATGCAAAGGAAAAAAATATAGAGGTGCTCCTCATAGTGTAAAAAAGTTTTTTATTTCTAAAAAATTCCAAATTGCACCCATATGGCAAAACTCAAAAGTAAAATAGTGAAAAGGCTTGCAAAGCCACACTAAGGTAAAAAACAAACAGCAAGCTAAAAAAATCTGATAAAAAAACACAGCAAACTGAAAAAATAGCAGCAAGTACTCACACCTTGGATAAGTATGGGAGAGTTTCCAATAAGTCAGCAGTGGAGTTACAATGTGATTGACCCACCAGTGAAGCCTTCCTTTTTTCCCCTATCCAAAGGCTTTCATCCCTGCAGGAAATGTAGGGTATGCCTGAATAACACACAGGAACGCAAGAAAGTATTTTCTTTTAAGTCCACTGTTACAGGGATGACATATCCTATGAAACAGTTTTTTACATGTGCATCCACGCACATAGTATATTTGATCACCTGCCCTTGTGGAAAACAGTACGTTGGTCGGACCATACGGAGCTTTTACACAAGGGCAGGTGAGCATGTTGCGAAGATCCTTAAGGGATGCGACAAATATACAGTACCAAGACATTACCTTGAGGTACATAATAAAAAATTGGAGGGTACCACCTTTGCCATCATTGATAAATTTGTTCCCCACTGGAGAGGCGAGCCTTCTACCAGAGGGGTCTCTAAATTAGAGGTCTTCTGGATCTATACGCTCAAAAGTTACGCGCCATTCGGACTTAACGTCGAATGGGACGTAAATGCGTTTATAAACCAGTCCTGATTAGGACAATCATTAAGTCACTCATTCATATATCAGAGTTGTTTTAACCATTTTATTTGATGTCTTGCCCTTACATTAGATGTATATACATTATGTGTAGTTCCAGCACATGTATTTACCTTATTGGACTACTCTGCCTATATGTATATGTTTGCTTCTCTGTTTATGGATGTATATGCATGGAAAAGACTGCTAGATGTTTTGTTTAATCCATCTCTGTGTTAGCCAATTCCAACCCTTATGGTGTTATATATATTTAAATTGTGATTTATGGATTCACTTTACTTTCTAGCCTGTGAGGATGACCTGGAATGATCCTTTTTTCCCCCTTATGGAGTAAATGTCTTCCGTTAGCACACGAATGATTTACTATATTTTCTGCAGGTTACACTGTTTGAAAAACGACTTCCTGGAACGCATATTGAAGCGCAGCGCTGACGTGCTTGATGCTTCTCACAGCATGGGAAATCTGATGAGTGATGCTGATGGTTTGACACACCTCCATCTCTGTACCATTTTCATTGGTGGAGAGGGGAGAGACCTGGAAACCCACACAGTCTGTGAATTAACCTGGAACGCAGTGCTGACGTTCTGACGTCATTGCGCTTTGCGTATACAGATATCCATTGGCTCACCCAGTTGGGAACGTCCTCCTATCCGCTGGCAGGATAGTGAAAGACATCCTTTCAGCCCTATCAGCGTTTGCCTATGACCACTTCCGGTCCCTGCAACGCATAATGAGACTTTGTTAATATGTATGGAACGCACGCCATCGCAGCGAGGCGGACCAGGTGTTGGCGGTCACGGATCTGTATTAACAGGTATTTATTACAGTGGAGTTGATAGACTGTCAGAACCCCAGTTGAAGTCCTATAGTGACGAAACCGGTAGGGTGATAGTTCTATTGTAACTCCACTGCTGACTTATTGGAAACTCTCCCATACTTATCCAAGGTGGGAGTACTTGCTGCTATTTTTTCAGTTTGCTGTGGTTTTTTATCTGATTTTTTTAGCTTGCTGTTTGTTTTTTTACCTTAGTGTGGCTTTGCAAGCCTTTTCACTATTTTACTTTTGAGTTTTGCCATATGGGTGCAATTTGGAATTTTTTAGAAATAAAAAACTTTTTTACACTATGAGGAGCACCTCTATATTTTTTTCCTTTGCATACCAATTGGGATGTCTGGAGCACTTCTGATGGGCTGATTCCTGCCACAACACTCTATCCTGGACAATCAAGACCACCTGAGGCTACTTTTGGTTCTGACCATCTTAAGGGGAGACTCCCAGATCCAGACGCCAGTCTGTACAAGCTTTCACGACCCTCCCACCATACGGTGAGGCTGAGGGTCCACCTTTTCTGGTAAGAGTACCCACCCTTTAATCGATGCCCATGTGTGAAGAGTGTTATGTGTTTTGAAGATTTTGGCTCCATTCCAACATTTGAAGAACTTATGTGTGCTTTCAAGGACTTTTCCTGTACACTGTTATGGTGTTACGCTCACTGACGTATTCAGTCATTTATATATTTAAGGTGTATCTACACCTTTATTTGAAACTTATTATCACGTATGGTTCATATATTTAGTAAGGGTTTTCATTTTTAGATCACTTGAACGTTATCCTTGTTCACTATCCACCGTTTTACAGTGATTGTCTGGAAGGGACCAAGTGTCCTGATCTCATACAGACATCATTTTCACGTATAATTGATTGCATCATTATATATATATTTTTTTGGCACCATTATATAGGCCTATATCTGTGGTATTCTAGTCTATTGTTTATGTGGTTGTTTTTACCTCACAAGTTCACATATCTCGGTACTAGAGCAGCCGGTGATGCAGATCATTTGACTGTCAGGTTTACTTTATTTATATCCTGTTAAGGGCTTATTTATTTAATTTTTTATTTTGGGCGCTACATTTTCTCACAACATTTTCACCTAGTATCCACTTTGGTATGTTGGCAGCCTGACTCACGACACCTAGTGGTTTGCGCAATATTATTTTATTAGTACTGTATATTGTTTCTATCAAAGCTGCAGGTTTATAAAGCTTAAAACCAACTTTTGATACTTCATGATCATATCAAAGCTATATTATGCTATTTAGAATGGCTTCTCCCATCTAATAACTACATTTATAACGTGCAAATGTCAGTTAACACTTTTGGAGAATATGTTTGTGATTATCTGATGTCAATGTTGGATCTGTGGTTTGGGACAACAAAATTGATCATACAGAATATTTTCTTGTGCAAATATTTTTATTTAGGACAAAGAAAGATAGGATACATGGAAGATATCACATTCAAATGCAGTGTATTGAAAATAATGGAGTACAATCAATCATAAAATAAATGGGTCTGGGAGCAACCATATCAACAGAGAAGCGTAATAAGGCGACCACATCAAAAACATCAAAAACAATGTCCCTTCAACTCCTTAGACAGCAGGAGCCTATATCATAGAGTGAACTGGAGTAACTATAAACATCGCTATTAAGTGACACAAAAATACCAGTCTGGCATTAGGATTAGGATGGGGGAAAAGATTCCAGTGGGATCTCCCAGACCAAAAATGTCTGAGAGGGCAGGCAACAGTGTGGTTATTATACAGAAACTTTTTGATCTGGCAGAGCAAAGATGACACGAATTTGACACAAATTTGCTTTATTACACAAACACAGGTTTACAAGGAGAAAGTGTGATCACATAATCCATTTATGTTTTATGCCTAAGTCCAGGTGCATGATATATACATCTATAGCTAGGTCACAAAACATTACTAAATGCTCAGAAGTGTCTTATTGTCATATTACCAACACTTTGGAATGCTCTGTAACGCAAGAAAGGTTAAATATTAACTCTAATTAAGGTTGCAGAATATATATCTAATACTTCCTTGTCTCCACACCTTATTTTATAAATACAGTGCCTTAAAAAAAGTATTCACACCCTTTGAATTTTCCACATTTTCCACATTTTTTCATGTTACAACCAAAAACGTAAATGGGTTTTATTGGGATTTCATGTGATAGAACAACACACAGTGGCTCATAATTGTAAAGTGGAAGGAAAAAGATAAATGGTTTTCAACTTTTTTTTTACAAATAAATCTGTGAAAAGTGTGGTGTACATTTGTATTCAGCCCCCCTGAGTCAATACATTGTAGAACCACCTTTTGCTACAATTACATCTGCAAGTCTTTTTGGGGATGTCTCTACCAGCTTTGTACATCTAGAGTGACATGTTTGCCCATTCTTTACAAAATAGCTCAAGCTCTGTCAGATTGAATGGACAGCGTCTGTGAACAGCAATTTTCAAGTCTTGCCACAGATTCTGAATGGGATTTAGGTCTGGACTTTGACTGGGCCATTCTAACACATGAATATGCTTTGATATAAACCATTTCATTGTAGCTCTGGCTGTATGTTTAGGGTCGTTGTCCTGCTGGAAGGTGAACCTCCGCCCCAGTCTTAAGTCTTTTGCAGACTCTAAAAGGTTTTCATCTAAGATTAAAAAAAAGGAAGGAAAATACTGCGCCACCACACTCAATAGATGAGCTGCTGACACTAAAATTAGACACATTGTGTAAAGAAAGTGGTAAGGATTTATAAGCAGCGCTAAATAACTAGTGATATATGTAATAATGCAAACATATAAGTGACAGTGCACAATTAAACATACATTAATAACATTGCCTGCAAAGCAAGACTAGTATGCAAAAAAGCTAGACAACATATACATAAACATATTGAGAACCTAAATGTCCATTAACCCTCCTAGCGGTATTCCCGAGTCTGGCTCGGAGTGAGATTTTTATACCCAAATCGGTATCCCGGAGCCAGACTCGGGCTCGCCTCGCTGCAGCCACAGACAAAGTTACTTACCTTGTCCCTGGATCCAGCGATGCCACTGCGCTGTGTGAGCGAATGGGACCTCGCTCGATTCACACAGTGTCCTCCTGTGCCGCCGATCTCCATTCCCTGCAATGTTACGACGCACGGGAGCGGAGAATGGCGCCAAATTCAAAAAAGTAAACAAACACCTTACCTACAGTATACTGTAATCTTATAGATTACAGTACTGTATGTAAAAAATACACCCCCCCCCCCTTGTCCCTAGTGGTCTACCTAGTGCCCTACATGTTCTTTTATATAATAAAAACTGTTCTTTCTGCCTGCAAACTGTAGATTGTCCATAGCAACCAAAAGTGTCCCTTTATGTAAAAAATGGTTTTAGAACAGCTAGAAAACAGCGATAATAAATTATAATCACTTGCAGAATTGTGCGATAGCGATTTGTGGGGAAATTCGTCATAAAAAAATAAAAGTAATGACAGCGACAATTCTGCAACTGAGTACTATTCAGTGATTTTGAGTTGATTACATTATTGAATGATTTTTATTATAATTATATTATTACTTGTTATAATTATTTATAATTATTTATTATATTATAATTTATAATTTTGTTTTTAAAAAAAATTCATACCCGGGATGCCTACTAGACTCTTGTTTGGTCAGATTTAAGTAAGTTATTCCTAAGAATTACAGGCCTACAGTATAAAACACCAAATTTCCTTGCAAATAATGGTACCGCTTTCAGCACCTTTTTTCTGAAAGAATCATACCGCCAGGGAGGTTAAACTGCATCAAGTGACACTCAGATGAGTCCAAAGTGAAAAAAAAGTATTTTTTCAAACGTAGGTGAATATTCGGACTTCCAGCCAAGAACGATCGACAGAGGTGTGTGCTCAATTCAGCAAGGAATCAATATTCACCATCAGTGAAGGTAATAGGGTACTCTTACAAGCAAGCAAGCAAAGAGCCAAACAAGAAAAACTGATGGGGTCTTTAACATCACAGGAACCAGCATGTGGATTGTACAGCAGTGCAGATTTGACAATCAAGCTTTCAGGGACCAACACCAAGAAAGCATATTAGGTTTACTTGCTTGTGGTCTTAAATTTTATGGAAGCAGTTTTTATTGTTTTTTTTTACATACGCCATATGATTTGGTGATTGCTGTATATGATAAGCAATATTTACTTATTCAAGCATTCATTCATTCAATTTTTTTTTTTAAACAAACCTTTTGCTGTTATGCCACCTGATAATCCTATTTTTAAACTGTCTGTGTAAAGTATATATTTCTACCTATATTGTGATTTAACTGCAACCATTTTTTAATTTCATTTTCAATTTCTTTATTGAATTTCTATATATCTAATAAAATACAAAAACCGAGAAACACTTCTCGGCATTACATCTCATAATGCATAAATAGTACATGTATAATATATAATACCACTCCCCCCTCCCCAACCTGCCTCAACCCCCGCCGCAGTTACTTTTACCTAATCTCTCCTTATCTCTTTTCTCCTTCCTTTCATTATGCTCCCATTCGTTCTGCAAATCTTATTGTATGCTTGCTTATACCTTATCCAATCTCTCCATTTCACTTCAAACCCATCCAATCCCTCCTCACCACTAAACCTTGGGTACTCTAGATTGTAAATTGAATTTACTTTGTTACACCAAGTCCTCGTTGTGGGACTTTCGGGATCTTGCCACTGTCTAGGTATTAAACTTTTGGCTGAATTTAATAACTGAGGTGTTCTCATATACAGTTTAGTTGGCATTCTGACCCCATGAAACAAGCACCCACATGGGTCCTCTGGTATCTCTATACTATTTATCTCCTTGATTATTTGCCGTACCTCTCTCCAATATTTAAACATTTTTGGGCAGGTCCACCAGATATGGGTCATGGTTCCTATTTCCGTACACCCCCGCCAACATAGCTGCGAGGTCCCACTTTGGCATTTGTGTGCCTTATCTGGGATTATGTGCCAGCGTGTCAAGCATTTGTAATTTATTTTAATCTTGTTGTTATCTACTGACGTAGTATGTGCCATACTCAATATTTTCCTGACCTCTAAGTCCATATTATTTTCCCAAGTGTGACTTTTCTAAAAGTGTTTTTCAATTTTACCCATCTTTTTTCTATTATTTTTTGCCTATTCTATCACCCGTGAGAGTAGAATAGCGTTATAGTAATTTTTAAGAGGCCGCATTGTTCCTTTTCCCTAATAAACCTCAGAAGTAGCGTTTGTAGTGTTTTGAAATATACCTGTGGGAGAGAGATTGGAAGCATTTGCATCTTATACATGATCTTAGGTAAAATTACCATTTTAAAAATGTTAATCCTTCCAATCCAGGACACCTGTCTTGATGTAATTTTATTTAGTTCTAATTTAATATCGTTCAATTAATGATCGAATTTGTGAAGAATATTTTCAATTTTGTGCATCTAATTATTTTTTTATTGTTTTTATTGTTTAAACCTTAACAAAAAGGGTTTCAAACCAGTTTTTTCTATTGAACAAATTGCTCATAATTCATATGCTCTGATGATGAGTCTATACTGAAATGCTACAGGAAAGTAGAAAGAAATTATGTTAAAGGGGTTGTAAAGGTTCATTTTTTTATTTTCTAAATAGGTTCCTTTAAGCTAGTGCATTGTTGGTTCACTTACATTTTCCTTCGATTTCCCTTCTAAATGTTTTTTTTCTTTGTCTGAATTTCTCACTTCCTGTTTCTCCTCAGTAAGCTTGCCCCCATCATCTGGCTGGGGGTTAGTTAGCCAGAACAGCTTACTGAGGAGGAACAGGAAGTGAGAAATTCAGACAAAGAAAACAAAGAAACAAAAATCTAGAAGGGAAATCGAAGGAAAAGGTTAGGGAACCAACAATGCACTAGCTTAAAGGAACCCATTTAGAAAATAAAAAACAAACCTTTACAACCCCTTTAAAACATGGTTACAGAATTGTTTAACCATATTGAAATGATACATATGTTTGGGCTATATATGAGAGATGTGGCTGCCCATTTTCAACGCTTGGGTAGATTTATAGTTATAAATCCTATACAATTGACAAAATAATTAGGGGGTATATTTATAAATCCTAGGGCACTTGTTTTAAATTACAGTGATTAGTGATGTAGTGAATGGTTGGATAATATCATAATTACTAAATCCCTATAAGATTGTTGAATTTAAATTTACTTCAATAATTACATGAACATACATACAAAACGTCTGAACTCTTAGGCCCCGTACACACACGACCGAACATGTCTGCTGAAACTGGTCCGCGGACCAGTTTCAGCAGACATGTTCGGTCGTGTGTAGGCCCGAGCGGACAGGATTCCAGCGTACATTTGCCCGCCGGGCCTTTTTCCAGCGGGCAAATATTTCTGAACATGTTTTAAAACAGCCCGCTGGAATCCTGCCCGTCGGACATGTTCGGTCGTCTGTACAGACCTACCGTACATGTCCGAGCGGCCGCCATCCCTTGCATGCGTCGAATGACTTCGACACATGCGTGGAAGCATTGAACTGGCAGGGCCGTGCACGTTGCCGCGTCATCGTCGCGGCGACGGCGCGGCCACGCCCCGCGTATTGTTTACGCGCGGATTTCTCTATGATGGTGAGTACAGCCATCATACAGAAATCCCCGGGCAGACATGTACGGTGAAAACGGTCCGGCGGACCGGTTTCATCGTACATGTTTGCTCGTCTGTACGAGGCCTAAGTGATACTCTTTTTAGTTTAATAAAGGTTATCACTTAAATTCCAAACTTTTGCATGAACATTTTTAGAAAACTGTTCAATATATTATTTACAGTGCTCAAATGTATTTATTCATGTTACTCACGCGCATGCTAAGATATATAAATGTAAAATATTGATCACAATGTCAATGCCTTTTTGGATTAAATAGAATGTACAGTGGTTTTGTGCATATTCGTTGTCTTTATTATGGTCAAGACTAAAAATATAAACTAAAAAATTATTGAAAAATAAGTCAGGTCAATATGAAATATTAAAATTTTGTAGTCCTCTTTCCAACCATCAGAAAGAGTTATAGTTCCTTTTCATAAATCCTGCTATTTCAGCTTTTAGATAATCCAAACTGCAATGCATGCAATTCATGTTTGCTGTTTCTTTTTAACTGATAGTGCTTTGGAAATCTTTTGTATGTGTTATATACATAGTGGCATGAAAAAGTATATGGACCCCTTGGAATTAACTGGTTTTCTGCAGTAATTTGCTGTAAAACGTGATCTGATCCCCATCTAAAGCAAGCTAAGGATTATACAATTTTTTACTTTCACTTGTAGTTTGCTCCCCCACAGTCAGCTTAGATAGGGAAATCCAATTGTGTTCTGCTGGTAGGAAGCCTTCCCTGCTGGCAGAACGCTATTAAGTAGATTCAGAGAGATTGGATTAACTTAAGGGCGGCCTAGCCTAGCCTGTTTAGGCTACACCGCCGTAAATTAACTAGGATAGTAGTGATTTTCAATCTACTTACCTGCTAATCTACGGCGGCGTAGCCTCAAACGAGCGGGCGTAAGGGCGCCTAATTCAAATTGGTTGGAGGGGGGCATGTTGTATGGAAATGAGGCTTGACCTCACTTTTTTTGACGTTTTTTGCCACTGCGCATGCGCCGGGTGCCTACATTTCCCAGTGCGCATTGTGGCTAATTACGCGGTACGGGCCTATTGATTTTGACGTGTACGTAAACGACGTTACTCCCGATTCGCGGATGACTTGCGCAAACTACGTAAAAAATTCGAACCTCGTGGTGGGAACGGCGGCCATACTTTAACATTGTTATTCCACTTCATAGGTGGAATAACTTTAGGCCGCCTAAGGCCTTACGGAAACAACGTAATTCGACTGCGGCGGCCGCGCGTACGTTCGTGAATCGGCGTACAAGCTCATTTACATAATCTACGCCGGCCGCAATGGAAGCGCCACCTAGCGGTCAGCCAAAACATTGCAATCTAAGATAGGACGGCGCAAGCCGTCCTATCTTAGATATGTTTAAGTGTATCTCTGTTAGAGAATACACTTAAACATAGGTCGGTGCAGATTCAGAGTTAGGTCGGCTTATCTGAAGATAAGCCGGCCTAACTCTTTCTGAATCTACCTATATGGGTTGATTTACTAAAACTGGTGCACTTAGAATCTGGTGCAGCTGTGCATGTAGCAAATCAGCTTCTATCTTCAGCTTGTTCAATTAAGCTTTGGCAATAAAACCTGTAAGTGGATTAGTTTCTCTGCAGAAGTGAGCAGGATTTTACACTCTCCAGCTTTAGTAAATAAACCCCTATGATCACTACTAGCGGCTATATCCACCAGCAGTGACTGCATGCAATCTGACAGGCTGGTTGTACTAAAGTCAATCAATGGATCAACTTCAATACAATCAGCCTGCCCACAGATGGATCGAATCTCTGCAGGTTCAGCAGGGATTCGATCACTCTATGGCCGGCTTAAGTCACAACAATAGACAAACACAATGTGCTTACGCTGATAACACACAAACAATTCAAATTTCTCATGTCTTTATTGAACACACCCACAAAACATTTACAGCACTGGAGAACAAAGTAAGTGAGCCCATAGACTAATTACTTCAATGAAAGCTAAGTTTGCACACCTGGAGTCCAATTAATGAAATGAGTTTGGAGGTTTGGTTTAGAGCTACATTGTTTGGTAAAAGATACTCAAACATTTTAAAATTGCTGTTTTGGCAGCAAATTTTTATTTAATTTTAGTCATAGTGTTTTGACTAAAATGCCATTTAAGTTTTAGTCTCATTTTAGTCATCTGCAATTGTTTATATTTTAGTCATATTTAGTCGACTAAAATTTCCAGTAGATTTTAGTCGACTAAAAAAATGATGGTCTACTAAAATCAAATGTGTTTAGTTAAGATGCATATTTAATCATTTCTCTAGAATTTCAAAACGTATTATACACTCCTAGAGTAAAAAAAAAAAAAAAAAAAAAACGAATACTGTATCATGTTATTATTTATGGTAAGGTTTGAACAAACTACATAGACACAGATTTAGCCATTATATAACGTCTTTACTCTGTAAAACCAAGTTTTGATACCAAAATATAGCTTTTTTTAAGTTCATGTTACTTTTCTGTTGTTGATTGAGCAAAATAAACCCGAACATATATATATATATATATATATATATATATATATATATATATATATATATATATATATTGTTGGCCCTGAACAAGTAGCCCACCCATACATTGCACAGTCAATTAAATCACTGTAGGCAAACCACAGCAGAACAACCCAGCTCTAGTGAAGAAGACTACCCCATGCTAGAAAGTGACGCTGACACCTAAACTGATGTTCTGCGGTGAGACATTTTTATTATTCTTTTACATGATGACAGTCAATTATCACATGATATGAGATGATTGATATTGGGACTGTCTGCTCTACTGGTGTATGTTTGTTATTTTTCCACTTTATTTGTATCTTGTGTAAAACTATTCCCATAAGATGTCGAACAGGACCCCGTGTATGATCTGGTGCATACCTTGTGGTCCACACGGTGCAGCAGAAGGAGGTAAGAGTGTTAAGAGAATCTTTGATAAAGCAATATTAATAGTCAACGTTTTTAAGTCTTAAATTTCAACACTGACTGAAGATATTGGAGCAGTGTGACCTTACTCTTTTAAATGACTGCCCCAGATGCTGGTCAAGTACTACTAGTACATTCAACATGATTGCAAGACTCCACAAACTGAAAGAGTAGGTCTGCCAAATCGCAAACAACATGTGATGGGACACAGGGACAGCTTGCTCCTTAGTAAAAAAGCTCACATCATTGCATGACCTACTGCTGCCTTTTGCAGAACATACTAGAACCCTCCAGAGTGACACCTGCTCTCTAAATGTTGTATTTTAAAGCATTTAAAAGAGCAGTGCAAATCATTTTCTATAGTGCACTGGCTTTACTTGGCCTGTCATTGAAGGTTTACTGTATCTGTATAATGAGGGTTGAATTAGGGGGAACTTTGAAGGCCTGTAATGTGCAGTGAGTGCTCTGTGCGATCTGAGAAATACTGTAATGCATACAGTGCTCTGGACAATGGTCTGAGGAGGCCTGTAATGCACACAGTGGTCTGGACAATCTGAGGAGGCCTGTAATGCACACAGTACTCTGGATGGTCTGAGGAGGCCTATAATGCACACAGTGCTCTAGACGCTGGTCTGAGGAGGCCTGTAATGCACACATTGATCTGGATGGGTGGAGAAGGCCTGTAATGCTGCACAGTGCTCTAGACGGTGGCCTGTGGTGGCCTGTAATGCACACAGTGCTTTAGATGGTGGTCTGAGGAGGCCTGTAATGCACACAGTGCTCTGGACGCAGGTCTGAGGAGGCCTTTAATGCTGCACAGTGCTCTGGACAGTGGTCTGAGGTGGCCTGTAATGCTGCACAGTAGACATGTGCATTCGTTTTTGTCCGAATGCATTTTCGTCCGAATTTCAGGTATTTTCGTTATCGTTTTAACAAACGATAACGAAAGTGCAGAATCCGAAAACCGAAAGCTCCGACATAAACAAATGCATTTTCGTTGCGACAACAGTTCGATATAGATTGGAAATTCGACATGACGCTGACAATAACAATCTGTGTCTATCGAACCTGCGGTCGAATGTGCCTAACCTTGACTCTATTAGTCCAATATTATTTGACATAGAGAGAAAAGATTCGACTTAGAGAGAAAAGATTTGACACAGAGAGAAAAGATTCAACATTATAGAGACATGAAGATTTGACGAAGTAGCTAAAAACATACGATCGCAGCGAGCAGACATTTTTGGTGAAATGCTCTGCCCATAGGCTATAGAAGAATTCTAATGTTGGTTGACTAGTAATAATAATTAATAAATATAATTATTACTAGTCATACAACATTAGAATTCTACTATAGCTTGTAGGCGGAACATTCGACCGGAAATGTATGTTTGCGGCGCCGTACAGTTTCGCTGCTCCGTCAAATCTTCTTGGAACATTTGACAGACACCATAAGCCTTCAATGACAGATTCAACCTTAATTACTTTGGATTTTCAGACGAATGCATTTTTTAACGAAAAACAAAATGAATAAAAACGAATTTCGGGAGTAACTAAATAAATGTATTTTTCGGACAAAAACAAAATTCTGAAACAAAATATTTCAGTGTGCACATGTCTACTGCACAGTGCTCTTGACAGTGGTCTGAATGGTCCTGTAATGCACACCAAATATTGATTTTATTTAGATCTTTCTTCTGTTCACTCAATTTACATTTTGTAATTTGAGCAAAATAAACATTTCTCTCTCTCTCTCAGGGCTGTGGAAACTAATGATTAATTCTTCGATTAATCGTTAATTTTTTTGATCGATCAAAATTATTTTGATCTGTACTCACCTCTCCGCCGACTTCCGGGTCTTCAGGGAGTCCATCAGAGATCCGGTGACATCACGGATATTGAGCTTCGCTGCCTTGCCCATAGGAAAGGCTGCGGCAGCGGCCTAGTAGCGGTATGCTGACGTCATCATCACCCGCCTGCTTGTGTCATCTGCGGATGGGTCTGCCTGATGTCGTTTCTATTCTGGTAAGAGTAGACAATCTTATATATACAGTGGGGTTATATACGGTGGGGAAGATGTGGGGAGATGTGGACATTACAGTGGGGAGAGATGTGGATATTACAGTGGGGGAGATGTGGGGAGATGTGGACATTACAGTGGGGAGAGATGTGAACATTACAGTGGGGGAGATGTGGACATTACAGTGGGGAGAGATGTGGATATTACAGTGGGGGGGGGGGGGTGTGTGTGGATATTACAGTGGGGGAGATGTGGACATTATAGTGGGGGAGATGTGGACATTACAGGGGGGAGATGTGGTCATTACAGTGGGGGGAGATGTGGTCATTACAGTGGGGGGAGATGTGGATATTACAGTGGTGGGAGATGTGGATATTACAGTGGGGAGAGATGTGGACATTACAGTGGGGAGAGATGTGGACATTACAGTGGGGGAGATGTGGACATTACAGTGGGGAGAGATGTGGATATTACAGTGGAGGGGGGATGTGGTTATTACAGTGGGGGGAAATGTGGATATTATAGGGGGGAAATGTGGATATTACAGTTGGGGAGATGTGGATATTACAGTGGGGGAGATGTGGGGAGATGTGGACATTACAGTGGGGAGAGATGTGGACATTACAGTGGGGGGAGATGTGGACATTACAGTGGGGAGAGATGTGGATATTACAGTGGGGGGGGATGTGGACATTACAGTGGGGGAGATGTGGACATTACAGTGGGGGAGATGTGGACATTACAGGGGGGGATGGTCATTACAGTGGGGGGAGATGTGGTCATTACAGTGGGGGGATATGTGGATATTACAGTGGGGGAGATGTGGATATTACAGTGGGGGGGGATGTGGATATTACAGTGGGGGAGATGTGGACATTACAGTGGGGGAGATGTGGATATTACAGTGGGGGAGATGTGGACATTTCAGGGGGGAGATTTGGTCATTACAGTGGGGGGAGATGTGAATATTACAGTGGGGGGAGATGTGGATATTACAGTGGGGGGAAATGTGGATATTACAGTGGGGGAAATGTGGATATTACAGTTGGGGAGATGTTTGGATATTACAGTGGGGGAGATGTGGGGAAATGTGGACATTACAGTGGGGAGAGATGTGGACATTACAGTGGGGGGAGATGTGGACATTACAGTGGGGAGAGATGTTGATATTACAGTGGGGGGGGGGGGTGTGGACATTACATTGGGGGGAAATGTGGATATTACAGTGGGGGGAAATGTGGATATTACAGTTGGGGAGATGTGGACATTAGAGTGAGGGAGATGTGGACATTACAGTGGGGAGAGATGTGGACATTACAGTGGGGGGAGATGTGGACATTACAGTGGGGAGAGATGTGGATATTACAGTGGGGGGGGGGGGGTGGTGGATATTACAGTGGGGGAGATGTGGACATTACAGTGGGGGAGATGTGGACATTACAGGGGGGGTGGTCATTACAGTGGGGGGAGATGTGGTCATTACAGTGGGGGGAGATGTGGATATTACAGTGGGGGGAGATGTGGATATTACAGTGGGGGAGATGTGGACATTACAGTGGGGGGAAATGTGGATATTACAGTGGGGGGAGATGTGGATATTACAGTGGGGGAGATGTGGATATTACAGTGGGAGAGATGTGGACATTACAGTGGGGGGGGGGGGGGAGATGTGGATATTACAGTGGGGAGATGTGGATATTACCAGGGCTGTTTTTAATGTTGATTGGACCCTGGGCAACAATTTTATTGGGGCCCCCCCCATGCAATTTTGCTCTTCACCTGCTCTAAGACATACAATAAATAGGCAGTGATTGCGATTGGTTGCCAGAGGTTACAGCATATCATTACCACTTACTGACTGGTTGCTAGAGGTTACAGCACACATTACGGCTCACTGATTAGTTGCTAGAGGTTACAGCACATGATTTCTTCTTGTTGATTGGTTGCTAGAGATTACTGTACAGTAAAACTGCTCACTGATTGGTTGCTAAAGGTTACAGCACATCATCTCTTCACAACAGAGGGGCATGATATACATATAAATGCTCCCGTTCTTTACATATTAATTGCTGCCGGCCTCAGCTATTTACACATGAATGCCACCACTATTTACATATGAATGTTCCCATTATTTACATATGAATGCCAGTTATTTACATTTAAACACAGGGTCTGCAGGTGAGTAATCTGTACACAACAATAGGGCAGAGCTGGGCAGCATTAGTAGCAGCACACTGAGATATCAGGACACAGCAAAGGACTAAAACTTAACGGGACAAGGGAATGTAAACTGGGATAGGCCCCAGGGCAATTATAATTTATCAAAATTAGTCGATTAAAAAAAAAAATCGATTAATCGAACACGAAAATTGTAATCAGTAACAGCCCTAATATATACACACACAGTATATATATATATATATCTATATTTGACCAAGAAGGAGAGTGATGGGGTGCTGCGCCAGGTGACTACCTCTTGAAGCTCATCAAGAGAATGCCAAGAGTGTGCAAAGCAGTAATCAAAGCAAAAGGTGGCTACTTTGAAGAACCTAGAATATGAAATATATTTTCAGTTGTTTCATACTTTTTTGTTATGTATAATTCCACATGTGTTAATTCATAGTTTTGACGCCTTCAGTGTGAATCTACAATTTTCATAGTCATGAAAATAAAGAAAACTCTTTGAATGAGAAGGTGTGTCCAAACTTTTGGTCTGTACTGTATATAAAACATATATTTTGTATATACAGCAGATGGGTGTCACTTTTCTGAGGCCTCGTACACATGACCGTTTTCCTCTGCAAAATCCATCAAGAAAAATGCTGGCAGAGCATTTTTGCCGAGAAAAACGGTTGTGTGTATATTTTTCGTCAAGAAAACTGTTGTGGATCTCGACGAGAAAAAAAGGGAACATGCTCTTTTTTTCTCGTCGGGAGTCTCAATTTCCTCGTCGTGTTTCTCGTCGGGCTGGTTTATGACGAGAAACATGTTTGTGTGTATGCTTAGAAACCCGCGCATTCTCAGAATAAAGTATGAGACGGGAGCGCACCTTCGGTAAAAGTAGCGTTCGTAATGGAGATAGGACATTCGTCACGCTGTAACAGACTATAAAGCGCGAATCGTCTCTCACCAAACTTTTACTAACACGCGGTAACACGAGATTAGCAAAAGCAGCCCCAAGAGTGGCGCCAGTGGAATCGAACTTCCCCTTTATAGTGCCGTCGTACGTGTTGTACGTCACCGCGTTTGAGAACGACAAGATTTTGTCTTGACAGTGTGTATGCAAGGAAAGCTTGACAAGATTTCGTCAAGCCTGACAAGAACCTCGTCGAGGAAAATTACGTTTCTTTTACGACAAGATTCTCGGTCATGTGTACGAGGCCTCACAGACTGCAACTCCCAGAAACAGTCACTCAGCTTTGGCTCAGAGCAGTTTTTAATGACAAAAAGTACAGCTTTGCAAAAAAATATATTTACTTGTGTGGATTTTTTTTTTTTAGCCACTGTAGATTAAAATCAATTCAATAAAAGCATTAAACATTATTAAATGATCAGAAATTATATACATTTTTTTATTAATAACACATACAATATATTTCCAACACACCATTTTTTTTTTATTAAATCCATGTATATAAATTAGCTTTTTGCTACAAAGGATATATTTATCAAATGCGTGCTGCAGTGTAATTCTTTTAGTGTATCACACAGGGATTTCTGAATCACGATGCAGAGAGATCTCAATAACTAAACGACAGGCCATTCAAAGCCAGTGACAAATAATATAAACTTGTACTGCAAATACTGTATATGTGCTTTGTAAATTTGCTTGTATTTGCTTTTTTCTTAAAGTAGGGATAAAATCATACCACTGCTTTATAAATCTTTATAAATGGATTCCTAAATTGCACCTTAAGACTGGATTCACACCTATGCATTTATAATGCTTTTTGCATTTTGCAGATTTTCACCACATCCCATTTAAGATGGTTTCCTATGTTCCTATGGGACACGTTCTGTAGCGCAAATCTGCAAAATTCAAAAAGCACTAAAACTGCATAGGTGTGAATCCAGCTTAAACGGCTTTTATGTGGGATAATCACTATCAATAAACAGAAAAACTCTTAGCACTTTTGAAATGTATATTTTAGTAGTAAAGTGAAATAAATGTAATTGCTGTATTCCAAATGCAAAGCTTTTAATTACTTCATGATTGGTCATCAGCACATTTTATAAAATTCACAGGATTCTTTTATAAAAACTGAAACATGTTTTTGCCTTTTTCAACCCTTGAACCTAAAGTTATTTTTAATGTCAAATAAACATGCATATGCATAGTATGGCTTCTAATATGATTAACGTGATTGCTAGAAAGAAATGAAGGCTTTATATTCATGATGACATATGTATTTATGAATTTATCATTTTATTGGCATATAAACACGGGAACATTTCAGAAACATTTTATGGCTGTGTAATTTACTACATTTCCTATTTATATCTTTTTAGTATCTTGAGCAGTGGTGTTCAGTTTACTCAAGTACAGCCCCTGTCAACAACAAGGTGACACAAATAATATTCTCATTTTAATGCTGCAGAAGACTGTGAGATACCGTAGACATTCTAAGGTGCATAGTTGAGGATTGTACACA
Organism: Rana temporaria; assembly: GCF_905171775.1. Lineage (NCBI taxonomy): Eukaryota > Metazoa > Chordata > Amphibia > Anura > Ranidae > Rana > Rana temporaria. The sequence goes on from NC_053492.1 coordinate 197,596,405, forward strand.
TGTTATAGGAGACAGTCAGAGACCATGGCATACTACAGTAGATGGTCAGAGACTGAAAGCTTGCTACAAGACATGGCCAGAAACTATGGCCATACTACAGTAGATGAAAAAGCAAAAGTCAGGAATTAAAAGCATGTTACAGGAGATGGTCAGAGATCTGACATGCTACAGCAGACAGCAAGAGACTGAGATCATTTTAAATTTGACTTTTCGAGATATATGCCATTACAACCACTTCATAAATCAATGACCTCAGATTTGTGATTCTTACATTACCCTTATAAGCAGGGCCGGTGCAAGGATTTCTGCCTACACAAGCGAAGCTCCATTTTGGCGCCCCCCCCAACGGCCACCCACCTCCCTTGCAAAAATATTTCTTTCAATAATTACCCCCCTTCACATATCCCCCCACACAGTAAAGCCCCCCCCTTCACATATCCCCCCACACAGTAATGCCCCCCTTCACATATCCCCCCACACAGTATTGCCCCCCCTTCACATATCCCCCCACACAGTATTACCCCCCTTCACATATCCCCCCACACAGTAATGCCCCCCCCCTTCACACATCCCCCCACACAGTAATGCCCCCCTTCACATATCCCCCCACACAGTAATGCACCCCCCTTCACATATCCCCCCACACAGTAATGCCCCCCCCCCTTCACACATCCCCCCACACAGTAATGCCCCCCTTCACATATCCCCCCACACAGTAATGCACCCCCCTTCACATATCCCCCACACATTATTGCCCCCCATCACATACCCCCCCCCACACAGTATTTCCCCATCACACATCCCCCCCCCCCACACACACACAGCACTACCCCCCCCCCCCCCCACACACACACACACACAGCACTGCCCCCCACACACAGCACTGCCCCCCACACACAGCACTGTCCTCCACACACACACAGCACTGCCCCCCACACACACAGCACTGTCCCCCCACAGCGCTACCCCCCCCCCCCCACAGCGCTGCCCCCCCACACACACACAGCACTGTCCCCCACACACACACAGCACTGTCCCCCACACACACACAGCACTGTCCCCCACACACACACACACAGCACTGTCCCCCACACACAGCACTGTCCCCCACAGCGCTACCCCCCCCCCCCCCCACACACACACACAGCACTACCCCCCCACACACACACAGCACTGTCCCCCACACACAGCACTGTCCCCCACAGCGCTACCCCCCCCCCACACACACACACACACAGCACTACCCCCCCCACACACACACAGCACTGCCCCCCCCACAGCGCTAACCCCCCACCCCCACACACAGCACTGCCCCCCACACACACAGCACTGTCCCCCCACAGCACTGCCCCCCCCCCCCACACAGCACTGTCCCCCACACACACACAGCACTGTCCCCCCACAGCACTGCCCCCCACACACACACAGCACTGTCCCCCACACACACACAGCACTGCCCCCCACACACACAGCACTGTCCCCCCACAGCACTGCCCCCCCACACAGCACTGTCCCCCACACACACACAGCACTGTCCCCCACACACACACAGCACTGTCCCCCACACACACACACAGCACTGTCCCCCACACACACACAGCACTGTCCCCCACACACACACAGCACTGTCCCCCACACACACACAGCACTGTCCCCCCACAGCACTGCCCCCCCCCACACAGCACTGTCCCCCACATACACACAGCACTGTCCCCCACACACACACACAGCACTGTCCCCCACACACACACAGCACTGTCCCCCACACACACACACCGCACTGTCCCCCACACACACACAGCACTGTCCCCCACACACACACACAGCACTGTCCCCCACAGCGCTACCCCCCCACACACACACACACACACAGCACTACCCCCCCACACACACACAGCACTGCCCCCCCCCACCCCCACACACAGCACTGTCCCCCCACAGCACTGCCCCCCCCCCCCACACAGCACTGCCCTCACACACACAGCACTGTCCCCCCACAGCACTGCCCCCCCACACACACAGCACTGCCCCCCCCCCACACACAGCACAGCCCCCCCCCCCCACACACAGCACTGCCCCCCACACCCCATCCATCACATTTCCATATATTTTCCTCCCTTCCCTCTCCACTCCTACCTTTCACAGAGCGGAGAGCAGGAGGCGGGACAATCGTGAACCGAGAGAAGCAACATGTGACGTTCTCCCTCTCTCTGAGTGCCCTGCAGTGCAATCTGGGAGTTGTAGTCACTGCAGAGCACAGGCACCAGAGGGCCAAGTGAAGTCTGTGTGCCTGTGCTCTGTTGGAGAACTACAACTCCCGCCATGCTCTGGGGCTGCCGTCGCCTTCTTTAGGGGAAAGGCTAGGAGGACGGCGCCGCAGCGGTGGAGCCTGCTATTGGACGCAGGCAGACTGAGCCGTGCCTACCACCACTATAGATCGCCGCCGCCGCGGACCGGACTCTGCGGCTGTGTGCAGCGCGCCCGCCGCTTGCGAGTCTGCGGGAGTCCGGACAATAAAAAAAAAAATCATCTTTCCGCCCCATCCCAGGCTGCGGACCTGCCCGCCCCAAGCGGCCGCTTGGTCCGCCTGGTGGTTGCGCCGGCCCTGCTTATAAGGCGATGTCTCCAGATCTAATATTCCTTCCATATAGCTCAGAGAAAAGGAAATGCATACAAAAAATAAAGAAAAGAAAAGGGAAAGCACAGAAAATGTAAGAGGATGTGAAAGACAGAAACCAAACCATTTAACTAGCAGAAGCTGGTCTAATGAATTTTCCTACCTCGTAGGCTCTAATCTAATTAAAGGGGTTGTAAACCCTCAAGGTTTTTTTACCTTAGGGCATTCTATGCCTTAAGGTGAAAAACCTTCTGTACTGCAGCGGCCCCCCGAACCCCCCTTTTACTTACCTGAACCCGTTCTTTCTAGCGATGGGAACAAGCACATCAGCTCCAGTCCCTGTCTCGGCTCCTCATTGGATAGATTGATAGCAGCGTAAAGCCATTGGCTCCCGCTGCTGTCAATCAAATCCAATGACGCAGGAGCCAGGGGGTGGGACTGACTCAGGAGCATACCTGCATGAGTGCCCCCAGGGTACATGGCTCTCCGTGGGGGCACTCAAGAAGAGGAGGAGCCAGGAGTGCCGTGGAGGAACAACAGAAGAGAAGGATCGGGGCCACTCTGTGCAAAACCCTTTTACAGGGGAGGTAAGTATGACATGTTTGTTATTAAAAAAAATAATAATAATAACCTTTACAATCCCTTTAAGTACCAGGCAGAAAAACATTGACTGCTGGCTGCTGGGGCCCAAGGACCACACAGTTTCTTTATGAAGGCTAAAGAAGAAAATGTACTATGTGATATGTGTAAGCAGCTCTCTTACAATAATGTCTATTAGGTAGATTCAGGTACAATGGCCTTAACTTGCGGCGGCGTAGCTTAGCGTGTTTAGGCTATGCCGCCGTAAGTTAGCTAGGCAAGTACATGATTCGCAATGTACTTGCCTGCTATGTTACGGCGGCGTAGCCTAAAGCGGGCGGGCGTAAGGGCGCCAAATTCAAATGTGTGTAAGGGGGGCGTGTTTTATGTTAATAAGGCTTGACCTTAAGTTTTTGACGTTTTTTTTTATTTACTGCGCATGCGCCGGGCGCCTACATTTCCCAGTGTGCATTGCGGCTAAGTACGCCGCACGGCCTATTGATTTTGACGTGGACGTAAACAACAGAAATTGCTATTCGCGGACGACTTACGCAAACGACGTAAACATTTTGAATCTCAAAGCGGGAACGGCGGCCATACTTTAACATTGCTATTCCAACTAATAGATGGAATAACTTTAGGCCTGATAATGGCTTACGGAAACGGCGTAAATGTACTGCGGCGGCCGGGCGTACGTTCGTGAATCGGCGTATCTACTAATTTACATATTCTACGCCGACTGCAATGGAAGCGCCACCTAGCGGGCATCCGAAATATTGCACCCTAAGATAGGACGGCGCAAGCCGTCGTATCTTAGATATGTTTAAGCGTATCTCTGTTTGAGCATACACTTAAACATAAGTTGGCGTAGATTCTGAGTTAGGTTGGCTTATCTACTGATAAGCCGGCCTAACTCTTACTGAATCTACCTAATAATGATTATTATATTCCTAAACATTAATTTGTAAATATTTTATTATATGTTTTCATGTGACAACGCTGAAGAAATTACACTTTGCTACAATGTAAAATAGTGAGTGTACAGCCTATGTAAATTTGCTGTCCCCTTAAAATAACTCAACACACAGCCATTTAATGTCTAAACCACTAGAAACAAAGTACACTTCTATGTGAAAATGTCCAAATTGGGACATATTTTGTGTGGCCACCATTATTTTCCAGCACTGTCTTAACCCTTTTGGGCAAGGAGTTCACCAGAGCTTCACAGGTTGTCACTGGAGTTCTCTTCCACTCCTCCATGACGACATTGCGGAGCTGGTTGATGTTAGAGACCTTGGGCTTCGCCACCTTCGTTTGAAGGTGCTCCACAGATGCTTAATAGGGTTTAGGTCTGGAGACATGCTTGGCCAGTCCATCACCTTTACCCTCAGCTTCTTTAGCAAGACAGTGGTTGTTTGGAGGTGTGTTTGGGGTCGTTATCATCTTGGAATACTGTCCTTGGGACCAGTCTCCGAAGGGAGGGGATCATACTCTGCTTCAGTATGTCACAGTACATGTTGGCATTCATGGTTCCCTCAATGAACTGTAGCTCCCCAGTGTCGGCAGCACTCATACAGCCCCAGACCATGACACTCCCACCACACTGCTTGACTGTAGGCAAGACACAGTTGCCTTTGTACTCCTCACCTGGTTGCCGCCATACACGCTTGACACCATCTGAACCAAATAACTTTATCTTGGTCTCATTAGACCACAGGACATGGTTCCTGTAATCAATGTCCTTATTCTGCTTGTCTTTAGCAAACTGTTTGCAGGCTTTCTTGTGCATCATCTTTGGAAGAGGCTTCCTTCTGGGATGACAGCCATGCAGAACAATTTGATGAAGTGTGTGGCATATGGTCTGAGCACTGACAGGCTTGCCCCCCACCCTTCAACCTCTACAGCAATGCTGGCAGCACTCATACATCTATTTCCCAAAGACAACCTGTGGATATGACGCTGAGCACATGCACTAATTTCTTTGGTTGACCATGGTGAGGCCTGTTCTGAGTGGAACCTTTCCTGTTAAACCGCTGTATGGTCTTGGTCACCATGCGGCAGCTCAGTTTCAGGGTCTTGGCAATCTTATTTTTTTCAGATCCTCAGGGAGTTCTTTGCCATGAGGTGTTATGTTGAACTTACAGTTCTAAATTGAACACACCTGTTCCCCATTCACATCTAAAGACCTTGTAACACTAACGAGTCACATGACACAAATTTGGACATTTTCACTTAGGGTTGCACTTTTGTTGCTAGCGGTTTAGACATTAATGGCTGTGTGTTGAGTTATTTTGAGGGGACAGAAAATGTACACTGTTTTACAAACTGTACACTCACTACTTTACATTGTAGCAAAGTGTCATTTCTTCACCGTTTGTCACATGAAAAGATATAATAAAATATTTACAAAAATGTGAGGGGTATACTCACTTTTGTGAGATCATGTACATCTGCAGTATTTTGTTATCTCTCTTCAAAGCACTAAGGGCCAGATCCACAAAGAAGTTACGTTGGCGTATCTATTGATACGCCGCGTAACTTCTAGGATGCGCCGGCGTATCTTTTTTCTGTATCCAGAAAGCAAGATACACCGGATTTTTGCTTAGATACGACTGACGTAAGTCTCTTACGCCGCCGTATCTTAGTTGCATATTTAAGCTGGCCGCTAGGTGGCGCTTCCGAAGATTTACGCGTAGAATATGCAAATTAGGTAGATACACCGATTTACGAACAGACGTGCGCCCGGTGTATCTACATGCGTCGTTTGCATAAGGCGTCGGACCGGCGTAAAGTTACGCCTGCTATAGTGAGGCTTACGCAATGTTAAGTATGGACGTCGGGACAGCGTAGAATTTTCCGTAGTTTACGTCGTTTGCGTAAAATGTTCGCGAATAGGGCTTTGCGTAAGTTACGTTCACGTCGTCTAGGCATTGAGCGGGCGTAATTTAATTTGAAAATTTTACGTGATACTGAGCATGTGCGCGCATGCGCCCGTTCAAAAAAAGTGTCATTTACGTGGGGTCATGCTTAGTTTACATAAAACACGCCCCCCTGTTCCTCATTTGATTTAGGCGCTCTTACGCCAGCTTACGCCGCTGAAACTTTAGACGCAAGTGCTTTGTGAATACAGCAATTGCCTCTCTAAGTTGCGGCGGCGTAGCGTAACTACGATACGCTACGCCCGCTTATATTTACGCCTATCTACGTGAATCTGGGCCTAAGTCTTTACTCTTTGTCCTGCTCCGTTCCTCTGTTATGAGCGTGATAACTTTTGACAAGCCTTCCGAGACAAGAGATTGAAGTGTGTGTCGGGGGAGGGTGCTATAGTCCGATAAGAGAATCTGCTTTGAATCTGAACTTTACCACCAATTTAAGGCACGTAAACACAATGCAAAAAAAAACGGATAGAAAAATTCATATGACAAACTGTCTGCCGATTTTCAGATCGTTATGCTGCGTACACACGATCAGTTTTCTTGTCGGGAAAACTGTCATGTTTTCCCTTGGATGAGAAAACCGGCCGTGTGTAGGCTCTCCAGCAGTTTTCAAGATGAGAAAACCGCAGAGAATCACGACGGGTAAATTTAGAACATGTTTTAAATTTTCTCGTCGTGAATCGCGGCATTTTTTCTTCTCTGCAGTTTTCCCATAGGGAAACATTGCTAGGGAGCCTACACACGGCCGGTTTTCTCGACCAAGAGAAAACCTGTCGGAAAAACCGGCCGCGTGTACACGGGGAAAAGAGACCAAGCCGGTACTCGGTTTACCTGTCGGGTTTCTCGGCTGTGTTTTCACCGCAGAGAAACCCAATCATGTCTACGCAGCATCAGTACGGTGCTTTTGACAGCCGATTTTTCTTTTTTGTCAGACAAAAGCTGGATGTGCAGACATTTTTGTCGGATGTGACCTCAATATCTGGTTTTCGTTTCATTAGTACAGTTATCGTACGAAAAAATTTGTAAGAGCAAGACTACGCATGCTCAGAAATGAAAGAATACATACAAAACTATTCAACACATTACATCACTTCTGACGTTGTATTCTGTCATACTAAAATTTTCGTATTGTGAGTAACCTTTTCACTTTCGACATGAGACTAGCATACCACAAAAAACTGAAGTTCGGTCGTCCGAAAATCTAAGCGTGTGTACGAGGCTTTAAACTCAAAACCAACTAATTAGAGCGGAACTACAGGCAAACATTATTTTTTTCACTTTGGATAGAGTAAGTATGTCAGATTATTTTTCGCCATCTGTGTCCCATTGTAGAGATTTCCCTCCACTTCCTGTCCCATAGCCAAACAGGAAGTGAGAGTAAATCCCTGAAAATTAAGGGAAATCTTTGGGGACCCCCAGGTCATCAGAACTAGTGTCCCCTTTGGAAGATTTCCCCTCTATTACTTTTCAGGGGACAGCCCAAAATTTGGGATTTTCTTTTACGTTCACTTTGAATGATAATGGTAAACAGGACACATAGACATAGGGTGGTAGCAATACAAACTGACAGGTGATCCAATCCCTCTCCACTCTATTCAATAGTAAAAAAAAAAGGTTTTGCCTTAGTATACTTTAAAGCATTTGTTAACCCCCCCAAAAATATATAGATCCTGTTTTTTTTTTCTTAGGGGCCTGCAGAGCACTACACCCACCATCAGCAGATGGTGGGTGCAATGTCAGGCTCCTACAGACATTCAGTACTGCTGTCTACCTGTACCTCCTGAACAGGCAGTTACTGAATTGCAGGAAGAGTAATCAACTACCCCAGCAGAGTGGGGAGACACTGGGGTGGTATTTATGGATCTTTTCTGGGGCGTTTGTGAAATTTTATGTGTTTTAGAAATGTATTTTTGTGAAACAAAGTGGATGGTTGCCCACTCACCTGTATTTTGCTGTTATCAGTGATATAAATGTGAAACCAGCATATGACATAACAGAGAATGAGGAAATCACAAACCTTGCCCAACCAATTTTATGACAAGTTCAAAGTGACAGCCTGATGCTATCACATTATAATTATGCCAACCCGAATCCTGTATTGCATTGTACATATAATAAAACGAACACGCAGATCCAGGTACCTGCACTTACAGACAGTCCAATGTTTTAAGCACTTTCCAAGTGGATTCTGGGGGAATGGACAATTTTGTAGCAGATGGGGACAGCATAGGATAGGGGTCTATAGAGCAGGAACCTCTTAGAGAATACCACCCAAACGCACTTACCTAACTTACCAGGCTTGAAATCTTTTCTCTGGGAATGGTACAGATCCCCTGACAGGTTCAACAAATTTTCCAGTTTCATTGAAGCAAACAGAAAGACAAGCTTTTCAGATGACGCAAAATAAAAGAAGAACCTTTGGGGAAACCTAAATTATTATGTGCAGCTTAAAAAATAGTTAATAAAAGGAATTAAAAGTTGCAAAGAAAATGCAGAAACTTAACTAGAGAAAATGATAGAACAGAGATTAAATAAAATTGTATATCTAAACAGGGGAAAACATCTGCTAGAATTAATTCAAAGAATCTCATCTTTATTTATTGAAAACATATTTAAACCACTTGACGACAAAAATACATATATATATGTTGCGGTTTGCTATCAGCCATAACCCTGTTTTTTTTTTTATTTCAGCCGGTGGCTGACTTTTTCATCAAAGTGATCCGAGTGGCTCATTAGCTTCTCAATCATTTTCTGAAGAGGTGGGGGGAGCAGCTGGTCACAGAGGCAGTGTGAGACTTGATCGCCTTTGATTGTCTCTCTGGCCTTCGAGGACCAGAGCAACTTCATATGGCTACTTCCAGTCGAGGGTGGAAGTTAACATTTTTTTTTAAAGCAAAAGATCAAAACAACAAAAACTAATTTTGATCTTTTGCTTTTAAATGTAAAAAATAGGTTTGGGGTCTTTTTGACCCCAGATCTCTCCATAAAGAGGACCTGTCATCCTTATTTATATTACAAGGAATGTTTTCATCCCTTGTAATAAGAATAAAAGTGATTCAAAAAAATAAATTAAAGGGATATTGTAAAATCAAAAATAAATAAATAAGAAAAAAAGAAATTAAAAGTGTCCCCATCCCTCCTTGCTCACAAGCAGAAGCAAATGAATACGTAAATCGCACATGCATATGTAAAGATGTTCACACCACACATGAGGTATCGCTGCAAACATTAGAGCAAGAGCAATATTTCTAGCGCTAGACCTACTCTGTAACTCTAAACAGGTAACCCGTGGGGGCAGGTAAAGTGTCATCTATGGAGCTTTTTAAGTAATGTAGTTTGTCGCCATTCTAAGGGGATTGACAATTTTAAAGCATGACATATTAGGTATCTATTTACTCAGCGAAACATCATCTTTCATATTATGCCAAAAAATTGGGGGTGAGTATTGTGTGTTTTTTTTTTAAATCAAAAAAAGTTTTTGCAAACAAATTGCGTTCGAAATACCACTACGCAAATACAGTGTGACATAAAAAACTGCAACAATCGCCATTTTATTATCTGCTAAAAAAATGTATATAATGTTCGGGGGCTGTAAGTAATTTTCTAGCAAAAAGAATACCGTTTTTAACTTGTAACCAAGAAGTGGCAGAAAAGGCTTGGTCTTCAAATGGATTAAGTAAGGATGTGTGCAGCTTTGTGTAGCCCTCAATAGATGTTTAACAGACTGCCAGGTTTTCTGTATAAGAAATGCAGAAATTCTGTTAAGTCATCTCCTTATGTGATTAACTGGCTTTCCCAACAGCAGCTCCATCATGCATGGAAAAGCCCATTCAGATCAAAGTTTTCCAGTAATCTCTGAACTACTGTATAAACAGCTGGGGGTTGAACATTTCTTATTATAGACAATGTTTACCTTTGACCTTGTAAGTTGAAATCAGAGGCCAAACTTTACCCCAGCCAATAGAGTATTAAAAAATACATTTATCAGATTGAAAGTTTCACTGAATGAGCTATTGCTGTTACAATCATCAAGATAACAGGGAAACCTGAGAATGTATGTGTGTGTGCATGATATTCCTTGTAAAAACAGATTATCTTTTAAATGTGTTTTTTTTTTTACACTTTCACATGTTGCATTTCTGTTGTGTATGTGTTGTATAAATTTGATCATAAGTTGGACCATATTTTCTATAACCCATATTTTGTATGAAAAAAAAAATAAACCGCGCTAATAATCAGTGAATATTGAAACGTGAAAATAAGTATGTAAACCACACAAATATTACAATAAAATTTGTGAAAAAAACACAATCCACAGTGAAGGAAAAACTTGATAAATGTCCTTAAACACAACAAGCCCCTGTAGTCCAAACTGAGAGGGCTACCAGCTACCATATTTTGTATGATCCAAATCTGTTGGATAACCTTAATCTCCCTTCCACCAAGGACTGGCACTGAGCTCTACAGAAAAACCACTGCAGGTGAAGTAATAGTCTTTCAGCCAACAAGTACGGGGAAATACGTTTTTCATTAGCGCTCCAAGGACTAGTCTGTATAATGTGACAAGTGTTTTTAGAGGTAGGCTGTGTAATTAAAGGGTTTGTAAAGGAATTATTTTTGTTTATCTTAATAGCTTCCTTTACCTTAATGCATGTCCTCATTGTTCGTTTTTGCTCTCAAGTTGCTGTAATTCTTCTCTGATCTCCACACTTCCTGGTTGTCTGTTTCCTGATAACCTCAGTGCTGGTAGCTTTCTCTCTGTGGTCACTAATCAAGGAGGTGTGATTACTGTGTGTCTAAAACCCCTCAGCACCAATTAGTTTCGTTTTCCAAACCATCACTGCCCTGTATTGGCTCTGTACAGCAGAGAGGCAGGAAACAACATGCAAAAACGAAACTAGAAACTACAGGTACATTATATGATTGATTTTTATCTATTTTTAATCGTTTTTAAAAGGAATCAGTTAACTATTATGTCTCTATACCCTGTAAACAGTCATTTCAGCATATTTTTTTTTTATTTACAACTCTTTTAAGATCTATTGTTTTCCAAATGCCTACTGAGACTTAGGGAGGCCATAGACCACAGGTTGCAGGAAACAAATTTGCATGATTTCCCTATCAACACGGACAGTGCTGACAGGCAAATCCCTCCTGCCGAACAAGAGGTAGGAGTAGCCGCTAGCAATAATCGCAAGTGAATCCGGCAGGCTAGTTGCACCTGAGTTGATTGATCGATCAACTTTGGTATATCAGCCTGCCAACACATGGTTCAAATCTCAGATGTTTTCTGCTGAATCGGCAGAGAATCAAATCGTCCATGGGCGGCCTTAGACTTGGCCCAGTTACTTTGGTAGACCTATATTGACAAAAGGGCCACAATGGGTGAAATGTTCATTTTATAGGCCCATTTATATTTCTGTGTTGTGGTAACATGTGTTACTGTGTTGTAGGGCCAATACATTTCTAAAGAGTCACATCTGATTTTCATTGCATTAGGGTGCATTGGCAGCCCATTCATCTCAATATGTCACCTTAAAGCGGGGGTTCACCCGAAAAAAAAAATGTAACATTAGATTGAAGCTAATTGTGGGAAGCACAATCGGGTGTTTTTTTTAAATCAATGCAGTACTTACCTTTTTAGAGATAGATGTTCTCCGCGGCTTCCCTGGTATGATCTTCGGGAGTGGGCGTTCCTATTTGATTGACAGGCTTCCGACCGGCGCATACAGCGCGTCACGCGTTGCCGAAAGAACCCGAACGTTGGTGCAGCTCTATACGGCGCCTGAGCACCGACGTTCGGCTACTTAAAAAGTTAACTGATTCCTTTTAAGAATGATTAAAAATTGAATTTAATCTATCATATAATGTGCCTCTAGTTTCACTTTCGGTTTTAAAGGTACATACATGAAGTTCCGGGTGAGAGGTGAGTCGGGAAGACTCACAGAACAAAAATAAACAAATCCAGGGTAGTGTTTTGTTTTTAAAATGAATCTGATTGGTTCTGAGGAGTTTTAGACACACAGTAATGACAGCTTAGACCACCGTGAAAATCTCCCAGTACCATGGTTATAAGGAAACAGGCAACCAGGAAGTGTGGAGATCACAGCAGAACTACAACTACTTCAAAGCAAAAACGAACAATGAGGACATGAAACCAATACTGCAGTAAGGTAAAGGAAGCTATTTAGCTAAAAAAAAATTTCCTTTAGTGGCCCTTTAAGAGAATCAAGGGAGATGTTTGGGGTTGTGAAGAAAACAAACCTCTATACTCACCGCCATCTGCAACATCAGTGTGATGTCCCCCTCCAGCTTTAAACGGGTTGTAAAGGTTCGTCTTTTATTTTCTAAATTGGTTCCTTTAAAGGAGTTCTCCAAGCTAAAACTTTTAACCCCAGCTGTGCCCGGGCTGTAAAACTATACAAAATAAACTTTCACTTACCTGCCTACGATCCCCCGTTGTTCCGATATCGCCGTCCCGTTCTCCGGTCCCGGTCTGTTCCACTTCCTGCGGGTCGGTGACTCACAGTGCGCTCAGCCTATCAGCGGCCGCAGCAATGTCCCGTCACGGCCGCTGATAGGCTGAGCGCACTGTGAGTCACCGACCCGCAGGAAGTGGAAGAGACCGGGACCGGAGAACGGGACGGCGATATCGGAACAACGGGGGATCGTAGGCAGGTAAGTGAAAGTTTATTTTGTATAGTTTTACAGCCCGGGCACAGCGGGGGTTAAAAGTTTTAGCTTAGAGAATTCCTTTAAGCTAGTGCATTGTTGGTTCACTTACCTTTTCCCTTCTAAATGTTTTTTTTTTCTTTGTCTGAATTTCTCACTTCCTGTTTCTCCTCAGTAAGCTTTCCACCATCATCTGAGCGGTGGAAAGTCATTTAGAACAGCTTACTGAACACCTTACTGAGGAGGAACAGGAAGTGAGAAATTCAGACAAAGAAAACAAAGAAAAAAAACATTTAGAAGGGAAATCGAAGGAAAAGGTAAGTAAACCAACAATGCACTAGCTTAAAGTAACCTATTTAGAAAATAAAAGACAAACCTGTACAACCCCTTTAACCGCCCTGGCGGTATTCCCGAGTCTGGCTCGGGGTAAGATTTTTATACCAAAATCGGTATCCCCGAGTCAGACTCGTGCTCGCCATGCTGCAGCCAGAGACAAAGTTACTTACCTTGTCCCTGGATCCAGCGATGCCGCGCTGTGTGAATCGAGCGAGACCTCGCTCGATTCACACAGTGTCCTCCTGTGCCGCCGATCTCCATTCCCTGCGACGTTACGACGCACGGGGGTGGAGAACGGCGCCAAATTCAAAAAGGTAAACAAACACATTACATACAGTATACTGTAATCTTATAGATTACAGTACTGTATGTAAAAAATACACACACCCCTTGTCCCTAGTGGTCTGCCCTGTGTCCTACATGTTCTTTTATATAATAAAAACTGTTCTTTCTGCCTGCAAACTGTAGATTGTCCAAAAGTGTCCCTTTATGTCAAAAATGGTTTTAGATCAGCTAGAAAACAGCGATAATAAATTATAATCACTTGCAGAATTGTGCGATAGCGATTTGTGGGGAAATTCGTCATAAAAAAAAAAAATTTAAGTGAGTTATTCCTAAGAATTACAGGCCTATAGTATAAAACGCCAAATTTCCTTGCAAATAATGGTACCGCTTTCAGCACCTTTTTTCTGAAATAATTATACCACCAGGGAGGTTAAGCCTGAGAACTGAGTGATCACTTGACCGCTGATCACTCAGTTCTCGGTCTTCACTGAGCAGAAAGTGGCGACTGTCAGTTACCGTCTCTCTGCTCTGCCCCTTCAGCACTCTCTGGAGTGCCAGATTGTGGAGGGGGCAGGAGCGTCTGGCTTGGAATCTCAGCCATGTGCTGAAATGCTGAGCAAGCTGCTAGTCAGGCATGGGTGGATCCCAACAATATGGTCGGGATCCTTCCAGAGCCTGTAGCAGCTCTGTGATGTCAGCTGACAACAGGCTGATTATGAGTCACAGGAGAGCTCTAGTAAGGGCACTCCTGTGACCAAGAAGAGAAGTAAGGCCAACAAAGTTTTGATCATACTTCTCTTTTAACCTTTACTAATTTGATGTTGTTCGACATAAAAAAGTCATGATATCACAGCGGTATGTTTGCTGTTCCTCAGAATACAGTGACAGATGTTACATAGGGTTTATAACCTAACTCCACCCAAAACGAATAAGTCAGTTTTCCATGGCCATTGACAAGTTGTTGCTGACATCCTTCATCTCTCAGAAACTCCACTGACAATATAACTTCACCAGAATCCCCAACTATGTACAATAGTCTCCAGCATTACAAATCCAAATTATGGTGTCATGTTTCCTGATAGAAATTACAATTGTTATCCTACCTTGAGGTGTATTTTTTCTACTTAATCATTAACTGAGAAAAACACCTCAAAATCAAACATGTGCCATGTGTAGAACTTTGAACACTTCTTACTGTTTTTTGCTGCATCAGTTAGTGTCATGAAATAATTTTTATTGGCTTATTTCAAAGACAGCTGTAATTAGAGAACTTTGTACATCTAGTTTACTAGATATAATAAAAAATAAATGTATTAATATTCAACTAATAGTTGCTGCGTACTTGTAGCGATACCCCCGCAGGAGCCGCTGGTTTGTTTTTGGGATTGGCATATTGAGTTACCTTGATATGGCCCAGGGGTGTAGTTGTAAAAAACAAACAGTGAGCGAAGGTCCAGACAGTGAATTAAGGTTTTTTCCAATGCTTTATTTTCCAGGCCAACACGGCCAACATCAACATAAATTGGGAAGGACGAGGTTGATGAAGAGAGAGAGAGAGAGAGAACTTTGCAGTATCAGGCCTGGATATTAAATGGAGCAGTCAGTACTGCTCTGCATAGTACCAATTTGTAACTCGTCGCCACTCCAACTGAGTGGGTAAAGTGCCCCTGGACAGACCCCTTTTCATAAGCCTGGCAGCCAAGATGTCACTTAGGATTTCTGGGAGGAACAGGCTTGTCTCACAGGCCTGGCTCTAGGGCCTCTGCCACAGGCCAATTACAATAACTGAGCCAGGTAGATAAATGGAGCGAATCCTCCCAGTAGATTTCTGCATTGGTCACCAGATGACAGCAAACATACCTGTCAGTACTCTGGTCACCAGATCCCCAATTGGTTCGTTCAGGCTCTGTTGGACGACCTGCCTCCGGGTCCTCCTCAAACCGACTCCCCAATCGTACGGCACCCAGCCTGGGATCCTTTTAATAGAACCGGGAACCCAGCAAGTTACTGGGGTACCCTTGTAGCTCCGGATGAGGTTCCAAGTAGTCTGCAATTTCGGCCAGGTGGGCCACGCCGGCGGGGTCCATGGATGCGCGCACCATGAAGGTGGATGCCGCACCTGGAACGGGGACCCCGCAAAGGTTTTAAAACACATGACACCTGTCACAGATATACTCCTCTCCAGCACGCCCCACGAGGAAAAACTCCTCTGATTGGCTGCTGGAGAAACTTACTCCGCCAGAACCCCTCTGGCGCCAATTGCTGGCCAGGGATGGCATTGCATCCCTGGACCACAGACTGACCCAGTGGACATTTCTGGAATGACAGAAGTCCCAAAATGTAAACAAATTGTGAATGGGAACAAGGTAACTCTCCCATTCCCCATTAACTTTAGCGTAGTGCCCATACTGAAAGTAAGGGGGCGCTACATACTGCATGGCTTGATGAAGCTCTGATAAAGAGAAACTAATAAAACAAATGCAAGTAAACCAATACGTTTTATTCTTACTGCAATTGTGTCAATTGTGTCAAGATAGATATAGATATAGCTAGATAGATAGATAGATAGATAGATAGATAGATAGATAGATAGATAGATAGATAGATAGATAGATAGATAGATAGATAGGAAGGAAGATAGATAACGATAGAAAGAAAGAAGGGAAGGAAGGAAGATAGGTAAAGAAAGAAAGATAAAGCTAGAAAGAGATTTTTATAACACAGAAAAATCAATAGCACCTCACCTCTTCAAGTATTTCTGCCCACTGCTCTCCTGGAGATAGATAGATAGATAGATAGATAGATAGATAGATAGATAGATAGATAGATAGATAGATAGATAGATAGATAGATAAAGAAAAAAAGAAAGAAAGAAAGAAAGAAAGAAAGAAAGAAAGAAAGAAAGAAAGAAGGGAAGGAAGGAAGGAAGGAAGATAGATAGATAGATAGATAGATAGATAGATAGTTAGATAGATAGATAGATAGGAAGATAGATAAAGAAAGAAATAAAGATAGATAAAGATAGAAAAAAAGAAGGGAAGGAAGATAGATAGATAGATAGATAGATAGATAGATAGATAGATAGATAGATAGATAGGAAGGAAGGAAGGAAGATAGATAAAGAAAGATAGATATATAGACAGAAGGGAAGGAAGATAGATAGATAGATAGATAGATAGATAGATAGATAGATAGATAGATAGATAGATAGATAGATAGGAAGATAGATAAAGAAAGAAATAAAGATAGATAAAGATAGAAAAAAAGAAGGGAAGGAAGATAGATAGATAGATAGATAGATAGATAGATAGATAGATAGGAAGGAAGATAGATAAAGAAAGATAGATATATAGACAGAAGGGAAGGAAGATAGATAGATAGATAGATAGATAGATAGATAGATAGATAGATAGATAGATAGATAGATAGATAGATAGAGATAGATAATAGGGAGAGAGAAAGAAAGGTGAAGAGAGAGAGAGAGAGATAGAGAGAAAGAGAGAGAGAGAAGGGAATGAAGGACACCCATACATCAGTGTACAGTACTCACAGTACTCACTCAGAGGCAGGAGGGACTGACTGGATGGATGGATATCAGACTCCATCTTTCCTTTCTGTTTGGCTTTAGCTTGAATCTTCCTGCCCACATCCCTGAGGCAGCAGAACAGTGTCTGTCGGGGAGAGTGGGCAGGGCAGATACAGGAGGAGAGGAGGGGGAGGAGTAGAAGCAGCCCCTCTCCTCTAACTGGTCGTGCGGTCAGCAGGGAGAGGGGAGAAATGTCAGAGCTGGCTGTGATATGCCCAGCTCATCTCTCTCTGGGGGATCTCTGCTATTAGGTAAACTGGGCGTCCCCTCTCAGCCTGCAACCCCTTGGTACACCCCTGGAGAGACGTGACATGCGGCCCGCTGAGGGCCATTCGCGGGCCGCAACCAGGCCGCAACCGCCCCGCGGGCCACCACGGCCCACCGGGCATAGGCCCTATGGCCAGTCCGGGCCTGAGTAGAAGATAACCCCGTCTCGGAAGCGCTCTCCCAAGGGGGTTACCTTGCAGGCGTTCTCCCGAGTCCTGTATTCGGCGTCCATAGCTGCCAACTACAGGACTCGGCCCCGCCCCTGGCTCTTTCGTCATTGGAGTTGATTGACAGCAGTGTGAGCCAATGGCTGCGCTGCTATCAATCTATACAATGAAGAGCCGAGAAGACCGGGCGAAGATCCAGTGTGTTCTGGATGCGGGACTTTTGAGGGCTCAGGTAAGTAAACTGAAGGGCTCAGGGGGCCAGAAATCATCAGATATTTTTTCACCTTAATGCATAGGATACATTAAAGTGAAAAAACATGAACCTTTACAACCCCTTTAAACTAATCCTGAAAATTCAAGCTGTGCTTGCAACTCTGGAAGAAAATTAAGATTTTATTCATCAGTGGCATCAATAGTAAGTATAATAAATGTATCTAAAGGAGACACTGTTAGGATACATGTATCTTTTTTTAGTTCCTAAAAGTCATATCGTTAGCTTACATCATACTAACAATGTGAAAGTGTGAAAACGAACCCTGAGCATGGTGATCCTTTATCTCTGAAGAAGCAATGAAGTTGATTTACTAAAATTGGAGAGTGCAAAATCTGGTGCAGCTCTGCATGGTAGCCAATCAGCTTCTAACTTCAGCTTGTTCAATTAAAGTGGATGTAAACCCACTCTCATCCTTTCTACACTACTGCCATAGTGCTTGTGGTGCCTGCATGTATCCTTACCTGTCAAATGTCTCCCCTCTGCCTGTTATTAGAACTGAAAATTTGCAGATTCTGTGGGTGGGTGGGATCTGTTGCCTGGAGCTCTGTGGGTGGAGTCGTGATGTCAGTAGACTCCCCGCCCTCCTCTACACTCCCCTTGTCAACATGCATTTTTTCCTGTGTATTCCTTACACTAAATTCTGCTATGATCACTAACATCCAGTCAAAATCTAGAAAAGTAACAACATGACTTCAGAAAAGGAGTGGGGGTGGGAATTAAAAAATAATGACTGTCTCCAGGCTAGTGCATGAGATATGTAAATAACCTGTCGCCCACAGCAAGGGGGCGGAACGGACTAAGTCCGTTTTATTTCACTGAACAATAAAATAGGATTGTTCAGAGCTGGATTAACTCTTTGTAGCAAGACTGAGCACAGATGATAGGAAATCTTATACTGTACATTGTGACATAAAAAAAAAAATAATAAAAAAAATCGGGTTTACATCCACTTTAAGATTTTGTAGATCTATTAACTCCCCCAAAGAAGCAGATATATAATCTAAGAGACTGTTTCAGAAGTGGTCTCGCCCCTCTGCAGATATCAGCTTGGAGATGTGAGGGTAATTAAATTTTTAGTCCAGTAAGTAGTTCTTAGATTAATTGTATAATGGCACTAAATTTGAATTAGTGTGTTTTTATGGCATATCAAGATGAAACACATGTTTGTATATTTGTTAAAGCCCAATTTTTCTATAATTGTTTTTATATTAGTATCATTTGTCACAGCAATGGGTGAGTTAATGGAAAATGTGCTGGCTAGCAGGCAGGGAGTTTGGAAGCTGTAAAAATGGGAAGAACATTAATAAGTACCTGTGTCTCCTCCCTTCATACAAAGTAAGGAGAATCAGTGTGGGAGAGACAGTAGCAGACAGACACCTGTTCTCGTGAAGTGAAGGACACTATTTTAGCATGATGTTCTGATAAGGAAGCAAGAGAACTACAAACAAATAATGGGAAAACTAATTCTGTGGATTTATGCTATCTGCTGTATCTTGGCTGCGGTTGGTAAGGAAAATTTATCACAATTATCTTTGAGTTTTTTTTATGACAAAATTACTAGTTAAATGGTAAATGATAATAGTAAACATTTTACTAATATCAAAAGCTTGTAATTTTACTATATCTTTATAGAAGTGATGATTTTTCAGTCACTCAATTAAAAAAAAAATAGTTTTGGATAAACAGGGAAGGGTTAGAGCCATCTGGGGCAGATCCACGTAGCGGATCGTATTTTTATTCCGGCGTAGCTTATCGTAATAACGCTACGCCGCCGCAACTTTGAGAGGCAAGTGCTGTATTCACAAAGCACTTGCCTCTAAAGTTACGTCGGCGTAGCGTAATTCTGCCGGCGTAAGGGCGCGCAATTCAAATGTTAAAGATATGGGCATGTTTTATGTTAATTTGACTTGACCCGACGTAATTGACGTTTTTTCTGAACGGCGCATGCGCCGTCCGTGGGGGTATCCCAGTGCGCAAGCTCGAAAATAACCCGCAACAAGCCGTGACGTTACAACGTGAACGTCATTCTACGCAAAGCCCTATTCGCGAACGACTTACGCAAACTATGTAAAAAATTAAAAATTTTACGCGGGAACGACGGCCATACTTAACATTGAGTACGCCTCATATAGCAGGGGTAACTATACGCCGAAAAAAGCCTTACGGAAACTACGTGAAAAAAAGCCCGGCCGGACGTACGTTTGTGGATTCGCGTATCTAGCTAATTTGCATACTAAACGCGGAATTCGACGGAAGCGCCACCTAGCGGCCAGCGTAAATATGCACCTTAGATCTGACGGCGTACTAAGACGTACGCCAGTCGGATCTAACACAGCTTCAGGTGTATCTTGTTTTGTGGATACAAAACAAAGATACGCCGGAGCAAACTAGAAGTTACGCGGCGTATCAATAGATACGCCAGCGTAACTTCTTTGAGGATCTGGCCCTCTGTTTTTCTTGCTGTCTGTCCCGCTAGGTTCATCTACTCATTTTCGTCTTGGTGACCAGCATTTCCTGAACAGAAGGTAGGAGAAAACTCCCCAACTGGAATACAATACAGGGAGCAAACTGTAAAGCCAGTATGTTGAATATCAGTACCACGTGTTTTTTTATCAGCTGGTACTATTCCTGTCAGTATGCTGTCCATAAAGATTAGGAATAGTGGTCTGGCTATAACCTGCCTGAGATCTTTGAGGACTCTTGGATGTAAGCCATGTGATCCTGGTGATTTATTTGTGTTAAGCTTTTCTAGTGTTTTCTGGACTCTGGTTTTTGTTACCCCCCAAGAGTACATCCTGTGACTTGTTACTAACAATACATCCGTGGTTGTTATTCCCCTCCTTTTACTTTGTAAAAACTGAGGAAAAGTAAACATTTAGTATAGTTGCCTTTTCCTGTCATCTGTAACCATATTCCCTTCATCAATCATTATGGGACCAATTGATCTTGCTTTCTTACTGTTAATATATTTAAATCATTTCTTGGGATTTTTTTTACTCTCCTCTGCTATGTGCCTCTCATAGCCTTTTAAACCCTGATTTAGTTCTTACACTTCTTGTTGCATTCCTTGTAGTGTTGATATTTTTGACAATGACCCTTTCAGTTTATACTTTTTAAAGATTTTTTTTTTAATATTACTTTTTACATCATAGTTTGCCACCCAGGTTTAATATTCATTCTTCTATATGTATTGCCCATTGGAATTTGCATAGTGATATCTTTATTTAACCACTTGCCTACCGAGCACGTCATATGATGTCCTCGTTGTCCTTTGTGCGGTGATATCTGAATGATACCTGCAGCTACAGGTAATCATTCAGATATCACCGTCTTCTGCCTGTGATTCTCTGCACGATAAGAATGATCATAGCGGCAGTTCCGCCGCTTGACGTCCCCCCCTCCCGCCACCATCCGGTGCTTCTCCGGGCTCTCCCGTGCCATCGGGGGGCCCGGAGAATGAATCGGCCGGGGCCGGCTCGCAAAGATAGAGATGACTGGTGACCAGATGGTCACCAGTCATCTCTATGTCCGTCGGAGGCCCGGGCGCGACATTGTGACATCACGCCCGGGTACCCGGAAGTAAACAAAGCTGCAATCACGGCTGTCGGCATGAGATCTGTGAATTTTTTTTCACAATCTCATGCTTTCAAGCCTGGAGGAAAGATGTGGGGTCTTATTGATCCCACATCTCTCCATAAAGAGGACCTGTCACAGTGATTCATATTACAAGGGATGCTTACATTCCTTGTAATAGGAATAAAAGGAATAAAAGTGATCAAAAAAGTGATCAAAAAAAGTGATCAAAAAAAGTGTAAAAATAAAAAAAATGAAGTAAAATAAAATGCATTTTTTTTAACCCCCCTGGCGGTATTCCCGAGTCTGGCTCGGGGTGGAATTTCAGCACCAAAAGCGGTAACCCCGAGCCAGACTCAGGATCGCCTCGCAGCAGCCAAAGGCATGGTTTACTTACCTTGTTCCTGGATCCTGCGATGCCGCCGCACTGTGTGATTGAGCGGTGTCTCCTCGCTCGATTCACAGTGTCCTTGTGTGCCGCCGAGCACCGTTCCCTGCGACGTTACGACGCACGGGGGTGGAGAACGGCGCCAAACTCAAAAAAGTAAATAAACACAAAACATACAGTATACTGTAATCTTACTCCTGTAATCCCCACTGTGGAAGGGGTCTTAGGGGGAATCACCCTCTCTATTTGTCTTACAGATTACAGTACTGTATGTAAAAAATACACACCCCCTTTGTCCCTAGTGGTCTGCCCAGTGTCCTACATGCACTTTTATATAATAAAAATTGTTCTTTCTGCCTGGAAACTGGAGATTGTCCATATCAACCAAAAAGTGTCCCTTTATGTCCCTCTTGGCAGCAGCACAGTAAACTTCTGTAATGCAATTAGGTTCGTTTAGGTGTGTCAAGCGCTTGGGCATAAACTCATTCACTGGCCAGAATAATATTTTATTCTGCCCATTGAAATTAATTAAAGTGATACTAAAGTCTCATTTTTTTTCTTTAAAATAATAAACATGTTATACTTACCTGCTCTGTGAAATGGATTTGCACAGAGCAGCCCAGATCCTCCTTTTCTTGTGTCCCTCGTCTGCACTCCTGGCCTCTCCCTCTTGTTGAATGCCCCATAAAAAGCAGCTTGCTGTGGGAGAGCCGAGCTGCAGCTTTGTGTGTCCATTCACATACACAGCCGCGGTTTTGCGGTCTCTCTCCTGATTTGATTGACAGCAGTGGGAGCATATGGTGTCGCTGCTGTGTCTCAGCCAATTAGGAGGTAGAGTCCCAGATATCCGAGGCATCCCTGGATAGAGATGAGGCTCAGGAAATTATCAGGGGGTTAGGGGGGTGGCTGTCGTTACAACCACTTTAATGTATATGCATTAAACGTGCTTAATATGTATTTAGACACGTTTAGGTGTGGCAACATTTTTTTCTACTATAACGCCGCTGCTCCTGGATGCGCTGCAAATGTTTTTTTTTTCCTGCCTCTAAACATCCCTGCCTTTAAACTTTAATGTGTGCATGGACACATAGGGGGTGATTTAGTAGAACTGAATAGTGCAAAATCGGTTGCAGCTCTGCATAGAAACCAACCAGAATCCAGGTTTTATTGTCAAAATTAATTGAACAATCTGAAGTTAGAAGCTGATTGGTTACCATGCACACCTGCACAAGATTTTGAGTACTCCCGTTTTAATAAACCTCCCCCATAGGCTAACATGGAGGGGTGTTTAGCGGCAGACAAAAAAAAGATGACAGATGCTCTTAGGAGCAACATTAAAAATGCCCAGTGTGCATGAGGCCTGAAAAGGAGACACTAATGCCACGTACAGACGGTCGTTTTTTTGTGATGAAAATAAACGACGTTTTAAAAAACATCATTTAAAATGATCATGTGTGGGCAAAACGTCGTTTTATATCTTAAAAAAAACGACAAAAAAAAAATCGAACATGCTTGAATTTTTTGTGTCGTTTTTCAAAATGTCGTTTTTTGTTTCACAGAAATTGACCGTGTGTAGCAAAAAACGACGCTTAAAACGACGTTTTTAAACCCGCGCATGCCCAGAAACTAGTTATGAAGCGAGCTTCAATGGAAAAAAGTGGTGAAACGTAACCTCGCTTTGCTAGAGCATTGTGAAAAAACGATGGTGTGTAGGCAACTTCGTCTTTGAAAATGATGTTTCAAAAACGTCGTTTTATTTCGTGATTTAAAACGTCGTTTTTTTTCATCACAAAAAACGACTGTCTGTACGCGGCATAAGAACGCAGATCAATAATGAACATAACTTTGTATCCGAAAAATTATACATTAAAGGGTCATAGTGGGAAAAAGCCTGAAGTGATAGCAAAAGGGGGCTACTACAGTGAAGTATTAGATGGAAACAATGACTAATAAATGAAAAAAGGTACCCTTTTCCCACCCACTGCCCCCTGCATGATGCCCCATTCTAAGGAAATGTTCCTCTATACCCCTTTTAAATGCTAGCAGCCAAAACTGTGTAGGCTTAGCTGTTGTTGACAGCGCATGTCCCCAATAACTATCAGAAATCTTTAAATGTGGCTTCTAGTCATATGATAATTGTCAGTTATGGCATAATGCACGCTGGAGGCTTAATTCACTGCTTAATACTGGCATATCATATAAAGTGTTTCAAAATAATGCATGTGTTTATATAATAAACTTAATAGCAATTTTTTTTTTTTTTTGCATTGTTAAGGTAACTGACACATACTGAATGCTCAGGGCTGCTGTTAGAACTCATGTAGCCCAATACAGCCTATCTGACAGAGCCTCTCCTCTGAACATATTTTCACTAAAATGCCACAGCCACGATGCTATGTTTTGCAGCCATGGCAGAATTATACCCCCATCGAACAGGACCCATTTAAGTGAATAGCACTCCTCTGCAAGGACATTGCACTAATGGGGAGTTAAAACAGGCGTTGAAGAGGAAATATGCCTCCTCACTGCCTGTCAAATGCTCTCTGAGGAGTGATCCAAATGCTGACTGCTCTTCAGAGAGAAATTACATTTAAAAAAGTCTTTATTTATTCTTTATGATTTTTTGAATTTACATTTTATTTCCAGTTTTTTAATTTCATTAATTTTTTCTATTTTTAACTGCCCCTTTGAGGGGCCTTTGGTGAAATATGGGTCTAAACAGAGAAAGGGACTGAGGACCTTCCTCAGTCCCTTTCTCTGCAGCCTCATTTGCACTGGACAGTGAACAAGTGTGAAGCACTCTGAGGCTGATCATTCACAAGCTGAAGCATAGTAAAAACTGTTTACTATGCTTCAGTGATGAATGAACACAGGAGCTGTCAGTACTGATTGCTTACTGTGTTTATTCAGGAAACCAAGGTGCCAGTAAATATGGCATATTTACCAGTCCCCACCCGGCTCTCCATACTGAAACCAACCCCCCCCCCCCCCTTGTGCTCACAGCAGTTGCCGGTGGGAGAGGAGAGAAAAGTAGGAAAGCCAGAAGTGCTGCAGGGGAGGGGGGCACACAGAGGGTTCCAGACAACCCATGGAAAAGGATGCAGGTCCAAGAACTGATCCCCCTGCAGCACAGTCGGAGGGAGAAAGAAGAGTAGAAGCTGGCAGTGCTGCAGGTGGATCCACAAGAGTCACAAGTGTCAGCAATAAGGCAGTGCTGTGTGGGCCCTTCTGCTCGTCAGATGCCTGGACCCACCTTTTAAATGGATGAGGCCCAGGCCCAGTACAGGAGGGCATGCTGTACTACTTTATCAGCTTCCCTGCTGATGCTGTTAAATTTGATCAGGCAAATTGGCAGCACCTTTGCAGCACATATAAGTTCAATGTTCAAAAGCAAAACTTCACGGTGTCTATTTCTTCTATGTGTCATTGATGCCCTTATAGACATAAATTAGGTATTTCTGGTGTAAGTATGTGCACAGCACAAATAGTGACATCTCCTGGGTGGTCATGAAAATTCAGTTAAGTACAGTATAATCCAATAATGTGGCGATAGTCTTTTACACTGGAGCTGTTTTAATAAAGGGGTAAAGAACATAGGTTGGCCGTTTAGAATTAGTAATATACAGTTTTACTCAACAGTGTAAAATCAGTGAATTTGTTGCCATTTAGTTAAATATTGAACACTTTAACAGATAGAAGTGTTACAAATCTATTTATAGCAAACCCATAGGCAAATTTGGATATTACATCCTAAATAAGTGCATAGAATCTTGTGACAGGCTTTGGTGGCTAAAAAAAAATATTTGCTTAGGTCACTATTTTCTTCCTGAACTTACATAGCCGGATCCAATTTATTAATCATTGTAATGATGTCACTGTTTTCTTATTCTCACTAGCAGAATCCACCAACAGAACCACCACTGCATCTATTTATTCAGAATCTACATCTGAACATACTTTGACCAGTAATGAATATGACAGTATCAAAATACTGAAAGTATAAATATTAATTTATCCTCCTTTTTTTTAGATCCTACTACTGCACAAACAACCACTACAGAAACTTCTTCAGAAGATGAGACTACAGAAGATTCAACAGATGATATATCAACAAGTCATTATATCAGTAGTGAAAGTCCAACTACTGGAAGTACAGATAGTGAAACAACTACAGTTAGCGCAACCTCCAGCGTACCTAATGCAGAAACTTCAACTAGTGGTGACATATTTAGTACAAATACCAGTCCAGCAGAGTTGACCACAAGCAGGGGTTCTGACATAATTACCAGTTCAACAGAAAAACCATCCACAGCTAATGAAACATCTGATGAAACTACCAGTGCAACAGAAGTTTCAGTTACAAGCTATGGCACATCTGGTACTAGCACATCAGAGGAGATGACAACACGGGAAACATCTGACTTAACTACAACTAAAGAATCATCCGCAACTGATAATACCACATATGTAGGTACCAGAACGGAGGGGCCAGCTATAACCAGTGACACAACTGACATAACTACCAGCATAGCACAAGTAGCTTCTACAGCTAGTGACACACCTGATGTAAGTAGCAGCACAGTAGAGAAGCCAAATACAACTGGTGACACATCTGACATATCTACCCTCACTGCAGGAGTATCAACCACAACCAGTGACACATCTGACTTAACTGCCACAAGTGACTACACATCTGTTACTTCCAGCTTAGTCAATGAACCAACTACATCTGCTGATACAGCTGACAAGTCTTCCAGCACAGTAGAGAAGCCTTCTACAACTGGTGACACATCTGACATATCTACCATCACTGCAGGAGTATCAACCACAACCAATAACACATCTGACTTAACTGCCACAAATGACTACATATCTGTTACTTCCAGCTCAGTCAATGAACCAACTACATCTGCTGATACAGCTGACAAGTCCTCCAGCACAGTAGAGAAACCTTCTACAACTGGTGACACATCTGACATATCTACCATCACTGCAGGAGTATCAACCACAACCAGTGGCACATCTGACTTAACTGCCACAAATGACTACACATCTGTTACTTCCAGCTCAGTCAATGAACCAACTACATCTGCTGATACAGCTGACAAGTCTTCCAGCACAGTAGAGAAACCTTCTACAACTGGTGACACATCTGACATATCTACCATCACTGCAGGAGTATCAACCACAACCAATAACACATCTGACTTAACTGCCACAAATGACTACACATCTGTTACTTCCAGCTCAGTCAATGAACCAACTACATCTGCTGATACAGCTGACAAGTCTTCCAGCACAGTAGAGAAACCTTCTACAACTGGTGACACATCTGACATATCTACCATCACTGCAGGAGTATCAACCACAACCAATAACACATCTGACTTAACTGCCACAAATGACTACACATCTGTTACTTCCAGCTCAGTCAATGAACCAACTACATCTGCTGATACAGCTGACAAGTCTTCCAGCACAGTAGAGAAACCTTCTACAACTGGTGACACATCTGACATATCTACCATCACTGCAGGAGTATCAACCACAACCAATAACACATCTGACTTAACTGCCACAAATGACTACACATCTGTTACTTCCAGCTCAGTCAATGAACCAACTACATCTGCTGATACAGCTGACAAGTCTTCCAGCACAGTAGAGAAACCTTCTACAACTGGTGACACATCTGACATATCTACCATCACTGCAGGAGTATCAACCACAACCAATAACACATCTGACAAACCTGCCACAAATGACTACCCATCTGTTACTTCCAGCTCAGTCAACGAACCAACTACATCTGCTGATACAGCTGACAAGTCCTCCAGCACAGTAGAGAAACCTTCTACAACTGGTGACACATCTGACATATCTACCATCACTGCAGGAGTATCAACCACAACCAATAACACATCTGACTTAACTGCCACAAATGACTACATATCTGTTACTTCCAGCTCAGTCAATGAACCAACTACATCTGCTGATACAGCTGACAAGTCCTCCAGCACAGTAGAGAAACCTTCTACAACTGGTGACACATCTGACATACCTACCATCACTGCAGGAGTATCAACCACAACCAATAACACATCTGACTTAACTGCCACAAATGACTACACATCTGTTACTTCCAGCTCAGTCAATGAACCAACTACATCTGCTGATACAGCTGACAAGTCTTCCAGCACAGTAGAGAAACCTTCTACAACTGGTGAAACATCTGACATATCTACCATCACTGCAGGAGTATCAACCACAACCAATAACACATCTGACTTAACTGCCACAAATGACTACACATCTGTTACTTCCAGCTCAGTCAATGAACCAACTACATCTGCTGATACAGCTGACAAGTCTTCCAGCACAGTAGAGAAACCTTCTACAACTGGTCACTTAACTGAGATAACTTCCAGTATGGCAACTGAAATAGCTACATCTTCAGGTACACCAAAAACACCTATAGACACAACTGCTGAGAAATCCCAGACCACTGAACAAAGCACATTTGATTCCATCACTACTAATGCAGTTGAGCAAAGCACATCTATTAATCCTGAACCAAACACAACAGGAAAAAGTAGTACCCCTGATATAATTCCTAGCACAATACTAGATATAAGCCCAACTGACAGAGGATCTACTGATGGTTCTACATCCAGTTTCATTCCTGAGATAAGCACAACAAATATTGTAAGAAGCAGTCCTGATGTTATCACTACTGTACCTGTAGACATGGGCACATCTGCAGCATTGTCTACAAGGGATGTCACTAGCAGTGTCATATCAGAAATAAGCTCTACAAGAGAAAGTTCAACGGCTGAGATAACCAGCACCACTGCATTTGAAATAAGTTCAGATTCTGGGAGAACTGTTATTCCTACATCAAATGGTCCAGTCACAAATATGCCGCTAGAACAAAGTACCACAGGGAGTATAACCTCTGGCAGCATCACTGCCACATCTGAACCAGAACAAAGGACAACAGAAGAAAGAACAACGCCTTTTATAACAACCAGCATACCACATGAACTCAGTACTACCGAAGAAAGGCCTACAACAGCTAATATCACCACAAATGCTGACATCAACACCAGTAGTAGTGAGGTAAAAACAACAGCAGAAATACTTGTAACAACATCACAAAGCACTGTTGAGCAGACCACTGGCATGATAAATCCTACTACTCAGCCTGAAGTTATCACCACTGGAACCAGAATTACAGAGACAATTATTACAGGGGAGACCAGTGTTAGCGCTGGACCTCAGCTAACTACCACTATGTCTGCAATTGCAGTTACAAGTCAAGCTTCTCAAACCAGTACTTCTGAGGAAACAACAACTAAATCTGAGCTTGAGTCCAGCACATCTGGAACACCTTCTGCAGTTGTTACACTTACCAGCACACAATCTCAGACAAGCACAACTGACATCATTACCGGTAGCACTTCTGTGCTGAGTTCGGCTCAATCTACAACTGAAAAGACAGCAACCCCTGAAACCGTTAGTACAACTGATCAGACTACTCCACAGGTTGTCGGTTCTGTAACTCAGATCACCAGTACATATAGCCCTACCACTATAATCCCCACACACTCCACAGAAGAAACAACTACACCCACTACCACTAACCCTACTTCAACCATATTATCCACCAGTACTATAACCTCTGGACACACAAATACAGTAACCTCTGTGGGCATTATAAATCCTACTACTCAGCCTGCAGTTATCACCACTGAAAACAGCACTACAGAGGCTATTATCACAGGGGCGACCAGTGTTAGCACTGTACCTCAGCTAACTACTACTATGCCTGCAATTGCAGTTACAAGTCAAACTCCTCAAACCAGTACTTCTGAAGAAAGAACAACTAAATCTGAGCTTGAAACTAGCACACCTGGAACACCTTCTGCAGTTGTTACTCTCACCAGCACACAATCTCAGACAAGCACAACTGGCATCATTACCGGTAGCACTTCTGAGTCAAGTTCAGCTCAATCTGCAACTGAAAAGACAGCAACCCCTGAAACCTTTAGTACAACTGATCAGATTACTCCACAAGTTGTCAGTTCTACAACTCAGATTACCAGTACATATAGTCAAGCAACCTCTACTACGACTACCAGTACAATTAAACCTATTTCAACCATGTTAACTACTAGTACTACAGCCCCTGAATACACAACTACAGTAACCTCTGTAGGGATTATAAATCCAACGACTCAGCCTGCAGTTATCACCACTGGTAACATGCCTACAGAGGCTATTATCACAGGAGAGACCAGTGTTAGCACTGGACCTCAGCTAACTACTACTAGGTCTGCAATTGCAGTTACAAGTCAAACTCCTCAAACCAGTACTTCTGAAGAAGGAACAACTAAATCTGAGCTTGAGTCCAGTACACCTGGAACACCTTCTGCAGTTGTTACTCTCACCAGCACACAATCTCAGACAAGCACAACTGGCATCATTATCACTACCACTTCGGTGCCGAGGTCAGCTCAATCTACAACTGAAAAGACAGAAATTCCTGCAACCTTTAGTACAACTGATCAGACTACTCCCCAGGTTATCAGTTCTACAACAACTCAGATTACCAGTACATATAGTCAAGCAACCTCTACTCCGACTACCAGTACTATTAAACCTATTTCAACCATGTTAACCACTAGTACTACAGCCCCTGAATACACAACTACAGTAACCTCTGTGGCAATTATAAATCCTACGACTCAGCCTGCAGTTATCACCACTGGTAACATGCCTACAGAGGCTATTATCACTGGGGAGACCAGTGTTAGCACTGGACCTCAGCTAACTACTACTAGGTCTGCAATTGCAGTTACAAGTCAAACTCCTCAAACCAGTACTTCTGAAGAAACAACAACTAAATCTGAGCTTGAATCCAGCACACCTGGAACACCTTCTGCAGTTGTTACTCTCACCAGCACACAATCTCAGGCAAGCACAACTGGCATCATTATCGGTAGCACTTCTGTGCCGAGTTCAGCTCAATCTACAACTGAAAAGACAGCAACACCTGCAACCTTTAGTACAACTGATCAGACTACTCCCCAGGTTGTCAGTTCTACAACAACTCAGATCACCAGTACAAGAACAACTAAATCTGAGCTTGAATCCAGCACACCTGGAACACCTTCAGTTGTTACTCTCACCAGCACACCATCTCAGACAAGAACAACTGACACCATTACTAGTACTGCTTCTGTGCCGAGTTCAGCTCAATCTACTCAATCTCAAGCAAACACTACACCCACTACCAGTACTATTAAACCTACTTCAACCATATTAACCACTGGTACTACAACCAGTGGATACACAACTACACAAACCTCTGTGGGGATTATAAATACTACTGTGACAACATACACACCCATGACAACCACCAATGGACTCATTTCTACTTTAGGCACTAGATACACAAGTATATCTACAGCTTCTTTGCCTTTAATATCTACATCACCCTGGATAAATTCCACAACTCTGGCCATAACGACACAAGGTGAGTATGTTGTATTTTAATATGACTTGAGACATACAGTAGTTTTAATATTAAAGATGAATTCCAGGCTGATATAAAGACACAAAGGGATCCAATTCTTTATTATTAATAATATATATTGTCCTGGCCATGTTATAGATAGGCAACTCCTATCCTCATATTGATCAGTGGTTCCAAATTAAGAATAACTACTGCAGTAGGGAACAGACACAAAAGATACACTCAGCATCTTTCCAAATAACCGTTCTTTATTATGACGCAATTGGATTTTATACACATGATTATGTAGGTATCACATTAATATGACCTGTTAAATGATAATCAACTGGTCTTCTACACTGCTATGGCTGTGGACATCTCAGAACTAGTTGGACAGAACTACAAATCCCTTGACAGTCAACACAACTCCCTTTATTGTATTTCATCATCTGTGCATTCATCAGTTTGCCCAGAGTTTAGCTTTAAAGTGACACTAATAAGGGAATAATACCTTTATTCTTCAAAAATAATCCATACACAGCCACTACTATATGAACCTGTAACCTGTTTATTATGACATAAATTCTTACTGTGTTTTTCTTCCTCTTAGAACAGTCCTCTGTGAGCCCCCCCACCCCTTCCCTCTATTTTCCTTTAGTATGAAATGAGAAGTGCACTTTAGTTATGATCATGTGCACTGTTCTACAAATCCCGTACTCAATAGTTTATAGTCCATCTCAAGAGTGAGTAAGAGAGAGTGGCCATCTTCTTACATTTAAGGGGACAAATTACTGAAGCAACAAAAATAATAAACATTTTTTTTTGGAGAAGACTAAGTGGTTGGATTTTTTTTTTTTAAATCAGAGTTTAGTGTGAAAGATATGCTTGTGTTTATTAATTATTAAAAAACACTGTATATAGTCATGTCTCCACCCAAAAAACATCCTTACTTGATGCGTTTTGCCACTGCTAGCTAGCTCACCCTTATTAAGTTGATGTGTGTTAAATGCATTTTGTAGCACATTGAATTATTTATTATTATTTTTAACAACAAAAGACAAAATATGTTTTTTTCCCCTAAAGCACTTAGCAGCACATTGTAATGTACACACAGCATGTTCTATTTTAGACCAACTTGCATTAATACAGCCTGTTGGCGTGAAGTAAGACAATTGGACTCGTGGCATTTTGTCTTGTCCTTTCATTGGGGCTGCATTGAGCCATGCAGACCAACAAAACACAATGCAAGTGGTGTGAATGGCCTATCATAGGGCCAGGAGTCTCCTTATCTTGTGACTAGTTATATACAAGCAATATTAACTGACTTCCAGTTAGTAATTCTAGAATTCATTTTAGCCTCCATTAGACTTGCTAATGGCTTAAATATTCCATAAA
Organism: Rana temporaria; assembly: GCF_905171775.1. Taxonomy (NCBI): domain Eukaryota; kingdom Metazoa; phylum Chordata; class Amphibia; order Anura; family Ranidae; genus Rana; species Rana temporaria. The sequence goes on from NC_053492.1 coordinate 197,629,000, forward strand.
ACAATAGACTATATTTAGCTTTGCAGCCAATGTAATAACCAACATTTTCTGAAATCCTCTTAATCTGTACAGACAATTTTTATTTTGTTACGCACTATAATAAAAATATAAATTGGCTTAATGTTTTCTAATGCTTCTTTCAAATAGCAATTATTGTTTGCAACCTGCTATGTACCAACGGTCAATGCTACATCAATCCTGGAACTACAAATCCTGTGTGCCGTTGTAACAGTGGCTTTATACCAGACTCATCACAGTTTGATAGGATGTGCACTGGTAAGTTATATAACATAAACATATTACTCCTTTTTCATGGGACATGCATTTTTTATTCATGAATATATATTACATGCAGGCAAAGCAAGGTAATTGTAATAATTGTAATACTTGTTTACTATTAAGAATAGATGAGATTGGTTTGAAATGTGTCATGGATTAACTATAGCCACTGGAATACCTGTATAGAGATGGCTGGAACAAATGTCCACCTCCTTTTTTAAGTCAAATAAGGGAGGTCTGGCCTGTAGAGGATTTGTGCAGAATGGTTTGCCTATATGTAGTAAATTTATACAAGTGACTGTCTATTATTATTATAGTATTCAATTCAAAACGATCATGTCTTACAGATATCGATGAATGTAGCAAAGAGCCATGTGACCAGATCTGCTCCAACACAATTGGTTCATACTCATGCTCCTGTGAAGATGGGTACTCTAATAACCCAAGCAACACAGATCAGTGCATCAGTAAGAATTACTTTATTTTTTTTCGTTTTCACTATGCAAAAAAAACTTATGAATTTGTTAAGATAGATTGCTATTGATGGTACTTTGATGGTAACTCCACTTTTGTTAAGAAAAAAATAATTTTCCTCTGGGTGATCTACTGTATGCACATAGCATTAATTTTAATAAACTTTGTTGCTTAGTCCTACCTTTTGTTATCCTACCTTTTCCTATCCATTTGCAAAGTAAATGTGAATGGGAGCAACTTTATAATTATCAATCAGCTGCTTAAACACATCTTCACTGCTAACCTAAGCAAACATTTAGGCTAAATTTACATTGTTTAGACATTTGCAAAACAAAACAAAAATGTTTTGCTTTGTTTTGATTCCTTATTTATTAATTTTGTTTAGTTTTAGTTAGTAAATTTGTTAAATTCCTTTACTTTGTTTTCAGAATTCATTAATTTTCATTGTTTTTTAATTCATTTTGAATTTACTAATTCAGTCAAATTGAATTCCATTTGACTGAATTTGAATCGGCATTTTGAATTCAAATCTATTCTATTTGAAATTCTAAATTTCGGAAGATGCTTATATTCTTTCTATTGTATTCTATTATATTCTAGTCTATTGTTTTTTTCTATATTATTATTTTATTTTCTATTCTATTCCTTTATTTTCTATTCTATTTTATTCTATTCTTGTTTTCGAATTAGATAAAAATTTTGGCCAATTTTTTTTTGTTATTTCGGATTTGTTTAAATTCATTATTAATGTACTGTCATTCGAAAATTCGGATACATCTGAATTTCCAAATAACAAAAAGTTTGGCCAAATTTTGATTCAGAATAAAACAAACCGCACATATCTAACACTGTTCTGTGTGATTTGCAGCATGCATGGTGTGTGGAGGTAAATTTGCGCTCTTGTGAAAGTTTTCCTTGTCCTTTCACATTAAGCTGCAGCTGTGAACCAGACATATAGGAAATTCGATTTCTACTATAATTCACTTTCTTGCAGCCAAATGTAGGAGTTATGTTGCATGAAAACAGATAAGTGTGAAAACCGACTCCCCACCAGCTACTCTTCTTCATCAGGTGCACTACTGTTCACTACTGTGCACTACTGTAAAGGAGCTTGTTCTTGTTTTGGACACATACAGAAAAGAAAGTGGCTGCATTTCGAAACATTCCAAGCAGGGGTAGATGTATTCTTAATTTATGTATAATCTATAATCTGATTAATCCCGTTCTGAAGATTAGTAATAGCACAAATTTTGGATAACAATTTTCACATGTATAGACATGCTGTTATACAGTAAAGTTCATTTCTTATGAGTAGTGTTGAGCAGAATATGCCATATTCGATTTCGCGATATATCTCGAATATATATTCGAATATTCGAGATATATTCGCTAAATTCGAATATTCGTGATATTTTATCGAAAGTAAATGATTGCGATTTTTCGCTATTGCGAATGCGAAAATAATTGCGATTTTTTGATAACTGCGGTAGGAGCACTCTGATTGGCTCAGAATATTCGTGATATTTTATCGAAATATCGCAACATGCGAATGCGATATTTATTGCGCAATTTCGAGAAATGCTGTAGGAGCACTCTGATTGGCTCAGAATATTCGTGATATTTTACAATACAAAATAATTGCGAATATTCGGCAAATGCGGAAGGAGCACTCTGATTGGCTCAGAATATTCGTGATATTTTACAATACAAAATAATTGCGAATATTCGGCAAATGCGGAAGGAGCACTCTGATTGGCTCAGAATATTCTTGATATTTTACAATACAAAATAATTGCGAATATTCGGCAAATGCAGAAGGAGCACTCTGATTGGCTCAGAATATTCTTGATATTTTACAATACAAAATAATTGCGAATATTCGGCAAATGCGGAAGGAGCACTCTGATTGGCTCAGAATATTCTTGATATTTTACAATAGAAAATAAAAAGTGTTTTGCATTGGTGGTGATTCTTTACTCTATCCATCTGTCACAGCCGTTTGTCAATCAAACACCTTAAAGATTGAACACGTTCATGCTGCATGCTTTGGACTTTTTTTCACTTCACATATCAAAGACATTTTTATGAAAGATTATTTTTCTATTATTGGGACTATATTTCTTTATATATTTGTTTCACTGTGTATTTCACAAGTTATTTGCGCTTGCTTATTTTATAATTTGCCCACATGTCTTGTCACTAGACATATTTTTTATTCTTGTAGAGCGACTCCATTTTCTGTCTTGTATTAATTTATGTTGTATAACATTTTTGAGTTGCTGCTGTATTCTCCCCTTTTTTAAGGTATGCGCAATTTTTTCCTTCTTACAAAAAATAATAATATCAAACATACAAATATTCATAACATACACATACACAAAGCCCCCCCCCCTTTTGCATCAGAGACAATCAGAGTTCTCCTACCACAGTTATCGAAAATTCGCAATAATTTTCGCATTCGCAATAGCGAAAAATCGCAATTTTTTTTTTTTCTAATTTGGCAACATAAAAGGATCGCCTCAGCTTAGCTACTCGGCCCAGGGTCTCTAATCATACCAGCAATGCTTTTAGACGTCGATAGGATGTGATCTGTTTTAAAAATCAAATTGAAAAAATGCGAATATTCGGAATTGCGAATATTCACCGTGAAATTCGAAATATAGCGCGATTTCTCGAATATGCTATATTCGAGTCGAATATTCGCAATGCGAATATTCGTGAGCAACACTACTTATGAGTACGCTGCAGATGTGAAATTCACACACAATGACACAGGGTACACCCAAGAAAAAGTGATGAGAATAGAGTTGTAGCTTCCATCTCTGCACACACTGCTACTTACCAACTGGGAATGATCTCCTATTATGAGAGATCACATATGCTTTTGGCTTAATACCCAGTCCGGGCCTCTCAGGAGCAAAACAATGATCTCAGCGTTTCCCTCAGCAGAGTTCCTCAAAGGTGTATGAATCCAATAGGTCCCCATAAAAAAAAAATAGAAGCATCCATAGTATAAAATCTTTTAAAGCTTTAATGAATGTTCAAATAGTAATGCACTTACATTTAAGAAGAATAAAAAAGGAAATGAAAATACACAGCCGGCCAGCTCTTGTTTGAAGCCTGTCACCTCGGGACCTGCGTGAACGTGGTGATGTCAGCACATCACTCCTCCCTATGCGTTTCGTCACAACTGACGTCATCCTGGGGCACGGGTGGCGTACTGTTTTACCACCTTAAATCATCTAAACATCCTAAGGCCACTCCCTGTTCTGAGTTTTGAGCGATGCCTACACTGAGTCAGCCATCTTAAAGCAGGGAAAATGCCCACACTCTGCGGCATTGACTCTTTATGTTAAAATAGCAAGACAAATAAAACTGTACTTCCCAGCAGCCAAAAATACCTTGTCCTTCTCAGCCAAGCTGAAAGACATTCCCAAAATAATACTATTGTGAAAAAAGTGTGTAAGTTACCCATAATCTGCAACACCATTTATAGTGATGGCTTGACGCTTAAGGGATTGCATCTTATATCCCCCATCTAAATCGCAAATGTACCAAGCTGGCCTGATTTTCATGTCCAAACATTAGCTGGACATGTGAAAAATCCTGTGTTATATGGGGAGAAAGGTGGAAAAAAGGAAAAATGGGCAAAAGAAAACCACTATTCTCTAAAAAAAATTAAAGCAAAGCAAAACTTGGTAATGTCATGCAGGAAAGGAACTAAATCACGTCCATGGGGACACCCAAACAGTATGGTCTCGCGACCCCTAGTGTTAGAATAGGTAACTCCCTCCTAACGATACCATTTAGGAGGTAAGGCGACCTCTAGTGGTACCCTGTTGAAACTACCCAAATCACAACGCCAATAGATTTGACATGAAAGTCAACAGATATAATCTGTATCTACCCCAAATCTAAAAACATCCTAATTAAAGGCATTCTCAATAATATAAAATTTTAAGCTGTGCTGCGTTGCACTGTGACAACTCTATTATTGGTCCAACCAAAATAATAGTTAAATGTGAAAAGAGATTGAAAAAACACTCTATATCAGTCAATAATGGATTAATACGTGACTGTGTTAATACAGTGTATAACACCAAAAAGTGCCAATATGTGTTAATGGACAAGAACACTCATGAACAAACAAGAGCAAATAGTGTATAGTGTTCCAATATACCAAAATCTGTAAGGGTTCCAATATCTTAAAAATGTATAAGTGATACCGAAATGGTTAACCACTTCCCGACGGCCGTACGACTATATACGGCCGCCGGGTGGCTCTGAATCTCTGGGAGGCCGTGTTTTTACGGCCGCCCCTTTTCGCGTTCCCCGCGCGCGCTCCCGAGCGCGCAGCGGGGAACTGCTGTGCTGGCCGTGTCCCTTGGACACAGCCAGTCACAGATCGCCGTGAACGGCCAATCGGAGCGGCCGTTTCCTAGGCGATCTGTGCGGCCAATGAGAGATGATCTCATATGTTTACATATGAGATCATCTCTCATTCCCGGCTCTCGCAGACAGCGGTGCTGTCAGGGGAGAGAGGAGACGGGTCTGTGTCTCTTGTACATAGAGACACAGATCGGTCACCCCCCCAGTCACCCCCCCTCCCCCACAGTTAGAACACTAATTAGGATACACATTTAACCCCTTCCTCACCCCCTAGTGTTAACCCCTTCCCTGCCAGTCACATTTATACAGTAATTAGTGCATATTTATAGCACTGATTGCAGTATAAATGTGAATGGCGCCAAAAATGTGTCAAAAGTGTCCGATGTGTCCGCCATAACGTCGCAGTCCCAATAAAAATCGCAGATCGCCGCCATTTCTAGTAAAAAAAAAAATGTATACAGTAATTAGTGCATATTTATAGCACTGATTGCAGTATAAATGTGAATGGCGCCAAAAATGTGTCAAAAGTGTCCGATGTGTCCGCCATAACGTTGCAGTCCCAATAAAAATCGCAGATCGCCGCCATTTCTAGTAAAAAAAAAATTTATACAGTAATTAGTGCATATTTATAGCACTGATTGCAGTATAAATGTGAATGGCGCCAAAAACGTGTCAAAAGTGTCCGATGTGTCCGCCATAACGTCGCAGTCCCAATAAAAATCGCAGATCGCCGCCATTTCTAGTAAAAAAAAAAAAATAATAATAATAATTCTGTCCCTTATTTTGTAGGCGCTATAACTTTTGCGCAAACCAGTCGCTTATTGCGATTTTTTTTTTTTTTTTTTTTCTAAAAATATGTAGAATACGTATCGGCCTAGACTGAGGATAAAAAAAAAACGTAAAAAAAAAAAATTGAGCTATTTATTATAGCAACAAGTAAAAATATTTTTTTTTTTTTCAAAATTGTCGCTCTATTTTTGTTTATAGCGCAAAAAATAAAAACCGCAGAGGTGATCAAATACCACCAAAAGAAAGCTCTATTTGTGGGGAAAAAAGGACGTTAATTTTGTTTTCGAGCCACGTCGCACGACCGCGCAATTGTCAGTTAAAGCGACGCAGTGCCGAATCGCAAAAAGTCCTCTGGTCAGGAAGGGGTTTAAGTGCCCAGTAAGGAAGTGGTTAACAATAGGCAAGATCACTCCTGCTGTGCAAACATGTCATAAAATATATAAATATTGTATGATATTCCAATCAACTTAAAAATAGAGTCCATAAATATTGAGTATTCGTGACTTCAAAACGAATAAACACCCAGGAAGAAAGTGCCAAGAGAAATAGATGAGTGCCTCCACCTCTTATTTCAAATCTCCTTACCGACTCCTGTGGATCTCTTGTTACAGAGATCACATTGTCACATATATATATATATATATATATATATATATATATATATATATATATATATATATATATTTATTTATATGCAATATTTACTATTGTTATTTGCACTAGGTTCACTATATTAGAAAGTCTAGCACAACTTATTATTGAAGTTTGCACTCTCCAATTTTAAATAAACCTCTATGGCCCCGGATTCAGGTAGATCAGTGCATCTTTGTGGCGGCGTAGCGCATCTCATATGCGCTACGCCAACGTAACTCTTAGAGGCAAGAGCAGTATTCACAAAGCACTCGCTCCCTACGTTGCGCCAGCGTAACGTAAATTGGCTGGCGTAAGCCCGCCTAATTCTAAGTAGGAAGGTAGTGTGCATGATACATTTAAATTAACCGTGACCCCGTGCAAATGAAGGGCCGAACGAAGGGTGCATGCGCTCAGAATCACGTCGGATCGAACGCCTAATATACATCGAATCACTGAACGTAACCTACGCCCAGCCCTATTCACGTAGTCCTACGTAAACGACGTAAAATCCGATGGCTGTTCCGTCATCCATACCTTTGCATGGGATGCGCCTCCTATAGGTGGAATAACTTCACACTGGACGTACGCCTTACGCTAATGGCATATACTACTGCGACGGGTGCAAGTACGTTCATGAATCGGCGTATCTTGGTCATTTGCATATTCAACGCGTAAATCAATTGAAGCGCTCCCCTTGCGGCCAGCGTAAATATGCACCCAGGCTCTGACGGCATAGGAAACTTACGTTGGTCGGATGAAGCCAAAATTCAGGCGTATCTTACTTGCAGGCGCATAGATACGACGGCGCATCCCTGCACTTACGCGGCGTATCAGTAGATACGTTGGCGTAAGTGCTTTAAGAATCCGGGCCTATGTGTCCTATAGCACTTGTACTTTTTGCTTCACATTTAGGCTTTCCAGGCCCATTTACCTAGAGCAGTTTGAAAAAACACAAGTGAGTGCAAACAGTTGATTTGCTAAAGTATATGCATTCAGGACCATTGTGTGATTTGTAAATGAGACATAAGCATGTGCTGTTTAGCAACCCACAATTGTTAGGGGAATAATAACATGCACATTTTCATAGTATATACAATGGAATGTGCTTGACCCCAAGAAATGCATGCATGTAGAAAATACTGTGACACTATGCTCCGGTTGACTGAATCTACAGGTACATCTGTACCTAACACCTATTTACAATAGTCTTAGTAAACTAGGACTACTGTCTTAAATGTGCAAAAATCATTTATTTAAACATTTAGTGACAGTGAAAGCTCAACGACTACCTAGCAGCCTTGTCACCAGCAGCCTTCACCATGTAAATTAGAAACACAATGCATGAATTTAATTTAAAGAGTCCAGTGTATTATGAATTATATTCTTAGAATTACTGTATTTGTACTGCAACCACATGATTGAAATAAAAAGCACTATCCACCTTTTGTACTTATTTAAAATGATGTCACTGTATTAATACCCACAGCAATGTTTTAGTTGTGGAGAGAATGGGGTAAGATTAGAACCCTTGTCGGGTTTTTACTGCTATCCAGTGCTCTGTTAGAGGGATTTTCTCTCACTTTCTGTTCTAGGGATGATTTTTAACCAGGGAGAAAGTGAAGGAAAATCTGCAACAGAGAAACAGACACACAAAAAAAAAGCTAACAAAGGTTCTAGCATTGTCTTACTGTTTGTAATGATGTTAGGGAGATTTCCCCTCACTTCCTGTTCTGGGAACAACCTTTTTACCAGACAGGAAGTGAAGGAAAATTCTCAGACAGCAGTAAAACCTGACAGGGGTTCTGATCCTTCCCCCCACACTATCCAAAACTATAAAATAAAGTTTTGGCTATAGATATGCTTTCATAATATTCTCTGGGGAGACCTCTTTTTACCATTTAACAACAAAACATTTTGAATATTTTATCCAGATTAATCCTCCCATTAAATAAATATAAAATAAAAAAAAGAGCGTTCAGAAAGGACTTACTTAAAGAGGAATGGCATTCTGCTCAAGTGATTTGTAATAAAAACATCTTTGCCATTCTGAAGCTTCCCTCCAGCCACTTTGTATATTAATTGATATATACTAAGATTCTATACTTGCCAAATATGCTGCAGAAATCTCCCTCCACTGGCTGCAAACATTTTAACTGTGGGCAGCTGAAGCTGCTGCCTGTTCACTTCCTGGTTTTACACAGAGGCACACCTCCAGCTCTGCAGCTCTCATTGGCCCTCTTATGACTCATACCCCCCTCCCTTCCACGCAAACTCTTACGAGAGTGTGAGGCCTCGTACACACGACCGAGTTTCTCAGCAAAAACCAGCAAGAAGCTTGCTGGGGGTTTTTTTTTTGCCAAGGAAACCGGTCGTGTGTACACTTTTCGACGAGGAAACCGTTGAGGATCTCGTCGGGCCAAAAAGAGAACATGTTCTCTATTTCCTTGACGGGAATGGGAAAATTTGGCTCGCCGAGATCCTCGTCGGCTTCACAAGGAACTCAACGAGCAAAACGATGTGTTTCGCCCGTCGAGTTCCTCGGACGTGTGTACGAGGCTTCAGAGAGAGAGCTGTGCATGATGTCATAAGCCTAGGTCTTTTTACCAGACAAGAAACAGGAAGTGGGCTGTATAAGGTATTTACTGGCAGAAAAAACATTTTTACTATCAAAAGTTAAAACAACAAGGGCAGAAGATTTAATAGATGGGAAGTTGAAAAAAAATACTGAGGGTCTGTTTTTTTTTTTTTTTTTTTTTTTTTTTTTTTTACCACCTCAGCTAGTACCAAGTTCAAGAGACCAGCTCATGATTTGATGCTTCTTACGTCTCTATTTGTGGGTTGCATCATATGTGGTATATATTTCTGCAATATTGTTATTATTATTATTATTTTTTTTTTTTTTTTTAACTATGGTCATGTGTACACAAAATAGATATCACCTCCCCGCTAGGGTAATAAGGCCTTGATCGTGCTACTTATTGCCAATTCCCCCCCAAGCCAGGATGGTTTCGGCACTTCGGCAGTGACCAGTTAAAACATTTCCCCCCCCCCTCCCCTCATGGCTCCCAGGAATCTCGCTCTTTTTATCCAAAATAATATAAGATTGGATTCTTTAGAGAAAAAGAAAATAATATATGAATAGGATTTGGAGATGACTATCGAAGTGATAAGTGTTGTTATGGTCTGTTTAAGTAGACCCTATTTTCTATTTCTAATGACCCCTAACCCTCTCTGCATAACTCCATGTTTTTTTGTATTCCTTCCATTTTTTCCATTTCTCCCTAAACTCCCTGTGCGTCTCTGAAAGGCGATCCTTAAGCTCTTCTAACCTAAACGTTTCCTCGACGGTGTCTATCCAATTCCAGATGTGAGGGCTTTCGGTCTCCTGCCACTTTTTTGGTATGAGTCTCTTGGCTGCATTTAACAAGTGGGGGAGTAAGGACTGCTTGTAGTTTTTAACCCCCTCTTGGCTACAGTGGAAGAGCACTACCCAAGGGTCCTTCTTTAGCTCATTACCAGTGATGACCTTTATTTGACTTAATATTGTGTCCCAATAAGTTTGAATTTTCGGACATTGCCACCATAAATGGGCCATCGTACCTCTTTCTAAGCATCCCCGCCAGCACTCTGCGGTCTGTTCTACTTTAAATTTATTAGCTTTATCCGGGGTGATATACCACCCTGAAATACACTTATAATTTGCTTCGGCGGTTCGTATGTCTATTGCTGATGAGTGGGTTAATTGCATAATCCTCTGAAAAGTGTTTGTCCCTCTCGGAATTCCGAGCTCCCTTTCCCATTTTTCCAGAAATGGTGCTTCTCTCCGTGAACCTATCTTAACAAGTATCCCGTATAGTTTGGTGATGGTGCCCTTCGAATTTTTAGATTTACATATCTTCTCAAGTGGGGTTAGCTCCTCCTTCGTCCGTAATGGGTGATGGAGGTGCTGCGCAAAGTGGTGCAGCTGGGAATAATGCCACCTATCAAGATTCCAGTAATCCGTTCTGGATTCCAGATCATCATAGGACATTATATCGCCGTCTTTTACAATATCCCCCAGGTGAACAGTGACCCCCCTAATCCAATTTCCACCAATTTTATATTCCCCCGGTGCGAAAAAAGCATTTTCTTTCAGATTCATTAAAGGGGAATTAAATTTCCCGTCTAATTGTGACTGCGTCCTATCCCACATTCGTAGCGTATCTCGTGTTATGTCGTGCAATTTGTGATCAAGTGCTCTATAATGTGCAGGAATCCAAATAATATTATTCAAGTGTTTACTTGTTTGTGCTCGTTCGATTTGCACCCATCTTTTGTCTGTCCTACCCCGAGCCCATTCTACCGCTCGAGACAGAACCGCCGCCTTGTGGTAGCTTTTAATATCCGGGACTGCCAGACCGCCGAGTAACTTTCCCTGTTTAAGGATAGAGAGGGATATTCTATGCTTTTTATTTTTCCAAACATAGTTTAGTAAAAGGGAGTTCAGGATTCTCAGGAATTGCTGAGGAAGAGCGATTGGGATTAATAAAAATTTATATAGTATTTTTGGGACTATTACCATCTTCAACATGTTGATACGTCCCATCCATGATATAGGTTTATTTACCGTTTTTTTTAGTTCGTTTTTAATCTCGTTTAATAGGGGTACATAATTTATTTTATACATCTTCTGCACCGTGTTGGCTAGTTTAATACCTAGATACTTTAGTTCTTTAGTCCAGGGGAACGCACAGATTTCCTTGACCAGGCCCACCTCTCTTTTATTGAGGTTAATGTTCAAAATTTCTGATTTGATTACATTGATTTTGAAGTTTGAAATAGCGCCGTATTGTTGCAGTACTTTGGAGAGCTTTGGGATGGATTTAACCGGGTTGGTTACATAGAATAAAATATCGTCTGCGAAGGCAGACAATTTGTGTTCCTCCTCTTCTACTCTGACCCCCTTGATATCTGGGTCTTTTCGGATAGTAGCCAATAGAGGCTCTAAGGATAGGATGAAAAGAAGGGGGGACAGGGGGCACCCCTGTCTTGTCCCATTTTTCATCTCGAAAGGCTCCGATAACATTCCATTGATTTTAATTTTTGCGGTGGGGTGGTGGTAGAGTGTTTTAATCCAGCGGGCCATCCTGTTCCCTATTCCCATGGTGGTAAGGGTCTTCATCATGAGCCCCCAGTCTACCCTGTCGAACGCTTTTTCGGCATCCACCGACAGGAATAGACCTGGGGGCGCATTCTGCCTTATGGTCTGAAGCAGGAGGATTGCCCTTAAACTATTGTCTTTGCCCTCTCTGTTGGGTACAAAACCTACCTGATCGGGGTGCACCAAAAAGTGCATAACCCCTTTCAGGCGCTCCGCAAGGATTTTAGCAAAAAGCTTAATGTCGGTATTTAGCAGGGAGATTGGTCTGTATCCCGAACAGATTGAACGGTCTTTCCCCTCTTTCCAAATAATTGCAACCGTGGCGGCTATTGCTTCATTGCTAGTCTCGAATTCGGACCCTAACCCGTTGAAATATTTACACAGCCTCGGTATCAAAATATCACTAAATCTTTTATAGTACATGACAGAGAAGCCGTCCGGGCCAGGACTCTTTCCACCCGTCGTATTATTCAGGGCGTTTTTTATTTCTTCTTCAGTTATAGGGCAGTCCATGTTAAGGCTTTCTATCTCCTCTAGTCTGGGTAGTCCTGCTTTGTCAAGGAAATCTCGGGTCTTAGCCTCTCTTTCCCCTGCCTGCCAGCCTGGGTGTTTTATTGTGTATAATTCCTCGTAATAATTTTTAAATATATCCGCGATATCTCTGGTTGAGTAAGCGAAATTTCCATCTTTCCTTTTGATTTTTTCGATGTAATTTCTAGTTTTCTTTTTTTGGGCCATTTTAGCTAGAGGCTTACTGGGTTTATTGCCCCAGATATACCTCTCTCTCGCGATACAATTAAGTTTATTCCTTGCTTCTTGCTCCATAATCTCCTTAAGTGCGTCTCTTTTTAAAATTAAGTTGTGGTAGGTTTCTTTGGAGCCCTGTGCTTTATCTGAGGGTCTGTTTTAATGGTTTAAACCACATAAAATGTGAAACACTATTTGTCTTTGCCCAAGCCTCTCCAATCTACTTTAGGTCTTCAGTAGCACTATTTATTTATTCACCATACAGTATACCAATCATGTGCAATCCATATGCGAGTGACGGTAAGAGGTGTAGGTGCATAGCAGACAAAATACTTTTGTGCTCAATCTGTAGCTGAAGAATCAGACTCTGACAAAGTAAGATAAAGCTAAAAAATAGTTATAAATGTAATTTATGCTTACCTATCATATCAAGTTCTTACTTATGCACTTCTCTTATATGTTTTATTTCAAATATTCATAATTATATGATATATACGTTCTGTTTATTTGTTTTTCAGTGAATGATTATTGTAAGAGCTCACCCTGTCTGAATGGTCAGTGTCATAATACTCTGTATAACTATCTATGCATGTGCGATGCTGGATGGGAAGGATCCATGTGTAACACAGGTAAGTCACAGTAATAGTTTTAATTTGATATTAAATACAGTCTTTTTTTTAATTATTATCGTTTGTCAAATAGTTCTAACATTCATCAAGGGATAGCAAATTATTTTAATTAGGAGGATTTTGAGAAACAGTTTTTTAAATCAGGTCAAAGAGCTCCAATGCAGTAACCTCCTGCATATGTGCATCTGAACCCCAACATGCCCATCAGAGTACCTTCATTGTGCACACACAGGGAATTCAAAGGAAAATTGTATGCAAGACTGATGGAAGTCAGCTTCATCGGAATTCCGATGGAAAATTCCATTGGATTTTAGACCATCGGAATTCTGATCGTGTGTACAGGGCATAAGTGTAGCAATAAGTTGCTAAATGTTGTACCTTCATTAAATGTAACCATATTGCTACACTCCTCTTTTTTATACTCAGTTGTGACATGACGCTACTTTTATATGAAGACATCGCTTGTATATCAAGGCAAAATTTATTAAAACATTTTGCTTGTCTTGCAAAACGCTCTCAAACCAAGGTTTTACTGTATAGTAGGACTGGGAGACATTTCCATTTGACATGACACTAAGGGGCATATTTATATTTATAAAGCAGTGAATGTGACTTTCATCAACCATTCACTGCTAGTAAAGCAATCACTGTTGTTTAAAGCAAATGCATCAGGCAGGATCATCTGCAGTTGATGTTTAAAGAATGCTTTATAAATTTATCCCTAAATATCGGCATTAGTAAATTCCATTACAAGAAAAAATACAGTGTGTTTTCTATTGCAATAATTTGCTTAAAGCAAACATTTTAGGCAAAGAAAATTCTGTGCTTGCTTCAACTTCAATAGGGCAGACAAAGAAATTTTTTTTTTTTTTAAATGTTACCAAAATGGATCTTTGATGTGCTGAAGGTTGCTGCTCTTGTAAAAAGAATACAAGTGAATCATGCTCACTTTGTTTAGTACAGAAATCATAGTACTGTACCCGAGTTCTGCTGCTAATGAAAGGCAATCAAGCAGAAAACCGAAGGGGAAAGAGAGTGATGCTGTGATTTGCCTTGTTGTTGGGGGACACACTGAAATTCTAATACCGCGTACACATGATCGGGTTTCTCGGTGGTGAAAACACCGCCGAGAAATCCGACAGGAAAACCGAGGACCGGCTTGGTCCCTTTTCCCCGTTCTCTCTTGGTCGAGAAAACCGGCCATGCGTATGCTCCACCGCAGTGTTTCCCCATAGGAAAACTGCAGGTGAAAAAAACGCCACTATTCGCAATGAGAAAAAAATAGAACATGTTCTATTTTTTCCCCCGCAGTTTTCTTGTCAGGAAAACTGCTAGGGAGCCTACACACGGCCAGTTTTCCAGACAGGTTCTCCGAAAGTCGAAGGGGAAAGAGAGTGATGCTGTGATCTGCCTTGTTGTTGGGGGACCCACTGAAATTCTAATGCTGCGTATACACGATCGGGTTTATCGGTGGTGAAAACACCGCCGAGAAACCTGACAGGAAAACCGAGGACCGGCTTATTCCCTTTTGCCCGTTCTCTCTTGGTCGAGAAAACCGGCCGTGTGTATGCTCCACCGCAGTGTTTCCCCATAGGAAAACTGCGGGGGAAAAAAACTCCACGATTCGCGACGAGAAAAAATAGAACATGTTCTATTTTTTTCCCCGCAGTTTTCTCGTCAGGAAAACTGCTAGGGAGCCAACGCACGGCCGGTTTTCCCGACAGGTTCTCTCTTGGTCGAGAAAACCGTCCGTGTGTATGCTCCACCGCAGTGTTTCCCCATAGGAAAACTGCAGGAAAAAAAATGCCACGACTCGCGACAAGAAAAAATAGAACATGTTCTATTTTTTTCCCCGCAGTTTTCTCGTCAGGAGCCTACACACGGCCGGTTTTCTCGGTATCTAAAACTCACAGTAACTGATCCCTGTTTCAAATTCACTTGTACTGCATTCTTAAAAGAAGTTCTATACTCACTGGTCACTTTATTAGGTACACCTTGCTAATACCGGGTTGAACCACCTTTTGCCTTCAGAAGGGCCTTAATTCTTCATGGCATAGACTCAACATGGTGTTGGAAACATTCCTCAGAGATTTTGGTCCATAGTAACATCATGCAATTGCTGCAGATTTATCGGCGGCACATCCATTATGCAAATCTCTCATTCTACCACATCCCAAAGGTGCTCTATTGGAATGAGATCTGGTGACTGTGGAGGTCATTGGAGTACAGTGACCTCATTATCATGTTCAAGAAACTAGTTTGAGATGATTTGAGCTTTGTGACATGGTGTATTATCCTGCTGGAAGGAACCATCAGAAGATGGGTACACTGTAGTCATAAAGAGATGGAAATGATCAGCAACAATACTCAGGTAGGCCATGGTGTTTAAACAATGCTAAAGTGGACTTAGGAGCCCCAAGTGTGCCAAGAAAATATCCCCCACACCACCAGCCTGCATTGTTGATACAAGGCAGGATGGATCCCATCTTTTTTGTTGTTTATGCCAAATTCTGACCCTACCATCTGAATGTTGCAGCTGAAATAGAGACCCATGAGACCATCTTCTATTGTCTAATTTTGGTGAGCCTGTGTGAATTGTAGCCTCAGTTTCCTGCTGACAGGAGTGGCACTCGGTGTGGTCTTCTGCTGCTGTAGCACATCTGCTTCAGAGTTGTTATGTGCATTCAGAAATGGTATTCTGCATACCTTGGTTGTAACGAGTGGTTATTTGAGTTATTTTCTATCATCTCGAACCAGTCTACCCATTCTCCTCTGATCTCTGACATCAACAAGGCATTTTTGTCTACACAACTGCTGTTCACTGGATATTTTCTTTTTTTTTGGACCATTCTCTGTAAACTCTAGAATAGGTTGTGCATGAAAATCCCAGTAGATCAGCAGTTTCTGAAATACTCAGACCAGCCTTTCTGACACAAACAACCATGCCACCTTCAAAGTCACATATATCCCCTTTGTTCCTCATTATGATGCTCGGTTTGAATCTTCACCATGTCTAGATGCCTAAATGTATTGAGTTTCTGCCATGTGATTGGCTGATTAGCAATTTGTGTTACCAAGCAATCGAACAGGTGTACCTAATAAAGTAGCCAGTGAGTGTAAATTTTAATGTACTGACCTTGAAGTGCTACCATTGTATGTTATGATAAATTATTTTGCTTGCTCCATCAGATATTAATGAATGTGTCAGAAACAATCCCTGCAGCTCCCACGGCACTTGCAATAACACCCTGGGCTCCTACACCTGCAATTGCATGTCTGGGTGGACTGGACCATCATGCACTACTGGTAAGTATCAAATGAAGAAATCATCTTCTATAATCTTAAAGTGATCCTTTCCTTTGCCCATGCAAAGCAAAGTAAAATATTCTTCATGATGCCTGCCCCCAACCCTTCATATCCCCCTCCTGTTTTGTTCAACTGTTTAAAGTAAAGGGACATTTCTGGGCATGGGGAGGATGTACACCTTGCCTCATTCTCCTATGATGCAGCACTTGCTGCCTGAACAACCAATTGTTAGACAACATTTAAACCTGTTGATTTAACCTGCATGACCAAAGCACAGGTTCACTTTAAAGTGGATCTACAAAATACAAGTCACAACAACACATCAATCCTGACTCTGAATAGACACAACATATATCTTAACATTTATTACTGTGTTAAATATGTGTATGCCTTTGTAGGCAGGCATAGGTTGACCCCCCTACACAGGTAGTGCTGTCACAGCCAACTGGCAGGGAGAGTGCAGGACAGGAGGAATGCACATTTCTCTTAGGCCTCCATATATGTCATCAGGTAAGTCGCTGTCTAATTGGACACTGCTGACCCGGATAACCCTCCATGGCCAGCTGAGGACAGTGCTTTTAAAAGGCTCTGGCTCACTGCAGTTGGTGCACATTCTGTGTTTGGCAGGAATCTGCTGGACGTGGAGAGTGTGCCTAGTGTAGGGAGAGCACAGAAGAGGAGGGACAGCATAGGTACTGCTTGCTACTAGCTAGTGCTGCTGTGGGTAACCCCTTTTGCTACCAGTCCTTCTCTGCCTACTGCCCACCAGCCGTCTCTGATCATCGCTCACCGCAAATACTGTATATTCACCTGTGTTGAAGCCCAGGGCCAGATTAAGAACATCATGGGCCTGGTGCTGAGGATTTTGGTGGGGCCTTTTAGGCTGCATTCACACCTCCGCGACAAGTAACGCCGCGTACGCGGCGTATTTTGCCGCGAATAGTGTAACTTTTGTTTTTACAAATCCTTCCTATTGCTTTGTATGGCCGAACGCCAATGCCGCCTGAAAAAAAGGGTCCGGGACTTTTTTTCATGCCGCAGGTGTACGGCGTCTATGAGATGTGAACCATCTCATAGACAGCAATGGGAATTCTCCCCTCCAGCGGCACGAGCGGCCGGCGTCGGGCGTTTTGTCGCGGAGGTGTGAATGGGGTGTAATAAATAATAAATAAATGCGTGGGAATGACATGAACACAGCCAAGCCAAGGCAAGTGACCAAAGGCACAGAACCCAGAAGGAAGACCGGGTGAAGATGGAAGTGTCCAGGCCCCGCCTGATTCATCGCAGCACTGGAGGGCTCAGTCTGAAAATTGAAGTGTACACTAATGTGCTAATATGCTGTGCATACTTGTACGTTGTGGCATAACCTACCCCAGGGCCTCTAAAAAGTAGTAATGTCAGGAAAGTTTACTACCGCTTTATTATCACAGGATCCCAGGAGCCTCTCATGGGGCCCCCTACTGACCCGGTGGACGGTGGCCCTTGGGCAGTGCCTAAGTGCACAGTTGCCAACATTTAAAAAATATTTTCAGGGCCACTTTTTTATATAAGTGCTATATTTAGAGTAGCTGAGATCCCCGATGTTCCTCTATACATCATAGTAGTAATCACAAAATTAAATGAGTACTAATTATTGGGCAGAACAAATATGAGAACTGATATTTCCTTTAGTTGAACTAACAAAAGTGTGTCCATTCTAGAGCTGGTAACATTGAGGATATTCAGTATAATTTTAAAGAACTGTTTTTGTGGGTAAGCGACATAGGGGAGGAGTATGGACGGTATATAAGTGGGAAGTATGTGCAGGTGAGGGAGAGGAATGTGGAGGGTCTAACAGTGGGCACTATGTACAGGAGAGGAGTACAAAGGGTACGGAAAAAAGCACTATGTACAGGAGAGGAGTGTGAAGGGTATGACAATGGGCAGTATGTACAGGAAGAGTGAGGGGGTATGACAGAGGGTAGTACGTACCATAGAGAAGTGTGGAGGGTATGATGGGGCAGTATGTACAGGAGAGGAGTGTGGAGGGTATGACAGTGGGCAGTATGTACAGGAGAGGAATGTAGACGGTATGATAGTGGGCTGTATGTATAGGAGAGGAGTGTGGAGGGTATGACAGTGAACACTATGTATAGGAGAGGAGTGTGGAGGGTATGACAGTGGGCACTATGTATAGGAGAGGAGTGTGGAGGGTATGACAGTGAGCAGTATGTACAGGAGAGGAGTGTGGAGGGTGCGACAGTGGGCACTAAGTACAGGAGAGAAGTGTACGACGGCAGGCACTATGTACAGGAGAGGAGTGTGAAGGGTATGACAGTGGGCGCTATGTATAGGAGAGGAGTGTGGAGGGTATGACAGTGGGCACTATGTACAGGAGAGGAGTGTGTAGGGTATGACAGTGGGTACTATGTATAGGAGAGAAGTGTGGAGAGTATGACAGTGGGCACTATGTACAGGAGAGGAGTGTGGAGAGTATGACAGTGAGCACTATGTACAGGAGTGGAAGGATATTTAAGGACTGAGTAGTGGTTAAGCGGGTCATACATGGATTGAAATTATGCCAATTATGCAGAGACCAGCCATAGTCAATCTATGTATGGGCTAGCTGGTTTTACACAAGTCAATCTATTAATCAACTTGAGTACAACCAGCCTGTTTTTTTTTTCTTAAAACAATCAGTGCTGCCAGCTAAAGTTAGCAACACTGATCATTGTACGCACTGGCAGAACACAATAACGCTGTAGGAGTGATTCCCCCATCCACAGGTCAGCAGGTGAGAGGGTGTGTGGGGACAGGCTGGGGAGAGATACTAGTCAGTGGCTGGGTAGGCACTGGTAGTATCAGAGCCAGATACACACAGGTTACATACGCCACGATCGTTAGAGCGAGAACAATAATTCTAGTACTAGACCTCCTCTGTAACTCTAAACATGTAACCTAAAAAAAATGTAAAGCATCGCTTAGGATACCAAAAAAAATTGTGCTAACTTAACTAACTGTTTTTTTAATGAATGAAACATTTTTTTCCAAAAAAACATGTTTGAAAAATTGCTGCGCAAATACCGTGCTAGAGCTGCACAATTAATCGTTAAAAAAATCGTGATCTCGATTCAACCCCCCCTGACGATCTTCAATGCAGAGTTTGCTGATTCTTTCATATAACAAGTGGAGAGACTTTCAGCTGTCAAAAGAAAATATCTGGGCAGTCTGCCAAGTTTTTAACAGGAAACATTGTAACTGACACTTCCTTCTTAGATCAAAGGGATACACTTCTGTGTGTAAAGAAAAAATCCGGGCAGTCTGCGAAGTTTGTAAACAAAATGAAACATTGTAACTAACTAACATTGTAACTAAATTTAACCACTTAAAGTCCAACACTTGTTTCTTAAGTTAGAAAGCAATATTATTTGCTAGAAAATTACTTGGAACTGCCAAACATTATATATATTTTAGCAGAGACTCTAGGGAATACAATGGCTATTGCTGCAATATGTTATGTCACACTGCATTTTCCCACTTCAATGAATAATAAAAACCATAAAAACAAAACAGTGAAGTTAGCCCATTTTTTTTTTTTGTTCGAATGTGAAAGATGATGTTACGCCGCAACAATCGTGAGAGAATCGTGATCTATCTTCTAAGCAAAAAAATTGCAATTCTCATTTTAGCCAGAATCGTGCAGCTCTGTACCGTGCAACATAAAAAGTGCAAAGACCACCATAGAGTAATTTTCTAGCAAAAAACAAATGATGATTTTTACATGTAGTAGAGAAGTGTCAGAATTGGCCTGGGTGGCAAGGGGTTAATTACCATGAGTAATATACAAATAATTATTATAAGCCCTGTGATCCTCTCAGTCTGCTGCAGTGTGTCAGCTTGTATTTATACTGAATGTAGCTTCTGACAGGCTGTGCAAGCAGGCCCGTATCTCCGGAACCATAAATGATAGCCATCCCATATTTTAACCAGTTGTGGGGTAGCTCTTCCCATGCCTACCCCCAAATGTGGGGTTTCTGTGACCTCTGGTCATCGAGCTACAACCCCCCAAATTCGATCTTAGAAAAAAAAATTCTTAAAAAAAAAAAAAATGTTTTTTTTTTTTTTGGGCAAATGGGCCTATCTTGAGAAAGGGGCCTGGAGCTGCAGCTCCATCAGCCCCATTGTTAATCCGGCCCTGTTGAAGCCAGACAGCAAGTATCTTACTGTATGTTGGAATGTTCTTGATAATACAATTCCTGCAACTCCTGTGGGTGCCTACCACATGGCCTCCCTCCAGCCTACACCTTTCTATAGTCACAGTTAGTTATCTTGTTTGTTGCCTACATGCCATTATCTACACAGTGGCAAATATTCATGTGTGCTTACAAAAATGACAGCAGCAACCCATTTGTTTAGGCAATCAAGTTATTATCTAGCATGTACCTGTCTTTAGATTACCCTAGAATGGTTGGTTTTGCTCAGAGTAGTACAGTAATGCCCCATCTATTAGGGGCACCTGGGTGCCACCCCCTCTCTCCAGCCTCCCCCTATATGACTAATTGGCCAAGAGGAGAAGACTCCTAATTGGCTGCCCATGGAGAGCAGGGGAAGGAGGGAGGGAGGAAACAGAAGTCAGAGCCAGGAAAGAGGAAACTGAGGGAGAGCCACCGCCACCGCTGCCGCTGAAAGAAAGACCAATCACTGATTAAAAGGGTTGAGTCAGTGCACCAGACCCGCCAGCTGGCCGATCGACTGGGGGGTGTCAGGGGTTTTACTGTTTGCCACCCTCCCAAAGAAAATAACCACCAGCTGCCATGGTGTAGTAGCTCACAACATGACTTTTCATAGATAGATGGATAGTTTTATATCTCTGTCCAGGGATGGACTGGCCATTGGGACTACAGGGAGTTTCCCGGTGGGCCGATGGCTCAGTGGGCCGGCTTCAGTGACAGCAGACTGCCGTCCCCCTCAGTTCCTTTGTCTCTCCCTCCCCGCAGCACTCACCTGGGGGGAGCAGAGAAGCAGGGGGAGGACCAGAGGAGCAGGGGGGACGACAGAGGAGCATGGGGGAGGGGACAGACAGCTGACTCAACAGCTATGGCCTGGGAGTTTCTCACTTCTTCCTAATCTTGTCCCATAAGGGGGGACACTGAACTGATTCTTTGCCCCGGGTGAAATAATGTCTAGCTTCCCCTCTGGTACTGCCTATAAGAGTACCAGTACCAGTACCAGCCGTTCTACTCTAATAAAGTAGAATGGCTAGTGGCTAGTGAAGGGGGAGAGGGGGCTTGGATGGCCGAGGGGGGGGGGGGTGCGGGAGTTTTCCGGCCACCATGGGAGAGACCTGTCAAAGTGGGCCAGTCTGGATGAAGTCCAGGGCCAAATTTTTGTCCCTGTCCAGCCCTGTCTCTGTCAGTAAATCAATAATGCAATTCAGTTTGTATTTGAATGAAGGTATTATTGGGGAATATTTCAGTTTTGCAGGTTACCAATAGGTCAACTTGGATAATATATCAGAAATTTCTACCTTTGCTTACAGTGGTATAAATTAGACATATGCATGACGAAAAAATTAGTTTCGCTTCGTTTCGATTCGTTAATCTAATTATTTTGTTTTGTTAAATTCGGTTTATTCGTCTATTCGGAATTTGTATTCGGAATTTTTCAAATTTTCTTCAAATTTACATTTTTTTTTCGATTCAAAACCTTTGAATTGATACATTTCGAATCAGTCGAATCGAAAACTTTATATATTTTTTTCAATTCGAATGTGGCAAAGTGAATTTACAAAAAAAAATAAAAATCTTCATCAAATGATTACAATGACTCTTTAACTCACCATTGGCTTTAAATAAAACAGCATTATTTCAAAATGGTACTCTTATGCCGCGTACACACAGTCGTTTTTCAGCATGAAAAAAAACGTCATTTTCAGCATGTCCAAAAAACGAAGCTTTTCCAACTTCATCCTTAAAAAAGATGTTGCCCACACACCATTGTTTTAACAAAATGATGAACAAAGCGCGGTGACGTACAACACGTACGACGGCACTCTGAAGGGGAAATTCTATCGCCTTTGGGCTGCTTTTAGCTGCTCCTTGTTAGTAAAAGACGATTTGCTATTTTTTGTCTGTTACAGCGGGATGAATGTGCTTACTCCATTATGAATGGTAGTTTTACCAGAACGAGCGCCCCCGTCTCATAACTCGCTTCTGGGCATGCGCGGGTTTAAAACGTTGTTTTAGCCCACACACGATCATTTTTTACAACCCAAAAAACTATGTGAAGCCCACACACGATGATTTTAAATGATGTTTTTAAAAACGTCGTTTTTTTTCATGCCGAAAAACGACCGTGTGTACGCGGCATAATAACACACACAGTCTTTGATTTCAGCAATATGTGTACAGTTAGAATTCGACTGAAGTTCAATGTAAAATTTTATTTGAATTACATTCCGAATTTCGTTTTGTTATTCGGAGCATTTGGTAAAATTTGTTTATGTTGTAATTCGGGTATTCGAAAATAGCGGAATCTCTGAATAACGAAAAATTTGTACGAATATTAATTCGGAACGAAACAAACCGCTCATGTCTAGTATTATTTTTGCAAAATGGCATGCAATCCCTTTAGGTAAACCAAGGATTGCCTTATTTACTCAATGTTAAAAATAAAAAGTATACTATTTTTGATTTAACCAACTGAATTTTGCTGACTTGGTAAAAATATATACTTGATAACATTTAGATTAATATACATTATTCTTGGACTTAGTTTGGTTTGTAAATCTACTTTAAAACATGGTCTAGTTATATATGCCAAGGCTACGTAAACTAAACTAGTAAACTAACAGGGTTCAGATTAATTTGTTTGGCTTATCCCTTAGCTCAGTACCCATGTTACAAAGTTCTTACACCTTTATTACATCAACTTTATTGTATATGAATAATTCTGTTTTGATTGTTTTATTTTACTTTTTGCTTCATTGCCTGCAGCTATCTTTTAAAATCTTATATATCCTATTTAATTCATTTTAGATATCAACGAGTGCCTTTCTAACCCATGTGGCAGTTCTGGAATTTGTTACAACACTATAGGAAGCTATGTATGTTCCTGTAATTCTGGATTCACTGGGGTCAACTGTCAAACTAGTAAGTCAATATAATCTTTCCAGTCAGCAAGCATCGGTAGATATTCCCTGCTTTGCATTCAAGACTTCATATCTGTAATCTCTTTATTTATGTTTGCCATAGTTCTTGTGCACTTCACTAATATTTGTTTTTACACCCACAGATATTAATGAGTGTCTGAGCAATCCCTGTACGAATGGTGCCACATGCCATGATCTCATTAATGCTTTCTCCTGTACCTGTGCTCCAGGTTTTACTGGCAGGTTCTGTGAAATAAGTAAGTATTACAATATCCAAATTTGTGTAATAAACTTAATTGGGTGGTAAAGTACCAATTGTTGGGCCCCACATGGGCAGAGCTTAGCCAAAACTGGTGTGGCCTGTACAATTGTGGGCATGGCTGTGTGTGGATGGACAGAGGTTGTATGAATGGATGATATCTTTGAATAAGCCAGGAATGAATCTGCCTTTATATTGCTGCCAGTATACAAATACATTAAACACATATTTGGCATACATAAATGTCCTTTTCTTTTGTAATTTCAGGTATTAATTTCTGCACCAGCACTACATGCAAGAATGGTGGCATCTGCCATAGTGTAATAAATGATTTCTTGTGCTTTTGTCCATCGAACTGGAAGGGGAAGGAGTGTAGCAATGGTAATAATATACCTATTATTAGTGTATTATTATTGTGACTATTGTTATTATAGAGCAAATGTTATTAATGAATAAACAAAATGATTGAGCCGATAAACACTTTTATGTTTCAGATGTGAATGAATGTACAAATGGGCAAAGCCGATGCAGTCCTTATGCCAGCTGTACTAATACAATTGGATCATATTATTGTACATGCCAGTCTGGATACATTGGGGACGGATTTACCTGCAGAGGTATAGCTAAATGTTAATTTTGACTTGTTTCTAGATAGCAGATCTTTAGATCCTAGAGGAATATTTTATTATTATATTCTACTGCATCTCATTTCATTTTTCCTTGTTATCTTTTCCAAAAGTTTAGAGTTGCTGTCTTCTTCCTACATAGGCAGATCCATTACCTGGAGCTGTAGACCACTACCAATGACTTTAATTTTCAGATGCTTTTGCACATTATTTTACCACTATTAGCAGTGCTAAACCAAAATATCACTCAAATTCTAAGCCAGGCTGCAAACATAATGTAATTATTTTACCTTTGAATATGTACATATATTACTTTATATCATGACTGTGACCACATATCCACTGTGAAAGGAAGGCTATAGTAAGTCTGAGCATCTCCTCAGTTTATGCAGATGTTACAGTTCCACATGGACAATACAGCTAGGGGAAAGCGGAACACAGTTATTACATAGTATGTATCATTTGTAACCAACATAAATGACTGATTTATTTTAATTTATTTACTTTTTAGAGAACAGACTGTTTGATTATTCTGGTGGGTTCAGAGCAACCCGGCGCTCCAAAGATTTTGCCTCTCCTATAATCAACGTTCCAATGGGATTTCCTTTTGGTGGCTCTTTTTACAGCTCATTATATGTAAGTCATACATTTATATCTACAGTTATAACATCAGGGACAGCCTTACAATTCTGTCAAAATTAAGGATATCAACTGTGATCGCTAAGGGTTTTGTAGAGAAAACACATATGGGAGCATTTATTAAGAAATTGTATAGGCAGTGATTTCTAGCAGTCTCTTATAAAATGTTCCTATTTCTAACCATCTCCTGCTGCATGTCCACAGTCTCTGACAATCTGTAGCATTATATATGTTGAATATAATGGGAAGTTCTTTGGTAATGTCTCTAAATCTGACCACTCATGAGGCCTCCTATATCTAGTAAATCCATAGGCGTGTGCACAGGTATGCTGGGTGTGCATGGGCACACCCTAATCACCCTGTGCAGTGTCGATTCCCCCTGCTTCCTGGCATCCTCTGTTTCAGGATGGGTGAATGAATGAACACAGTGAGTGATCTGTACCAATCGTCCCTGTGCTCATTCTTAACTGAAGCCTAATAAACTATGTTTACTGGGCTTCAGTTTGTGAATAAACAGAAATCTGCTAAGCAAAGAGCACCTTCCATTCATTCACTGTCCAGTGCAGCTAAGGCTGCAGAGAAAGGGGCTGGGAAGCTTTGTCATTTTCTCTCTGTTTAGACCCTTGATATTTCACCAATGCCCCCCAACGGGGCTCCTATGAAAATTGTGAAAAAAATAATAAAAAATAATAAAAAAATTAAATTGTAAAATATAATAATAAAATAATTAAAATAAAAACAACTGAAACCATCCACTGCCCTACTGACACCAATCTTTGCTCAACTGACACCCTTCACTTCTCTGCCGATATAAACATGTGTGTGTGTTTGTGCTATAGGGTGCACACCCTAATGCAATAGACAGTGCACACCAATGAGTATATCTAGTATATTGGTCACCACTGCATGTTCATAGGTGGATGTGTGTATGAGATACAGCCCCTGTTCACGTGATTTTAGCATCTTTGAAAGCTGAAAAAACGATATGACTGCACCGTTGCAAATGCATAAAAAAAACAGCTAAACACACACACTTGCAGATAATGAAGAAAAACTAAATGAAAACACTAAGGCCCCGTACACACCAGAGGATATCCGCTGGAAACAGTCCACCGGACCGTTTCCAGCGGATAAATCCTCTGGCGGATTTGGATCTGATGGCTGTACTCACCATCAGATCGAAATCCGCGCGGAATCCATCCGCGGTGACGTGTCGCGCCGTCGCCACGACGATGTGCGCGACGCTGGGAGGTAAATACTTCCACGCATGCGTCGAATCATTACGACGCATGCGAGGGAGTGGAGCGGACGGATTGATCCGGTGAGTCTGTACAGACCACCGGATCAATCCGCTGGACAGGATTCAAGCGGATAGATTTCTTAGCATGCTAAGAAATTTTTATCCGCTTGAAATCCGTCGGCTGGATTTTTTTCCGCCGATAAATGTCCGCTAGGCCGTACACACGACCGGATCTATCCACTGGAACTGATCTGCGGATAAATCCCAACGGATAGATCCGGTCGTGTGTACGAGGCCTAAGGGAAACTATAATGATATTAAAGCAGAGTTCACAAAATTCTATACAATAGTTAAAGTACTGCTCCCCCCATGTTTTTTACCCACTTACCTGTAGTAAAAAGTGGGAGTTTAATTCCTCTTTAAGCTTAAATGTATTCAGTATGCAAATGCTGTGATCGATTCTTGATTAATAGTCCATGGTTTTCTAAAACAAAGGGAAACATTTATTAACTGAATACTTCCCATAATTTACATGACATTATAGTATATAAACAAATACTTTAAATAGCTGCAATACCTAAAATTGAGATAAACAGTGCCATACATTTAACTGTAGAGTATAACTGCAGCTATTTTTTATTGGATAGAGTGAGAAAGGGTTAGAATCTTTATCAGGAGTTAATTGTTTCCATGTTTCTGTTCACTCCCTATCATGGTAACAAAACAGTATGGAAACTTTGTCAACAGGATATATGCAGCAACACAAACTTTTTCCCATTCTACTAATTTTTTTTTTTTTTTTTTTTTTTTTTTTTCCATCGTATGTATTTTATCATAATTTTAAACATTTTGCCTTTAATTCTTATCACTCTTATCCCTCCATTTTCCACCTCCCCCCCCCCCCCCCCCCCCGGGACTCCAGTTGCCATTCTGACTTTTTTTTTTTTTTTTTTTTTTTTTTATATTCCGAGGAAGTTTTATCGGATATTATGCCCTATGCACCCATAAGCTCCGCAAATGTCATGGAATTTTTGAACTCCATCCATTTAGACCATATCTTTTCAAATTCCTCTAAACTATCTGAGTCACTTAGCCTTAGAAATTCTAAGTTTTGAATGTAATTCATTTTATTGCACCATTCTTTAATGGGAGGACTTTCCCTTTCTTGCCAATGACTGGCTATCATACTTTTAGCTGCCGTTAACATATGGGGTAAGAGACTTTTCTGGTATTGTTTCGTGGGTAAATTTATCCTCTGATGCAGACATCCCCAGGGGTCATCTGGGATCTCTATATTCGTAATTTCCATAATTAATTGTCTAATTCTTCTCCAATAGCCTTTGATCTTTGGACACTGCCACCATATATGGGCCATATTTCCAATCTGCCCACATCCGCGCCAGCACATCTCTGAGGCTTCTTTCTTATATTTGTGGGCCTTGTCTGGTGTAATGTACCATCGGTTTAGGCATTTATAGTTTAACTCAATTGTTTTACTATTTACTGATGTAGTATGTACTCTTCTCCAAATTTGTTTTAATTCTTGAATGTTTAACGACTGTCCCAATTCCTCCTCCCACTTTTTAATACATGGTGGCGTGTCCAGACAATCAGTCTCTATGAAATTCTTATAAATCTTGGAAATAACTCCTTTCCCTGTTTGTCCTTGGCTAATTCTCTCTAGTGGGCGTAAATTTTCTGCTGATCTATGCGGCTGTGGAAGAGCCTCAAAAAAATGTTTTAACTGGGCATACCGCCATTCGTTTATTTCAATTATCTCTCCTTTTTCCTTCAGTTCTTCATAGGTATTTAATTTATCTCTCGTCATGACATCTTTCAGCTGGGCATTCTTTTTTTTTATCCATTTACCAGATATCTTTTCTAACCCCGGTGTAAAGTAGTGTGAATCTATTAATGGCATTAGTGGTGAATTAAAATCCCATTTTTCCCTCTTATGAACTTTATCCCATATTTTTATAGCATAACGAGTGATGCTATGTGATTGTCTACCTAACTCCCTATATTTATCTGGGATCCAGATGATGCTCCCTAAAAGGGCATTGCTCATCTGAGATTCCATGCTTACCCACCTTTTTTGCTTAGTGTCTCTAATCCAATCTATCACTCTTGTGAGAATTACTGCTTCATAGTAACCTCTTATATCTGGTGCTCCCCATCCCCCTTGTGTCTTATTTTTTTTCAACGTTGCGCAGCTAATACGAGCTTTTTTACCCTGCCAAACAAAATTTAATATGATCGTTTGTAAAGTCTTAAAGAACTTCTGGGGTAGAGCTATCGGTAGCATCTGTATCTTATACATGATTTTGGGCAAGATCACCATCTTAAATATATTCATTCTCCCACCCCAGGATATCTGTCCTGTAGTGAGTCTGCTAAGTTCTGTTTTGATATCTTCCAACATAGGAACAAAATTTACTTTATATATCCTCTCTTTAGAGATTGCTATTTTTACCCCTAAATATTTTATTTCTTTTTTCCCCCACACAAACGGGAACTCTTTTTGATAAGTTATTTGGTCTTTCTTAACTATGTTAATACATACAGTTTCGGACTTGGATGGGTTCATTTTGTAGTTGGAGAGCTCTCCATATTGTTTCAATAATTTTATTAAGTTTGGTAGCGTTGTTCTCGGGGTTGTTAAATAGAACAAGATGTCATCCGCATATGCCGCAAGTTTATGTTCCTCTCGTCCGCATTCTATGCCCTTAATATCAGGATTCTTCCTTATTTTCCTTAACAATGGTTCTAGTGCTAGGATAAATAGTAATGGGGAAAGGGGGCAACCCTGTCTTGTACCATTGTGTAGTTCAAAGTCCCCTGAAAGGGTCCCGTTAATTTTTACTCTTGCCCTGGGTTTATTATATAATACCTTAATCCAGGTCATCATCTTTTGGCCTAATCCAATTCTTTCTAAAGTCTTATATATGAAGCTCCAGTCTACTCGGTCAAACGCTTTTTCAGCATCTACTGATAAGAGTAGACCTGGAGCTCCACTATCACTGATTTTCTGAATGGCTAGCAGTGTTCTGATCCCATTATCTCTCCCCTCCCGTCCTGGTACAAAACCAACCTGGTCGGGGTGGATCAAATCCTTCATTATTCCCTTCATCCGCTCTGCTATTATTTTAGAAAAAATCTTGGTATCGCAGTTCAAAAGAGAGATCGGTCTATAATTCGAGCAAAGTGTACTATCCTTCCCCTCTTTCAAAATTAGAGTAATGGTAGCCTCAATGGCTTCTTTACCCATGGTCCACTTCTCGCCTAAGCCATTCATATACGAACACATTTTAGGGGCCAGAATATCTATAAACTTTTTGTAATAAAGAGCAGTTAGGCCGTCCGGTCCTGGACTTTTACCATTTGGGGCATTTTTGATTATTTCTCTGATTTCATTTTCTGAGATCGGGGCTTCGAGCTTATTAAAATTCTCCTCGGATATTACCTCCCATTCTATTTCATTTAAATATGTGTTTATGTTTTTTTCCCTTAATCCTAGTTCTTCCATTGTCTCCTGATTCTTGATTGAATATAGTTTTTCATAATATTCTTTAAAACTCTCTAATATTTCACTAGTTTTATGAACTACTTCCCCTCGACTTGTTTGTATTTTCTCAATATAATTTACGCTTTTTTTTTTTTTTATAAATTTGCTAAGTGTTTCCCTGGTTTGTTGTCCCAGAGATACCTCTCTCTCTTCACTTGATTAAACGTACTTCTTGTTTCTTGTTCTATTTGCTCTCTTAACTCCTCTCTTTTGATATTTAAATTTAATAAAATTTCTTTAGTTCTGTCATGTTTATGTTGTTGTTCTAGCTTATGAATTTCTTTTATGAGTGTTGTTCTGATATCCTTATCCTTCCTTTTTTTTTCCGCCCCCATCTTGATTAACACTCCACGCATAAACGCCTTATGGGTCTCCCATACTATGGCTTCCGAGACATCTCCTGTTGAGTTAATTTCGAAAAACTCCTCCATTTCTGTTTTTAATCTAATTTCTATTTCTTTATCAAGCAGGAGTTCTTCATTGAGCCTCCACTTCCTATTATTTTCCTGTCTCTCCCCTATTTTAAGTTGCAGTGAAACTGGCGCGTGGTCAGAGAAGGTTGCTATTCCTATGCTAGAGTTATTTATTTTTTCTAGATACCTATGCTCCACCAAAAAAAAATCAATCCTTGAGTAGGTCTCGTGCACAGGGGAGCGGAATGTATAATCCCGCTGTTTGTAATGTTGTATCCTCCATACATCTACTAATTGAGACTGATGGAGTTTTTTTTTCAATTTGTTTCTCCAGGCCATTCCCGTCCCCTGTGCACGAGACGTACTATCCGTATCTGGATCCATATGGAAATTAAAGTCCCCCTCCTATTATAGCTATTCCCCGTTTGAACTCCATAAAATCTGTTATCATTTTTATTACGTAGCGGATAGGGTTCTTATTTGGGCAGTATATATTTGCAAATGAGATTTCCGTTCCATTCAATTTTCCTCTAAGGAACAAATATCTTCCCTCTGGATCCCATTCTACTAATAAAAGTACTTTTATTGCTGTTGAGATATATTTATGTTGATGTACTAAAGAAGTTGAAAATCTTTACTCAAAAACTGCGAATATTCGCTTTAATAATGTCAAAAACAAATTCCTGTTCATTTTGAATAGCCGATTATATGATTGGATAATTGAAGTAAAAATGTACCCCATTTTTAAATGAAGATTCACCTCACTTTCTGGTTTAATAACACAATCAGAGTGTTTTGAAGTTCTTTTTATAACTTTTGTGATTAATATTGTACCATGGCTGAAGAAAAACTGGAGACTCGGTTCCATCTTGTAGCCCATTCTGAAATCATTGTGGAATATATGAAATACTAATTCATTATCAACCCCTTTTTTACTATACATTTATAAATCTTCTTCTGCTTATACTGACCAAACCGATTTGTTTTTCTTTTGCACAGTTCACCGACAATGGTGTTATCATATTTCGGCGGAATTCGTATGACCCCATTTACACAATGCCTTACCCATTAAGCAATTTCAACAACTACGACTATTCCACGCCACCAATGATCGCTGTTTTCTGGGCAGATGCTGACCTCTCCCGTACAGGGGATTTGCACTACCAGGTGAGACAGATCAATATTTTAACATACTAGTATATAAAAAGGTATTACAGTCTGATATATTGAAACCAATGTTGCCTATTTTTTGCCAGTTTCTTTTATTTATTTTTTGCCATCTGTGTCCCAATGGTTAGAATTACTTTTACTTCTTGTCCTGTACACAACAGGTAGATAGAGCAAATCCCAGTTGTCACCAGTCCTCATTGAAAGATTCCCCTTTCTTCCTCTTCCCTTGACAACTCAAAATGTTTGATCTTCCTATACTTTTAGTGACCAAGGACCAGATTCACAAAAGGGATACGACGGCGTATCTCCTGATACGTCGTCGTATCCCTGTTTCTATCTATGCGACTGATTCATAGAATCAGTTACGCATAGATATCCCTAAGATCCGACAGGTGTAATTATTTTACACTGTCGGATCTTAGGATGCAGTACCGCGGCCGCCGCTGGGGGGAGTTTGCGTCGTAAACCAGCGTCGGGTATGCAAATTAGGAGTTACGGCGGATCCCCGACGGATTTTCGCGTTCGCTACGTTGCCGCTAGTCTAGTTTTCCGTCGCAAAGTTAGGCGTCGTTTTAGGTGCCCTAACTTTAGTCAGCAATCGTATTGCTGTCTAAAGTATGGCCGTCGTTCCCGCGTCGAAATTTAAAATTTAACGTCGTTTGCGTAACACGTCCGGGAATACGGAAGTACGCTACGCGCGTCGTCATTCGAAAAAATGACGTCACGGCGCGCAAAGCATGGCGGGAGTTAGGAAACGGAGCATGCGCAGTAGGTCCGGCGCGGGAGCGCGCCTAATTTAAATGGCACACGCCCATTTGAATTGGCCCGCCTTGCGCCGGAGGCCGCGGGCGTAGTTTTCATCGCAAGTGCTTTGTGAATCAGGCACTTGCGATGAAAACTTGCGGTGGTGTAACGTATCTACGATGCGTTAAGCTGCCGCGATTCTACGTGAATCTGGCCCCATGTTCAGAAGATCACATAGAGAGGATGAATCTCCCTAGTGGGGACACAGGCAGCAATGCAATATGACACATGTTCTACGTTGTATCATTTTACCTTCTCTATTATAAGATAAAAAAAGTTTTGGTTTTAGAAACACTTTAAGTCTCTGACCAGAAAGCCTCCAAGTTTTGAGCTGACAGTACTGTTCTGCAGAACTGTATTCAAAATATAGTGACATTTTAATTATAATATAGCTTTCGCCTAGAGATGATAGATTTAGAATAATGATGCTATGATACTTAATTAGTAAATATCTGTTTTTCCAATTGCTGTATTCAGTGATCAGTTATTTAACCACTTCAGCTCCGGAAGGCTTTACCCCCTTCATGACCAGGCCATTTTTTTGGATACGGCTCAGCATTATTTTAACTGACAATTGCGCGGTCGTGCGAGGCTGTACCCAAATAAAGTTGATGTCCTTTTTTTCCTCACAAATAGAGCTTTCTTTTGGTGGTATTTTATCATCTCTGTGATTTTTTTTTTCACTATAAAAAAAAAAAAGAAGTGACAATTTTGAAAAAAAATAACAATATTTTTTACTTTCTGCTATAATACATATCCAATAAAAAAAAAAAAAAAAATCTAATTTCATCATAAATTTAGGCCAATGTGTATTTTTCTACATATTTTTGGTAAAAACAAATCACAATAAGTATATATTGATTGGTTTGCTCAAAAGTTATAGCATCTACAAATGATGCGATATTTTTATGTAATTTTTATTTATTTTACTAGTAATGGCGGCGATCAGCGACTTTTAGCGGGACTGTGACATTGTGATGGACAAATTGGACACCTAACTGGCATGTTTGACCCTTTTTTGGGGACCAGTGACACTAATACAGCGATTGGTACTAAAAATATGCACTGTTACTGTACTAATGACACTGGCAGGGAAGGGGTTAACACCAGGGGCGTTCAAAGGGTTAAGTGTGTCCCTAGGGGGTGCTTACTAACTGTGTGGGAAAAGCTCTCACTGGGAGAACACAGAGATCCGTGTCCCTGCTTAGCAGGAGCACAAGATCTTTATGTTCCCCCCTGTGAGAACGGCGATCTGCCTTGTTTACATAGGCAGATCACCATTCTGCCTCTCTGGGGTATGATCACGGGTGGTTAGCAGTCATTGCGACAGCCAGAACCACTGATTGGCTCCCCCTCTGGCCAATCAGCGGGCGCACACACCCCTAGAGGCTACTACACAAAGCGATGTACAGGTACATTATTTCGCACAGCTGGGACGCCTTGCCACAGCAAATGTGTGGAAGGAAGTCTGGAAGTGGTTAAGTATCATTCGCCCTCACTCCCCATGATGCTAAAAAGAATTTTCTGTGCCCCTGATTGGTTCATCTGATTGGTGCTTCTAAGTGTTTTAATGTCTTGGTGGTAACCATTATTAATGTCTTTTTTATAACCATTTTATATATTGTTTTCCAGATGTATGACTTCCAGGCCAATCCAAGCCAGAATGTAGATTTTAAAACTAAACTGGAATCGCAAATAAAATTGAATTTCTCCCCCACTTTTTCAAATTTCAAGGCTCTCTGGGCATTAATGATAACTTGGGATCAAGTTTTACCGTATCCTGCATATTTTTTCAGTTCTTCACAGGTACAATTTTACTAAAATGCTTCCATGTCATTAATATGTGTTATGATGACCACAGATTTTGTTTCAGATTTTATATGTTGACACAAAACATTTTCTAACAACTTTATACTAAGAGGATCTGCCTCCTTGGATATAATCTGAAGATATTGTTTATCTAGGCCCTTAACTGTTGATACATTTTTGACTAAATTTGAATAATGCCCTTACTATAAGATTGGGCCAATGATGTAGCCTAACTGGAATACTCCCGGGATATTGCTAGAATGTTGCTAAAAAAAGGCCTAGGCATTACTGCTCACTTTTTATTATCACAGGAGTGAGCTCTCAAATGCTGAGCTCAGAGCTACTGTATCAGGGGACAGAAAGAGTATACAAAGGTATTTTAAGAATCAGAGAAAGAGCTCACTCCTGTGGTGGTGGAGGTTAGCAGTAATGATTATACTGCTCTTAGCAAGATCCTAGCAACGTCCTGGGAGTGTTCCAGTCAGGTTTTAGGATGTACTGTATGTACATGGCTTACACCTATAGCAAGGACATTATTCAATTTTAGTCAGAGTTGCATGGCTTATTTTTATGTACAGACGCCCCTGCATAAGCAGTTTTTTGGTAAAGGTGAACTAATGTTTTAATTAAAGCTTTTGAGGGGTTTTCATTTAAAGAGAAACTAAACTCTGGAAGGTGTGACCAAAAAAAAAGACATTTATAGGGCAAAGGACTTGTCCCCGGCATAGCCTTTTGTATCTCTGCAGCTGTTCCTTTCCCTATTACTTATTGTGCACTGTGTCTCTGTGTGAAGGCAGCCATCTAGGTAGAGAATCAAGCTACTGCTTCCTCATGTTATAGCCTAGAAAACAGACCAAACATGTTTTTGGAGTGGTAATGGTGTCACCATACTTTATTCAAATCAGACTAGCATCCAGAAGAACAGGGCCTTCATTTTACAGTACAATTATACCTGTACAGTTATGAGGCCATAGGCATAGGCATGAGAACCTGTAAACATCCATGCTAGATAAAACAAAAAGATCAAAAAAATAATAATCTGTGAATTTTTGGAGAAAAAACAGCTACCAGCACAGGCCAACAGATACCAACCCAATCAATATATATTTTTGTAAACATAATGTTCTTTTATTAAAGAAAAAATAAGCATGTTACATTCAGTGAAGTACAAGATGGAAACAAGCAAAGGTACATGTAGGACATCATACAATACTTGAGAGTCTTAGGTACAATTTAGTGAAGTGCTAACGTGGCACACAGAACCAAAAGCCCTTCAGGAGGGAGACATTAGGATCGACTTGAGAGAGCCCTGGGCATCCCTGTCCAGGGTTGTGTAAGGAGAGGGGTGCTACATTATTAAGCAGTCCAGGGGAGCCAGACTCTCTTATACTTTTCAGGGCAATTTCTATTCATGTAAGTCAGTTTGTACATAGGAAGAGCTGAGGTAATGAATCGTTCCCAGGAACCTACGGAGGAAGGGGATGGAGAATTCCATTTGAGTATAATCTCTCTTCTGGCATAAAATAGCAAGAAACTTATAAGGATTTTAGTGTATCTAGGCCTTTGGTCATCATCGTGAATGATCAAGAGCAATAACTCAGGGGTGAGTGGGAGAGTCAGCTGGAGGGGGAAATTTATAAGCTCAACTACCTGCACCCAGAACTGTGCCACTCTAGGACCGCGTCAGAACATGTGCAGATACGTAACTTCCTCCCCACCACAGCGAGTACAGTTGGCAGATCTCTCTGGGTATATGCTATGGGGAATAAAAAAGACCCTGTGTAAAAACTTGACCTGCAGCAGTCTATCCCTGGAGGAAATTAGCGTCTGTGCGCTTTCTCCTAGACAGTCATCCCAGTCCTCCCTGTATGTCTGCCCTCCATTTCTCCCATAGATGTTCCATCCTGGGAGAGTGAACTCCCAGCAGGTCAAAATACAGCGCAGACAGTGGCTGAGAGAGCTGTTCCAGGGCCAGTCGTCCTTCTATCGGGTCATTGTCCAGCGTCGGGACAGTAGGGAACTGGGCTCGTATGGCATGGCGTAACTGGAAGTATCTAAACGTCATCCATCCGGGTAGACTGAAGCGAGTCCTGAGCTCTGTCAGGGAGAGCAATCTGTCAGCAGTTAGGATGTCCCTCAGAGTCTTTATCCCATATCGAGCCCAAACCTGAGGGTCAGGGATGGTTCGGAGATGTGGGAGATTGGGATTGCCCCACAGTGGGGTGAAGGGAGACCACCTTTTGGGGCAAGCAAATCTAGTCCTAGCCACTGCCCAAAGTCTTGGTGGAATGAGGTAGCGTGGGACAGTCTCGGGGTCCCCGATAAATCAAGTTTCCCAGTTCCTGAAGGGAGCTCAGGGTTGCTGCTTCAAGACAGACTGCAGAATTCGCTCGAGAACGTAGGAACCACCACCGGACAGTAACCAGCACTGCAGCCCAGAAGTAGACTTTCAGATCCGGGAGTGCCAGGCCTCTACACCGCACAGGGAGGATCAGGGTAGACTTCGCTATTCTTGGCAGTGCTCCCCTTCATATGAAGCTACCCATACATTTATCCACCTCTTTAAAAAACAGGGTGGGCAGCCAGGTCGGACAGTTGCGAAAAAAATAAAGAAACTTCGGGAGGAAAATAATCTTTAGGAGGTTAATTCTTCCCATACGATTCAGGGGCAATGTAAACCATGTTGCACATTTCTCCTTAATGTGCGTAAGAATAGGGGGAATTTTAAGATCAAAGTAGCTAGCTGGATCTCCCAATCAATATATTTAACCGCTTCAGCCCCGGACCATTTTGGTGGTCAAAGACCAGGCCACTTTTTGCGATTCGGCACAGCGAACTGACAATTGCGCGGCCGTGCGACGAGGCTCCCAAATAAAAATGACGTCCTTTTTTTCGCACAAATAGAGCTTTCTTTTGGTGGTATTTGATCACCTCTGCAATTTTTATTTTTTGCGATATAAACAAAAAAAGCGAAAATTTTGAAAAAAAATAACAATATTTTTTACCTTTTGCTATAATAAATATCCCCCACAAATATATAAAAAAAATGTTTTACCACAGTTTAGGCTGATCGCAATAAGCGTTTATTGATTGGTTTGAGCAAAAGTTATAGCTTCTACAAAATAGGGGACTGTTTTATGGCATTTTTATTAATATTTTGTTTTACTAGTTATGGCTGTGATCAATGATTTTTATCGTGACTGCGACATTATGGCGGATAAAAATGCACTGATTACTGTAAAAATGACACTGGCAGTGAAGGGGTTAACCACTAGGTGGCGCTGCAGGGGTTAAGTATTTCCTAGGGAGTGATTCTTACTGTTAGGGGGTGTGGCTACACGTGACACGTCACTGATGACCGTTCCCGATCATGGGGAACGGTCATCAGTGACAGTGTCACTAGGCAGAATAGAGGAATGCCTTGTTTACAAAGGCGAATGCAGATTGGTGTACAGGTACGTCCCTTTAAATTTGCCACCCAGAGGGCGCACGCACGCCTGCCCACCGAGGGCCTCGCGAGTGTGGCCGCTGGTCCCGGGAACTCAATGTTCCCGGTAGGCCAGCAATTGCGGTCGGCAAGGGCAGAACAGGGGAATCTGTTCTGCCCTTGCCGACCTCAATCGCGTGGCCTACCGGGAACATCGAGTTCCCAAGACACGCGGCCGCACTCGCGAGGCCCTCGGCGGGCAGGTGGGCGTGCGCGCGTTCCTGCTGGGTGGCAAATTTAAAGGGACGTACCTGTACGCCAATCTGCCTGCCCCGTGCCATGTTGTCGACGTACATAGTTGTGTGGCGGTCGTCAAGTGGTTAAACAAAAGTGCTGTATTTGCTATAATCAAACAAAAAAAATAAACGTGTGATTACAAATAGTGATACAAAACAGTCCATAGAGCAACACCTATATAGGTAACAAAAGGTGAATTAAAACTAAGAAGAAGTCCACAAAGGTGCAAACAGCAGATGATACATTCCTATGTGACTCCAAGGAAGAGAGATTATTATTATACAGGATTTATATAGCGCCAACAGTTTGTGCAGTGCTTTACAATGTGAAAGGAAACACTACACCAACAGTACAATTCAAAACAAAAGGGTTAGAGGAGCCCTGCTCCTGCGAGCTTACAATCAAAGAGGAAGGGGCTGGTGAAGCAAAAGGTGGGAACTGTGAGGGATGAACTGGTGAGGGGAGTAGAAGATTCAGTTGTTAGCTGGAGGCAGGATAGGCCTCCCTGAAAAAATGTGTTTGTTTTTTGTTTTGGGGTAGTGAGTTCCAGAGTATGGAAGAGGCTCTGGAGAAGTCCTGGAGACGAGCATGGGAGGAGGAGACCAGGGAGCACCAGTCCTCCTCTGAAACTGTAAACTGGTAACCTGTAAAGGCTTATAAAGTGTCGCCTATGGAGATTTTTAAAAAACCATAGTTTGGCACCATTCCAGAAGCATGCACCATTTTTAAGTGTGACATGTTTGGTATCTATTTAATCGGCGCAAGACCATATTTTATATTTTACCCCAAACAATTGGGTATTATATTGTGTTTGTGTGCATTGCATTTAACCACTTGCTGACCGGGCCATAGCCAAATGACGTCTACAGCGCGGTCGGGAGGCCGTCATATGACCCCTCACAGAATCGTGCTACCTGGGGTGTGCACACGGGAATGTCTGTGACCAACGGGTCTCCCAGACCCGGCGTGTCATGGATCGGGGTAAATGGCAAATGACAGTGGCCCTTTACCACGTGAAAACAAACCAGAGCATGTTCGGTTTGGATCCTCCTCGCGCCGATCGGTGCAGCATGTGAGGAGAGGAGGGAGTCGGTGCAGCAGCGCTTGTGGGCTGGATCTGACATGCCCACAGCGCTTATCTGTGCCCATCCCTGGCTCATCCATCCACATCCATGCTCCATCCCTGGCTCATCCATCCATGCTTCATCCCTGGCTCATCCATCTACATTCATGCTCATCCATGCTCCATCCCTGGCTCAGCCATTCACATTCATGCTCCATCCCTGGCTCATCCATCCTCATTCATGCTCATCCATGCTCTGTCCCTGGCTCATCCATCCTCAATCATGAGCATCCAAACTCATCCATCTCCATCCATAGCTCATCCGTGCCAAATCAGTGATCAACCGTGTCACAGCAGTGATCATACGTACCACATCCATGCCACATCAGTGATCATCTGTGCCACATCTTTGCCACATCACGTTACTAGACCTACTGATTACCAACAATACAGACCTAATCACGGATGTGGAAGTAAGGGGCATTTCAGGAAACAGTGATCACAGGTCAATTAACTATAGTATAAATTGCAGAGGTAGGAAATTTCCCTAAACTACGAACATTGCTAGAAGATATACAGTAAATTGGGATAGAATCTGTAACGGTCACCACCGTTTACGACCTTCCATCCCAGTCACGACAGCTTATCGACACTCCAACCGACAGGACCCGATCCCATTTCATTTGCCCAGAATCAAGACGGGACACAGCTCTGTGCTTGTTCCAAATGTAATGATTACTTTAATGGTTTCTTCTCAGCTTTTTATACAGTACAAGCATGTGACAGTATTCAAAGGGACAATGAGATCTCCACCCCCCTTATCCCACGCTAATTACTTAAACATTCCTTAATTAATAACAACAAAACACCTTCACCCACTCCGTCTCCGCAAGTACATTCCACACATAAACAGTTTTTAGCATGCATAATTATAGGTCTGGGAGCAGACCTGGGATTAACACCTGTCCGTTACAACACCTTTACACAAGGACAATGGACTGTCTTCCAAGCCCTGATTGAATTAGCATGTCACTAGAAATGAGTCATAGAATATTCTTTGCAGGCATTTAAGGAATATACTGTAAATCACTATCCACGCCAAAACAATCCAACATCTTGCAGTATCTCAAAATCCT
Organism: Rana temporaria; assembly: GCF_905171775.1. Taxonomy (NCBI): domain Eukaryota; kingdom Metazoa; phylum Chordata; class Amphibia; order Anura; family Ranidae; genus Rana; species Rana temporaria. The sequence continues at coordinate 197,668,963 of NC_053492.1, forward strand.
GCAATACGAACTATCCGTGATGTCAAATCTCATGTAATACATGAATTATGATTCACTTGCCACTCCATGCCCAAAGGGCACAGAGTGGACTCAGACCCAAGAGTTATCAGTGACGCTGACACAGGAGTATCCTCCATCCTCACAAAGTCTCTGGATGTCCCGGGTCATTCCGTTACAGAATCTTAGAAACAAAGAATACGGAGGAGAGATGGGTTTGCTTTAAGAGCATATTAAACAAGGGCATGAGCCAGTGCATCCCATTGGGAAATAAATTTAAAAGAGCGAACAAAAATCCTGGGTGGCTTAACTCCAATGTAAAAATGCATATAAAAGCAAAAATCATCATCAGCATTCAGACTTTACAAAGAATGCAACAAGAAATGTAAGGGTACAATTAGGGCGGCTAAGATAGAACATTAAAGACACATAGGAAAGGGGAGCAGAAAAATTCCCAGAATTTTTTTTAAGTATATAAACAGTAATAAAGGGAGGACAGACCATATTGACCCATAAAGAATGAGGAAGGAAATCTGGTTACAAAGGATGGGGGGATGGCAAAGGTATTGAATTTATTCTTCTCCTCAGTCATCATGAATGAATCAGGGGGTCACTGGGACCAGATGGCTTGCACTCGAGGGTCCTTAGAGAACTCAGTCAAGTAATTGCCAGACCGATGTTCCTAATTTTTACCGACAGTCTACTAACTGGAATGGTACCAGCTGGTTGGAGAAAAGCCAATCTAGCACCAATATTTAAAAAGGGTCAAAATAAATCCCTGGGAATTACAGACCAGTTAGCCTAACATCAATAGTATGCAAGCTCCTGGAGGGGATGATAAGGGACTATATACAAGATTTTAGTAAAGAAAACTGTATCATAAGCAGGAATCAGCATGGATTCATGAAGAATCGTTCTTGCCAAACCAATCGGTTAACCTTCTATGAGGAGGTGAGCTGCCATCTAGATAAAGGAAGGCCCGTAGACATGATGTGATTTTGCAATAGCATTTGACACAGTTCCCCATAAACATTTACTGTACAAAGTAAGGCATGGACTATAGGGTGAGTACATGGATTGAAAACTGGCTACAAGGGCTAGTTCAGAGGGTAGTGATAAGTGGGGAGTACTCAGAATGGTCAGGGGTGGAAAGTGGGGTCCCCCAGGGTTCTGTGCTGGGACCAATCCTATTTAATTTTTTTTTTAAACGACCTGGAGGATGGGATAAACACTTCAATCTCTGTATTTGCAGACAATACTAAGCTAAGTAGGGCAAAAACTTCTCTGCAGGATGTGGAAACCTTGCAAGAAGATCTGAACAAATTAATGGGGTGGGCAACTACATGGCAAATGAGGTTTAATGTGGAAAAAGGTAAAATAATGCATTTGGGTGGCAAAAAAATATGAATGCAATCTACTCATAGGGGGAATCTAGGAGGAAAAGGGACCTGGGGGTCCTAGTAGATGATAGGCTCAGCAATGGCATGCAATGTCAAGCTGCTGCTAACAACGCAAACAGAATATTGGCATACATTAAAAAGGGGATTTGCTCAAGAGATAAAGTGATAATTCTCGCACCCTACAAGACTTTGGTCTGGCTTCACCTGGAGTGTGCAGTCCTCAGGAAGGATGTTCTGAAAATGGAGCGAATACAGAGAAGGGCAACAAAACTAAAAAAGGACTGGAGGATATTAGTTATGAAGAAATGTTGCGAGCCCAGAACTTATTCTCTCTGGAGAAGAGACGCTTGAGAGGGGATATGATTTCAATTTACAAATACCGTACTGGCGACCCCACAAGGGATAAAACTTTTCTGCGGAAGGGAGTTTAATAAGACACGTGGCCACTCATTAAAATTTGAGGAAATTAAATGTAACCTTAAACTGTGTAGAGGGTTCTTTACTATAAGAGCGGCAAGGATGCGGAATTCCTTTCCACAGGCAGTGGTTTCAGCGGGGACCATCGATAGTTTCAAAAAAACAATTAGATCACCTGAAGGACCACAATATATACAGGGATATACAATGTAATACTGACATATAATTACTCACATAGGTGGGACTTGATGGACTTTTTTAACCTCACCTACTATGTAACTATGTAAGTATGTAACATCAGTTCTCATCTGTGCCAAATCAGTGCTCATCCATACCACATTCATGTCACTACAGTGCCCATCAGTATCTCACAAAAGTGTAATAGGTAGTCCCAAATTAGATTTGAAATGTATGTCTCTAGAACACCTGATGGTGCTCCCTGCATGTTGGGGCTCTGTATGTGGCCAGGCTGTGCAAAAGTCTCACACATATGGTAACCCCCTTATTCAAGAGGAGTAACAGAATATATTTTGGGGCATCATTTTTGCTATGTATGTACTATTTTTTAGAAATATTTTATAAATGGACAACTTTGTGTAAAAAAAATAATGCGTTTTCTTTTTCGTTCCACATTTTCCAAAAACTTGTGGGAAAAAAATGACATGTTCAAAAGACTCATTATGCCTCATAGAATATACGTTGGGGTGTTTATTTTCCAAAATGGGGTAATTTTTTGGGCGTTTCCATTATCTTGGTGCTCCAGGACCTTCAAAAGTGTAATGCCGCGTACACACGGTCGTTTTTTATGATGAAAAAAAACAATTTTTTTAAAAACGTCATTTAAAATGATCGTGTGTGGGCAAAACTTAGTTTTTTTGTCTTCTAAAAAATTACCAAAAAAAAATTCGAACATGCTTCAATTTTTTAGGTCGTTTTTCAAAATGTCGTTTTTGTGTCATAAAAAATGACCGTGTGTGGGCTAAAACGACGTTTAAAACAACGTTTTTAAACCTGCGCATGCTCAGAAGCAAGTTATGACGCGAGCTTGAATGGAACACAGTGCCGTCGTACGTGCTGTACGTAACCATGCTTTGCTAGAGCTTTTTGAAAAAACGATGGTGTGTAGGCAACGTCGTTTTTTAAAATGAAGTTTGAAAAACGTCATTTTTTTCATGATAAAAAACTTTTTTTTTCCCAAGACAAAAAAACACTGTGTGTACGCGGCATTAGAGGTAGTCAAGAAATGAAATGTGTAATTTATGTCCCTAGAACGCCTAATGGTGCTCCCTGCATGTTAGGCCTCTGTATGTGGCCGGGCTGTGAAAAATTCTCACACATGTGGTATCGCCATAATCAGGAGGAGTAGCAGAATGTATTTTGGGGTGTAATTGCAAGTATGCATATGCTGTGTGTGAGAAATAACCTGTAAATATGACAATTTTGTGGGAAAAAAATCTTAATTTTGCAAAGAATTGTGGGAAAATATTACAACTTCAAAAAACTCACCATGCCTATTACTAAATACCTTGGACTATCTACTTTCTAAAAAGGTGTAATTTGAGGGGTATTTGTACTGTCCTGGCTTGTTAGGGTCTCAAGAAATGAGACATTTTCAGTATATCAGGTGTGATCAGGTATAATCAATTTTCAATAATTGGCACCATAGCTCTAGACTCTATAATTTTTACAAAGACCAAATAATATGCATTTACAGTGCCTTGAAAATGTATTCATACCCCTTGAAATGATAAATAGTTTTCAAATCTTTTTACAAATAAAAATATGAAAAGTGTTGCGTGCATTTATATTCAGCCCTCCTAAGTCAATACTTTGTAGAACCACCTCTCACTGCAGTTACAGCTGCAAGTCATTTGGGGTATGTCTCTACCAGCTTTGCACATCTAGAAAATGAAATGTGTGGCCATTCTTCTCTGCAAAATAGCTCAAGCTCTGTCAGATTGGACAGGGAGCTTCTGTGATCAGCAAATTTCAAGTCTTGCCACAGATCCTCAATTGTATTCAGGTCTGGACTTTGACTGCCCATTCTAACACATGAATATGCTTTGATCTAAACCATTTCATTTTAGTATGTACTGTATATTTAGTCAGTCTCAAGTCTTTTGCAGACTCTTAACAGGTTTTATTCTAAGATTGCTCTGTATTTGACTCCATCTTTTTTCCTGTCAACTCTGACCAGCTTCCCTGCCCCTGCTGAAGAAAAGCATCCCCACAACATGATGCTGCCACCACCATGTTTCACTATGGGAATGGTGTGTTCAGGGTGATGTGCAGTGTTAGTTTTCCGCAAAACACATATTGTTTTGCTTTTAGGCCAACAAGTTCAATTTTGGTCTCATCTGACCAGAGTACCTTCTTCTACATGTTGCTGTGTCCCCCACATGGCTTCTCGTAAACTGCAAACAGGACTTCTCTGTTTAATGCTCTCCTTTTCCAGCTGGTCAGTTTAGGTGGATGGCCATGTATTGGTAGGTTTGCAGTTGAGCCATACTCTTTCCATTTTCAGATGATAATTTAACAGTGCTTTGTGAGATGTTCAAAGCATGGGATATTTTTTTTATAACCTAATCCTGCTTTAAACTTCTCCACAACTGTATCCATGAGCTGTCTGGTGTGTTCCTTGGCCTTCATGATGCTGTTTGTTCACTAAGGTTCTCTAACAAACCTCTGAGGGCTTCACAGAACAACTGTATTTATACTGAGATTAAATTATACACAGGTGTACAGGTGTACTTTCTGAAGGCACTAGATTTTAGTTAGGGGTATCAGAGTAAAGGAGGCTGAATAAAAATGCATGCCACACTTTTCAGATATTTATTTGTAAAAAATTATGAAAACCATATATAAGTTTCCTTCCACTTCACAGTTACGTACTACTTTGTGTTTGGTCTATCACATAAAATCCCAAATAAATATATTCGTGTTTTTTGTTGTAACATGAAAAAATTTGGAAAATTTCAAGCAGTATGAATACCTTTTCAAGGCACTGTATTTGAGTTATTTTTACCAAATATATGTAGCAGTAAAAATGTTGACCAAAATTTATGAAGAAAAATTACTAACTTGCAAAATTGTATAACAGAAACAAAGAAAAAAATATTTTTCTACAAAATGTTTGGTGTTTTTTCATTTATAGCGCAAAAAATATAAAACCCAGCCGTGATTAAATACCACCAAAAGAAAGCTCTGTTTGTGTGAAAAAAATGGACTAACATTTCATATGGGTACAGTGTTGCGTGACTAATTGTCATTCAAAATGTGAGAGGACTGAAAGCTGAAAATTGGTCTGGTTAGAAAGGGGAAAGTGGTTAAAGTGTATTTTTCCTCAAAAATTGCATTTGAATAAACGCTGTGCAAATATCGTGAGCCCACCATTTCATTCTCTAGGGTCTCTGCTAAAAGAATATATAATGTTTGTAAGTATGCCTATGCTATGTGTGAGAAATAACTTGATAACATGACATTTTGTGAAAAACAAAAAAACTAATTGTATTTAATTACTTTGTTTTCCAAATAATTGTGGGGACAAATTACAACATCAAAAAACTCACCATGCCTCCTACTAAATACCTTGGATTGACTACTTTCCAAAAAGGGGTAATTTAGAGGGTATTTGTACTGTCCTGGCATCTTAAAGCGGGGGTTCACCCTATCGACGGAAACATTTTTTTTATTTTTTATTTTACCATAAAATCAGGCATTGTAGCGCGAGCTACAGTATGCCTGTCCCGAATTTTTTACCCCCGTACTCACCTTGTACGCGTAGATCGAAGATACCGGGGAATGGGCGTGCCTATGGAGACGGAGGATGATTGACGGCCGGCTCTGGCGCGTCACGCTTCTCCGGAAATAGCCGAAACAGGCTTGGTCTTCACGACGCGTGCGCATAGCCTGTGCGCAGGCGCCGTGAAGAGCCGAGACCTACTCCGGCTGTCTTCGGGGAGAGTGACGTGCCAGGGCCGGCCGTCAATCATCCTCCCTCTCCATAGGCACGCCCATTCCCCGCGGGAGCCGAAAAATACGATCTACGATTACAAGGTGAGTCCGGGGTTAAAAAAATCGGGACAGGCATACTGTAGCTCGCGCTACAATGCCTGTCTCGATGGTAAAATCGTGTCGGGGGGGTGAACTACCGCTTTAAGGCCTCAATAAATGAGATAGACCATCATTACATCAGGTGTGATCATTTTTCAATGATTGGTAACATAGCTTGTAGACTATAACTTTCACCCAGACCAAATAATATACACTGATTTGGGTTATTTTTACCAAAGAAATATAGCAACATTTTTTTATAACAGGAACTAAGAAAAACATGTTTTTTTGTTTATAGCGCAAAAAAATAAACCCAATGGTGATTAAAGACCACCAAAATAAAGCTCTATTTGTGTGAACAAATAATACAAATTTCATAAGGGTACAGTGTTGCATGACTGAATAATTGTCATTCAAAGTGTGAGCAGGGGCGGATCCAGAGTCTAGTCTCGGGAGGGGCACTGAAAAAAATATGATTTTTTGCGGGCAATTTATTTGGGAAATGGTTGGTGTTAACACTTCAGTCATCATGGCACCATGGTTGTTATGGCGTCAGGATGATTGAAGCGCATTATTTCAATAATTACATTGTTATATAAAATGTAATAGTTCAACTCACCATAATGCAGAATCAGTGGGAGCCCCGAGTGTGTCACTTGCCACTGTCGCTAGCCACCAGATGCAGATTGTCACTTGCCACGTCACCTGCCACGCGTTGAGGATTGTCACTTGCCACAAGTTGCAGATTGTCACTTGTCATGTCACCTGCCACACATTGCGGATTGTCCACTTGCCACAAGTTGCAGATTGTCACTTGCCACATCACCTGCCACACATTGCGGATTGTCCACTTGCCACACATTGCGGAATGTTCACCTGCCACATAGGGAACTGACGGGATGCAGGGCGGTGAGAGATGATATCATCTCTCTGTTCTGCCACCCGCTGATTGGCCACGAGCCTTCCAGCTGGCAGCTTCTCGTCCGCTCTCACACCCGCCTGCCGAGCCGCCCATCTGCGTCCGCTCGCACAGTCAGTGTGAGCGCCGAGCAGACAGGCAGCTCAGCGGCTCATCCAAAGCGCGCCTGCACTGTCACTTGCAGGCCGGCTCACCCGCCCGCACCTTCATGGTGACTCAACCGCAACTTTTGGGGGGGGGGGTGCAATTTCCCTGTTGCCCCCCCCCTGGATCCGCCCCTGAGTGTGAGAGCACTGAAAGCTGAAAAATGGCCTGGTAAGAAGGGAGTGAGTGAGGTTATTGTATGAGATGTTAATTGTTTGCCTTTGGCCTCCAAGTAATGCCTGGCCTCAATTTTAACTAAGCCCCCTTTGACTTCAGTTTACTTTACCCTATGTAGTCCTGTGATGCATCAATGGAGGGATTGGCTTTCTCTCTCACTTTAGGACAGCTAACTCTAGGTCTCCTTACTGTCAGTAATCCATAAACATACAGTACATTTCCTACTAGTTCATGGTCACTCACTGAGATGCAATTTGGACACATTTCTAAGGCTTGACAGGGTCAGTGGTCTAAAACAGGAGTCACACACTGATGACATCACTTGTTTCAGTACATTTGTATTTAGCCATAGAAGTAGCACAGTTCATCCCCTATGAACTGTGTTGCTTCTATGGTTGAATAAAAATGGACTTAGCTGAGTGACATCATCGCCGTGTGGCTTCTACCTTTCTGTATCTTCACAGAGCAAGGACGGGCTCCTTAGACCGGCAGCTGACCGGATTAGCAGAGGTGCAGGCATGGAGCAGTGACTTCTGTTTGATTTACCGACAGTATGTTTAATGAACTACTGCAGTCTACTCACTGTGTGCCTCCTGAACTCTCCTTTTACATGTAGTTCTATTTGATTGATACCTGTTACCAGAGCACAGGTACACCAATATGTTATTTATACACATGTACATCATTAAATATACATGTATTATACAAAAGCTCTGACATATTAAAGGCACATGCTTTTTTCATAATAGTATTTTAATCGTTTTAATACTACTACACTCCTACAGCATCCTAAAGCTCAACAATTGTGGAGCATAGCAGAGCAGGAAGCAGAACCTGACTGTGTAATGTGAAGGTTGATTGATTTATTTTACTTGTAAAGCTAAACAAATAAAAATTTGACTTTATTTCCTCTGTAATGCACTATTTTGGAGTTTGAAGCAGGTAGAAGGTTACAGGTTTGTTTGGCTAGCATAACATTTCAGTCACCCTATTGTCCCCTTAGTTTGTGATATAGATTATCCTGCATCCCTGGCCTGTTTTCATGATTTGATTTCATGTGTTCCTTTTCAGGCAAGCACCTATCAAGCTGTACTTGTCACAGATGGCATCTACTCGTTCTGCTTGATGTATTTTGCAGATGGTGGAATGAATTGGAATTATTTATCAATTCCTTCAAATTACTTACCTAAGATGGGTTACTTTAGGTACGTCTCTCTTTAAGTAAATATGTCTAACAACTGAGTATGGAAATGTCAAATATATTAATGTTTTATCTTCAAAGTAAGGTAAATAACTGGCTATGGTTCTAGGAACACATCTGTATGTCAATACAGATCATGTTCAGTGGCTAGATTGTTAGTATGATAATGTAGCGCTACATATGAGTCATACTAACACTATGTTTACCGTTAGGGTGTGACCATATAGTATGTTACAAAAATGCTACGCAATAAATACCCAGCAAAGTGAACAAAAACGTGAAAAACAATCAACAAAATTTCAAATATAATCAAAATTGGGAAATATAGTGTCCATCATAAATAAATATAATCAAAAAGATGTCATGAGATGGAAGAAAACATCCCAACGGAAATCTTCAGATGAATGATGAAATACATATGCGCTTACCAGAGGCGTTGGGCCCGACTGTCATACAACAACAGGTTGATTGAGCTTAGGGTGTCCCAAACGGCTGTTCCACAAATGTGTCAACGAGAATCCAATGAAGGATAGATTGGCGACCAAACCAAAAAGGACGGATGGGCCCGATGTTCCTCAGCCACAGATTACTCTGATATGGAAGACCCCGCTAAGTTGTTGATATGGCAATCATAGGGATCCACAGACATCTATGTGTACACGATTCAGGCAAGCAGCAACCCTGATAAGGGTGTTAAAACCAACTGGAGAGAACTAAAAAAACTTATCTTCCACAAATTCATGTAAAGAGAAGAAAAAGATAGGGGGCTCCAATGGTGTAAGTCAAAAGGAGGTTTTAATAATAAGAACCAGCATACATGATAAAAAAGTGATCACAGTTCATAAATGCTTAAAAGCAATATGGGGAGCAAAATGCAAAGCCCGGGCTAGAGGAGGAAAATGAGAAAAAAAATATTCTGAACCAAATGGTGTACTAAAATGTTTACCAGTGCCCTTGAAATGCAGCCTTACCAGTGCCAATTAAATTCAGCCTTATCAGTGCCAATGAAATGCAGCCTGAACAGTGCCAATAAAATGCAGCCTGACCCATGCTAATAAAATGCAGCCTGACCTGCGCCAATAAAATTCAGCCTGACCTGCGCCGATAAAATGCAGCCTGACCTGTGCCCATAAAATGCAGATTGACCTGTGCCCATGAAATGCAGCCTGACCAGTACCCATAAAATGCAGCCTGACCAGTGCCAATGAAATACAGCCTGACCAGCGCCCATGAAATGCAGCCTGACCAGTGCCACCTTCACCTCGTACAGACTGACATTGCTGTATGCATCTGCCTGTCACTCAGATAGAAGATAGAGCAGTCCAAGCGACCACCGCGACCGTACTTCATTAGGCCGCTCGGGCTGCTCTGTCTTCTTTCTGTGGCTGAGTGACAGACCCAGCATGAGATTGACCGACACTCACGCGAGACAGCAGCGCCGCCACTGGCCTGGTATCACCACTGGCCTGGTCAGTATTTGCTCCATAAGACACAGAGACATTTTTCACCATTTTGGGGGGTTGCGTCTTATGGAGCGAAAAATGCGGTAGTTTCTATGTAGAGTTGCACCAGATTTTGCACTCTCTGGTTTTAGTAAATAACCCCCCATCTGTTTTGAACTTTCACCATTTGGACATGGTGAATGGTTGCATTGTTCAGTGATTCAAAATGGAAGCACCTGGAACATCTTTCCTGCCACACACTTTCACTAACCAATCTGACACCCTACAAATGATTCCCCCATACACATGCCTTTTTTAAATAATGCATATCTTTGCTGACTCTTTAGATCTTGTCCTTGCACAACTTTCCTACCCTCCAGATTTCTGATATAAGGCAGATGATTGACTTAAGAAAAATACATTTAGTAAATTAGTGCATTGTAAAACTTGGTCTACACATTGCAATTCCTTTTTGCTTCTTTGTTTACAGCATGATTGTAACATTTTTCTATGAGCATCAAAGCTCCTCAGGGCTTGTTTACACCTTACAAGCATGACAACTGATGGGAACTTATGGGAAAACCACAAAGATTTAACTTGCACAGACATCAGTTTTTACATCAGTTTATGTCAGTTTTCATGCACGTCAGTTATGTGCCCGATTCACACCAATGTTGATGTCATGTCAGTTTTTTTCCCGTGCAGAAAAATGCATACACATTTTAGATTCCGGCACAGAAAAAATCTGCACGTGATACTAGTGTTGGGGTGTGAACAGGGCACATAGAGAACAATTGTTTATTTTGTGCCCTTGAAGAACGCATGCAGAAAAACTGACATCCCTGCACCATGGTGTGAATGAGGTCTAAAAGTGTAGCTAAACCCCCAAACCAAAAATATTATCAGATATTACAGCTTACTAGTACTTGGTGTGTCCATTGTTTTTCTTTTTTCAATCCTATTTTGCTTTACTTTCACTTGGCAATCCTGATAATAATAAATTTCCTGTCCCTGGGAGGCTATACTCACCCTCCACTGTATCTGTGGAAGGAGCCATGGTTGTCATTCTAGTCTGTTCTCCTGATATAGACAGGCATGTACTGGCAATCGGGACTCTCGGGAGTTTCCCGGTGGGCCGATGGCTAAGTGGGCCGGTTTCAGTGACAGACAGCCTGTCAAACTAATGGATGCGCGGCCCGTGCAGCCATTATTTTAAGCATTGCTGTACTGCCCAGGGGCGGCCCTACCATGGGACTGAGGCGGCAATTCAGGAGTGGACTGGGTCTGAATGGTGGGAGCTTGCTGGGTGCTTCAGTGTTTCACTGCTTCAGCTTCTTATTGTTGCTGGCCCGCCCACCACCTGTAGCACAGAGCCGACAGGCTCTACCACTGCAATATGTGTCTGAAAGGACACGCTGGTGGGCGGAGACAGAAGTCCTCCGACAGCCACTGCCGCTCCATCCTCCGGATCATCCCTCCCTGGTGTCAGTGTGTGGGCAACGGGTGACAGCCGGCTCGGTGCAGCTGAATTCCCCGTCAACCCTGAGACTACATTCCCCCCTGGTCCTTGGCAAAATTGTCCCTGAATGGCAGTCTGGAAATGTGGTCACTGTATCGAGGGGTAAGGTCTCAATTTTCCCGGGTCGCTCTGATGCCCCATACAAAGGCCACACCGCTTCCCTCAGATCCATCCCAAACGTAATAAGTATAAGTATTGCACAATTGCGTATAGTTTTATACACTGTTTTTGTGCATGTTTCCAAAATTAAAGTGGGCCGGTCTGGGTGAAGTCCAGGGCCAAATTTTTGTCCCAGTCCAGCCCTGGATATGGACTACAAATATGTCTGTATTAGACATGTGCACACTGAAATATTTTGTTTCGGAATTTTGTTTTCGGCCGAAAAATACAATTATTTCGTTATTTGCGAAATTCGTTTTTATTTTTATTTTTTCGTTAAAAAATGCATTTGTCTGAAAATCCAAATTAATTAAGGTCGAATCTGTCATTGAAGTCATTATGGTGTCTGTCAAATGTTCTAAGAAAATTCAACGAAGTAGCTAAACTGTACGACGCTGCAATCATGCATTTCCGGTCGAATGCTCCATCCACAAGCTATAGTAGAATTCTAATGTTGTTTGACTAGTAATAATTATAGTTATTAATTATTATTACTAGTCAACCAACATTAGAATTCTTCTATAGCCCATGGGTGGAGCGTTTGACCATAAATGTCCGCTCGTGGCGATCGTATGTTTTTAGCTGCTTCGTCGAATCTTCATGTCTCTATAATGTTGAATCTTTTCTCTCTATGTTGAATAATCTTGGACTAATAGAGTTAGGTTAGGCACATTCAATCGCAGGTTCGATAGACACAGATCGCTATTGTCACCGTCATGTCGAATCTCCTATCTATATCGAACTGTTGTTGCAACAAAACAAAAATAAAGCATTTTTTATGTCGGATCTTTCGGATTTCGGATTCTGCACGTCTGTTATCGTTTGTTAAAAGGAACGCGAAAATCCCCAAAATTTGGACAAAAATGCATTCGGACGAAAACGAATGCACATGTCTAGTCTGTATCTCTTTATCTCCATTATGTGGGGGGCAGGCCAGTTGGTAGTTTATTGAAGATAGCTAGGGTGGAAGATATTCTTTGGTGAAGCTCACAGAAAGTGACAAGGACACAATATTTCTGGCAAGATCATGATTTTCTGTATGTGCTTAAAATGTTCTTAGCTTGAAAAAATTAATAAAAAGAAAACAAATGCAGGCCCTAAATCTAAGAACATTAAGCTGCAACATATTGCATTTTTTTTCTTAGGTTTAGTGATCCCTAACTCTATCAAACCGCAAATGATGTTATTAATTCACTGTGTTTTCTATAATTGCATTTTATTTATAGTGGAGAATCTTCATATTACAGTCCAGCTGCCAATTTCCCAGCATACAATGACCCACAAACAAGTTATGACGCTAGTATCCAGAAAAGGTACACTCCAGATCAGTACATAGGACGAAACACAAGTAAGTGCAATGATATTTCACCTGAAACATTTTACTGATAAAGTGCCTCTTACATAGAAAACAGTTGGGAAACAAAGGCATTCTATATCCACTTGCTGACTGTGCTATAACCGAATGATGGCCTCCCTTGGGGTGTGCATCCGGAAGTGTCCATGATGGCTGGGTTCACGGGACTCAACACATCACGGATCAGGGTAAAGGGCCAATTACAGCGGCCCTTTAACACGTGATCGCTGCGTACAATTTTGAAGCGATCACTTGTCAACAAACAATGATCATGCCTGTTTCAGTTCACGCTGCTGCAGTGTTTCTCTCTTCTCTCACGCGCTGTATCAGTGTGAGGAGAGGAGAGAGAAATACCATAGCAGTGTGAGCTGGCACGATCCTGAGTGACAACGGTGCCACATCGGTAACCCTACAGTGTCAAAAGTACTCATCAGTGCCACATCAGTGCCCCTACAGTGGCAACAGTACTCATTGAAAAATGGGGGAACTAATGCGCAAACCAACAAGGGATAAAATATACTAAAAACTAAAAAAGTAGCAGCCACCTAAAAAGTGTTTACACACTGAAACGTATAACAATAAAAGGGGGGGGGGGGGGAGGGGGAGCTTACTATAAAAATATTTTAAACTATATGAAATAGCGCGTATAAAACACCAAATAATTCAAGGGTGATAATTGCAAAACATATTCATAAATGACTCTTCATAGAGGTGAAAATAATAAAATAACGCTGTGAAAAATGTATTAAAAAGTGCAACAATCCTGTGCAGAAATGACCTGTGTAAAAAAATATATAATATAAAATCCGTGTATGCAAAATACATAAACTAGAAATAAACTGTATAAAATTGTGCAATAAACAGTCTTTAGTGCAGAAAAAAATGTTCCAAAAGAACATGCAAAATAATGCAAGTCCTTGCTGGAAAATCTCTAAGCCACACTCCACAGCAATGTGCAAATAAATTTAAACAGTGCAGAAGTATGCACATAATACGTATACAAAAAAAAAAAAACGATATAAAAATGTGCAAAATTGTTAAAAAAAAAAACATGTACAATAATGCAAGTCCTTGTGCTGGAAAATCTCTAAGCCACACTCCACAGCAATGTATGTAAGTGTCTGTCTGAGCATTTAATCAGGAGGTGTGACCATAAAGAGAAAGTGAGCAGGGATTGTTTTTTATGAGGAATACAACAGAAAGGCTTATTATTTAGCCTCTGAAGGTGAGAGGCTGGGGGACACGTTTGGCATGTAGCACTGGATGAAAGCACCTGCACTTTATTGGATATCACTGCAATTAAGAGACAATTGTTTTGCATCTGCACGTTTTGGATTTATTTGCACATGTGGAGTGTGGATTAGAGATTTTCCAGCACAAGGACTTGCATTATTTTGCGTGTTTTTTTGGAATAGTTTATAATGGTTTTTACTACAGTGCTCATCAGTGTCCCTACAGTGCCATTACAGTACCATCAGTGTCCATCAGTGCCACTACAGTGTTCATAAGTGCCATCAGTGCCCTACAGTGCCATCAGTACCACTACAGTGCTATTCGGTGCAACTACAGTGCCCATTAGTGCCCCAGTGGTGCCACTACAGTACTCATTAGTGCCACTACAGTGCTTATTGATGCTTATTGATGCCCTTCGTTGCCACTATAGTGCTCATAAGTGCCCTACGGTGCCAATACAGTGTTCATCAGTGCTCTATGGTGCCACTACAGTGCTTATCAGTGCCCTACAGTGCACATCAGTGCCATTAGGGCCCTATAGTGCACATCAGTGCTATCAGTGCCCTACAGTGTCCTACAGTGTACATCAGTGAGTGCTTATCAGTGCCATCAGTGCCCATCGGTGCACATCAGTGCCATCAACGAGTGCTTATTAGTGACCTACAGTGCTATCAGTGTCCTATAGTGCACATCAGTAACCTACAGTGTCACCAGTGAGTACTCATCAGTGCCACTACAGTGCTCATCAGTGCTCCTACAGTGCCCCATCAGCACCGTCAGTGCCATAAAAATGTTTTAAAAAATGCGTAAAACAATGTGTTTTTATTTTCTTTCCGCATTTTCCAAAAACTTGTGGAAAAAAATTACATGTTCAAAAGACTCATTATGCCTCATAGAATATACGTTGGTTTGTTTGCTTTCCAAAATGTGGTAATTTTGTGGGTAATTCCATTGTCCTGGTGCTCCAGGGCCTTCAAAAATGTAATAGGTAGTCAATAAGTTAGATGTGTAATCTATGCTTCTAGAACGCCTGACGATGCTCTCTGCATGTTGGGCCTCTCTATGTGGCCAGGCTGTGAAAAAGTCTGACACATGTGGTATCGCCATACTCAGGAGGAGTAGCAGAATGTATTTTGGGGCGTAGTTGCAAGTATGCATATGCCATGTGAGAGAAATAACCTGGTAATATGACAATATTGTGAAAAAATAAAATCTTAATTTTGCAAAGAATTGTGGGAAAGAAGTTACAACTTCAAAAAACTCACCATGCCTCTTACTAAATACAATGGAATGTCTACTTTCCAAACAGGGGTCATTTGGGGGGTATTTGTACTTTCCTAGCTTGTTATTGTCTCAAAAAATGAGAGAGGCCGTCAGTACATCAGGTGTGATTAATTTTCAGTGATTGGCTCCTTAGCTTATGGACTCTAAGGGCCCTTTCACACGGAGCAGATCAGTAATGATCCGCTCCGTGTGTCCGCAAAGCTCAGCGGGGATCCTCCGTAAAATCTCTGCTGAGCTGGCAGCTGACAGGGCGGTCCCCGCACACTGTGCAGGGACCGCCCTGTGTTTCCTCCGCTCTCCCCTATGGGGGATCGGACGAACACGGACCGTATGTCCGTGTTCATCCGATCCGGCAGACGGAAGAAAAATAGGATTTCTTCCGTCCGCAAATGCGGATCTTTGCGGAGGCGGACAAATTACGGGTGTCAGCGGATGTTGATCCGCTGACACCCGTAATCACATAGGGACCCATGTATGTCCCGTTTTCATCCGCAAACGGATGGATGAAAATGCGGACATATGGTCCGTACGTGTGAAAGGGCCCTATAACTTTCACAAAGACCAAATAATATACACTGATTTGGGTTATTTTTTTTACCAAAGATATGCAGCAGTATAAATTTTGGTCAAAATTTAAGAAGAAAAATTACTAATTTGCAAAATTTTATAAGAAGTTTTATTTTTTTTACATTTTCAGGCTTTTTTTATTTATAGCAAAAAATAAAAAAACCCAGTGATGATTAAATACCACCAAAAGTAAGCTCTATTTGTGTAAAAAATGACACAAATTTCATATGGATACAGTGTTGCACGAGTTATTATTATTCACAGTGTGAAATCTCTGAAAGCTTAAAATTGGCCTGGTTAGGAAGAGGGTATAAGTGCCCAGTGGGCAATTGGATAAACTGTAAAATCTCACATAAATGCATGCTTTCATATTTTTTATTTTTTGTAGATAAAAAAGGCTACTGGGCATATCGGCTGGAATATAACTCAGGATACACAACAAATTACAGAATGCAATGTTTGAACTGGTACTATAATGAAATTTACTCAAACGTATTCCCTTACTGGATGTATTATTCACGCCCATGCCCATGTACATACTGGCAGGCTGTATTTGATTCTTCCTACAGAGAAGCAAATATTCTACCATACTATGGCATTCCTCAGAAATACACAGGTCAGTCTTTTTGTGTCAGTGTCTATTTTTCACCATCATATTAGAAATGAATGCAGAGCATATTTATGTCAGAGCAGAAAACTCCAGATCTGAGAGTCCTATGCCAGAAACATCACACCTTGCATCTATGTCTCTCAGCCTGCTTTTATTTCTGTTCCACGTATTTATTTTATATTGCACTTCCCCTGTACTTTGCTCTTCTGTTTGTTTTAGTAACAACATCGCATAGTAGCCCATTATGTTACATTTACCTGCAGGAGAAGCCCGTGATGTTCCCCTCTTCCTCACGAATAGTGAGCGTCCATTCTTCACCCCTCTTCCTTCCAGGGCCGCGAACTCCAGCTCTGAGAGCATGTGCGCAGGAGCCTCCACTTACAGCATGACCAGAGTTAGAAAGGGCACAGCGTGCCCTTTCTAACTCCAGCGCATGCGCAGAAGAAATCGATGTACCGCGATTTGCAAATATCTCCTAGACCGTGCAGGTCTGGGAGATATTTCAAGCACCTACAGGTAAGCCTTAAAGTGGAGGTTCACCGGTAAATTGCTATTTTTACCCTTAGATGGATGCTCATTTAGTCTAGGGCAGTGATAAGCAATTAGCGGACCTCCAGATGTTGCCAAACTACAAGTCCCATGAGGCATAGCGAGACTCTGACAGCATCAAGCATGACACCCAGAGGCAGAGGCATGATGGGACTTGTAGTTTGGCAACAGCTGGAGGTCCGCTAATTGCTTATCCCTGGTCTAGGGGAATCGGCTAGTTGTTTTAAAATCGAAGCTGTACTTACCTTTTTAGAGAGCGATCTTCTCCGCCGCTTCCGGGTATGGGCTGCGGGACTGGGCGTTCCTTCTTGATTGACAGTCTTCCGACAGGCTTCCGACGGTCGCATCCATCGCGTCACGATTTTTCGAAAGTAGCCGAACATCGGTGCGCAGGCGCAGTATAGAGCCGCACCGACGTTCGGCTTCTTTCGGCTACTTGTGACGCGATAGATGCGACCGTCGGAAGCCTTTCGAAAGCCTGTCGGAAGACTGTCAATCAAGAAGGAACGCCCAGTCCCGAAGACCCATACCCGGAAGCGGCGGAGAAGATCGCCCTCTACAACGGTAAGTACTGCTCGGATTTTAAAACAACTAGCCGATTCCCCTAGACTAAATGAGCATCCATCTAAGGGTAAAAATACATTTATGGGTGAACTCCCGCTTTAATCTAGGCTAACCTGTAGGTTAAAGTGGTTGTAAAGGGTTTACAACCACTTTAAGAGCTCCCATTAGGAGTAAGGTTATAATTGTGGGTTGTGGAAGAGGTGAGATAAAGTGTTAATGATTTGCTGCAGGGGTGAGTGTTAGGGGTAGGCTAAGTTTTTAAGTTAAGAGTGGGTTACATTTTAGAGAGTGCTTTAATATAGAGAATAATACACAGACCAGCTTCAATGTTCGCACTGTTTCTGGGCTCTACGTTTTTATTTATTTTTGGTTCAAAAACACTTATAAGGTCAAGCTGAACCATAATCAAATCATACTTTTTCAAATGGTGCTTTTATGTTTTTGACTCACAATTTGAATTATATCAAATGTTCATCTGACAGATGTGGTGTTATTATTCAGACATGTATACTTAAATGTGGTGTCTATGGTATTCACTACTTATTATTTCCACCTTTTAGATTGGTATAGTCAGTCCTACACTTTTCAGACTGCGTTTTCAACTTGGTTTGGAGGAGGAACCAGGTGCTACTACAGTTACTGGGGTAGTTTGACCTATGGAGAGAAAGAGAGATATTTACCAACTCCCTGGGAGTATGAAAATAGCTGGCTTCGGTGGAATGACCCATACTATTACTACAATTGGTATTATAGCTATTACCTGTCTCAGATGCAAACGATCAGACAGCAATACCAAGGTAACTAATGGCACACAAAAAAAAAATCACTTAACAAATGACTACATTATACATTTCTATATTATGCATTGCCTAGACCAGGGATCTTCAAACAACGGCCCTCCAGCTGTTGAGGAACTACACCTCCCATGAGGCATTGTGAAACTCTGACATTCAAAGACATGACTAGGCATGATGGGAATTGTAGTTCCTGAACAACTGGAGGACCATAGTTTGAGGACCTCTGGCCTAGACTATACTTTTTTTCAGTGGTTGCTCTAAACATTTGTAGGCCTCATTGAAGGTATTTTTATATCTGATTTTCTATATTGTTATATAACGTGCTATTTTTTTATATACCTTACACGAACCTAAGTCTATACAATAGGCATAGACTAATTTTACCATTGGTGTATTAGAATTTTTTTTTTTTTTGTGCTTGCAGAACATGAAGTGGATCCTTATAACAACTGTTGTTTATACTCTGGTTCTTCACACCTCTGTTCCTTATACCGTCAAAGAAGACCTTATGATTTCTGTGTTGGATATGTTCCACCAAGTTTTGGTAAGCTATTCCTAAGCATATTTCAAAGTAGAAATACAACAAACTGCATATTTAAATTTTAAAGTGAACCTGTCACTAGACAGTGTTGTAGAACGCTGCATCAAGTATTTATTTGCACGGTTTAAAGGGATTGTAAAGGTACTTTGTCTTTTTTTTCAATAATAAACATATCTATACTTACCTACTTTGTGCAATAGAATCGCACAGAGCAACCAGGAACCTCCTCTTTTCAGTTTCCCCCGCTGGTGCTCCTGGCCCCTCCTTGCACCTGAGTCCATCTGCTGCGTCCATTTGCACAGGCAACGGGACTCGGCCTCACTCTCAGCTCCCTCGCCACTGGCTTTTATTGACAGCACTGGGAGCCGTTAGCTAAAAATCAAAAGAACAGAAACTAGGAAATTTGACAAAATAGTTTTTTTGCCTTTAAACCAAACCCCTTAATATTGTGAGTTTATTTATATTTTCAGGATCAATATTTGGAGACCCTCACATCAACACACTGGATGATGTACAGTATACTTTCAATGGACTGGGAGAGTTTACCTTGGCCAATGTTAGAGATGAGAACAACACACTTATCTTCACACTCCAAGGACGCACAGCTATGGCTGGCAACGACACACAAGCAACTAACTTTGTTGGACTGGCTGCAATGATTCCAAATCAAACAACAGTAAGCTTTCTGTTTTAGGTAGTGAAGCTTTTATAGTGCTTTATAGTAGTTACATATGGTAAAAAAAAAAAATAACAAATAACTTCCACCCTTTTTTTTTGTGTGCTGACCAAAGCTAAAAACATTGCATAACTGATGGTTGTTGGTAATTTATTTAAGGTGGAGTGGTTACTGCAGGACAGAAATACAACCGTTGTGAAGATTAACGGTACTGCATTTACTTTACCAGGTAACACCGCTTCTGATTTTATTAATAAATAGGGTGTTAAATAGGAATGAGCTTAGTGTTTGGTCCTAAAGTAAGTTTGGAGCATTCTGCATGGAGGAACAATACAGCTTCCAGCTATCAATGGTTTTGCTAAGGAAACAGCGGGTGCTTGCACTTGCTGGGTGCATATCAACCACTGACATCAACCAGCTCAATTACATGGCTGAAAATACCTAGCCACATAAGCACATGGACATGGATTGGAGGGGTTACACCATTTCTTAAATTTAACCACAAGGTCAAATTTGGGCAATAACATATGCCAACTATATCACTACTATCTCTGCCTCTTCCTGTATCTAGCTGATAATAGCTCAGGGAGCTCTCACTTGCAGCAATTTAAAAAAACATTTCCTTGGTGAATGTCAGTGCTTTAAAAACAATCACTGCTTACAGCCAAACATATATATGTAGCGCTACCCCCTCAGGAGCCGCTGGTTAGATTGGGACGGCATGATTATGTTACCTCTGTGATGTGTCTAGGGGTAATGATGATGATGAGATGCAGTAACGGAATGTCCAAACAGCAGGGTGTAATTTTCTGTACTTTTATTTCTTGCCCAACATGGCAAACAGTTAACTCAAGGTAGATAAAGGAAGGTTGGTGAAAGGAGAATTTGCAGATTCAGGCCTATGGATAACGGAAGCAGTCCTGCCTCCAATGGGACTTTAACTCACGTCGCCACTCCAGCCGGAGTGGGTAAAGTGTACCTGGACAGGCCTCTCCCACCGACCTGGCAGCCAGGATATCACTCGGAACTTCTGAGAAGGAACAAGTCTCTGCCACCTACTTGGCTCTAATGTAATTTAGAATTAGGAGTGGAACCTCTGCCACAGGCCCTCTACTCAGGAACGTAGATAGTAGAGCGAATCCTCTCAGTGAATATAATTTGCCTGAATCTCCCTCAGGTAGACTTCTTGTTTTGGGGTCACCGACTGACAAGTTGCAACATCCAACTTCTCAGTGTCCCCGATGGATCGTCTGAGCCCTATTGGATCACCTGCCTCCGGGCTCACCTCAGACCGACTCCCCCACCAAACAGCACAACTCGCTTGGGATCCTCCTCATGATATGTGGGGACCCAGTAAGTCACTGGGGCCCCTTTGCAGCTTTAGTTGCTCCGGGCCATGAGGGCCCAGAGTCAGGAACTCCACGTAGCACGTGCACCCTGGCCTGGTAGGCCATCTCGCCGGGGCCCGTGATGTGCGCACACCCTAAAGGTGGAACCAGGAACGGGCGAAGACCCCACAAAATGGCGTCTGCCACAGAAATACCATCCCTCAGCATGCCCCGCTGATTGGCTGCTGGAGAAAAGCGCCTCCGCCTGGACCCCTCTGGCACCACCTGCTATCCAAAGATGGAAATGTATCTTTGGAACACAGAATGAACCCACAGGACAGCCCAGCCTGGCAGAAACCCAATTTAAACGAATCAACATGAATAAGAGCAAAGTAACTCTCTCATTCCCCTCTAAATTTAACTGAAAGTACACAGACGCTACATATACATACAGTTGCAAGAAAAGGTATGTGAACCCTTTTGGAATGATATGTATTTCTGCACAAATTGGTCATAAAATGTGATCTGATCTTCATCTAAGTCACAACATTAGACAATCACAGTCTGCTTAAACTAATAACACACAAAGAATTAAATGTTACCATGTTTTTATTGAACACACCATGTAAACATTCACAGTGCAGGTGGAAAAAGTATGTGAACCCCTAGACTAATGACATCTGCAAGAGCTAATTGGAGTGAGGTGTCAGCCAACTGGAGTCCAATCAATGAGATGAGCTTGGGGGTGTTGGTTACAGCTGCCCTGCCCTATAAAAAACACACACCAGTTCTGGGTTTGCTTTTCACAAGAAGCATTGCCTGATGTAAATGATGCCTTGCACAAAAGAGCTCTCAGAAGACCTATGGTTAACAATTGTTGACTCGCATAAAGCTGGAAAGGGTTATAAAAGCCTTGCTGTTCATAAGTTCACAGTAAGACAAATTGTCTATAAATGGAGAAAGTTCAGCACTGCTGCTACTGTCCCTAGGAGTGGCCGTCCTGTATAGATGACTGCAAGAGCACAGCACAGACTGCTCAATGAGGTGAAGAAGAAATCTAGAGTGTCAGCTAAAGACTTACAAAAGTCTCTGGCATATGCTAACATCCCTGTTAGCGAATCTACGATACGTAAAACACTAAACAAGAACATTTCTGCATGTTTACAGTTTGTACAAGAGCACCTGGATGTTCCACAGCAGTACTGGCAAAATATTCTGTGGACAGATGAAACCAAAGTTGAGTTGTTTGGAAGAAACACTCAACACTATGTGTGGAGAAAAAGAGACAAAGCACACCAACATCAAAACCTCATTCCAACTGTGAAGTATGGTGGTGGGGGCATCATTGTTTGGGGCTGCTTTGCTGCGTCAGGACCTGGACGGATTGCTATCATCGAAAGAAAAATGAATTCCCAAGTTTATTAAGACATTTTGCAGGAGAACTTAAAGGATCACTAAAGGAAAACATTTTTTTTTGCTGAAATGACTGTTTACAGGGTATAGAGACATAATAGTTAACTGATTCCTTTTAAAAACGATTAAAAATAGATACAAATCAATCATATAATGTACCTCCTAGATGCAAAAACGAAACTGAAACTAGTTTAGTCTTTGCATGTTATTTTATGCCTCTGTGCTGGACAGTGCCATAGAGAGTCATGGCTAGGAAAACTAAACTAAACTCTCCCATGACTTTTTTCATGAGGAGCCAGACAACCAGGAAGTGTCCAGAACAGAGCAGTTTTACAGCAACATCAGAGCAAAAACGAGAAATGAGGACATGAAACCAGGACTGCAGTAAGGTAAAGGAAGCTATTTAGCTAAAAAAAAAAATCCTTTAGTGACCCTTTAAGGCCATCTGTCCACCAGCTGAAGCTCAACAGAATATGGGTGTTGCAACAGGACAACGACCCAAAGTATAGAAGTAAATCAACAACAGAATGGCTTAAACAGAACAAAATACACCTTCTGGATTGGCCCAGTCAGAGTCCTGACCTCAACCTGATTGAGATGCTGTGGCATGACCTCAAGAAAGCGATTCACACCAGACATCCCAAGAATATTGCTGAACCGAAACAGTCCTGTAAAGAGGAATGGCCAAGAATTACTCCTGACCGTTGTGCACGTCTGATCTGCAACTACAGGAAACATTTGGTCAAAGTTATTGCTGCCAAAGGAGGTTCAACCAGTTATTAAATCCAAGGATTCACATACTTTTTTCCACCTGCAATGTGAATGTTTACATGGTGTGTTCAATAAAAACATGGTAACATTTAATTCTTTGTGTGTTATTAGTTTAAGCAGACTGTGATTGTCTATTGTTGTGACTTAGATGAAGATCAGATCAAATTTTATGACCAATTTGTGCAGAAATCCATATCATTCCAAAAGGGTTCACATACTTTTTATTGCAAATATATATCTATCTATATATATATATATATATATATATATATATATATATATATATATTTATTTATTTTATTTTATTTTTTTATTGATCCCCAGGGCAGTGTCCGTCACCCCCAAAATTTGCATTTTTGATTTCACAGATTTGGCTCCATTGACTTCAATTGGGTTTGCATTCAAACTCTTTTGACATTCGGCAAACCCTGCTCCAACCCGAACCTACAAGTTTTACTTACATGTATTAGTCACATATTTAGAAAGTATGTTAATGGGTTAAAATTCTGTAATCTGTAATCACTTTCTGTAACTCTGTTAAAAGTAATGTAAAACAAACTAAATGAATTAAACATTAACTTATACATATATTATTTGTCCATTTTAGCTGTGTCACATACATATATAATATGATATAACGGTAGTTTAATTTTCAATGATTTGCTTTTTTAAAGATAATTCTACACAGTTGGATAAATTGACCCTGGAGACGACAGAAAAAAATGAAATAATGGCTACCTTTGATGGTGGGATCTCAGTCACTGTGTCTGCTAAGGTGGGAGCTTTGAGCTTTACCACAATGCTGGACGTTATTTACAAGAACAAGACAGAAGGCCTTTTGGGTGAGTTATATTTTATAACTCTGACTGCAAAAGATAAATTGACACCTCTTCCTTCATGGAGATTGATTAATCATGATAGCAAGTCCAGCAGTGAAAGTAAAAATAATGGTGAAATGTCATTTTAGGTGTGTTCAATGATGATAAAACTGATGATCTCATGGCTTCCAATGGAACAAAACTGGAATTTGATGGAGTAAAGCTCCCAAATGAATCCATTATTTTTGAAATTGGAATGACATGTAAGTATCTGTTTAAAACATTTACATACTGTTTGCTGAAAAAAACTAGTGCTAGACAGATATAATGGACAACAAATGAATGCAGTTCTAATCAGAAATACATTGGAGTTGATCTACTAAAACTGGAGAGTGCAACACAGTGGAAGCCCGTCCATAGGGGGCGCACACGTGCCGCCCCCCAAATCTAGTTAAAAAAACAAAACTTTAAGTGCACTGTGTTCGGGTGCCGGACACAGTGCAATATGGGAAGCATGACACCAATGCAATCACATGATTGCAGATGAGACGCTTCATTTGCAGGGTTTTATGATGCTTTGTGGCCCAATGCAGTGCACATCTACACACATTCCCATAATGTCATTCTTCTTGCTCTGTTTTTGTTGATTGGCACCGGTGCTTTCCTTTTACGTCACTTTCGGTTTCTCTGTGCCAGTGAGAAGCAGGAAGTGATGTCGCCGTAACTTGGACGGAATGCACGGTCAGAGCAGGGCCTATTTGCAGATCAATTGAAGATTTTTTTGGTAATCCCTGACCCTGTCACTGTTTTAAATGCTATTGTGTGCTGTGCCGACATCCTCATGTGTATGGCATGGCAATGTTCTTCTGATGCATCAGTACCGACAGTATAACATGGCAATGTTCTGAATCAGAAAATTGCCATGTATACTGTACTGATGGATCAGAACATTGTCATGTTATATTATCAGACAGGACGAGGGCTGAGTGTCTGGGTGAAGGGATCTTATAGTGCTGCTGCTGGGAGAACAGGACAACTTGGAGAAGTGACAGATCGGAGGACAAGCCAGGACACACTGGACATTTAACTCCTCATCTTCATCATCCTCCCCCACTGACCATCGGACAATGAAGGAGAAGGAAGGAAGGTAGGTGCAGGCTGTGTATAGGGGATGGAGGGTGTCTGGACTGACAAACATGGGAGTGGGTTGTATTGTCTGTGTAGACATTTGCTTCCAATGCTGCTGTCAAAGTGAATGCTCTGCCTCTGTCAATGTGTATCCTGGCCCCTCCCCCCATATTTCTGCTCAGACAGACTTTAACACCCTCTGATCTGCATACAAACTACTTCCAGAGCCCTGTGCACCCAGCAAAATGCTTTCTGAGGGACGTCAGTGAGAGTATATGGGCTCTGCTCACCCACTATCCATGCCAGGCTCCATCCCTGCCTCTTCCAACCAATGTCGTGTTTATGTGCCACCAGCCCACACAGCTGGGAAAGTCTTTGTTTGGAAATCAGGCTTGCATTCCTGAGGGGAACGGAAACATAACCTTTCAGGACAGATGTTTTGTTAATTCTGTAAAAAATCCCCCTTGTCAGACATCCTATGAGTGCACTGATCATCTCATCCCATAAGAGGACAGACTTTCTCTTTACATTTGGGATAATTAGGAAGCAATGAATGATGATGTATATGTGTGTCATCTGTAATGTGACAGTTCATACAGCTGGATTGTATCTGTGACCTGTGCACCCAATCTCATCCAATCTTCATCATGTCAATGTTATTTCCAAAGTTCTTGTCAATCTTTTCAAATCTGCAGCTGTCATTATAATAATACCCAGCGATCCTTCTGTGAAGATCCATGTTCAGGCACTTCCTGTTATAGTGGCAATGCTCTATCCCCCTGTGTCAATTGTTTTCCTGGGTTTTCACATGGTTTCAAATACTTCTGGTGGAGACGGATATGGCAAATGCATTGTGCAGAATTGTCCTGCCAACCAATGACATGCAGCTGGTGCAGGGGGCATGCATATAAATGGGAAGTGGCTGCTAAGAGGCTGCGGGAGATCAGAAGTGCTAAGATACACAACTGCATGAAAAAATGGCATTTGTTATGATAAACTGTGTTTTAGCAAGCTAAATGTCATCGTCATAGTAGTTAACATCTACCTATAGTGTGTTAGGTACAGAGATAGGTAAGATAAAAGTAGTGTTTGTGTAAGCTGCATGGAAAAAATACTGCACATACCATAAACCTAACAATTAAAAGTTGCGACTCAAAAATGTTATACAACATATACAGCAAATACAGAAAAAAGGAATCGCGCTGTTGAACTAAAGTGCACTGTGCCTAATGAAAATAAATGTAACTAAATCCGTATTGTAACATTAATGACACAGATGTGTGCGCTGGCAGCACATATACAATAGAAAAAGAAAGTCCCAGGTAGATGAATATGATGATAGTGATGCCCGGTGAAAAGATGGTCCTTAAATGGAACACTGACAGTGTTGACAAAGCACCTCCACCACAATCAAACACTGACCCTTACCAGACAAAAAGATCTCAAAGAGATCAGACACAGCATGGACATATGGGATCCTCAGGGCAATCCAGCACTCAAACGATTCTTCCCCAGTGAGTAAATCCTCAGATTATGGTCAATTGTCAGGAATATGCAAAAAGACAAGGAAGACTGAGACTCGCATAGCATAAAACCTTACAAACATTTAATGGAATAAAAAGATTTGCACTTACAACAGAGCAGATCAAGTGGAGCATATAAAAATCTCAAGCCGGCCGGCTAACAGAACGTGCAGCCCGTCTCTTCCGGGTCCGATCACATCAGAACGTCGCCTCCCAACGTTTCGTCTCGATGGGGACGTGGTCACGGGATAAGGGGCGGCGTTCTGTGTCACCGCATAAATACACACAGGGAATTGGTACAGCCTCGATGTGAGTCCCAATAGGGCCGCCCAAAACGCCATCTTAAGTGTGGGAAAGGAAGGGAAACCTAAAGCTTGCACTAACGGATGTCCCATACAAACTGAGGGCAAAGAAACTGAACATGCCATAGGGTGAACAGGGGAACCATACACTGGACATGTCCATCCATATTAGGGGTTATAGATATGAATTAGCCATAACAGTATTTGACATACCAAAACAAAAGACACCATACAATTAAAACCTAACAAGCCAATTGCTTGGTATCCGGTCACGAACGATCAAGGTGTCAATAAGCCACCACCGCTCTAATGACCACATAAACAAGCCCGACCTCCTAATGAGAATCAAGGGAAGGATTAATATTAAATACACATTAAAATAGACCCAAGCGGGCAGCTGAATGGGACCCACATCCAGTTTACAAAAGACAATTATATACTATACATTATTATACCTACAGTGCCTTCATGTGTAAGTGGGTCACACAGGAAAAAAACCCAATTTAGGTGGGCACTACACCTGACAGAATTAATAGTCAATGGTGACAATGATTGAACATAAAAATTGTAATAATGATAATAAAGTACATAAAAACACAAAGGAGGACACCATTATGAATTATCAATAAAACAGTTGACATCAACGTCTATATTTAGACCAAAAGGTCTATAGCATTTAAGTCTATGCACCCATACCATTTCCGATCTGGAAAAGCTCCGTACCATATCACTCCCTCTCCAGTGTGCATTAAATCTATCGATGCCCAAAAAAATAGTATTGTTGGGGTCCTTTCCGTGTGTGGACAAATAATGCCTGGATACAGAGTGTTTAGGGTACCCACTGCATATATTATTAATATGTTCGTTCAAACGAACCTGCAGGGGGCGCTTAGTCCTTCCCACATATTTTAGGCCACATGGGCACTGTAGCATGTAGACCACCCCAATCGTGGAACATGTAATAAAGGACTTGATACAGTAACTTCTAGAGGTGCAACTTGAACTAAACGTAGTAGTTGTCTTAGTTTTGAATCAATTGAGCGAACATACTTGACATCTACCACACTTGAAATACCCTGTAAGGCCAGAAAGGAACATTGACTCAATCTTGGGGGGGATTTAAAATGTTAGGTGCCAACTTGTCCTTCAATGAAGGTACCCCCCTGAATACGACCTGAGGTTTATCAGGTAATATATCACGGAGGACTTTGTCGCTTTTTAGAACGTGCCAATGCCTGGCCATAATGTGTTTCACATTAGCGTGTTGCCATGAATAGTCAGTAACAAAGGGGCTTTTAAACTTGTTGATAGACCCTTGCCTTATCCTTTAGTAGATTGACTCTATCTGTGTTGATGACCACATCCAAAGTTTCAGACAAAAAGTCACGAGAGTATCCTTTTTCCAAAAAACGTTCGGTCAGCACATCCGCCTGTTGCATAAAAGTTGCATGTTCACTGCAATTTCTCTTTAAGCAAAGGTATTGGCTTTTAGGCACGCCCTTAAGCCAAGGGGCATAATGACAGCTGTCCTTTGGTATGAAGGAGTTCCTGTCAGTGCTCTTAAAATGCGTTGATGTTATAAAATTATCATTATCAACAGAAATGACAAGATCCAAGAAATTAATCTTATCCTGACTTGCCTCATAACTAAGATGTATGCCCCTATCATTGCCATTCAGCAAGTTCATGAACAATGACAAATCTGCCTCCGTGCCATCCCATAGGAGGAGGATGTCGTCAATGTACCTGGCCCACAGAAGAATCTGGGGCCTAGACTGGACACAGATGACATCCTCCTCGCAATTGGCCATGAACAGGTTCGCCAAGCTGGGGACATATTTCGCCCCATGGTCGACTCCCCTGTCCTGCCTATAAAAGTTGCCATTATGCCAGACAAAGTTGTAAATAGCTGCATATTCCAGCAGTTCCATAATATAAACAACTTGTTTTTTCAGCAAGCCAGAATCCTTATTCATAAAATAGGAAACTGCCTCCAAACCTAAATGGTGAGGTATAATGGTGTACAAGGATGTAACATCCGCAGTCACCATCCATAAGTTGGTAGAAGGTTTGCGACCAGATAATACATCTACCTGGAACTTTCTTTTTCTATTGTATATGTGCTGCCAGCGCACACATCTGTGTCATTAATGTTACAATACTGATTTAGTTAAATTTATTTTCATTAGGCACAGTGCACTTTAGTTCAACAGCGCGATTCCTTTTTTCTGTATTTGCTGTATATGTTGTATAACATTTTTGAATCGCAGCTTTTAATTGTTAGATTTATGGTATGCGCA
This sequence comes from Rana temporaria, assembly GCF_905171775.1. NCBI lineage: Eukaryota > Metazoa > Chordata > Amphibia > Anura > Ranidae > Rana > Rana temporaria. The sequence continues at coordinate 197,698,149 of NC_053492.1, forward strand.
GTATTTTTTCCACATAGTTTTTGTTCTTATACCCATTATTGCAGCTACCTAATTAATTCTCTTTAATGCACATTAATTCTAATTCTATATATTTTTTATATATATATTTTATATATATTTTTTATATATTCACATTGTGTTCATTTCACTAAATGGATATTTTTGAATTTAGAGCCACACGGGTGGTCAACACTGAGGGAGTCTTTGAGACTTTTAAGGATGGTGATGGAGACCTGGGGGGGTTGTTGAGGCTCAAGAACCTCACTGTCTCTGAGTTACACACCCAGTGGGATATTGTTTTTCTCGAGACATATATCAAACATCAGATGGTGCCGAGAAGCCTTAGGTGGGAGGTACCATATTTATCGGCGTATACCGCGCACTTTTTTCCCCTGAAATTCAGGGCAAAATCGTGGGTGCGCGAGTGCCGAGTTTGAACTACTGCGCCGGCATATACTGAGCGCAGTACACTCGTGTATAGTCGGGCAGGCTCGGGTTCTCTCGCAGTCACGTCCTGGATGTACAGGACACACAGGACGTGACCACGAGAGGAGCCGAGCCTGCCCGACTATACACGAGTGTACTGCGCTCGGTATATGCCAGCGCAGTAGTTCAAACTAAGCGCAGGAAGCGGGGATCGAGCGGGGAGGACACCGCAGAAGGACGCCGGACCCGACGAGGAGGACACCACCGAAGCTGCAGACGGACGCCGGACCCGACGAGGCCGCCGATGGACGCCGCGCAAGACACCAAAACTGTAAGTACTAAAATCTTTTTTTTACAGGAATGCGGGTCCACTTTAGGGGTGCGCGCTATACGCCGGAGCGCACAATACCCCGATAATTACGGTATGTCCCCAAAAGGGTGAGACCGACCTGGAAGGCTGGTACAAATACTTCAGTGAGGCTGGTCTTGGCTTATTGAAGTTTTTGGGAGAGCGTAAAGCTAATAAATTAAAGAGGTTGGACGATGAAATAAAACTCATTAAAGAGAAACTCAATCCCCTCATGACCAGCGATGAATATCTTGAGAGGTCAAAAAATCTTCTCAAAATATTAGAAAAGGAGGAAAGGGAACAAAAAGTAAAAAAAAAGAAAAAATTCAATAGGGACATAGGGGATTATCACTCTCATGTGGTCTTTGATTGGCAAAAGGAACTACTGGCTGAGGCTAATAGTACTACCAATCCAGACATGGATATTACCCCTCAGGTAGTAGGTTCGCAGACAGGTGCTGGTGTGAGTTATCCCACCCATGCCACCTCTGTGGGGACAACCCATGGTCGCCCCAACACTGGGGGCACTCCCAGGGGACAACTGAAAAATAAGAACATAATTGCTCCACATCAGTACAACATGAGTAGGGGGGGTATAGGACATCGTGGGTCCATGGTACCCCCACCAGGATTTCGGCCCCAAGGGCGTGGTCAATACCAATCTGGCGGCTTAGGTCCACCTAGAGCACAAGGGAAGAGGGGTTCCTAAAGGCCCCCCACCCCCTCAGGGTCATGGCTATGTCACCAGTTATAACAACCATTATGGTGACACCCATAGTTCGTATCATACCAAAGGACCAAATTATGGCCCACCTCCAATGTATAGAGATACAGGGGTGGTCCATTATGCGGGGGATTTTGAACCCGATTACAATGTGCTAACACACAATAGCTTTTTACCCCTGGGCAATCTGACTAATTCAGAAGAGGCTGATTACCGCCCAATCCCTGGACCCAGTTTCAATGAGGGTAGAAGTGGAGGTCCCTATGATTTTGGTTATGATGGTGGCCGTGAAGCAAATCAGCCTGAGAATCATGGCCAACCTCATTGGGGTTTTCCCAGAGCCGGCCAAGGAATCAAAAGGGTGGCCGAACTAAAAGAGGAATTAGAGGGGGGAGGCGTGCTCAGTCTAAAAAGGTCAAAGATGTAGTGGGCACTGGCATCTTTACCCTGAGCATGCATACCCTAATGAAATCCGAGTTGGCAGTTTTGGATAGGGGGTTGAAATATGCTCCACCTAAAAACATCAACAAATTTAGTATTTATATGGACATTCACAAGTATGTCCGTAAATTAAATATCCAGCGGTATATGGCTTCAAATCCCTTTAATGTGCCTAAAACTGGATCTTTGGGTTATACTCATTTGGGCTTGGCCAACGCTTCGGTCTATAACCCACCTGGTCATTTGCCAGCTTCACTGAAAGTGTTTAGAGATCTAACATTAAAAGATCTGAACGCAATGAATGTTAAACATATTAGATGTAAACAAAACATTGAGGAAGGTATTGAATCCCTTTCCCTGGGGGGGCATAGTTGTCCTAAACAAAGAGGATTATATGCGTGAGATGCAGCGTATTCTGGAAGATAGGGACACTTATACCCCTTTGATTTTCAACCCGGGGGACAAATATAAGAGAGCTTTGGTTAAAAGTATATCCAAAGGCTCCCGTCTTAATATTTTAAACAAAAAGGAGAAATCCTTTTTGATCCCTAAGTCTACTAGAACCCCCATTATATATTACCTTCCCAAGGTGCATAAGAACTCTGCTTGCCCCCCGGGACGACCCATTGTTAGTGGGATTGACTTCATCACATCCCGGGTGGGCAAGTAGATTTCTTTTTGCAACCCTTGGTGAAAAATATGCCATCATATGCAGGGCCGCCATCAGGGGGGTACAGGCATTACACCTGTAAGGGGCCCAGAGGTCCCCAGGGGCCCGGATGGCAACCCCCTTAAAAAAAAAAAAAAAAAAATTGTTTTTTAGGGGCCAATTTTTTTTTTAGAGGTCCCCAGGGGCCCGGAGGCCCCGGATGGCAACCCCCCTTTTTTTATCTATTTTTTATAAAAAAAAAAATTTTTATATATTTTTATTTTATTTTTTAATAAAGGGCCATTTTTTTTTTTTTTTAGAGGTCCGGAGGTCCCCATATATATATATATATAATATTATTATTATTATTATTATTATTATTATTATTATTATTAATATTATTAAAGGGCCTCGGGTGGCAACCCCCCTTTTTTTATAAAAAAATATATTTTTTTATATATATATTTTTTTGTCTTTATATATATATATATATATATATATATATATATATATATATATATATATATATATTTTTTTTTTATTATTATTATTAAAGGGCTCAGAGGTCCCCAGGGCCCCATGTGTGGCAAACCCCCCCCCCTTTTTTTTTATAAATGTTTATTTTTTTATTTTTGTTTATATATCATTTTTTTATTTTATTAAAGGGCCCTGAGGTCCCCAGGGCCCTGGATGGCAACCCCCCTTTTTTTTCATAAATGTTTATTTTTTATTTTATCTATATATATATATATATATATATATATATATATATATATATATATATATATATATATATATATATATATATATTATTATTAAAGGGCCCAGAGGTTTCTTTTTTTCATTTTTATTAAAGGGCCCAGAGGTCCCGGATGGCAACCCCCTTTTTTGTAATTTCTTTTTATATATATATATATATATTATTAAAGGGCCCAGAGGTCCCCAGGGCCCCAGATGGCAACCCCCTTTTTAAAAAAATATATATATATTTTTTATATATATTTTTTATTTTTATTAAAGGGCCCAGAGGTCCCCGGATGGCTACCCCCCTTTTTTTATATATTTTTTTCTTTATTACCTATTTTTTGTGTAAAGGGCCCCCCCCCCGCTTCTCAATTCGCGGCAGCCCCCCCCGCTTTTCAATTTCAGGCGGCAGCACCCCCCCCCTGGTTCTCTGCTTCAGGGGGCCCTCTGTGTAAGGGGCCCCATAATTCCTGATGGCGGCCCTGATCATATGTCAAAGATACTAAACATGTCATCAATGTATTATCTGGTCTCAAACCTTCTACCAACTTATGGATGGTGACTGCGGATGTTACATCCTTGTACACCATTATGCCTTTACCATTTAGGTTTGGAGGCAGTTTCCTATTTTCTGAATAAGGATTCTGGCTTGCTGAAAAAACAAGTTGTTTATATTATGGAACTGCTGGAATATGCAGCTACTCACAACTTTTTCTGGCATAATGGCAACTTTTATAGGCAGGACAGGGGAGTCGCCATGGGGGCTAAATATGCCCCCAGCTTGGCGAACCTGTTCATGGCCAAGTGGGAGGAGGATGTCGTCTGTGTCCAGTCTAGGCCCCAGATTCTTCTGTGGGCCAGGTACATTGACGACATCCTCCTCCTATGGGATGGCACGAGGCAGATTTGTCATTGTTCATGAACTTGCTGAATGGCAATGATAGGGGCATACATCTTAGTTATGAGGCAAGTCAGGATAAGATTAATTTCTTGGATCTTGTCATTTCTGTTGATAATGATAATTTTATAACATCAACGCATTTTAAGAGCACTGACAGGAACTCATACCTAAGGACAGCTGTCATTATGCCCCTTGGCTTAAGGGCGTACCTAAAAGCCAATACCTTTGCTTAAAGAGAAATTTCAGTGAACATGCAACTTTTATGCAACAGGCGGATGTGCTGACCGAACGTTTTTTGGAAAAAGGATACTGTCGTGACTTTTTGTCTTAAATTTTGAATGTGGTCATCAACACAGATAGAGTCAATCTACTAAAGGATAAGGCAAGGGGGGACACTATCAACAAGTTTAAAAGCCCCTTTGTTACTGACTATTCATGGCAACACGCTAATGTGAAACACATTATGGCCAAGCATTGGCACGTTCTAAAAAGCGACAAAGTCCTCCGTGATGTATTACCTGACAAACCTCTGGTCGTATTCAGAGGGGTACCTTCATTGAAGGACAAGTTGGCACCTAACATTTTAAATCCTCCCAAGATTGAGTCAATGTTCCTTTCTGGCCTTACAGGGTATTTCAAGTGTGGTAGATGTCAAGTATGTTCGCTCAATGGATGCAAAACTAAGAGAACTACTACGTTTAGTTCAAGTTGCACCTCTAGAAGTTACTGTATCAAGTCCTTTATTACATGTTCCACGATTGGGGTGGTCTACATGCTCCACTGCCCATGTGGCCTACAATATGTGGGAAGGACTAAGCGCCCCCTGCAGGTTCGTTTGAACGAACATATTAAAAATATATGCAGTGGGTACCCTAAACACTCTGTATCCAGGCATTATTTGTCCACACACGGAAAGGACCCCAACAATAAAAAAAAATTGGGCATCGATAGATTTAATGCACACTGGAGAGGGAGTGATATGGTACGGAGCTTTTCCAGATCGGAAATGGTATGGGTGCATAGACTTAAATGCTATACGCCTTTCGGTCTAAATATAGACGTCGATGTCAACTGTTTTATTGATAATTCATAATGGTGTCCTCCTTTGTGTTTTTATGTACTTTATTATCATTATTACAATTTTTATGTTCAATCATTGTCACCATTGACTATTAATTCTGTCAGGTGTAGTGCCCCCCTAAATTGTTTTTTTTTCCTGTGTGACCCACTTACACATGAAGGCACTGTAGGTATAATAATGTATAGTATATAATTGTCTTTTGTAAACTGGATGTGGGTCCCATTCAGCTGCCTGCTTGGGTCTATTTTAATGTGTTTTTAATATTAATCCTTCCCTTGATTCTCATTAGGAGGTCGGGCTTGTTTATGTGGTCATTAGAGCGGTGGTGGCTTATTGACACCTTGATCGTTCGTGACCGGATACCAAGCAATTGGCTTGTTAGGTTTTAATTGTATGGTGTCTTTTGTTTTGGTATGTCAATTACTGTTATGGCTAATTCATATCTATAACCCCTAATATGGATGGACATGTCCAGCTAATGGTTCCCCTGTTCACCCTATGGCATGTTCAGTTTCTTTGCCCTCAGTTTGTATGGGACATTCGTTAGTGCAAGCTTTAAGTTTCCCTTCCTTTCCCACACTTAAGATGGCGTTTTGGGCGGCCCTATTGGGACTCACATCGAGGCTGTACCAATTCCCTGTGTGTATTTATGCGGTGACGCAAAAAGGCCGCCCCTTATCCCGTGACCACGTCCCCATCGAGACGAAACGTTGGGAGGCGACGTTCTGACGTCACCGCATCACATGATCGGACCCGGAAGAGACGGGCTGCACCTTCTGTTAGCCGGCTGGCTTGAGATTTTCATATGCTCCACTTGATCTGCTCTGTTGTAAGTGCAAATCTTTTTATTCCATTAAACGTTTGTAAGGTTTTATGCTATGCGAGTCTCAGTCTTCCCTGTCTTTTTGCATATTCCTGACAATTGACCATAATTTGAGGATTTACTCACTGGGGAAGATTCGTTTGAGTGCTGGATTGCCCTGAGGATCCCATATGTCCATGCTGTGTCTGATCTCTTTGAGATCTTTTTGTCTGGTAAGGGTCAGTGTTTGATTGTGGTGGAGTTGCTTTGTCAACACTGTCAGTGTTCCATTCAAGGACCATCTTTTCACCGGGCATCACTATCATCATATTCAACTACCTGGGACTTTCTTTTTCTATTGTATATGTGCTGCCAGCGCACACATCTGTGTCATTAATGTTACAATACGGATTTAGTTACATTTATTTTCATTAGGCACAGTGCACTTTAGTTCAACAGCGCAATTCCTTTTTTCTGTATTTGTGTAAGCTGCCAGTGCAGGTAAATTTAAGCAGGCTTATGCTGTGAGCTAGGCCTGTTTGTTTTGATCTGGGGGCAGGGGAGTGGTTTAGTATAGCAGTAGGTGACTGACATGTACTTCAGCTCTTGGGTGCCTCCCCTGTTTCCAGGGATAATGTTCTGGAAAAGGGGCAGGGCAGAGAGCTGGAGTGACTTGGTGTGCATGTGAGGAGCTCTGACCAATCCCCAAATAGTATTGGCAGGGGGCAGGCCTCCTACATATACCAATGGTCATCCTGATGGGGAAGGAGTTGTCGGCCGGGTGAACTGGATGGTGGAGTGTTGGAGTGTTAGACTGCCTGAGGGAACCCCTCTCGGGAGCTGGGTGGAAGCCTTTCCTTACTCGGTCATTGAGAGGTGTCCTGGAACAGAAGCTGGAGGAGACAGTTGGTCCGCATGTCCTGAGTAAAGTCATTCAGACACTGGGACTTATTCAGAGTGAGGACTAGTTATGTTCTGATGGGTGTGTCAGGATTGCTAAAACTGGACAGTGAAGTAGTGTGCTGGAGGAAGTGTGCTGAGGAAGTGTGGTGAGGAAGTGTGCTGAGGAAGAAGTGTTCTGAGGTAAAAGTCTGTCAAGTTTAGGGTCAGCCATCTTGTTCTGCCTGAAAAGTGTGACGCAGTTACTTTATTCTACAAAGTACTAATTTATCTTATGGGCATCCCATGTCCCTTTTCCCCAACCAAGTTCAATCCCCTAATAAAAACAACAAAGACAAGCAAGAGACTGTTCATTGACTAAGAAGTGTGTCTAATGGATGTGTGGCAGCAGGGTGAAATTTGTGGATGCTGTAACACGTAGCAACCCTGCGGGGCCATCGCTACAATAGTTGTCCTATATCTCATATCACATGGCCAATTAGAGCCGTATACCACCCAGATCAGCATATGTCTGCAGCGGGCATGGCCGTGTGTTTGTGATCAGCCACAGATAGGAATCTATTTTTTGCTATTTAGCTCTACATCGCTTCAACTGATAATCGCGTGGTCGTGCATTGCTGTACACAAATAAAATTGATGTCCTTTTTTTCCCACAAATAGAACTCTTTTGGTGGTATTTATTTGAGCACCAGCCGCCACTGGTCCAAAATTGGGTGTAGCTATGCATGGTAGCCAGCTTCTAACTGTTCAATAAAGCTTTGACGGAAAAAAACATGGCAGCTGATTTCTTTCTATGCAGAACTGCACCAGATTTTGCACTCCCCAGTTTTAGTAAATCAACATTGTTAAATGTATTTTTTAATTGCAATCACCTTACCTTACCTTTCCTTGCTACGGTATCAGCTATTTACAGTGAAATGCAGAATCAGCACAAGAAGCCAATGGGCCAGATTCAAGAAGCTATTGCGCCCGCGCAACCATAGGTTGCGCGGCGCAATAGCTGTTTTTCTCCCGCGTAGTGAATGCCCCTGATTCAGGAACATCGCTACGCGGACTGCAGCCTAGGATATGACAGGCATAAGCCTCCTTATGCCTTCATATCTCAGGCTGCATTCTTGCGTTGGCTGCTAGGGGGCGCGGCCATTGTGATCGGCGTATAGTATGCAAATTGCATACTACCACCGATTCACAAAAGTTGCGCGGGCCCTGCGCACGCAAGGTACGGAGTTTCCGTACGGCGACTTTAGCGCAAGGTTGCTCCTGCTATAGCAGGGGCAGCCAATGCTAAAGTATAGCCGCCCTTCCCGCTCGTGAAATTAAAATTTCACGTAGTTTACGTAAGTGATTCGTGAATGGCGCTGGACGCCATTCACGTTCACTTAGAAGCAAATGACGTCCTTGCGACATCATTTGCCGCAATGCACGTCAGGAAAGTTTCCCGACGGAGCATGCGCTGTTCGCTCGGCACGGGAGCGCGCCTAATTTAAATGATTCCCGCCCCCGGCGGGATCATTTACATTAGGCACCCTTACGCCGGGCTATTTAGCATAGCGCCCGCTCAATTTACGGAGCTACTGCTCCATGAATCGCGGGCAAATCAAAATATTTGCGTGGGCGCAGAGCAAAAATCGTTGCCCTTTGCCCACGCAAATATTGCGCGGATCTACCTGAATCTGGCCCACTGACTTTATGTGCTAAAAGAAGCAAGCTGATAGGAAGAGAAAGTAGAGTGATGGAGAGATGAGCTGATCACTCTGCTGCATCTCTTTTCACTGTCCAGTCACAAGGTGGGGCAAGTCCAGTACAACCTGGGCTCAGAGGAAATGTGTTGAATGATGCTGGCCATCTGATCATATCTAGCTTCATAAAATAGTACTGCGGAAGACATTTCTATATTGAAGGTGAATATTGCAACACAAACTGGTTTTGTTAATGTATTATTTAATGGGCAATATATATATATAATTGTTTTGTTATTTTTGGCTGAACTTCTGTTTTAATGTTTTTGTCCTTCACTTGCTTTCCTTCTACATCAGTCTCTTTGATGGCTTTCAATCAACCCGAGGATAAAATACAAACTATGTTTTAAGTATTTTTTGGCTATTCAGCAACCATTCTATACTTCAATTTCTGGGCTTGTATACAAAAACTTTCCAAACCACCCTCTTTGCTCCCCCACTAGCCTTTTACTGTTCTTTTCACTCTTCTTATGCATGACAATATGATTTTTCTAAAGTGGCCCCCATTTCTTTGCAATTATCTAACTTGTCCCATTACACTAGACTCCATTTTTTAAAATGTTTATGTTCACCTTTAAGAATATGTTTCATGTTACACCCATATTAGAATATTACATGTAACATGATGCCAAGCGTACTCTCCCATCCCCAAAAAGGCCTCCCTCTGAGAACATGCTGGTGTTCTTCTCCCCAACAGCAGCTGTCAGATTTGAAATTGGAAGGCTGTATAGGGCTCTGACCACACAGCCACGACATTCATTTTCAGTTGGGCATGTAGATCTCAAGGGAATACAAGTGGGGCGATCACTGCATCATAGTCCATTGACACTGACTCCAGTTCTCTAACTGAAATCATGTACCTCGCTATGGGCAGGAAACTAGAGCATTAGTCTGCAGGAGCCTGGAATTGCACCCACTGGGCATGCCTGCAACGCTTCGCAGGCACATTTGCAAAGAAAAAATACAAAATGCAAATTTTTTTCTGCAATTTTATGTGCATTTAATATTTTTTTGCAAAGGTGGACATAGCTTTTAAGAGCCCATGCACACTGGCTTAAAAAATGCTGCTTCTACAGGCGTTTTTGTGTTTTGCCTGTAGAAGCAGCTCAAAGTTATCAATGTGTCCATGAAAAATATGAAGTTTCGAGGTGTGTTTAAGAGGCAGGAAAAAACCCTTCTGGTTTGTGTTTTTGATTGATTTCTGGCAGAAAAAATATTTAAACACTCCTAAATACGCATAAACATGTGTACAAAAACACTCTATATGAGCATTTTTTTCCTGCCAAATCAGCTGTTTTTTTTTTTTAAGCCCCGTGTGCAAGGAGCCTAAATATTCTTATAAAACTTACCTAAGCATGTTTTTCTGTCCATCTTTCTCTCTACCCCAGCCATTCATTACCATGTTCCCATCTCCAAACACCTGCAGCCTTTGGGTCTAATGTTTCCTGACCCCTTACTGTATGTACCCATGCCTTTTGATTCACCCACAGTTATATAGTAAGGTCTGCTGATTCAATTCACAATTAATGTTTTTATGGGAAGGCAGATTGTACTGTACATCAACTGTCCCCAACCTTTCTGGTACCAGGGACAGGTTTCATAGGATCCAATTTCCAAGGGACTGGGGGGGGGGGCAGTGAATTTAGGAACAGGGATGTGATTGTGGTGGATGTGTCGGGGGATGGGATTATTCACGGAGTCTGTCCTGAGTTCCTCTTTACCCCCTTTACAGCACAGTCCCCCCTTTATATCAGTGTCCACAGTCCCCCTTTACATCACAGTTCGCCCTGTAAAGCATTCCCACAGAGTCCTCAGTTCCCCTTTATATCACAGCCCCCCTTTACAGTGCAGTTCTCTTTTACATTAACCTCCCTGGCGGTATACCCGTGTGTGGCTCAGGGGGAATTTTCACATTACCAAAAGCTGTAACCCAGAGCCACACTCCTTGCTGTGTCCTCCTGTGTCCGCTTGATCTATCACAGTGCCGGGCTTCGTTTCCTGCAAGCCCGGCGCCAAATTCAAAAAGTGAAAAACACATAACACACACAGTACACTGTAATATTACAGATTACATTACTGTATCAAAATTATTTCACATCCCTTTTGTCCCTAATGCTTTGTCCAGTGCCCTGCATGCATTGTTATATTATATATACTGTTCTTTCTGCCTGGAGACTTGAGATTGTCCATAGCAACCAAAAAGTGTCCATTTAAGTCAAAAGTGGTTTTAGACCAGCTAAAAAACAGCGATAATAAATTAGAATCACTTGCAGAATTGAGCGATAGTGATTTGTGGGGATATTAGTCATCAAACACTGAAAGTGACAACAGCAACAATTCTGCAACTGAGCACATTTCAGTGTTATTGATTTGATTATATTATTGAATACATTTTATATAGTATATAGATGTATTATGTCTACTGTATGTCTATTATCGCCTTGTATTATTTAGGGTCCTTTAACAACTACATTATGCTAAAAGCTTTATACCTGGTATTCTGTCCAGACATACCCCACACTGGTGTTTTATTTATAAAATCTAGTGCAAGAAAAAAAAAACTTGTCGAAATTTTTGCTCTGTGTAAAGCTAACCATGTATATATTTTTTTTCTTTGCAGGGAAAACAACTCCCTTAAACAGTATTTTTTATTACAATGAGACAGAAGGAGAATCCTGGTACACCTACAATAATAACAGCTTTGTGCCATTGTTTTATGATAAGTTGCTACTAACTAGTGACCCCGCATTTATCATCCGAGCAAATGAAACATGCAAAGGAAACGATGAATGTATTTTTGACATTCTGAGTACTAAAAGTTTTGAAGTGGGAGAGAGTACGTTGGACAGTGTGATTGCTGCCGAGGAACAAAGCAACACAATGAGTAAGACATGATCATTTATATCAAATTGTGAATTTATTGTTTAATTAACTAATCATGGCAAATGGAACAACATAGGCAAACTTGGAAAGCAGAAATATTTTAAAACAATTTTTCTGATGACATTAGGATTGTAAGGTGAGATTCCAGTTTTCTTTCCAGTTGTTGAGAATTAGGAAAGAAAGAGAACATCCAGGTGAACTTTATACTTTGCACAAATTTTACATTGCAAAATCATGTTCTTATTGGTAAGACATTACAGTATTATGACTGGCTAAAGATTGAAATGACTTGTGTAAAAATTATGTACATTATAGTACCCCAGTACTGGCAGCACTCATGCAGTCCCAGACTATGACACTATATCAACACATCTGCAGCCCTCTGCAGCCAGTACCAATACTTATATACAATGCAAAGATGTGAGGAGGATATTCTCAACTTGAAACTGCAAAACCCTTTTAAAAGGCCAGCACTTACCCTTGTGTTATGTGTCTGTGTTTCCATGTAGATGTTTGCAAAAGGTACCCAATTTTCCTGCCTGTCCCACTTGTATCCTTTTGCCAAGCACAGAAGCAGATACATGCTGACATAGTTAGTTTGCAGTACCTCCTTCTTGGAGATACAGGATGCTTGCTGATGTATGGTGTGCCTGTATCCCATATTCGGTTTAGCCTCCATGTCCCCCATTACAACTGAAATAAGTCTGTGACAGTGACTGAGAACCATTAGCCAGTCACACCCTGCATTATGCAACAGTTGCCTGTAGGAGAATTTTTTTTCCAGTCTGCTATACGCATTGCCTGCACCCATGGTTCCTGAAAGGAAGATAATCACTAATTAGATCTTCCTGGAGCGGCAAGCACTTGACTGCAGAATAAATCCTAACAAAGGGTAAATACATTATTATTTTTTTGACAAATGAAATGTGATTAGAGTCAAAAATACTATTTGCTCTAATACAACAGACTTTTGTATTAGGGCATTCACAAATACTTCAAAGTACACCTCTCATTAAAAAAAAAGAAGATACCCAACAACATGCATAAAGTCCTCAGGAGTGCCATGCCAGCCATACATGATGAGCACTCTGATCTTAAAAGTTGCAATACTTCCTAATGCTGTTGAAGCTTGGCCCCCTTCCTCCTACCTACTCTACTTTTCAATTGTCCAGTTAGACCCACTGATTATAGAAATAGGAAAATCGATGGGTTGCTGTGGGAGGTGGGGCAGGCCAACCTTCATAATGTATCTACCAGGAAGTCCTGAAACTTGCAGATGATAGCTCTTGGGTATCCTTGTATAAATTAGCTGGTATCCCCTGTTTGTTTATGAACGGTTTCATAACTAAAATTGTATTTATATACTGTATGTATGTATATATACATATATATATATATATATATATATATATATATATATATATATATATATATATATATATATATATATATATATATATATATATGTGTATTCTTTATATATAAAAGGCAAGACCTGTGAGTGCCTCTTTCCCCAGACTATATATATTTATATATATATATATATATATATATATATATATATATATATATATATATATATATATATATATATATATATATATATATAGATACAGTATTTCACAAAAATGATTACACTCCTCACATTTTTGTAAATATTTTATTATATCTTTTCATGTAACAACACTGAAGAAAGGACACTTTGCTACAATGTAAAGTAATAAGTGTACAGCTTGTATAACAGTGTATATTTGCTGTCCCCTCAAAATAACTCAACACACAGCCACAAATGTCTAAACTGCTGGAAACAAAAGTGAGTACACCCCTAAGTGTAAATGTCCAAACTGGGCCCAAAATGTAAATATTTTGTGTGGCCACCATTATTCTCCAGCACTGCCTTAACCCTCTTGGGAATGAAGTTCACCAGAGCTTCACAGGTTGCCACTGGAGTCCTCTTCCACTCCTCCATGACGACATCACAGAGCTGGTGGATGTTAGAGCCCTTGCACTCCCCCACCTGCCATTTGAGGATGCCCCACAGATGCTTAATAGGGTTTAGGTCTGGAGACATGCTTGGCCAGTCCATCACCTTTACCCTCAGCTTCTTTAGCAAGGCAGTGGTCATCTTGGAGGTGTGTTTGAGGTCATTATCTTGTTGGAATACTATCCAGCGGCCAAGTCTGTGAAGGGAAGGGATAGTGCTGCTTCAGTATGTCAAAGTACATGTTGGCATTCATGGTTCCCTCAACGAACTGTCGCTCCCCAGTACTGGCAGCACTCATGCAGTCCCAGACTATGACACTCCCACCACCATGCTTGACTGTAGGCAAGACACACTTGTCTTTTTATGCCTCTCCTAGTTGCTGCGACACACGCTTGACACCATCTGAATCAAATAAGTTTATCTTGGTCTCATCAGACCACAGGACATGGTTCCAGTAATCCATGTCCTTAGTCTGCTTGTCTTCAGCAAACTGTTTGTGGGCTTTCTTGTGCATCATCTTTGGAAGAGGCTTCCCTCTGGGAAGATAACAGCCATGTAGACCAATTTAATGCAGCGTGCGGCGTATGGCCTGAGCACTGACATCCCACCCCTTCAACCTCTCCAGCAATGCTGACAGCACTCATACATCTATTTCCCAAAGAAAACTTCTGGATATGGTGCTGAGCATGTGCACTCAACTTCTTTGGTTGACCATGGCGAGGCCTGTTCTGAGTAGAAGCTGTTCTGTTAAACCGCTGTATGATCTTGGCCACTGTGATGCAGCTCAGTTTCATGGTCTTGGCATTCTTCTTATAGCCTAGGCCATCTTTATGTAGAGCAACAATTCATTTTTTCAGATTCTCAGAGAGTTCTTTGCCATGAGGTACCATGTTGAACTGTGAGAGTGATAACACCAAATTTAACACACCTGCTCCCAAATCACCCCTGAGACCTTGTAACACTAACGAGTCACATGACACACATGAGGGAAAATGGCTAATTGCGCCCAATTTGGAAATTTTCACTTAGGGATGTACTCACTTTTGTTGCCAGCAGTTTAGACATTAATGGCTGTGTGTTGAGTTTTTTTTTGAGGGGACAGCAAATTTACACTGTTATATACACTCACTACTTTACATGGTAGAAAAGTGTAATTTCTTCAGTGTTGTCACATGAAAAGGCATAATAAAATATTTACAATAATGTGAGGGGTGTACTCACTTTTGTGAGATACTGTCTATAGTTGCTGAAACTTTTAAAAGGATTTTGAATACTTTCACTAAATCAGATATAATCAAATTGAACTTGGCACAATGTAATGAAACACATTAGCTGATTTACTGAAGAAGGTGAGAATCGTCACTCACAAAATGGTGAATAATGACTTTGAATATCAAGTTTATTTATTACAGACATTTATACAGCGACATAGATTTATACAGCACTTTACGTATTGTACATTTATTTCAGTCCCTGCCCTCATCCCAGATAGCAAGGATAACTTGCCACACATTTGCGGCAGTATTGAATTGTAAGTCTTGTTAACTTGCTGCACATTTTCACTGTCAAGTTTTACACTTGCAGAGCACTTGAAGCACAAGTTCTAGTTGACACTTTTCCAATTTGTAGCAAATTTGTGTGGTAATTCTCTAGCAAGAGCGATGTTGCAGTGGCAAGTCTACAACAAGAGCTCTGCAAGTCTACAGCATGAGCCCTGCAAGTCTATAGCCAGAGTCCTGCAAGTCTCAGTTTTTGGAAAGAAAACAGAAGCAAACAGCGCAAATCTATAATTCCACAATTTGGTGATAGCGAACCCACTGCTATTAACATAATTCCCTTACTGTACACGTGTAATAATACATTCAATCCAATTATCAAATATAATGATAAAACCTGTGTCATTGCATAAAATAATTAATCTATCATACCAAAATGATTTGTTTCTATGAAACAACCCAGATAGCAAGCAACTGTGCTGCAAGTTTGTAAATGACTTGCTAAGCTCGAGCTAGACTTGCCAGGTTTACAAGTTTGTCGCACAATTGCAGCAAGTCTGCATTGCATGACTCCAGATCAACTTTCTTTGCAAACATTCTTCAAGTCTGCTGCGAGTTCTTGTTCAGTTATGTTGTGCAATAGTTATCCCACCCAGTGCCATCTTAATAGCATCATGGGCCCCTGGGCAAAGTAATAACAGAGTTATTTTTTTCATAACACTGTTGTCTTTGGTAAGATATCAGGGGTGTAAGCAGACCGCTGAAGTCTCACTTTTGATACAATGAAAAGGATTGAGGAAACATATGTCCCAGTTGGGAATGAGTTGGTGCATGGAACTAAAGGTATCTAGGGGGGCTCTGAGGGAGGAGACAGATGGAGATCTACTTGAACAACAATGATGAAGGTAAAGATCACTGGGCACAGTGTCCTGTTGTTAGGGCTGGTTCACAACAGAATGTGGTGCCAGTGCATGCACTACTTTTTGTGCAGTCTGATGCGATTTGCAGGGAGGGCTGGATTTACATCTCAGGAGTCTATAGGCAGGGAATTCTGACGCACCCCACCAAACAAAAATAAATAGACAGTAAGCAGGGTTAAGGAGTGCATTATGCTCAGAATGCAGCGTTAAGGCATGCTCTGCGCCCAGAATGCAGGGACAAGCAGAGCATTATGCTCAAAATGCAGTGTTAAGGCTTACGTTGTGCTGAGAATGCAGGAATAAAGAGGGCGTGGCTCTCAGAATGTAGGGATCAGGAGTGCTTGCTCTCAAAATGCAAGGATCATTAGTGTGTTGCTCTCAGAATGCAGGGATCAGGAGTGTGTTATGTGCAGAATGAAGGAATCAGGAGTGTATTATGCTCAGAATGCAGGGATCAGGAGTGTGTTGCGCTCAGAATGCAGGGATCAGGAGTGTGTTGTGCTCAGAATGCAGGGATCAAGAGTGTGTTATGCTCAGAATGCAGGGATCAGGAGTGTGTTATGCTCAGAATGCAGGGATCAGGAGTGTGTTATGCTCAGAATTCAGGGATCAGGAGTGTGTTGTGCTCAGAATGCAGGGATCAGGAGTGTGTTGCGCTCAGAATGCAGGGATCAGGAGTGTGTTATGCTCAGAATGCAGGGATCAGGAGTGTGTTATGCTCAGAATGCGGGGATCAGGAGTGTGTTATGCTCAGAATGCAGGGATCAGGAGTGTGTTGCGCTCAGAATGCAGGGATCAGGAGTGTGTTGTGCTCAGAATGCAGGGATCAGGAGTGTGTTGTGCTCAGAATGCAGGGATCAGGAGTGTGTTGCGCTCAGAATGCAGGAATCAGGAGTGTGTTGTGCTCAGAATGCAGGGATCAGGAGTGTGTTGCGCTCAGAAAGCAGGGATCAGGAGTGTGTTGCGCTCAGAATGCAGGGATTGGGAGTGTGCTACGCTCAGAATGCAGGGTTAAAGAGTGCGTTACACACAGAATGTGACTCTGCACATAACAGTATTCTCTGCCCCTTCACACACACCCCCCCCAACCACACACACACAGTGGTGTCCTCTGCCCCCTTTCCCCTATAGCAGCAACCTCTGTACCCCCACCCCTTCCATGTACATTGCATGGCTGTAGGGTGGTTATCTGGCAGCCCCATTCATGGTGACATACTTTTTTTTTTTTGCAACATGTACTGCCCTGAAATTAGTGGTTGGGGGGGGGGGTAAAGTCATGGCTCCACTGCCTGCTTTTACTGGCCTTGTTTAGACTTGTGGCTGTGAGGGTGGCAAAAACAGGTGGTTAGGACATGATTTTACCAATACCCCCCGTTGCTCCCTGCTGTGTGTAAGCTTTTTCCTTAAATGATGCTGAGGCAGCCATAGAATCACTTGGTAACTGTGAGGTCCGATATGGAGTTCAGGGAGGTATAAAATCAAGGCGTGACTAACCCTAATATCCTATTGGTGTAGCACAATTTTGATTATTTTATTTTTCCTTGTTTATATGCTGAGATTTAACAGAAAATGTGTGTATTTAACGAGAGGTGAAATAGAAACCTCAAAGACCTGGTACAAGAACCTGGTAGTTCCATCACTGGATAGAGGACTACAAATACAGCAATACGGTAACAATGCAGAAAACCACCAGCTATAGGGGGTGTAAATAGAGAGTCATTCATTGTATATAGAGAGATGATTGCACTGTACTGTGTTGTAAAGAGATCCATGTACTGTATACAGAGTGACCCATGCAGTGCCGATCCTGACCTCCCTGGGGCCCTAAGCAAAATGACATGTCACATTAAAGTTGAGAAGCGGGGGGGCTGCCGTCGGAAATGACATCTTACATTATAGAGAGAAGCGGGGGTGCTGACATCTTACCTCTTCTCCCATGCAGCCAGCGAGTTGAGAAGCGGAGTGACTTCTCACCAGGCGGGGCCTCTAGTAATTTGGGGGGCCCTAAGCGGCTTGCATAGTGTGCCTATAGGGCGGATCGGCCCTGGACCCATGCATTGTACCTTATACAGAGAGACCCATGCATTGTGCTGTATACAGAGTGACCCATGCATTCTACTGTATACAGAGAAACCCCTTTCTTTGGAAATAGGAAAGGGTGGATACATTTGTCACCATCTATACTGAGCTCACCTCACTCTACAGAGGTCTTGGGTCACATGACCTTTCTGGTCTAGGCATGTCTTATATCCCTGACAGTAAAGCAGAGAGATGAGTGTAAGGTTCCCCCCCTACTGTTTTTTCTATTGTGCTGTATTGGACTTGGTCTATAAATAGAAAGATTTGCCTCCTACATTGTGTGCAATGTCTACCATTTCCCTCTTACGTTCTGTTGACGTCTTCTATTCCTGGCTGGCTATTTACTGCAATCTCTGTATTTATGCATCTGTTGCCCCTCGATCTGAAAACACAATGATTTCCATCATGGGATGCCCTGTGTATTTGTGTATATGTAATAATACTAATAAAAAATGGTGCACTAATTCAAGAAGCTATGCAGCAAAAATCAACAAATATGCATGAAGGACTATCCTTCATTAAAAAAATCCAGTAATATGCAATAATAAGTGAAACAGTGATGAAGTGCCCTAATTCAAGAAGCTAAGCAGCAAAATAGACAAATAGGCATGAATGCCTATCCCTAATTAAAAAAAAAAAATAAATACAATAATATGCGATAATATGTGAAACAGTGATAAAAGTACTTGAATCAAATGCAGATACTATTGCATATTACTGCTATTTTTTGTTTTGTGTCTTTTTTTTTAATTAGTGATAGGCATTTGTGCATATTTGTTTAATTTTGCTGCTTAGCTTCTTAAATTAGCGCACTTCATCACTGTTTCACTTACCGCTTATTACTGCATTTTTTTTGGAGGGGGGGGTTAAATGAGGGATAGTCATTCATGCATTTTTGTTTATTTTTGCTGCATAGCTCCTTGAATTACTGTATTTTCCGGCGTATAAGACGACTTTTTGGATGCAAAAAAAATGCATCCAAAGTCGGGGGTCGTCTTAGGCCTCGTACGGCGACGGCGCCGCCACGTCACCGTGCTGTCTGTCCGCGCGGATTTCGGTTTGATGGTGTGTACAACCATCAGACCGAAATCTCCGAGCGGACAGGTCCGATGAAAACGGTCCGGCGGACTGTTTTCATCGGACAGTCCGCTCGTCTGTACGGGGCCTTATACATCGGTGACAATCTCCATGCTGCGAGCGTCCATGATTTAAAAGCAGCTCCTTCTTCTCAGCGTGTCCTGTGATAGGCGGAACACAAATCTTCCCAGCAGCGCCTCTGTTCTGTGTTCCTCCTATCACAGATGCCTTCTCATCCTCGGACGAGAGGACATCCATGATAGGCGGAACACAGAACAGAGGCGCTGCTGGGAAAATTTGTGTTCCGCCTATCACAGGACACGCTGAGAAGAAGGCACGGCTTTCAAATCATGGATGCTCGCAGCACGGAGACTGTCACCGGCCTGGAAACAAATCAGCAAAAGGTGAGTGATGGCACTGTTGGCACAGTGGGGGCAAGTGATGGCACAGTGGGGGCAAGTGATGGCACAGTGGGGGCATGTAATATAATGGCACAGTGAGGCATGTAATGTAATGGCGAGTATATCCCAAAACCAAAATTTTTACTGGTCGTCTTATACGCCGGCAAATACGGTAGTGCACTTTATCATTTTTTCACAACATTATCGCATATTACTGCATTTTTTTTAAATAAGGGATAGTCATTCATGCATATTTGTCTATTTTTTGCTAAATAGTTTCTTGAATTAGCACACCATTTTTAATTATTACATATACACAAATACACAGGGCATCCTATTATGGGAATCGTTGTGTTTTCAGATCGAGGGGCAACAGATGCATAAATTTAGAGATTGCAGAAAATAGCCAGCTAGGAATAAAGCTACAGAAGAGGGAAATGGTAGACATTGCACACAATGTAGGAGGCAAATCTAGCCATTCATACATTCATAGACCAAGCCCAATATAGCACAATAGAGAAACCAGTAGTGGGGGAACTTTCCACTCATCTCACTGCTATACTGTCATGGATATAAGGTGGTGGGATGACTGTTGCACAACATACCTGAACCAGAACTTGCAGAATGTTTGCAAAGAAAGTTGATCTGGAGTCATGCCTTGCAGACTTGCTGCAATTGCGCAACAAACTTGTGCAACAAACTTGTGAAACCTGGCAAGTCTAGCAATAGCTTAGCAAGTCATTTCAAAACTTGCAGCACAATTACTTGTTATCTGGGATAAAGCTCAAAGGGGTTGTAAAGGAATTTTTTTCCCCCCTAAATAGCTTCCTTTACCTCAGTGCAGTCCTTATTTTTTCTGAGAAATCCTCACTTCCTGTTCTTCTGTCTGTAACTACACACAGTAAATCGAGGCTCTCTCCCTGGGGGGGGAGAAAGCCTCTTGAGGGGGGAGGGGGCGAGCAGGAGTGTCAGGACGCCCACTAACACCCAGCTCCTTTCTCTATCTGCAAAGTAGAGAGTATCCTGACACTCCTGCTTGCCCCCTCCCCCCCTAGGAGGCTTTATCCACACCAGGGAGAAAGCCTTGCATTACTGCGTGTAGTTTCAGACAGAAGAACAGGAAGTGAGGATTTCTCAGAAGAAATAAGGACATTTAAAAGCAAAATGGAAGGATGGGGTAAGTGAAGGAGGACTGCACTAAGGTAAAGGAAGCTATTTAGGGGGAAAAAATTACCTTTACAACCCCTTTAAAGTCCCTATCTCACATGTATACAAACACAAATACACGGGCCAATTTACACAGCAACAAATTAAAAGCTAACTTCATCTCTAGGGAAAAAATAATAAATGCACATATTTTTGCCGGTAAAAATTGTATTTATTACTTTTTCCCACAGGAGCCTGCAAAGCATTGCACCCATCATCAGTGAATCACAGGTGCACTGTCAGGCTTCTGCAGACTCTCCCTCCAACTTTCTGCTCATACCTCAGAATCAATTGTTCTGAATACTGCGCTTGTAGTCCTTTGAAACTAAAAGTCTATCTGCAAATGTCCAGATAAGTACAACAAAATTTGGGATAGATGGCTTGAGTCCACAGACACATGCACTGAGGGACCGTAAACCTATAAATTCTTCTAGCGTACAATCCCATGAATAGCGTAGGCATAAGGTTCATTTATAGTTACTGAGTCCATTGTTCGATCTGAAAAAGTTTTTTTGATCTACTGTGCCTATATGTGTATAAGCCATATTTCTTTGTTTTATGCATTTCTCCAGTATTGCCTTGTAACTTGCAGAACTATGTTCCAAATGTAAATTGTTTAATAAAAACTTTTTTTCAAAAAAAAAAAGTCTGTCTGCAAATGGTTTATTCTTTCAAAAATCTCTGTGAATGAATAAACTCAGCTAGGTGGAAGGAACCCTGCACAGCTGTGCCTATTTTAAATGTGACAGTGGCTGAGGGGGAGAGGAACCCCTACATGCTGTCACAGGGAGGAGCCTCAGGGAAAAAGGGTTGAAGTGCTTAGCAACATGTTACATGTTAACCCCTAAATACAGGTTACATTTTTGCCTAAACAATGTTTTCCTTTACAGACAGTTTTCCACCGAATGTGACTGGACCAACCACCCTCCAGACCAAACTCTTTGAATCTGTGACCGTGTTCTATACAGCCACAGATAACAACAATGAGACAGTGGTCTTTTCCCTGCAGACAGACTCCTCTGATATCAATATAACAGGTGAATACATTGCTTTCCAGTACCAAGATTATTTTTCATGACTAGCAATTCACCCTTTGATGCCTCACTAATTATGTGTCCTTTCTGTCACGCAGAGAATGGAATGCTGGTATGGCTTCCCACCAGTTCATTTCCCGTTAATGTCTCTGTAATAGCCAATAATTCCAAAACCGCTACTTCAGTTGTCCTGACGTTGGTTCTCTGCAACTGTACCAACAATGGCAGTTGTCTGTATGACAGCCAATTAAGCTTGGGGAATGAAACCACAACCTTCCTGGTAAGCAGTAAAAACATTATTTTGTTAAAGTAAAAAATGTATAAAAATACAAGATGTAATATCAGCTATGATACATCAGCACAAATTCATTGTTGTCTTTTCTGTAGGTTGCAGGGTGTAACTGTTCTGCTGCATGGACAGGGATGTACTGTGAAGAGAATTTCGATGCTTGTAAACAGAACCAATGTTTTGATAACAGCACTTGTGAAGACAAAAAAGCTCCAGATACAGGATTTGAGTGTGGAACATGTCCTCCTGGTTTAACAGGAGATGGAGAAACCTGTACAGGTAGGGTAAATGTTCTCTACATGTTGTGACATTCTGTAGCCAATTTCCAACAATGAGACTTTGTTTTCCGTATTCCCCTAGTCTCATTGGCTAAAAAAGGACAAGACACACACAATATTTCTCTGGCTCGGAACTAATTATATTTATTGTAGTCAAAGAAATAAAATTACAATTTTTACTACACTATGATTGTGTTTAAACTAGTTGTAAGCTTAGAAATAGGTTTAACAGTCAGGTAAATAGACTGCAATTACACTTAATTTGTAGGCCTGTCCTCCCTCTCAGTTGGCCATAATATCAGCTATGGAGGCTCCTCGGCACAACACTTCTTTAGCCAGAAACCCCTCCTTTGGGCCAATCAATAGGTCTTTTAGAAGTCTTTTAGAAACTCTATGCATTAGACCCTTTTCACACTGGGGCATTTTTCAGGTGCTTTTGGGCTTAAAATAGCACCTGTAAAGCAACTGAAAAATGGCTCCCATGCAGTCTCAGTGTGAAAGCCCAAGTGCTGGCAGGACGTTAAAAAAAAAACTCCTGCAAGCAGCATCTTTGGATCAGTGTATACACCACTCCTCCAACGCTCCTGCCCATTGAAATGAATGGACACCGCTGCTGAATCGCGGGCAAAGTGATTCTGCAGCGGCGCTACACAACGTTATTTACCCCCATCATCGGCCGCTAAAAACCACCTCGCTAGTGGCCGAATAGTGCTGCTAAAATGACGGTAAAGCGCTGCTAAAACTAGCAACGTTTTACCATCAACGCCCGCTCCAGTGTAAAAGCAGATTAGTGGATTTATGATAAGGAAACAATGAATTGTTCAAGAAGCTGACATGATAAATTTTAAAGCACTAAACTGAAATATTTATGTTTTTTTTTCTAGCTATTAATGAATGTTATCTAAATATTTCAACTTGTCAGCAAATCTGTAACAATAATGTAGATGGATACAACTGTAGTTGTGATGAAGGTTATGAGGTGAACTCACTGAACAGCTCCTTGTGTGATGGTGAGTCCATGATTATAAAACCATGCTTCATAATAAATACTGTTACATCATAAGAAGGTGACACTTTATTGGCATTCATTTATGTAAAGTCAGATCTTTTCAATACTATAGAGATGAGATATTACCTTGGTTAAAAGAATACCTTAAGAAACATAAGTTCTTCGCTCTTGCTTTCAGACATTGATGAATGTGCCAACTTCACATCTCCATGTGGTATAAATGCCAACTGTACAAATTCCATTGGAAACTACTCCTGTAAATGTTTGCCTGGTTATGAAGGTGATGCAACTTGGCTGTGTGTAGGTAAGTATAACAATTCTCTTGTCCTATAAAACCAACAATTTGCATTGATAAACTCATGGAAATGTTAGAAAACTAACATGCTCTCCTGCAAAGAAATACATTTAAAATCGAAAGAAATCTGGCCTTACTGTGTAAATCTCATTGCCAAAAGTTTGCATAGGACCCTGGTTTAGGGTTCTACACAGCTATTGTCTGAAACATAGACACCATTACAGACAAGGCAGTACATTTTTGAATGTTTTTATGACATACATTTAAAAGCGATCAGCCTAAATTAATTCTT
This sequence comes from Rana temporaria, assembly GCF_905171775.1. Lineage (NCBI taxonomy): Eukaryota > Metazoa > Chordata > Amphibia > Anura > Ranidae > Rana > Rana temporaria. Next base: position 197,722,148 of record NC_053492.1, read on the forward strand.
ATCAATGTATGTTAGTATATTTAAAAACTACCTGATTTCTATATTTGAATTGCAAAGAATATACATAAGGGCATTCATACTTGCTCATTATACACAAAGGCTGTACTGTTCATCTTTCTCATTGTATGTTTACTCTTTAGGTGCAACTGGCACAACTAATCAAAGTCTCTGTGTAGCCTAGATCAGCCCTCAAATTTTACACTCGCCTGCTCGCATTTTGCTGCCTGGGAGCGGGGGGGTGAGCAAGGAGAGGAGAGTCGCCGCTGCAGCTGCTATCGTCGCCACCGTCTGGTTGTTCAGAGCATGGGGAACATTACAGCTTTCAATTCAATAGATGTGTTCCCCGCCGTGCGTTTCAAAGTTTCCCGGACAAGGGGGAGGGGCTGTATATGATGCGCGCGGCGGGGGAACACAGCTATTGAATTGAAAGCTGTAATGTTCCCCCCGGTTTGAACAACGCGGTGGCGGTGGCGGCTCCGGCTCCTCTCCTACCCAGCACAGGTAGGCTGCAATGTGGGGGAACTCTGGCTGTAATGTGAGGGAACTCTGGCAGCAATGTAGGGGAACTCTGGCAGCAATGTAGGGGGAACTCTTGCAGCAATGTGGGGGAACTCTTGCTGCAATGTGGGGGGACTCTAGCTGCAATGTGGGGGGACTCTAGCTGCAATGTGGGGGACCTTGGCTACAAAATGGGGACATTTTGCTGCATTGGGGACATTTTTCTGCACTGGGGGCACATGCTGCATTGGTAGACATGGGCAGGCTGCATTTTTGGACACGGATAAAGTTGTTGTTAATATTTATTTTTATAACTTAATTCTGGATAAAACATTTAAGTGTAATTTCATGAGATTTATGAGGGCGCGTCTAGGGGCGGGATTAGGGGGCGGGACATGGTAGGGGTTGGGCGGGGCAACTGGTGGCGAGTACGCCTTGAGGCCTGGCTAGTAGCTCAGGACTTGAAATTTTGAGCCCTGGCCTAGATTATATCATATTCTGGACAGAACGGTCTGAATGACTGCAGGGAAATATAGCTAACCACTAGAGGTAGAATCCTCCTGTGTATAATACAATAAAGCAATGTAGTAAATCAAGCATACAATTTGTAAACATTACTTTAAAACACTTTGGGTCTATTTATAAATGTTTTTACCAAAAACTCAGACTTTTCAGCCAAGATTCAAACAGTTTTGTAGTTTGATAAAATTGATAAAAGTATAAATCCTGGGTGAACGTTGTGTGAATCTTGTAAACAATTCATAAATAGACCCCATTATTGTGAACATTACAATAATTACGCAAAAGCAGAGCAGAGATATATAAACAGCCATCATTTTTGACTAGTCATCTTCATTTTCTTCAGTTGGAAAAAATTACATCATTGCAATCTTTGCAGATATCAACGAGTGTGCCATGAATAAGTCTAAGTGTCCCGAACAATCTCTATGTATTAACACTAATGGATCCTATCAATGTGACTGTCTGCCAGGATTTGATGGAGCCAATTGCTCTGGTAAGATTTAGTCTCAAGTTTCAGACAAGCTTTGAGCAAAAAAGATTTGTTGGCTTTTCAGTGGATTTATTTTTGCAACACCTATTGCCCCCAAAATACTTTTGTTTATGGTAAAATATGGTCTTATTATCACATGCATGTGTGTTTAGTAGAATTAAAAAAAGGAAAAAAAAAAAAAAGAAATAGGTGCAAGGAGCAGATTGTAAAACATTTAGGGCCAGATCCACAGCCAGCCGCCGTAACTTAAATATTCCCATTTAAGTTACACTGCCGCAAAATTTCTACCTAAGTGCCCGATCCACAAAGCACTTACCTAGAAATTTTCGGCTGTGTAACTTAAATACGGCCGGCGCAAGGCGTTCCTATTCAAATGGGGCGAGTCCCATTTAAATTAGGTGCGCTCCCGCGCCAGACGTACTGCGCATGCTCACGACGTAATTTTACCGACGTGCTTTGCGCGGTTTTACGTTGCGCCGGGTTTTGAGAATCGCGATGGGCGTAAAAAAAAAATACGAGTTGCGGCGGGAAAAAAAAAATTTGAAAAAAAAAAAGACGGCGACGCGGGATAGAAGGGTCTACTTTTACAAGGCCTAAACAGTTTAGGCCTTGTAAAAGCAGCCCTAATTTTGCGTTTGCAAACTAATACTTATGGAGAAAAAACGAAGCGTAAAAGCTTTGTGGATCTCCGTAAGTGCTAATTTGCATACCCGAAGCGGCATTTCGACGAGAAATGCCCCCAGCGGCGGCCGAGGTACTGCATCCTAAGATCCGACAGTGTAAGTCCCTTACACATGTCGGATCTTCTCCCTATCTATTGGAAACTGATTCTGTGGATCAGTTCCATAGATAGAAACAGGGATACGACGGCGTATCAGTAGATACGCCGTCGTATCCCTTTTGTGGATCTGGCCCAAAGATGATAATGCAATATGTTTTTGCTATATAGTATGTCCAACAAGGTTTTTTCCCCTTGGGAGTTTTGGGGGTTAGGTTGGGAGGAGAATGTGGAAGAGAATATAGTTTAAGAAGCATCACGAATTAAAACTCTGTTTTAATGTTACAGATATAAATGAATGTTCGGCAAATTCCACCATCTGCCCCCTAAATTCAAACTGTAATAATACTATTGGCTCTTTCGTCTGTACGTGTAATGTCGGTTTTGGTGGAGAAAACTGTACAGATATTGATGAATGCACTCTTGGAACAAACAACTGCAATTGGGCAGACTGTGTGAACACTGTAGGATCCTATAACTGCATCTGTAGGACAGGATATACCGATGATGGGGTAGAATGCATAGGTAAGTCTTCAAACTTGGACCCTCCCATTACTGTTAATGGAAATAACAGGCTTTATTTAACAGCCACTTACATCACATTATGAAGGTTTTCAAACCAGCAATCAAAATTGCTTACAACAATTGTTTTAGTTTTCATTTATTGCCTTACTACTGGCCTTGTTGACCTCTTATAAACACCTCTTTTGCCATTTCCAGTTATATTTCTATTTGCATTAAATCTTAAATTCTATATAATTTTTCAGATATTAATGAGTGCCAAACAAATGCTTCTATTTGTGGAGCACATGCCTCCTGTAACAATACCATTGGCAGCTATGATTGCCACTGCGATGATGGATTTAGCTTGGTGAATGGAACTTGTAAAGGTATGTATTGTTTAGATGGTTTTGGATATTCCCCTGTCAACTTTTTCCAAGTCCCAGTAGGAAAATGAAGTTGAGGAATGTGCCTTTTTATTTTTAAAGCCAAGGGATGTGTTTACCTGAATGTACTGATGGATTATCTGATAAAGTCTTCTGGGCACAGGGAGACAAAAGATTTAAAGTCTTGTCTGTGCACCCTAACTCTGTTACAATAGGCTTGACTTCTTTGTTTTCGGATTCAGAGCATGTCTTACCAAGGCCTCACCTACCATCCCACTATTCACTAAATATGCTTCAGTGGCCACAAAGAACTAAATAGTGAAATATAGGCAGGTGGGGCTGGGAATGACCAAATTGTGAATTGAGCAAGCTTCTTATAATAAAATAATTACACCTGAAATTGAAAAGTCCTTTTCTAGATAATAAAATAAGAGAATGATCTTCATTAGAAGCATTCAGAGGCTCCTAATTAGGGCAAGACATAGCAAAATAGTGGCTCACTGTATAAATAGACTGCAACTGTATAAATACTTTTTGCTCTTGTACATTATGATGGTAAACTCTGCTTGTCTCTGTTGTCCATACCAGCCAATGAACTTGTGCTTTCATTTTTTTATAATTCCCTAGAAACATGAAAGGGGAAAAAAAAGGAATAGTGGACCACCAAGGTTTTAGTTGCAAAATTGCATTCAGTGGGATAGAAAACTGAAATAATCCCCTCTTCCCCTTAATATAATCTTTAGTAGATGTTGTAGTTCAGTGGTCATCAACCCTGCCCTACAGGGCCCACTAACAGGCCAGGTTTGCAAGATAACTGAAATACATCACAGGTGATATAATTTGCTGCTCAGTGATTGCAGTATTCTAAACTGCATCTCCCCATGGTAATACATAAAACCTGGCCTGTTAGTGGGCCCTCTAGGGCAGGGTTGATGACCACTGTGTAGTTTATTGACTCCCATTCAAGGCTTAACATACATTTTTTTTGTTTTGAAGATGTTGATGAATGCTCCTCACCAGAATATTGTAAAGGTGCAGGAAGAAGTTGTATAAACACAGAAGGCAGCTATAATTGCAGTTGTCAGCAAGGTTACCAATCAGTCAATGAAAGCTGCGCAGGTATGTATACTTACTGTTAATAAAGATGTCATATAAAGTCAGATGTCAGATAAAGTCATATCTGAGTCAAATATCATTGGTTGAAACTGACTATTTAAGGTTATCATGAAATTAGCAACATAGATACAAATTGTGTAGTATAAATTACACTCATGGTGAACATACTGTGCAGAATATACAGATAGAATAGGGTTTTCCAAAGAAATGGGGCAGGTAGCATTTGTGGTACTCACCCTCTATGTAGGTGGGACACTGCAAATTTCATGATTTCTGTAAAGAACTGCCCTGTGGGAAAACAGATTTATTTGTGTGTCATCTTGCATTGTCAGATATCACGGGGTGCAGTAAAGCAGAGTAGACCCTCAGATGCCTAAATAATGCTATGAACAACTTGTTTCTGATTTTTTAATCTAAAATAATCTGTATACATTAGTTGCAAGAAACATAACACATTAGATTAATGTAAAGTTTTTATGAACACTGCAGTAAATTAGGAGGGTACGAATGTAAATGCATTGGTACTAACTGTAAGTAAAACCTGGTAAATCTCCATGTCTGGAAAAGGTTGGACTAAATTTTGAAGGATGCAAACATAATTTTGTGACAGCAGTTTATTAGCTAAATAAAAAAGTTAAATTGTCATATACATGTGCTTGCTGTAATGATTAATACTCAGATACTCAAACAACATACAGTATATTAGTACATCTGATAAATATGGTTTCATTACTAGTTACTGTATGCTGCATATTATATTATAAAATGTGTGATGTTTTGACAGATATTGATGAATGTATTTCTTCTGAGTTTAACAACTGTTCTGAGCATGCCATCTGCACCAATGTGGCTGGATCTTTCTTGTGTGAATGTATGGCAAACTACACAGGGAATGGTGTTATCTGCACAGGTAAGTTACCACAATAGTATTTATTTCAAATAATGTACACTTTTTGGTAGGTAAAAAATGGAGAAACATCTGACCATAAATTTCTGTCTTGATCCAAAGTTCTGTTGGTTGCTGGACTGTGACCACCTGTAATCTGTACCGATATTGGGGATACTTTCTATGAATTATGGAAGTCACATATTTTCATGGTTAAGCCAGGGCTGTGTGATATTTTTACATTATGCAAAGTGTGATGGGTAATCTGATTTAATCTCTGTTTAGCCGCAGGATTTGTTCACTTTACATGTGAAAAGTTAGCAACTTTCAGGAAGATGTAAATTTTCATTCTGAAATAATCAATATAGTGATAATGAAATAATCATGTGCAATATGGCTTAAAGTAGTTGTAAACTCAAATGCCCCAAATTCATTTATCCTTCATGTTTTGCCTTGTTTAGCAGTGCAGTGTGCTGCCTTTTTTTTTCTATTCCAACAACGTTTTTCAGGCTCTAGAAAAAGCGACTTTTTTTCAACTTCATCATTAAAACGACGTTGCCCACACACGATCGTGAAAAAAAAATTCTCTAGCAAAGCTCGGTGACGTACTGTACAACACGTACGACGGCACTATAAAGGGGAAGTTCCATTTGGATGACGCCACCCTTTGGGCTGCTTTAGCTGATTCTGTCTGTTACAGCGTGATGAATGTGCTTACTCCATTACGAAGGGTAGTTTTACCAGAACGAGCGCTCCCGTTTCATAACTTGCTTCTGAGCATGCGCAGGTTTATCACGTCGTTAAAGCCCACACACGATAATTTTTTACAACCCAAAAAATGACATTGTTTAAAACGTCGTGAAAAAAGAAAGCATGTTCGAAAAAAATGTTTTTTTTTTTCAGAACCCGAAAAATGCTCTGAAGCCCACACACAATCGTTTTAAATGACATTTTAAAAAAACTTAGGGCCAGATTCACAGCAGAAATATGCCGGCGTATCTACTGATACGCCGGCGTATTTTCAAATTTGCCGCATCGTCTCTTGATTTGGAATCCTCAAACCAAGATACAACGGCTTTTGGCATAGATCCGACAGGCGTACGGCTTCGTACGCCTTCGGATCGTAGGTGTTATTCTCCGGCGGCTGCTGTTTGGAGATTTTGCGTCGTTTTCCAAGTGCTTGGTGAATCAGGCACTTGCGCTGAAAAGTTGCGGCGGTGTAACGTAAATGAGTTACGTTACGCCGCAGCGCAGGTACATGAATCTGGCCCTTAGTTTTTTACAACCCGAAAAATTATCATGTGTACGCGGCATAACAAATGACTTTAGCCTCTTTTATCACATAAATAAAGTAAATAGGTTTTGTCTTCTGTTTATTAAGAAAGAGAAGCTTTCTTCTTGTGTTTTTGTGCAAGCTTTTTTGTACGTCCAAAATAACAGCAAACAATTATCCACTTCTTTGGCACATTTAAAGATGTTTTGGCTTTCTCCAGTGTAGAAACATTTAGATTACCCATGTGGGCTCCATTTATTTCAGGTTTTATATATTTCCTTAGCCAAAATCAGTATGGCACAGTTCACACTTGTTTTAAACTTAATTAGTGGTAGATTTTTAAGTAAATGGATAGGTTCCTCCTGTGTATTTATTTATGGCAGTCCAGGTGTAAATTGGTTTATCCTGGGATATTATTATGGACACTTTCAGTGTAAGTGCAATTGTTTACTTGCTACACAAAATATTTAATATATTTTATATTGAATGTATTCATTGGTGTTAACAAGGTTTTCCAATTGTATCCTTTTCACCTTGAGTTTTTCTTTCTTCCTGCACATCCATTTAAGAACTGAGGCCCAGATTCACGTAGAAGTGCGGCGGCGTAACGTATCGTAGATACGTTACACCGCCGCAAGTTTTCATCGCAAGTGCCTGATTCACAAAGCACTTGCGAGAAAACTTCCGCCGGCGGCCTCCGGCGTAAGCCCGCGTAATTCAAAGGGGCGTGTGCCATTTAAATTAGGCGCGCTCCCACGCCGGACCTACTGCGCATGCTCCCTTTTGAATTTCCCGCCGTGCTTTGCGCGAAGTGACGTAATTTTTTCGAACGGCGACGTGCGTAGCGTACTTCCGTATTCCCGGACGTCTTACTCAAGAAGCAAAAATGTTCAAATTTTGACGCGGGAACGACGGCCATACTTTATACAGCACATATGTGTGCTGTGTAAAGTTAAGGCACCAAAAACGACGACAAACTTTGCGACGGGAAACTAGACTAACAGCGACGTAGCGAACACGAAAAACTGTTGTGGATCGCCGTAACTCCTAATTTGCATACCCGACGCTGGTTTACGACGCAAACTCCCCCCAGCGGCGGCCGCGGTATTGCATCCTAAGATCCGACAGTGTAAAACAATTACACCTGTCGGATCTAGGGGCTATCTATGCGTAACTGATTCTATGAATCAGTCGCATAGATACTCTGAGAGATTCGTATCTCGGCTGTGAATCTGGGCCTTAGTATTTGTAATAAGAACCAAGTTGGTTGAAAGTGGAATTTAGTTTAAAGTAGTACTTCAGTTTTGTGATTAAAACACTATACTCCGGGTAACCATATATACAGCAACAGTTGTGTCATGAATTGATACAGACCTTTAACTGCTGCTGTTTTGTAAATGATACCAAATATCGAGTGTAACAGTCATGAACCTTATACTAAATTAGAGTTTTCCTTCTAACTGTCAGTAAAATCTATGGGCCAGATCCACAAAAGGGATACGCCGGCGTATCTACTGATACGCCGTCGTATCCCTGTTCCTATCTATGCGACTGATTCACAGAATCAGTTACGCATAGATATTCCTAAGATCCGGCAGGTGTAATAGTTTTACACTGTCGGATCTTAGGATGCAGTACCTCGGCCGCTGCTGGCGGCATTTCTCGTCGAAATTTTGCATCGGGTATGCAAATTAGCACTTACGGAGATCCACAAAGCGGTTTCCCTTCGTGAAGTCTCCGTAAGTTGTTAGTTTGCAAACGCAAAATTAGGGCTACTTTTACAAAGTGTAAAGTTAGTACACCATGTAAAAGTAGACCTTCTTTCCCGCGACGCTGTCAAATTTAAAAAAAATAAATAAATTTTCCCGCCGCATCTCTTTTTTTTCCCGACGCAACTTTTTTTACCCGGCGCGATTCACAAAACTCGGCGTAACGTAACTTTGCGCAAAGCACGTCGGGAAAATCGCGTTGGGAGCATGCGCAGTACCTCCGGCGCGGGAGCGCGCCTAATTTAAATGGGACTCGCCCCATTAGATTGGGCACGCCTTGCGCCGGACAGATTTAAGTTACACAGCCGAAAATTTCTAGGTAAGTGCTTTGTGGATCGGGCACTTAGGTAGAAATTTTGCGGCGGTGTAACTTAAATAGGAAGATTTGAGTTAAGCCCGCTGGCTGTGGATCTGGCCCAATGTTCGGGCATTTATAATCTTGTATGCATTACTAAAAGGTGCATAGTTTTTTTTCTATAGTCTTTGTATTCAGGGTCCTAAGAAACTTAAGAGGCGCATCATGACAATTTAATTTTTATTTTTGTATTTTTTGTAGCCATAAATATGACAACTGAAGCTCCAACTACTCCTCAAGCTAACAATACAACAGCGGGATATACAGGCACACCCTCTGGAAATGAGTCCTCTGTCACCACCCTAGTTCCTGTCACTAATGCCAGCAGTGTCACAACTGGTGTAAATGAAACTATTCAGAGCCCGGGCCCAACACCGCCTGTAAATCAGACCACAACAACGACTCCAGTGCCTGAGACAAACACAACTCTTGTCACCCCCGTAAATGTAACAGTTCAGGGAACAAGTGCAACAAGACCTACAAACCAGACTGTCATCACCACTGAAGCTCCAGTCACACATATAAGCACCCCTGATGTCAATTCAACTGTTCAGAGCCAAAGTACAACAATGCTACCAACAAACCAGACCACAGTTTCCACCCCAGTACCTGAAGTAAATACCACTTTAGTCACATCTACGGTAAATGTAACAAGTCCAATAATTCCTTTAACTGTACAGACCCAAAGCACCACGATACAGCCAACAACACAGACCAAAGTTACCACATCAGTACCTGGAACAAATACAACTTCAGTTACATCTGGTGTAACTGTAACAGTCCATGACACAACAGTACCTACAAACCAGACTACAACCACCACTGCAGCTGTTCAAAGTCCAAGTTCAACCACACATACAAGCCAGACCACAGACACATCAGTTACACCACTGTCTACTAACAGCACATCTGTGAGCTCTACAACTGGATCAACAACAACAACAGCTAAAGCTATTACCACTACATCAACTCAAACAACATCATCTACAACTACAACTACAGCAAGAACAGCAGCCACAACTACTGTGCCTACAACAAGTGAAAGTGCACCTGCAGGTAAAAGCAATGCTAGCAGAAGATAAACGACAATGAAGAGGCTATATATGTTTTGATAATATACATTTTTTATGCCACTTTTACTATTTAAAGCTGAACTCTGGCCTTACCTTCAGCCTTTCACAGTTGTACAGGCTTCTGTGATGTACTGAAAAGGCTTACACTATAGTAGGGACGGGCGAACAGTTCGGCCCGAGCATCAGACTGAACATTTACCCATTCGGCCCGGATAAACACCCTGGAATGTACTGAGCACTGCACAGTGCATTCTGCACCCTTATTGGCCAAAGCTTTACTCAATGAGGGTGCAGTGTAAGCTGGTTGTTAAGGAGTGGGGCCGGGAAGTCAGCCACGGCGTCCTTAACAACCAATGAGTCATCAACTGTCAATGGGTTTCCCCGCTGACAGCAGAACAATAAAAAAAAGTGACAGTTAAAAAACAAAGAAATGGCATGGAATCCCCCAAAATCCATACGTGACTCTTATCTGGACATGCAGCCTGACAGTTCACTTTTTTCTTTCTTTTTTTAAAAGCTGTGTTATTTTACATGGGATTTTACTCTTTTTTTTTTTCTTTAGAAATATAATTTTTGCTGCAGCATGTTTTATGCATGCTTCAGATGCGCCACTTTACAGGCAAATTAAGGGGACACCCCAGACACTATATTTGAAGGAATTTTTCCTTTTTATTGTTGCACTTTAAGCATAAGCATAATTAAAATAACTGTTCCTGAAAAGACTATTGTTTAAAAAATAAAATAAAAACTATTGATATATGTCCCCAGGGCAGTACCCAAAACCCCATACCCCTTTAATGGCCAATTACTTGCATATAAGCCTTCAAAATGGACTTCAATGTTATTTGCCATTTGGTTAGAACCAGTGGCGGAATTATCGGGGTCGCCACAGTCGCACTTGCGACTGGGCCCTGCAGATCTGCCACTTCAGGGGGGCCCACCCATGTGCCAGTGCCAGGGGCCATCAATATGGCTTTGCTGACTACTGGGAGGCCCGCCGCAGCCGTGCCGCCTGCCCGTTCGTTCCGCCGCGGGGAGGGGGGCTTTCACCCGCTGAGCGGAGAGAACACTGGCTGAGAGAGACTCTGCACCGTCCCGCCTGCCTATCCAGAGAGAGAGACTGTAGGGAGGTGGGGCGGACACTGAAAAATGAATTCAGCTGACACCAATCGAGTGGAGGGGAGGTGCTCTCCCCCCAATGAGGAAAGGCACGGTGACGGAAGTAAGTGATGGATTGCAGTGCAATCTATCCATCCAAACCTCCACCACCTCTGCTTCTTACTGATCCCATCCCTACCCCCATCACTTCTACAACAGAGGTGATGGGGGGATAGGGAGGAGATCAGTGGGGGGGATAGGGATGAGATCAGTGGGGGGGGATGGGATCAGTAAGAGGTAAAGGTGGTGGTGGGAGAGGATGGCACCACCGTTGTCACCCCCCCACATACCACCGCTGCTACCCCCCCACATACCACCGCTGCCACTCCCCATGTACCACCGCTGCCACCCCCCATGTACCACTGCTGTCACCCCCCCAAGTACCACCGCTGCCACCCCCCAAGTACCATCGTTGCAACCCCCCCAAGTACCACCGTTGCCACCCCCAAATACCACCGCTGCCACCCCCCCAAATACCACCGCTGCCACTCCCCAAGTACCACCACTGCCACCCCCCCACGTACCACCGCTGTCACCCCCCCACGTACCACCGCTGTCACCCCCCACGTACCATTGCTGCCACCCCCCAAGTACCACCGCTGCCACCCCTCAAGTACCACCGCTACCACCCCCCCCTCATTTATCACCACTGCCACCCACTCAACATCACCACTGCCACCGCCGTTCCTGCCTCCCTAAAAAATTATATATCAAAATCATGATTTTTTTGGGGGGGGGAGGGGACCTTTGTGATTTCTTGCACCGGGGCCCTGAAGATTCTAGTTACGCCTCTGGTTAGAACATTTACCCTGTTCGGGAGTCCTGCTGCGAACCGAACAGGGGGGGTGTTCAGTAGAAATTTATCTAGTTCCAAATTCGTTTTTTAACAAATTTAGACAAATTCGTTAATTCGGAAATATCCGAATTTCCAAATTTTCGAATTTCCAAATGTTTCTGAAATTCAAAAACTAGGAAATTCAGAAATTGGAAATTCCAAAATGCGAAAATTGGAAATTCGAAAATCCGAAAATAAGAATGAAAATCCGATAATTCAAAAGAACAAAAATCAGAAAATAAGAACAAAAATTCAAAACCCGAAAACGCGAAAATCTGAAATAATAACTACCATATTTTTCCTACCATCAGACGCACTTTTTTCCCTCAAAAATATAGAGGAAAATGTCTATGCGTCTAATAGTCCGAATGAACATCTGGCACCGCCCCCCCGCCGCCGCCGTCAACGCCTAGCCACAAAAAAAAGCCCCCCCCCCCGCACGATAACCCGGTTCCCGCGGCCTCCTCCCGCACAGTTGCCGCATCCGCCGATGCCCAGCTTATTGCTCTCTGCTGCAGCCACGGAGGTGCCTGGTTAGTGACAAAGCCTGACCGGTAAAACAGAACTCCACTATGCAGCTCGTCATGCAAGACACAGGTAGGACACTATTGTGAGGAATTTATGGCAGCCAAGGAGTGAGTGGATGGAAGGAAGGCTGTGCTGTGTTTTGAGGACAGGTGACAGCCCACTCTGCTGGGACTTGTAGTGCCTCTGTGGGGGGCTGAGATATGGCAACCTGCTCTGCTGGGACTTGTAGTGCCTCTGTGGGGGGCTGAGATATGGCAACCTGCTCTGCTGGGACCTGTAGTGCCTCTGTGGGTGGACTGAGGATTCATCAGTTTCCCCACAGTATAGGGCACTACAAGTCCCAGCAGAGCAGGTTGCCATAGCTCAGCCCCCCACAGAGGCACTACAAGTCCCAGCAGAGCAGGTTGCCATGTTTCGTGTTTGGGGAACAGTAAATGTAACGGGCTGCTAATTGCCTCCTGAGCCAAACTTGCAGTTACATTTAGCAATGGTATTGCTAGTGCTGCTAAATGTTATAGCTAGTTTTTAGGAAACCAGTGGCCACTGACTTCCTAGTAGCCTTACCTGGCCCATCCAGCTGTCATCTGCAGATTCCCAGCTGACATGTGTATGAAAAGAAAGGGGAAGAGGTAGGGGCTGACATCACTAATCAAATCTTACCATGTCCTTTCTTCCATGCCATTTGTTTGACAATTCCCTGCCTATAAATCTTGAAAATTACTGGAACTGATTTTAAAGATCCAGCTCCCATTGTCTTTAATTGTGCTCAGAACTTCAGCACAGTTTGAACCTCTCATGACCTGAACCCATGCACATTTGAGTCATCCCTAGAATCTATGGACAGCCTTATGTTGACCCTTCCCATCAGCCAGGGTCTGCCTATGTTGCATAGAGAAGCACAGAGATCAACTGTTGACATTACTAAAATTAGGTATGTAAAGTAAATATTATTAGCGTGTTAATCATAGGGCAAAAGGAGGAACCAGGGAAAAAAAACATTAAGCAGAATAAACTTCAGCTTTAACATACAAGATATACAAATGAATATATACACAATGTAAGATGTACATGTACATCTGTCTCTTTTATTACACACCTTTCATCACAGTTAACATACTTATGAATATTAATATGATTTTGCATTGTAACATTTTGTATTGTTACAGCTGTAGACCTTTTTGATTATGGATTAAGTGTTGGTGATTTTGCCTATGTATCAAGAAGGACAGATTTTACCTCTCCCTTGTTCCAGCCATTGATAGGATTCCCCTTTGGAAACCAAATAAGGAATTTCATTTATGTGAGTTCTTAATGCTTAGTTTGATTATAATTTTAATGTGTATATATTGCTTTAGGAAAACAACAATTTTATTTCTTTATTTTCTCTTTAGTACACAGACAATGGGCAAATCATCTTTCCATCATCCAGAAATAATATATTCTCTTACCCAAATCCTCCAGTCAATGGATTCAGTACAGGTTGCACCCCTGCATCAATAGCTGTGTTTTGGAATGATGCAGATTTTTCCAAAAATGTGGGAACTACCTATTACCAAGTGAGTCTTACTAGATTTCATTAATCCCTTCATTCATTGAATAGGATTCTCAAACCTTAGAAATGCAAAAAACACAGTCATTTCTAGTGCTAATAGGTCTTCCAAGGTGTGGCGTAACAGATATCAGATAAAATGGTGGTGTAAAAGATATATATGGTATCCCAAAACTAGGTGGATGCTGCCTTCCTCAGATGGGGTAATCCGAAAGGAACTACAAGAAAAACTGAAATGGAAGGGGCGCACACCTAGTGCATTACCAGAGATAATTTAATAATAAGACATTTTTGTATACAAGTGGGTACTCACAAAATGCAACTGACATTTTGGCCTTTTGTCAGTTGCATTTTGTGAGTACCCACTTGTATACAACAATGTCTTATTATTAAATTATCTCTGGTAATGCACTAGGTGTGCGCGCCTTCCATTTCTGTTTCTTTCAAACCTTCATTATATATACAATGCTTCCTTTATCGACATAAAATTAAACAAATACTTCTACAGCCATAGAAAATCTAAAATGATGAGGATATTGTGCAAGAAAGCTTGATAGTAGTTTAATAATAACTCACACATATTTTTTAAATAACAGGAATATAATTCAAGAAATATTGCTGTAGTTGAAAGAGTTGAAGGCTTTATTAAGAATTATACAAAAACATCATACGCTGCTCAGTGGACATTGAAGATTACCTGGGAGAATGCTCCTGCTTATCCAGCAACTCAAAATGATGTCAAGGTAAATTGCATACAATAAATCTTACAGCGTAATAGCAATGGCTTTACTTCTGAAAGTGATATTATGTCATATTGTACACTTATAGACTAGCACATACCAGGCTGTGCTGACCACGGATGGATTTGTCTCCTATGTGCTGATGTTATATAAAGATGGTGGCATGAACTGGGATCTAACTACACGCTACCTAAAACCATTGATGGGCTATTGTAGGTAAGGCTTATTTGCTGCTACACTGTGTTTACAAATCATGTAGTTAAATGTTCCTAATTTAAAAATGAGGTCTGCTGAATTTCTGGAAATGAAATAAAGGTACATTATATGTACCGGTATATTTGTAGTTAATTTATATTTTGAGCTATTATCGCAGTGTCAGGCCTAAACTAATTTATGAAATGGTTACATTTTTAAATGCTTCAAAATTGTGTTGTTGTATTAAACACAGAGATTTGTAAATGAATAACTCGAGGGAACTTTGTAATTGACTAAGTCTCATTCACCATGAATCAGGGCTTTGGTATGAAATTAGCAAATTTGACTTCCAAATAATGCATACAGTAGACTGTATATACCTACAAACTCTACATACAAACAAAAACTGATAAGATTATAAATGTTATCAGTTTTAAACAGATATCTAAAAAACTGAACTTGACATTAATGTTCCTTTTTCTTTTTCTAGTGGCAACGGGGAATCATTTTTCAATAATACCATTATAAATAGCAATTCAGGTATGAACCATTAAAAATCAGTATGTCTGCAAGTCATGGCCACCCTAAAATAATGTTTTTGTAAGCTTAAGTCTGGATAACTCTACAATTTAATCTGGTCTCATATTATTAATAAAGGCATTTTTTAATTGCTTGCACCAAGAATGGAAGAGAAAGGGGCAGCAACACATGCACATCAGGCTCTATTGCACTGCCCAGTGCTTTTATACAGTATATGTAAGACATAAAATGATCGCACTAGTCATAAAATTAATACATACAGTGCAGTGCATAAATGGCATCAAAATAGCAAATACATGTAAAATTGCATAAATTGGTTTAACGTTGTGCAGAGTCAATTTTTATAATTGAAACAGAAAAGTCCACACAATCATTAAAACAGGTATTCCACCAGCAAGTAGTCATGCCAGGCCTCTTATGACACTTCATATTCAGTGAGCAGGGTCGCTTACCAGATGGTAGGGACCACCTATCGCTAGGATGGTCAAACAGGAACGGGAAACCCTCTAGAACACTCCGATAATGAGAGGGATCCTCTAATTTAGTAACACTAATGCCGCGTACACACGATCGGTCAAACCGATGAGAACCGTCTGATGGACCGTTTTCATCGGATCAAACCGATCGTGTGTGGGCCCCATCAGTTATTCATCCATAGATTAAAAAAAAGCAATCTTGTTTTAAATTTAACCGATGGATACCTAACCGATAGAAAAAAACAATCGTTAGTAGGCACAACCATCGGTTAAAAATCTACGCATGCTCAGAATCAAGTCGACGCATGCTTGGAAGCATTGAACTTCGTTTTTTTCAGCTCGTCGTTGTGTTTTACATCACCGCGTTCTGACACGATCGTTTTTTAACCGATGGTGTGTAGGCACGACTGACCATCAGTCAACTTCATTGGTTAACCGATGAAAATGGTCCATCAGACTGTTCTCATCGGATGGACCGATCGTGTGTATAGGGCATAACAACGGGATCTCTGATGGCAAAAGAAACTGGATCCTCCTCGCTCACTCCTGCAAGTATGCTGCAGTTTCTGTCAGTCTCTCCCCTAGACTCGGCTTCCTCCTCCGGTTCCAGCAGGGGTTCTGCCTCTTCATACACACTCAGGAAGTGTTAGTGAGAGCCAGTGAGTGTGTATGAAGAGGTAGAACTCCTGCTTTAACAGCGGTCGGAGGAGGAAGCCGTGTCTAGGAGGGAGACTGACAGAAACCGCAGCAGATTTGCAGGAGTGAACGGGGAGGATCTGGTTCTTTTGCCATCGGAGATCCCGCTGTGAGTGTAACTATAATAGAGGATCTATCTCATTATCGGAGTGTTCTAGAGGTTTTCTGGATCCATATACCCTGCAGAGGTTGTTCTGCCTGCCTGTTTGACCATCCTAGCGATAGGTGGTCCCTACCATCTAGTAAACGTCACTGCTCACTGGGTTTGGAGTGTCATAAGACGCCCTGCATGACTACTTGGTGGTGGAATACCTGTTTTAAAGAGGAAGTAAACCCTAATGGGTTTTACTTCCTCTTTTTTGCCCTGCAAAGTATGTGACACTTACCTGCAAACAAAGCCTACACTGTCCCCGCTGGTGGCCGGATCCATCTTCGCCCTTCTTCCTTCAGGGGCTGCGGACTCCGACTCTGCGACTGGCCAGAGGCTCATGACGTCACTCCCATGCATGCGCGGGAGCCATCAGTCACAGCACTTGTTAGTGAAGAAACGGCATGGAGGGCCGTTTCTAGACAGCGCATGCGCCGATTACCTCATCGGCACGCTACAAGGTAAATATCTCCTAAACTACACATGTTTAGGAGGTATTTACAGTACCTATAGATAAGCCTTATTATAGGCTTACCTGATCTTTAAACAAAAAGCAGAAACAGAAAGAGAAAGTTATGCTGCATAGTTTTTCATTTTATGAAACATACTCATCACTTTTGAGTTGAAGCTTAGTTAAAGCAGAACTGAAAAAAATGCTAGTAGGCACGTTTTTTTTGGTATGTCTCTTCCCCCCCCAAAACATGCCTGCTACATCTGTAAGATACTAAAGAGTGTTCAATAAACAGATAAAAAAGATACTAGAGCGGGGTCTAGTGTCAGGATATTGCAACTCCATTGTGCATACCGGCATTTCCATATTCAGTTCCATAACAAGAATTTTCTACCGGGAACTTGCCTCAGTAAATGTTTATCTGTCCATTGTATTGTATCAATTATCTACTAATGCTGTATCTAGTTGTTATATTTATATGTATTACATGACTGTTTTTTTTTTTTTTTTATCCAGTATAAGTGTTCTATCTCTATTTGCAGATTTGCAAGGTCTCAAATTATATTTGCTGAACAGTACACTTCTGGATAACAGTCGTATGAATTGTCTAAACTGGTACAATGCTCAGCCGTCACCATCATCGTGGAATTCAGGCTTGCTCTCTTGTCCTTGCTTATACAGTCAAGGGATCTCTGATTTCCGGTTCAGAACAACACGAGCAGGTACAGAAAGCATGCCCAATGTATTTTTAGTAACAAAGTTATAAAATGAAACTGGATGTGATTATTACTTTGGGCAACTATAAACTTTCATTAGAATTAAAAATTACATTTGTAAATTGAAATCTAGCATATATACATTTCGGTTAAAACATAAAGGAGAAAATGTTTCTATTCACTTTAACCATGAGATTAATACAATAGCTAATAATGGGACCGTTAACCCTTAAAAGTTATGATGACACCAGGAAGTAAGGAAGTATCCCTTTGCTGTAATTAAAAAAAAAAAATATTTTGCCAAAAAAGCTACTTCACCTGTTGCTTTAATTTCCCATCGTTTTTGTCCATTCTGCATCTATGTACCTTCTTCTCTACATTCCCATCTCTTTACTTTCTACTTCCCTCCAATCCTCAATTTCTGTTCACCTTTCCACGTCATTTGCCTTCTCCTTCCCTTTGCCCTTTCCTTTCCTGCCCTGTTTCCCTTTTCTCTCCATTGCTGTCCCTTCGGCCTCGTACACACGACCGAGAATCTCGTCAGGAAAAACCAGTAGTTTTACCTGACGAGATTCTTGGCAAGAAACTCTTGCCGCCCGAGTGTACTGACTTTCATTTAATTTCTCTTGAAAGGAAAGAACACAGTGATGTCATCGTGTATGACGAGCATGCGCTCATCACATTCGATGCCGTCGCCGCCATCTTGCTTCACCCTACCTATGCCGTGGAAGCTACAGCGCAAGAGTCAAAGTCATTTCGAGCATGCGCAGGTTTCCACGGCGACAGGTAAGTATACAAACTCTCGGGTTTCTCGTCTGGAAACGGGCAAACGAGGATCTCGACGAGAAAAAAGAGAGCAGGTTCTCTTTTTTTCTCGTTGAGATTCTTGCCTGATTTCCAGATGAGAAACCTGAACGCCTTGCACACACGAACGGCTTCTCGGCAAGAAGCAGTTTTCTTGCTGGTTTTTGAGAGGAAAACGGTCGTGTGTACGAGGCCTTCTCCTTTCCGTTCCTCGTTGTTCTCTTATTTCCTCTTTCTTCCTAGTTCTTTCACTTTTCATTCCCCATTCCGCATCTTTCTTCTCTTCTCCTTTCTTTCCACTGCTATTCTTTCTTCTTTCTGTTACTCGTTGTTCTTCTCTTCACCCCTTTTTCCTAGTTTTTTTCACTTTCAATTCCCCATTCTCCATCTTTCTTCTCTTTACCTTTTCTTTCCTTTGCTGTTCCTTACAAATTCCTTTTTTCTTCTCTTTTCTTTCAATTAATTTGCCTTTCAATTCCCCACCTCATTTATTTGTATTTATTTCCCTTTACTTTTAATTCTCCATTATTCTATTACGAGTTTAACCACTTCAATACAGGGCTTTAAAACCCACCTCCATATCGGGCCTATTCTGGAACTTCTCTCCTACATGTACAAATCATCATTCTTTTGCTAGAAATTTACTCAGAACCCCCAAACATTATATATGTTTTTTTAGCAGACACCCTAGGGAAAAAAATTGCGGTCATTGCAACTTTTTATCTTGCAAGGTATTTGCGCAATAATTTTTCAAACGCTTTTTTTTGGAAAAAAAAAATGGTTTCATGAATTAAAAAATAACAAAACAGTAAAGTTAGCCAATTTTTTTGTAAAATATGAAAGATGATGTTACGCCGAGTAAATAGATACCTAACATGTCATGCTTTAAAATTGCGCACACTCATGGAATGGCGCCAAACTTTGTTACTTAAAAATCTTTATAGGCGAGGCTTTAATTTTTGACAGGTTACCAGTTTAGAGTTACAGAGGAGGTCTGGTGCAAGAATTGTTGCACACGCTCTAACACACGCGGCGACACCTCACATGTGTGGTTTGAACAACGTTTACATACGTGGGCGAGCTACCGGGGACAGGGGCGTTTTAAATTTTTTTTTTATTATTATTATTTATTTTCTATTTAAAGTATTTATTTATTTTTTACACTTTTTTTACATTTTTTTTCCGATCGTTTTTATTCCTATTACAAGGAATGTAAACACCCCTTGTAATAGGAATAGTGTGTGACAGGTCCTCTTTAAGGAGAGATGCGGGGGCAATAAGACCCCACATCTCTCCTCCAGGCTGGAAAAGCATGAGATCGTGAAAAAAAATTCACAGATCTCATTCTTACTAGCCGCAATTGCGGTTTGTTTACTTACGGGTACCCGGACGTGACGTCATCACAATGCGCCCGGGCCTCCGACGGTCATAGAGATGACTGGTGACCATCTGGTCACCAGTCATCTCTATACTTCACTTCCGGCAGACGGCGATCATCTCTCCGGGCCCCCGATGGCACGGCGGAGCCCGGAGAAGCACCGGATGGCGGCGGGAGGGGGGGGATGTCCCCTCCCGCCGCCTATAAGAACGATCAAGCAGCAGAACCGCCAATATGAACATTCTTATTGTGCGCAGGATAGCTGCCCGAACAAAATGATATCTGAATGATGCCTATAGGTGCAGGCATCATTCTGATTTCACCGCACAAATTACAGGACATCATATGACGTCCACCCGGGATAAGAGATCCCTTTTTGGATGTCATATGACGGCGTGCGGTATTGAAGTGTTTTAAATTATTTTTATTCTTTTTCACATAAAAAAAAACTTTACAAACTTTTCAGAAACATTTTTAAAATCAAAAAACGTTATAAAGTTCACATAAATACATTCATACATAGAACATGTACAATAATACAGAAATACATGTGTGGGTACATAGTTAGGTCCATCCTCTAAGTCATGCATCTAAAATGGGTCTCTTATTACCATGGCACCTTCTCTTTTATCCTCAAAAGGGGAAATAGAAGCCTCCCGGAGACAGAGAGATCAGAGCAGCCCGCCCAGCCTCCTCCCCCCTATATATATATAAAGAAAAAAAAACCAACACCCCTCCTCCCCCCCCCAAAAAAAAAGTGAAAAAAGGGAACGAGGAAAAAAACCCACCCAAGGCGCCAAGGATAACCCACCCACGTACATCTAAGGGGCTAGGAACCTATGAGGGATCAGTCCAGGGCCGCCAAACCTTCTCAAACTTCATAGGACACCCTCTACTCATGTACGTCAACTTATACAATGGAAGTACTGCGTCGACCGCCTTTTCCCAGGAGCCCACAGTGGGGGGTAGGGGGGAGATCCATCTCAGCAGGATCTCCTTTTTTGCATAGAAGAACAATAAAGAAATCAGCGTCTTGGTATATCTAGGCCTCATCTCGTCATCCTGTACACCCAACAGGGCCAATTCCACCGACAAGGGTAATTCCAGTTGGAGGCGGAAATTGATAGCCTCCCCCACCGCAGCCCAGAACCTCGCCAGCTTCGGGCAGGTCCAGAACATGTGTAAAAAGGTGCTATCAGGAGAGTGACATCGAGGGCAATTTGGAGAGCGGAGCGGATAAATTCTGTGCAGCCTCTGAGGCGTAAAATAAACCCTGTGCAGAAATTTCGTTTGAATCAGCTTATCCCTAGAGGAGATAACAGCTTTAGAGCTAGCCTCAAAACACTCCTCCCAGGTTTCCCTGTCTAGGTCAGGCAAATCCTCCCTCCATGTAACCCACAAGGCCTCAATCTTTGGGGAGTCCCTCCGCTGGAGAGCAAAATACAGGTCAGACACCGGCTTAGCCAGAGTATCCTGCGCTAACAGGTCCTCTATTGGATCCGCTTTCAGAGTAGGGGGGGGCGGGAACTGTGCCCTGGCTGCGTGACGGAGCTGATGATACCTAAACGCCATCCATAAAGGAAGGCCAAATTTATCCACCAGAGCTCGGAATGAGAGAAGAGTCCCGCCGCTGTAAACGTCGCGTAGCAACTTGATGCCAAAACGGGCCCAAAGCTGCGGGTCTGGTATGGTTCTGAAATGAGGGAGACAAGGATTGCCCCATAGGGGGGTAAAGGGGGACCTCTGGTCGGGATGCAGGAAGCGTCTCCTAGCCACCCCCCAGACTCGAAGGGTCGCCACAGTCGAAGCCGGCAACATAGGTGACGCCGAGGGACCTCGGTACACAAGGTTGGTAAGCTCCATGAGGGAGCCCACGATGGCCGCCTCCAAACAGACAGCCGCATTAGCCCTGGACTGCTGAAACCACCACCTCACCATCACCAACATAGCTGCCCAGTAGTAGGTCAACAGGTCAGGGAGAGCAAGTCCCCCACAACACACAGGGAGCCGGAGGGTCGCTCTAGCCAGACGGGGGGAAGAGCCCTGCCACAGGAAGGAGCCGATGCAGCTATGGACTTCCCTAAAAAAGGAAGCAGGTATCCACACCGGGCAGTTCCTAAAAATGTAAGTCAACTTGGGAAGGTAGATCATTTTTAGAATATTGATACGACCCAGGAGGTTAAGAGGGAGGTCAGCCCAACGGGAGCAGTGGTCTTTGAGATGCTGGGTCACAGGCAATAGGTTAAGGCGTTGGAAGGAACGTAGGTCCCTAGCCACCCTGATTCCCAGGTAGACAAACTCGTCCACCCACCGAAGCGGAGTCTGTGTCCCCGACGGCCCGGTCCGCGCATCCAGGGGGAAAAGGACGGATTTGGACCAATTGATGCGAATCCCAGAAAACCTCCCAAAGACATCAAAGATCTCCAGCGCAGCAGTCAGTGAAGACTCCGCGTCTTGAAGATACAATAAGGTGTCATCCGCGTATAGCGATATCTTTTCTTCTAGAGGGCCCACCCGTAGACCTACAATGCGACTAGAGTCACGAACCAAGACCGCCAGGGGCTCCAGTGCCAGGGCAAATAGGCTAGGCGACAACGGGCACCCCTGGCGGGTCCCCCTCCCGAGCGAAAAGGAGTCCGACAGTGAGTTATTCACCCTCAGCCTCGCCTTAGGTGCACGATACAACAAACCCAGCCAGTGTAAGAATCGCGGGCCAAAACCGAACCGTCGCAGCACCTCTCACAAATAACCCCACTCCACAGAGTCAAAAGCCTTCTCGGCATCCAGTGAGGCTATGACTCTGGATCCACTGTTCCTATGGGTGGTTGCCAGGTTGAGGAACAAGCGGCGGATGTTAATGTCGGTCCCCTTCCCAACCATAAATCCCGTCTGATCCACATGGACAAGAGTATCACCCCACTAAGCCGACAAGCCAAAATTTTTGCCAGCAATTTTGCGTCCGCGTTGATTAATGAAATAGGCCTATAGGAGGCACACTCTTCTGGGTCCTTGCCCGGCTTGAGTATCAGCACCACTATCGCTTCATACATTGAGTGAGGTAGGGTGTCTGAGGTAGAGAACTGCTTGAATAACGCGGTAAGTCTAGGTACCAACAGCTCCTGATAGGTGGAATACAGCTCGATAGGGATCCCATCCGGCCCGGGGGCCTTCCCAGTCTGCATGGAACCCAACGCCTCCTGCACCTCCTCTAGAGAGATATCCTCGTCCAACTTCCCACTAGTATACTGGTCCAGGGAGGGGAGAGAAACTCGAGGAGCTCCAGGGAACTATAAGAAGCCCTAGTGGCATAAAGGGTCTGGTAGAAGCTCAGTAAGTGCTCATTAATATCTCCCTGGCTAGTCAACAATTGGCCCCCCGGTCCCTTCAATCGGGCAATGTGGGTCACCCCCTGCTGTCCCCTAGCCAACCAGGCCAACAGTCTGCCATTCTTGTCCCCGAACTCAAACACCCTCTGGGACGTGTCGAGCATCGATTTTTTAGTAAGGTAATTTCTAAGAAGAGATAGGTTCCTCACTGAGTCCTGCCAGGTAATATAATTATTCTGGACGGGCGCTCTCACATATTCAGCCTCCCGGAGCTTCGCCTGTTCCTCTAAGGACCGCAGAGACTGCACAGAATGCCTCTTCCGCTGAGCTATGCGAGTAATGAATTCCCCCTGCACCCATGCCTTAAAAGCGTCCCACAGCACTTCAGGGCCCGCAGAACCATCATTGTCCACCCAATAGTTACATAGCGCCTCTGGCATTGCCTCCTGAATCTCAGGGTCCGCGATCCAGTACTTAGACAGCCTCCACACCCTACTCCCCCCCACCTGCGAGGTCCGAATAACAACGGATAGCGGAGCATGGTCGGAAATACCCAGAGAGAGGATCTCAGTAGAGATCACCCTATGCAATAGCGACGGGGAGGCAAAGGCCAAATCAATCCGAGACATGGTCCGGTAGGTGGTGGAAAGGCAGGTAAACTCTCTGTCAGACGCATGGAAATGTCGCCAGACATCCGTCATGTGAAAGGCGGATGCCCAGTGAGAAAGACTCTGCTGCGTGGGACCAGATGGGTGGAGCCTGTCCAGATCCCTGTGCAGTCACGTCCACCGCCATCCACCATCAGGAGACATGAGGGGATGAAATCCATAGGAGCCCCCCGGGACAGACAATAGAGCAGTAGACAGCCATACCCCCACACGATCAGTCGACATCCTCCACCGGGAAACAAAGACAGCAGCAGGAGAAACGGCGGCACCCGTATCAGTCCGGCAGGGCCTCCAGCCAGGCTGCGGCATCCTTAGGGGAGGTGAAGAAGCGGACAGTCTCCCCGTCCACCACCCGAAGCTTAGCAGGAAAGAGGACACTGTATTTTATGCCCTTAGCTCGGAGAGCCGCCTTCACCCCGTCGAACGATCTGCGCTGGCGCTGGGTTTCCATAGTGTAGTCCGGGAACATCAAAATTCGGCTGTTGCGGTACGGCAAATCACCGGCCGCACGCGCCGCCCTAAGCAGCTCATCCTGGGCACGGAAATTAAGCAGTCTGAGTATGAAGGTACACGGCGGGGCCCCCTCCGGCCGGGCCTGGGAGGAAGCCGGTGAGCACGTTCCACCGCGAAATAGGGGGAGAGCCGCGCCGCCGGTAGCAGTGAGCGGAGGAGCTCCTCGGTAAACAAGGCAGGAGACCGTCCCTCGACCCCCTCCGGCAGGCCAACAAGCTGTAAGTTATTTCAGCGGCTCCTATTCTCCTCGTCCTCGCCCTGTACTCCAACGCCCGCACTTTGGTCTGCAAGGCCCGTATGGAGGCTGTATAATCCACCACCGTGTCCTCCACCTCGCCAACCCGCCGCTCAGTTTCAGACACGCGGGAGCGGATTTTGTCCAAATCTTGCCGCATTAAGCCGACATCCAGCTGCACCGCTTCAATTTTTGTTGTGAGAGCAGTCTGGCAAGAGGCTATGGCCGCCATGACCTCCGGTATGCCCGGAGTCGTCCGGGGAGCGTCCTCCTCGTGGTCAGTCTGTGAGGCCATGTTACAATGGCGCGCAGCAGGCCGCATCTCGCAGGGAGCAGGAGAGGACTCCACCTGGCTACATGGGGGAATTTTATTCGCCTGCTCCTCCTCTGGTGCCCGGATGCTTTAGAAGGCATTCAGCGGTGCCTGGACCCGAAAGATCCCCGCAGTCACGGTATACGGATAGGATAACAGGATTTCACTCCAAGAGAGCTCTGGACACACGTCCTCTCAGTCCGCCATCCCGGCCACACCCCCCCCGAGTTTACCCCTCTTAGTGTGTGTCCCATTTCTATCTCAGTGCCCATATGTGTATCCTTACTTTTAGAGAAGTGCAATGGGAGATTTTTCGTCCTCCCCCATATCCCTTCATATTATGGGAAAAACAAAAACAAAGAAAAAAAAAGGGGAGGGGGGGAAGGGCTGGGGCCCAAGGGGTAGAAGAGCCGCCACCTAGGTGCCAGCCTTTATGTACTCTACCCGCTCCCCATAATCTCCAAATAGGTCGGGGACTGCTTAAAATTCATCCATTTCCCCCATGTACCCTGAAATCTTGTCTCTGCATCTTCTTGAAAACGTATTAATTCCTCCATTACCCTCATTTTATCTACTTCCCTAAACCATTCCTTTATCCTTGGTAGTTCCTTCATTCTCCAATATTTCGGGATCAATGCTTTCGCTGCATTCAGTAAAAATGGGGTAAGGGCCATTCTGTATTTCTTCCTCGAGCCTTTCATTGCATGGAATAAGCATTTCCAAGGGTCTAGTTCTGTCTTCTTCCCTTCTATCTGTTTCATCAGACCTAGTACTTCCACCCAATATGTTTGAATCAAACTACATTGCCACCATATGTGGGCATGGATTCCTTCTTCCCCGCATTCCCTCCAGCACAAGGTTGATGCATCATGGTTTATTTTATACATTTTAGTGGGGACATAGTACCACTTGGTCAATAATTTATAATTCATTTCTTTCATCCTTGTATCCTTTGAGGTAGAATGTACATAGCCCATAACCCTCCTCTTCAACCTCTCTGGAACTGCTTGGTTTTAGTCTCCCATTTTTCCAAAGGGTGCATTGACCCATCATCCATGGAGGTTATCAACAGTCTATATATTTTAGAGATCATCCCTTTACTACTTATCCCTCCCTGATCTATTAATCTCTCCCATGGATTTAACCTTTCAGCACTATGAAGAGGTTTTGGAAGAGATTCAATAAAATGTTGGAGCTGCATATATCTCCAGCCATTCCACGGTGATGTTCCATATTTCTCACGTAGTTCTTCTAGTGAGCATAACCTATTCCCCTTTAATACATCTCTTAATCTCAATCTATCCGAATGGGTCCATTTTAGATACAGTTTATTATTTTTCCCCGGTGGGAAATAATTATTTCCCATCAGGGACATCAATGGACTGTTGTGTTGCCCTTTCATATCTTTAATTACTTTATCCCATATTCTTAGTGTTTCTTTTGTAATTGGTGCCAGTACCTTAGGGAGGTCTCTATGTTTTTTAGGGATCCAAATAATCCGACCTAACGCCGTTTTACTCATATTATCTTCTAGCGACACCCATTTCTTGTATGATGTATTATGAACCCAGTCTATAACTCTCTTTATTGCTGCTGCTTCATAATATTTCTGAAAATCTGGAAGGAGCACTCCCCTGTTCTCTTTAGATCTACTCATTACTTTATAGGAGGTACGGCTTCCTTTCCCATTCCAAACAAATTTTTGTATTAAGGTTCTCATAGTTCTGAAGTATGCCCCTGGGATACAGATTGGCAGGCTCTGGAAGATATACAAAGCTTTCGGAAGTGTCATCATTTTAATTACATTTATCCTTCCTAGCCATGACAATCTGTATGCCTGATATCCCTTCAGATCTTGTTTAATTTTGTTCAGAAGGGGAATATAGTTGTCTTGGTATAAATCTGCTGTTATTGACAGAGAGACTCCTAAATATTCCAATCCCCTTTCTCTCCATATAAAGGGAAAAGGGGCTCTTAGTTCTCTTTTCTCTTTTAGGGGGGGTACCTATATTTAATATCTCTGTTTTTTCCATATTTATTTTAAAATTAGAGACCTTTCCATATTGAAGTGGTTAAAGAGTTAAGAATGTATAAATGAAAATCATGCATAAAGTATAATTAAAACTAAGATTGTGTTGTTACTGTAACCTATAACGATCAACCAAAATTCCCTTGCGAAAGCCAGACTAGTTGCTGAGAATTAGTTGCATTCTAGTGCATTAAGATAAAAAGCCTTCAGTGTTTAAGCAGCCTCCCTAGCACCCTCCAATACTTACCTGAGCCCCATCTCTGTCCAACGATGTCCACGAGTCCTTCGGCCATCCCTGACTCTCCCTCCTGATTGACTGAGACACAGCAGTGCCATTGGCTCCTGCGGCTGTCAATCAAAGTCAGCCAATCAGGAGATAGAGGGGGGGAGCCGAATGGCAGCTCCATGTCTGAATGGACACATGGAGCTGCAGCTCAGCTCGGGTGCCCCCATAGCAAGATGCTTGCTCTGGGGGCACTAGATAGGAGGAAGGGGCCAGGAGCAATAAAGAGGGACCATAGAAGAGGAGGATCTGAGCTGCTATGTGCAAAACCAAGTGTAGCGCCTGGTTACTTCAAAGTACCGGTGCTATTTAAATTTAGAGGGAGATCAGAGTGTAGTTAAACTCTGATTTGGTTGATATGTTCAAATTAGGTCTCTGTCTCAGCTTGCCTGTGCTGTGGGCTCATTCTGTTGTGCTGGGGTGTTTTTCCCACCCCAGGGCAGTAGGTGGCAGCAGTGGGGTCAAGGTTTGGGTGCTCTTCCCCAGCAGCCAATCAGGAGGGTTGAGCCTCGCTGTGCATGCTGGGGGAGGGTATTTATGTGGCAGACACCATGAGTTCTGGGTTCTTCTTCAAGTGCGGTGCCCCAGCGTTATGGCCTACTGGCCTGAAGCGTACGTGCCACGCAGAGTTCCTGGTTCTGGGACCATGTTGGCCTGGAACATTTGAGCTGTAGCAGGGAGCCCCGTGGTCGACTGGGTTCCCAATCCTGAAGATCCCAAGCGGTATAGCTGTTTGGTGGGGAGTCCATCTGAGGAGAGCCAATGAGAGGCTGGCGATCCAATAGGGTCTCAACAATCCACCAGGGATCGAGGTATCCGGACACTGGGAGGCTGGTCACCTGTCAGTCGGTACCTGAAAGCAATTTGAAGGAGATCCAGGCGTAATTCCACCAAGGAGGTTCATCTCCGTAACCACAATCAGGAGGGCCTGTGGCAGAGGTTTCTCACTGAATCCATTCCAGGAGGGTCAGTACTCTTGTTGGAAAACGTGTATGTTTGCCTGCGGAAGAGTATGACACCTCTGATATTGACTCTTCGTCTGATGTTGGGGATGAAAAGTGGTTTGAGCCGGAGCTGCCTGTGTCACAATGGGGCAGAAACTCCTGTTATCCAAACCCTGCAAACACAAGAGACGCTCTGGGGATGCCGCACCTCACGCAAATGTTCCACAGCTAACCTGGGAAGTTGCAGTGCCAAGCACCTGTGTTGTTCAGGAGATTGTTCCTTTGCCTGTTACAAGAAGAGCGCCTGACACCCTTGTCATGCCGGGACTTGGACACCCCCGTACCTTGCCGAAATTGGCCCGTCTTCAGCGCATCATTGTGAAGAAGGTGGCCCAGGACTACTGGTGGGAGTTCCCCTACGTGCCTCCAGCTGTCATGATGTTGATTGAGAAGATGAGAGAGGACTGGTGCAAGGATGCCATCTGGGAATGTTTGAATGTGCCAAAGGCTGCCCATGACACGGACTATACCTTTGTTTATTTACACCATTGGTACGAAGATTGCCTGAGGGATTGGAGCCCTGGTCGGTACATTTACAGTGACAAGGTGGTTCTTAATTGTCCTCGAAAAATGGATCGAGTTTATTCTATACCCACCACAAAGAGAGGAGACATCATCACCTTGCCTGACCCAAAATTCTACAAGTAGGCCCAATGCCTGCATTGTCACCTTTGTTTGCTGCTTTAAAGAAGTTACGGACGGGAATGATCGCCCCTTTTCAGTTTTGTTTTCATTTCCACCGGATTCACATATGGCTATATATGCAGAACTTCGGGGGGTCTGATGTGTTAGTAAGAATAGGGTCCCGCCGGCTTCTCCACAGCATAAAAAGAAGAGGAAAAGTTTTTTTTTATTTCTCTTTTTCTCATGGTTGCTCTAATTTGAGCGTGGACTGCCTTATGATGGTAGTACCAGTGCACTGACCGCTAGGGGCAGTGTTCTGCAACTTCTACCACCGCAAAGACTAACTTGTAAATATATTTCTCCTGAGCCTTGCTTTTTTGAGAAATTCTCAGCACTTAGTTTTTTTTTGATGTCTCTCTTTTGGAGGAACAGGAGGTTTCACCTTCTACTGGGGAAGGTGCAGCTTCAGTTTCACCCTTAGTGACTTCAATTGTATAGTAATGTATATTTGTATGTATGTTCTTCCATTTTATATTTTACAGGTCGTGATCTACTATCAAAACTGTCGGAGAATGGGGCAGGATAGATAGTTAGGAATGTCTTGTTGTTTTAAATTGATACTGTAAGGATTGTACAAATAATGTTTTATATTGTTTTATTTTTCTATCTTTCTATCTCTTCTCTCTATTGTAAAGCAGATTCAGGTCAGGTATTCAGGCTTGAATACTAGAGATGTACAGAACTGTTCGCCGGCGAATAGTTTGCGGCGATTTTCGCTTGTTAGCGTTTGCCACCGCGGGCGAACATATGCGATGTTCGATCCGCCTCCTATTAATTAACATTGAGCAAACGTTGACCCTATACCTCACAGTCAGCAGACACATTCAGCCAATCAGCAGCATACCCATACCTCTCGGGCAGCATCCATTTTAGATTCATTCTGAACTTGCATTCTAAGTAGGAGGAGGGACAGTGTTGCGAGAGAGAGAGAGAGAGAGAGAGAGAGAGAGAGAGAGATTTTTTGGAGTTAGATAGAGCAGGCAGGCTAGTCAGTTAATGTTACAGTGTGTAGAGGATATATATACATCACCAGGAGTTGTACATATATTTATACACTGTATAGTTTAGTGAGATTAGAGGTGCAGGGTGCTGTGTAATATAAAGGGGTCCAGTGGTGCAGGGTGCTATGTAAAGGGGCCCATAGCTGTGGGGTGCTGTGTAATGTAAGGGGCCCAGGCTCACAGGGTAAACTCTGCCCACCTGCCTGCCAGTGCCACATCTCATCTATATTGTGTTGGCACAGTTGATAAGATCTAAAAACAAAATTCACTGAAATAGTAGTATTTTGTCTGCCAGGGTGTCTTTGCCTCACAGGGTAAACTCTGCCCACCTGCCTGCCAGTGCCACATTTCATCTATATTGTGCTGGCACCGTTGATAAGATCTAAAAACAAAATTCACTGCAATACTAAATAGTAGTCTTTTGTCTGCCAGGGTGGTTTTGCCTCACAGGGTAAACTCTGCCCACCTGCCTGCCAGTGCCACATCTCATCTATATTGTGTTGGCACAGTTGATAAGATCTAAAAACAAAATTCACTGCAATACTCAATAGTAGTCTTTTGTCGGCCAGGGTGTCTTTGCCTCACAGGGTAAACTCTACCCACATGCCTGTCAGTGCCACATCTCATCTATATTGTGTTGGCACAGTTGATAAGATCTAAAAACAAAATTCACTGCAATACTAAATAGTAGTCTTTTGTCTGCCAGGGTGTCTTTGCCTCACAGGGTAAACTCTGCCCACCTGCCTGCCAGTGCCACATCTAGTACAACTAAACTAATATAAAAAAAAATGACAGGCAGAGGCAGGCCACCTCGCAGGGGCCATCGTGGTCATGGTGCTGTGATTCCCTTTGGCCCTAGAATAATGCCCAGTGTTCAGAGGCCACGTACCCTGAACTCGAAAAGTTCTGAGGACATAGTTGACTGGCTAACACAGGACACCCAATCTTCTACAGCTTCCGCTCGAAACCTTGACGCACCATCCTCCTCCCACTCAGCTTCGGGCACCTCTCAAGTTACCACTTGCCCGCCTGCCGCCACCACCAACACTAGCATCACAGCTGCTTCACTTGATCTGTCAGAGGAGTTATTTACACATCAGTTGGAAGAAATAAGTGATACGCAACAATTATTGCCAGAGGATGTAGATAAAAGGGATATGACTCAGTCAGGCAGCATTACACACATGGGAGTATGGTGTAATGATGATGATGCACCCACTGCTGCTTCCTTTGCTGAGTTGTCAGATACAAGTGAAGCGGTTGATGATGAATATGTGTCTGGTGATGTCACGTGGGTGCCCGTTCGAAGAGAAGAAGAACAGGGGGAAAGTTCAGATGGGGAGACAGAGAGGAGGAGGAGACAAGTTGGAAGCAGGGGGAGGTCTGGCAAGGAGCTAGTGGCACAGTCAGACAGCATGTATCGGCACCCGGGGTCAGCCAGACAGCACGCCAATCAACGCATGCTGTTGCCACCACCAGAATGCTGTCATTGCAAAGCTCAGCAGTGTGGCATTTTTTTTGTGTGTCTGCCTCTGATAACAGTGGCCCAGATTCAAAAAGCAATTGCGTCTGCGTAACCATAGTTACGCAGCGCAATTGCTTACTTGCGCCGGCGTTTCGAATGCTCCTGATTCAGGAACCTCGTTACGCCGACTGCAGCCTAAGATATGACTAGCAAAAGGTTCTTATGCCAGTCATATCGTAGGCTGCATTCTTACGATGGCCGCTAGGGGGCGTTCCCGTAGTGGTCAGCGTATAGTATGCAAATTGCATACTAACGCCGATTCACTACCCTACGCGAGCCCTGCGTATGCAGTTTACGTTGTTTCCGTTCGTCGGGTTTCGCGTAAGGCTGCTCCTACTATTAGCAGGGGCAGCCAATGCTATGTATACCCGTCGTTCCCGCGTAGCGAAGTTAAAATTTTACGTTGTTTGCGTAAGTGAATCGTGAATGGCGCTGGACGCCATTTACGTTCACTTTGAAGCAAATGACGTCCTTGAGACGTCATTTGCCGCAATGCACGTCGGGAAAGTTTCCCGACGGAGCATGCGCACTACGTTCGGCGTGGGAACGCGCCTAATTTAAATGATCCACGCCCCCTACGGGATCATTTAAATTACGCGCCCTTACGCCGGGCATTTTTGAGGAGCGCCCACGCAAATTACGCAGCTACTGCTTCGTGAATGAAGCGTAGCACAGATAATTTGCGGGGGCGCAGGGCAAAAACGGGACGCTGCGCCTCCGTAAGAAGTGCGCAGCGGTACCTGAATCTGGCCCAGTGATGCCATTTGCAACCTGTGCCAAAAGAAACTGAGTCGTGGGAAATCCAAAACCCACCTAGGTACAACTGCTTTGCGAAGGCACATGATCGCACATCACAAACGACTATGGGATCAACATATGATGACGAGTACAAGCAGCACACAAGCTCAAAGCCACCATCCTCCTCCTGGTGCAGCATCTTCAGTCACATCAACCACTGTTGTCCTCCTTGCCCCCTCTCAACCATCCGCCACTCCATCTCTCACCTTGAGCAGTTCCTGCTCATCTGCCCACAGTCAGGTGTCTGTCAAGGACATGTTTGAGCATAAGAAGCCAATGTCACAGAGTCACCCCCTTGCCCGGCGTCTGACAACTGGCTTGTCGGAACTCTTAGCCCGCCAGCTTTTACCATACAAGCTGGTGGAGTCTGAGGCCTTCAAAAAATTTGTAGCTATTGGGACACCGCAGTGGAAGGTACCCGGCCGAAATTTATTTTCACAAAAGGCAATCCCCAACCTGTACTCTATTGTGCAAAAGGAAGTCATGGCATCCCTGGCACACAGTGTTGGGGCAAGGGTCCATCTAACCACTGATACCTGGTCTGCAAAGCACGGTCAGGGCAGGTATATCACCTACACTGCGCATTGGGTAAACCTGCTGACGGCTGCCAAGCATGTAATGCGTGGCTCTGCAGAGGAGTTGGTGACACCGCCACGACTTGCAGGCAGGTCTGCTGCCACCTCCTCTACTCCTCCTACTCCATCCTCTTCGATAACCTCCTCGGCTGAGTCCTCTTCTGCGTCTTGCTCCACATCAACTGCACCCCCCCAGCTTCCCAGGGGCTATTCCACATCACGGATACGACAGTGTCACGCCGTCTTGGGGTTGACTTGCCTGAAAGCAGAAAGTCACACCGGACCAGCACTCCTGAACGCACAGGTGGATCAGTGGCTGACTCTGCACCAACTGGAGATCGGCAAAGTGGTGTGTGACAACGGAAGCAATTTGTTGGCGACATTGAATTTGGGCAAGTTGACACATGTCCCGTGCATGGCACATGTGATGAATCTGATTGTACAACGCTTTTTGCATAAGTACCCAGACTTACAGGACGTTCTCAAGCAGGCCAGGAAGGTGTGTGGCCATTTCAGGCGTTCCTACACGGCCATGGCGCACTTTTCAGATATCCAGCAGCGAAACAACATGCCAGTGAGGCGCTTGATTTGCGACAGCCCGACACGTTGGAATTCAACACTCCTAATGTTCGACCACCTGCTCCAACAAGAAAAAAACGTCAACGAGTATTTGTATGACCAGGGTGCTAGGACAGCCTCTGCGCAGCTGGGAATTTTTTTGCCACGTTACTGGACGCTCATGCGCAATGCCTGTAGGCTCATGCGTCCTTTTGTGGAGGTGACAAACCTAGTCAGATCGCACTGAAGGCAGCATCAGCGGCATCATTCCATTTGTTTTCTTCCTGGAACGTGCCCTGCGAAGAGTGCTGGATCAGGCCGTAGATGAGCGTGAAGAGGAAGAGGAAGAGTTGTGGTCACCATCACCACCAGAAACAGCCTTCTCAGCATCACTTGCTGGACCTGCAGAAACGCTGGAAGAGGAGTGTGAGGAAGAGGAGTCAGAGGAGGAATGTGGCTTTGAGGAGGAGGAAGACCAACCACAGCAGGCATCCCAGGGTGCTTGTTGTCACCTATCTGGTACCCGTGGTGTTGTACGTGGCTGGGAGGAAGAACAGACCTTCAGTGAGATCAGTGAGGACGAGGAACGGGACATGAGTAGCTCGGCATCCAACCTTGTGCAAATGGGGTCTTTCATGCTGTTGTGCCTGTTGAGGGACCCTCGTATAAAAAGGCTGAAGGAGAACGACCTGGGTGGCCACGCTACTAGACCCCCGGTATAAGCAGAAAGTGCCTGAAATGTTACCAAATTACCCGAAGTCGGAAAGGATGCAGCAGTTCCAAAAAAATAATTAAAAAGTATGCTTTACACAGCATACAAGGGTGATGTCACAGCACAACGGGAATCTAACACACTCTAAAAAGTAATTCGAGAGACCTGTTACCACCACTTAATTAAATGCATATTTCCAAAGTAAAAATTCAAATTTATTGTTTTAAATAAACTTTTTACGTTGAAAACCTATTTTAATAAGTTCTGTTGATATTATAATGTTGGAAATTACAGCAACCTAATTTTGTGTGTTGTGTACAGTCCCATTTCTGCATTCATTGATGTAAAAGGAAATTTAAGTTGTGGTAACTTAATAAAATAGACTTGGTAACTCAATTTTGTTATATCTTGAGTTATTGCAAGTCTCCTCCCCCACATAATGCAGAAAAAGCTGAGACATGTTGGAAGGAAGACCTGCTGCTGCACAGAAATATGAAAGACATTTTTAAAGGTGAAAATAATTTGCTTTACAAAGAAATTTGGAACTATTACTGTTTGTAATCCCTTATAGCCTATAGCTCGAGAACTAGGTGTTAAAAGGCAACACCAACTAACAAACTTTGTCCTAATATAGTGCTGGTTGTTTTTAGCCTTGTGAACATCATTGCCTCATGTCAGTGGGTAGCATTGATAGTGCGCCATTTGTAAAATCTGCTAAGCTTGAAAAAGTTTTTTTTTTGTTTTTGTGCCAGGGGAGTCAGTGTATTATAGATTTTAGCTTCTATGGCAAACTATATTCAAGACTTCATGGTTTGTTTAAAATATTTACTAAAGGCAAATCCACTTTGCACTGAAGGTGCACTTGGAAGTGCAGTCACTGTAGATCTGAGGGGGACATGCAAGGAAAATAAAAACAGCATTTTCGCTTGCACATGATTGGATGATAAAATCAGCAGAGCGTCCCCTAATTTCAGATCTTTCAGATTTGCCTTTAGTAAATAAACCCCAATAGTCTGATTTTTTATTGTCTTCTTTCCTTGGAGACGGAGGGACTGTTTTCCTCTCTCCCCTCCAACCTATGGCCACTATTGTTTGTATTCCTATTTGTCTGTTTTTCTTCATTTTTTTCTTTTTTTTGGATGCTCTTTCCCCCTTATCAGCTCCCTCTTCCCTCTTCCTACTTGCCCTAAGGCCGCTTTCACACTGAGGCGCCGTCAGTAGTAAAGCGCCGCTATTTTTAGCGGTGCTATTCGCCCGCTAGCGGGGTGTTTTTAACAACCACTAGCGGGCAAAACAGGGTAAAAACCGCCGGCAAAGTGCCGCTGCCGGTTGTGCTGCCCAATAATTTCAATGGGCAGGGGTGCTGTAGGAGCGGTGTATCCATGAGAATTTCCCACACCATGTTTAAAATGCACTGCAGCTGTGTTCTGCAGTGAGTGTCAATTTTAAGCTAATGACACCCCAAATGCAGATCACAAATGCAGTGTGTTTGCTTGCACTGGGTCACGTGGTACAGAAGTACCATGTGATCCGGTTGCAATGAGTTTCCAATTGTAGATACACTGGCCCAGATTCACAAAGGAGATACGACGGAGTATCTCAGATACTCCGCCGTATCTCTCAGAGTATCTATGCGGCTGATTCATAGAATCAGTTACGCATAGATAGCCCTAAGATCCGACAGGTGTAATTGTTTTACACTGTCGGATCTTAGGATGCAATACCGCGGCCGCCGCTGGGGGGAGTTTGCGTCGTATTAGGAGTTACGGCGATCCACAGCGGTTTTTCGCATTCGCTACGTCGCCGCTAGTCTAGTTTCCTGTCGTAAAGTTAGTCGTCGTTTTTGGTGCCTTAACTTTACACAGCACACGTATGTGCTGTATAAAGTATGGCCGTCGTTCCCACGTCGAAATTAAAAAATTCACGTCGTTTGCATAAGACGTCCGGGAATACGGAAGTACGCTACGCACGTCGCCGATCGAAAAAATGACGTCACTTCACGCAAAGCACGGCGGGAAATTCAAAAGGGAGCATGCACAGTAGGTCCGGCGCGGGAGCGCGCCTAATTTAAATGGCACACGCCCCTTTGAATTACGCGGGCTTACGCCGGAGGCCGCCGGCGTAGGTTTTCATTGCAAGTGCTTTGTGAATCAGGCACTTGCGATGAAAACTTGCAGCGGTGTAACCTATCTACGATACGTTACGCCGCCGCACTTCTACGCGAATCTGGCTCACTACTTTTAGTGCAGTGCAAATTCAGCCCATCCAAAATGAATGAGCTGAAATCGCACTACACAGAACTGCATGTGAATCGCATGTGAACATACAGTGCATTCCTGTGCAATTTCCGGTGTGAGACGGTCCTAAGTTTATATTTGGCACTGTGGTTTTAGATATATTAGGATATATTATACATGGTACAAATCTTTATGTTTGAAACTTATTTTCTATTTTTGTTAACTTTACTATTTATGTTAAAAAACTCAACTGTTTTGTGTAATAAACTTAAGGCCCCTTTCACACTGGGGCGGTAAGTGCGTCCGCGGTAAAGTGCCGCTATTTTTTGCACCGGTATTCGGCCGCTAGCAGGGCGGTTTTACCCCGCTAGCGGCCGAGAAGTGGTTAAAAAACACTGCAAGGCGGCTCTGCGGAGGCGTTTTTTCAGCGGTGCTGTCCCATTAAAAATTAATGGGGAGGAGCGGTATAAACACCACAAGATGTGGCTGGCAGGACTTTTTTCCCGTCCTGCTAGCGCACCGCTCCAGTGTAAAAGCCCTTGGGCTTTCACACTGGAGACAAAGCTTTAGGGTCACTGGAGACACAGTTTAGGGTCGGTTTGCAGGCGCTATTTTAAGCGCAATAGCGCCTTCAAACCACTCCAGTGTGAAAGGGGTCTAATTGTTTAACAATTGTGTTGTTGAATGAATTAATTTGTGAAAGCTAGTACAAAAACAAAGCTAAACACTAATAGAGAAAATAACTTTGGACCAACTTGAGTTTAGCTGTTTATTAACCTAAAGAAAGTGTGCTCATAATTGTAGAAATTAAGTACATGTGACTTAAAAAAATGATTGTAGAAACTGGAAAAACTAATTGGAGCAACTTAATATTGTTGACTACTCAACTTAAAAACATGTGTTTATAATGCCAGTAATTAAGTGGATGGTAAATAAAAATGCATTTATATCTAGCAGAAAAGCTAATTACCTCAACACAATGTAGGTTGTTGCTTCCACTTAATTTTACCTGACATTGTCATAACTTAAAAAGCTTGATGCAAACTGTTGCGTTATTTTTTTTTGTTGAGCCAAGACATTATTTTTTAGAGTGCAGTGGAAGAGGTGAAAGTATTCCTCCTCCTGCCATGACCACGCCAGCAAGGACAGGACACTTTACAGACGTGTTGTTGATGGAGCACATGCAGAGCTTTTTCAGTCCTACGCATTGCCACAGCCCTTCGGGGTCCACCCTCAGAGAACGACTCCACCGACAGGTAGCAGACTACCTTGCCTTAACTGCAGATATCGACACTCTGAGGAGCGATGAACCCCTTGACTACTGGGTGTGCAGGCTTTACCTGTGGCCTGAGCTATCCCAATTTGCAATAGAACTTCTGGCCTGCCCCGCTTCAAGTGTCCTTTCAGAAAGGACCTTCAGTGCAGCAGGAGGTATTGTCACTGAGAAGAGAAGTCGCCTAGGTCAAAAAAGTCTATATTGCCTCACCTTTATTAAGATGAATGAGGCATGGATCCCGAAGGGACTGACAGTGGGCGATACATTTGACTAAAGGCCTGATGAGATGAACTTCCTTGGGCTACAAATGGTCCACACGCTGCTGTATTTTATCTCTGCATGCTGGATGACTTGTGTGACTTATCCGCCACCAAATAGGGTTCAAACCGCAATGTTTTAGTGCACTATCTGCCTGGAAAACATAAATTTTTCTGGCCGCTGCTACAGCAGCAGCTGCAACAATACCTACTTTTTCAGGCATGTGTACATGCCTAATTTTTCTGGCCTCTGGTGCTGCACTGTGGCTGGAAAAACAAAAACAAAAAAAAAGGCACATACATGTGTCAATTCCCCTTCGTGATCGTTACCTTGTTGTGGTGAAGGGGCTTTCGTATAACAATGAAGCGACCACCTCTATGAGTGTGTTGGCAATGGCAATGTTGGCACACCCCAAATGATAAGGTCGTTGCTTCATGGTGAACAGACCAAAAGCGATCGGCTGGATAATTTTGCATAGAAAAACATAAATTTTCTTTGTGATCATCTAAGGTGATCATTAAAGCCTACTAGGCCAACAATGGGCCCACACTGCAGAATCATTGTTTTCTGGGTCACTTAACTGTCACTGAACTACCTCAGCATGACCATAGGCTTTGAAAAACACCCATTGCCTGCAATCTCCAAAACGTTCATTGATGTCAGTGAGGACATGGAACGGGACATGGCTAGCTTGGTATCCAACCTTGTGTAAATGGAGAGTTTGCGGTTGTGCAAATGGACTGTTTGCAGGTGTTTACGGTGCGTTAAACGGGGAGTTTGGTCTGCCAGAGTTTGGTCTGTCACTGTGAACCCTAACCCTATTACAGACAGGGTTAGGGTTACAGATAGGGTTAGGGTTACAGATAGGGTTAGGGTTTGGGTTACAGATAGGGTTATGGTTACAGATAGGGTTAGGGTTAGGGTTACATATAGGGTTAGGGTTACAGATAGGGTTAGGGTTACAGACAGGGTTAGGGTTAGGGTTACAGACTGTAACCCTAACCCTATCTGTAACCCTAACCCTGTCTGTAATCCTAAACGTAACCCTGTCTGTAACCCTAAACCTAACCATATCTGTAACCCTAACCCTATCTGTTACCCTAACCCTAACCCTGTCTGTAACCCTAACCCTAACCCTATCTGTAACCCTAACCCTAACCCTTACACTACCTGATCGATACAACATCATACCTGATGTTTTAAAGCACGTTATTCCAAACAATTTATGAATATTAGGTGATTTATGCCCTTTATGGATTAAAAACGGACTCTGCGACAACTACGTAATTTTCCATGGGAGTTTTGCCATGGATCCCCCTCCGGCATGCCACAGTCTAGGTGTTAGTCCCCTTGAAACAACTTTCCCATCACTATTGTGGCCAGAAAGAGTCCCTGTGGGTTTTAAAATTCACCTGCCCATTGAAGTCTATGGCAGTTCGCCCGTTCGTGAACATTTGCGGAAGTTTGCGTTCGCCGTTCACGAACCGAAAATTTTAGGTTTGCGACATCACTATTGAATACCTTTTGTTGGGACACTGAGGACAGTTTCTATTCAGGTGGGAGGAGTGTGTAGCGCCTGTTTACTTCAAAGTACTGGTGCTATTTAAATTTAGAAGGAGATCAGAGTGTAGTTAAACTCTGATCTGGTTGATATGTTCAAATTGTGTCTCTGTCTCAGCTTGCCTGTGCTGTCGGCTCATGCTGTTGTGCTGGGGTGTTCTTCCCACCCCAGGGCAGTAGGTGGCAGCAGTGGAGTCAAGGTTTGGGTGCTCTTCCCCAGCAGCAAATCAGGAGGGTTGAGCCTCGCTGTGCATGCTGGGGGAGGGTATTTATGGGGCAGACACCATGAGTTCTGGGTTCTTCTTTAAGTGCGGCATCCACCTTTAGGGTGTCTGCACCACGGCGCCCCAGCGTTGTGGCCTACCGGCCCGGGGCGTGCGTGCCACGCAGAGTTCCTGGTTCCGGGACCATGTTGGTCCGGAACATTTGAGCTGTGGCAGGGAGCCCAGTGGTCGACTGGGTTCCCAATCCTGAAGATCCCAAGCGGCATAGCTGTTCGGTGGGGAGTCCATCTGAGGAGAGCCAATGACAGGCTGGCGATCCAATAGGGTCTCGACAATCCACCAGGGATCGAGGTATCCGGACACTGGGAGGCTGGTCACCTGTCAGTCGGTACCTGAAAGCAATTTGAAGGAGATACAGGTGTAATTCCACCAAGGAGGTTCATCTCTGTAACCACAATCAGGAGGGCCTGTGGCAGAGGTTTCTCACTGAATCCATTCCAGGAGGGTCTGTGGCAGAGACTTATCTACAAAGGTTCAGTGAGAGAGGCCTGTCCAGGTACGCTATTCCCACTCAACCAGGAGTGGTACAAGAAGTGTTACACATGGGAGCAGGACTGTTTCCCTATTGCTACGCCAGAATTTGCTATTCTCCTTCTTCTTCTTCTTTCAACTCTACCTTCTTCACCACAAGTTTTATTGTTTTTATTGTGGGTAATAAAGAGCACACCAAAAACACATTCCTTTACTTCTGCTATATGCACCATACACCCCTAGGAATTCGGAGAATTCGGAACAAACCAGCAGCTCCTCCGGGGGTAGTGCTACACAAGTATAACTTGTTTGTTATTTTTTTTATATAAAAAAAGAGGCTTTACGATCACTGTAAAAAATAGCACTATGCTCCTTGTACTCTTTACTGAATGAAATAAATTTGTCTGTTTATGTCAAAATGGATTTTTAGTTGCAGAATTGTAATTTAGGCACTATGACTACTTTTTGAGTATTTCTAATGTTGTTATCTTGTATCTGGGACTTATAGGTGGGAGCAGCACAATCAGCTTGCTCCGCAGCACATCTCCCAATCGATTTAATGCTGGTATAAGGTGCGTGTACTACCGAAAAAATCAGTTCCTAGAAGGGTTTCAAGAAAAGGCTTGGATCTCTGCATCTTCTATGTCTTCTATGTCTGGTAAGTGAAAATACTGTGGTTCATTTACTAAAGTTAAAGCAAAAGTTCTCTAAGCAAAGCGATGATGTAATTCCTTCAGTCATTTAAATATATATATTTTTTAAATTCTGAAAGACACGAGTGGATATTCAAACTGAACACAGCTTACCTTTTTTAAGTAAGAAAATGAAACACTCCTTTAGTATCTGAATTCCATAGACTCCAGAGTCTATGCTAAAGAAAGAAACAGTGATTATTTACAGATTCATAAAGAAAATACTCATATTTGTTACTGAACTTTTTGAGGTATTACTTTAAAGTGTAACTCTAGGCAGGGCCGCCATCAGGGATTATGGGGCCCCTTACACAGCTTCAGGCATGGGCCCTCCTGGAGCAGAGAACCAGGGGGGGGGGGGGGTGCTGCCGCCTGCGAATTGAGAAGCGGGGGGAGCCCTTTACAAAAAAAGAAGAAATAAAGAAAAATATATATAAAAAAAAGGGGGGTAGCCATCCGGGGCCCTGGGGACCCCTGGGCCCTTTAATAAAGAGAAAAAAAGAAATAAAATTTTTTTTTTTTTTTTAAAAAAAAGGGGGGTTGCCATCTGGGGCCCTGGGGACCTCTGGGCCCTTTAATAATGGGTGCAAGTGTCCCTAGAGGTATCACATTATCCATGATAATTAAATGCAAAAAATAGTAAAAGAGTATGGCCCAGATTCACAGAAAGCAAGGCGCACATTACGCCGCCGTAGAGCACACACCGTACGCTACGCCAACGTAGCGCAGAGAGGCAAGCATTGCATTCAGCAAGCCAGTGCTCCCAACGCTGCGCCAGAGTGGCGTAGGCTTCGAAGGCGCACGCCGCCGTAGGTGGAAGTGGGCGTGATCCCATGCAAATGATGAGCCAAGCGCCAGACATGTACGTATCACGAACTGCGCATGCGCCGTGACGTGGACGCATACACAGCACCCCCCTGCGCCTGCTCACAACCACGCCGGCACAACTGCCTAAGCTACGTCGGATCACCGCGTACACCGTGAACATAATGTACTCCCAGCCAGACACACGTCCAACGCACAATGCGCCGGCTTGTGTTCCCTGGTGCAGACCAGTGCATGTCTGTTGCCGGTTTGCACCTCATTTATGGGGAATAACTTTACGCCGGACGTACAACTTACGCGCATATCGCGTAGCATGCGCCGGGCACACGCACGTTCGTGAATCAGCGTAATTCCCTCATTTGCATGTTTGAATGGCTAATCAATGGGAGCGGTCCCATGCGTCCAGCCCATATGTGCGCCCACCCTATGCCGGCGTGTGCAAGCTACGTCGTGGGGTGTAGCCTGTTTTTAGGCGCATGTTGGTTCGCGGGTCTGCCGCACACATACGCCAGTGCATATTGGCACTTACGCCGGCGTAAGTGCTTTGTGAATCTGGGC
The DNA here is from genome assembly GCF_905171775.1 of Rana temporaria. Classification (NCBI taxonomy): domain Eukaryota; kingdom Metazoa; phylum Chordata; class Amphibia; order Anura; family Ranidae; genus Rana; species Rana temporaria. The sequence continues at coordinate 197,764,394 of NC_053492.1, forward strand.
CTATATATGTATGTCAGAAGGACCCTGCAAATGCAGGTGTCCTTCCTGTAGTAGTTAATATGCATGTAAATATACAAGGACCAGCATGAAGTAAGTGCTGGTATGGACTGGGGAACTGAAAGGACAATAAAAATGTATTCATAACAGAGTATGAAGAAAGTATTGGCAAGTAATGTGTAAAGTGCACTGTAAATGAGATAAAGTGAGGGTTGAAGGAAAAAGCAAACAAATGTGCTGAAGTATCAACTACGCTAAAAAGCAACATAAATTACCTGAGTATAACGTGAGACCTTCCCACAGCTGGCATGTGCATAGTCATGATGTGAATAAGAACAGCTGCCATGCACAAAGAGGGGGAAGGACCAAATGCTCTGCCCCCAACGTCATGTATGAACATAGAGGCTTGCGAGCGCTGGAAACACTCGTCGCCGCTGGGGCCGCGAATGCGCAGTATCCCCCATTATTCGAGATGTTCCAGACAGCCCTGGTGTGTCGATGCCAGATTTGACGCCACCCAATGGGAGTGGAAAACATGACATCGATATGTGGGTGGCCCCGCCTGACCACAAGGGCAGGAGGAAACAGCAGGAGATCTGTGAGACCCCCCTTGACACATATCACAGCTCCCAAGCTGGATGACGGGAACCGCCACCGACAGGGAGCAGCAAGAGGGAACAGGGCCAACTCAAAAACAACATAGGTTAGATATAAGTATTGAATTGGGGATGGAGGTGATGTTGGGGTGACACCAGACCTTGTCCCTAATTTCCTATGAGGGAGGAACCATGAGATATTAAATGGACCTTGTTTGTTAGTGCAAGGTCCCCTTTCATTCAATGTCCATTGTATGAACATGTCTATTGAATGAACTCTGATTATCAGTTTGGCATGAAGCAGACTAGTATTTGTAATAAGCAATTATGGCTGGCAGATTATACATGTGCCATGAGCTAATTAGCCAATAAAGGCATATGTGAGTTCATTTGTATTTCAATGGGCAGAATATCAACCTATTCAATTTCCAATTTGCTGTCTAGTTTCTAGTTAACTTTACCTATAATTCCACAAGACTAGCCTAAATTATTGACACTCTACTTTATGCAACCTTTATTTTTGGTTGTTTAGTATAGGTACCCTGCCTTAAGCCATCCATTAAAAATACCTGAGTGTCAATAATTTAGTCTGATTTTGTAGATATACAGTTGTACATATAGCTCTGCAAACTGAGCTGCAAGTGCAAAATGTTTTGCAATAATACAAACAAAATGAAATGAGAAATTTTGATATCTTATCAGCATGATGCTGGTCACATTCACGAACATATGTTTAAAAAGTTTAAAGATTCTAAAGTCCTTGGAAAGTCAGTTTTCATGTTTAGCACACTTTTCTCCTTAGACCCTGAACTGGATGCTTTTGACACATGCTGCAATGGAGTGGATGATCCCCAGTTTTGCTCTATGTACATGCAGAAGAGATTCCCAATCAACTGCCGTAATTACAGACCTTTAGTCCCTGGTAAACTATTTACTGTTCCTTCTTTCTATAATCAATAAAAAACGAATATATATCTACACTATAATATAGACTTGCCTTATTTTTTTTTAAAACAAAAATGTTTCTAGAAGTACATACTCACGCTAGCTATTTTACATTTTACAGGATGGATGTTTGGAGATCCTCATATCACAACCCTAGATGGTCTTAGCTACACTTTCAATGGACTTGGAGATTTCACACTTCTTGATGCATCAGCTGAAAATATCACCTTCATTCTACAAGGACGTACAGTGCGGACTGGCACTGCACAGGCTACCAACTTCGCAGCATTTGCTGTAAACTACACCTCCAGTAGTGACAGTGTTACAGTAAGTTCCATTCAAATGAAAATTCACATTTCAGCTTAAATAAATAATAGATATGGCTTTGTGATGCTCAAAAGCAGCAAATCAAGAACAATACAAATACTAATAATACTGTGCTAGAAGTGTATACTTTGTTAAAGATATACTAACTTTTCCAACAACAAAAAAATTAATTATATGTATTAGGTTCCTGTTTGCACTCTGTACTGAATGAAGCCAAAAGAGCATATGCATTAGTGCTGATTTACTAAAAGAGTTGAGAATCTTTATGTAAATATTCACTTGCATGTTTACACAATTTTATTGGAGGAAGATTCTCAGCTTCTCTAGCGATTCAGCCTCTGTATGAATTACATTTTTATGTATTTTAGTATGTGTGTGTGTGTGTGTGTGTGTGTGTGTGTGTGTAGTGGTACCCTTATAGGGGCTGCTGAGTATTGTGGTCCGTCTCTTACCCTGCACAACCAGGCACACAGTTCACTTCCATTCACAGTTGAAAAACCAGGCCTTGAACTTTGTTTTTGTTTTATATTTATTGGGGGAATTTGAACTTGGATGGGGTAAGGGAAGTATGGCATACCCACTTCATTGAGGTAAAATTGCTTGGGACACAACTATATACACCCTTGTATATACATATCCTCACTTCAGCTCCATCACATACTTGCTTGCAGAGTATCTCTCCTTACTCCTCCTGCACATCACTTGATCAGCTCTCAGGACCAGCTAACACTGATTGCAGGCCTGACACTGACTCAGCCAGGGCTTAGCAAATGTCCTTTGCAGGCAGAGACCGCGGGCCCCTGTGGTGTAGCCAAAAAGATAGGTAGTCCTAGTGCCTCCTGTCCACGTGGCCACTGAGCCCAGTAGCACATCTTCAGGCCCTGCCTGCCCTCCGGGCTGCACCTGCCTCTCTCTCCCTTGCCCGTGATACCCCAGTCCACTCCTCTGGCTCTGCACCCATCTCAGACAGCACTCTCCCAGATCCCCCGACTGTGTGACACTCACCAGCCCTCTTGACTGTGACTTGTAGTTTCTCCCTGGAGACTTTGCCTGGCAGTACTCTCCTGCTGTCCTCTCCTTGCTCCTGTGCCACCTGTCCAGGACACCTCTGTGTGTAATTAGAGAGTCCTATCTGCATCTGAGCTCGGCCCAAGGTCACACCAAACTAGGTAGCTCCCTCAGAGGCCACGGCAGCCTAGTACTCCATCTCTAGCTTCCACCCCTCCTCTCCTCCTTCCTTTTCAGAAGACACCAGAACATTCTGGAAAGACGTGGGAGGTGTTGGTGATGCTGCCTGTGAGTCACCAGCTCTGCTCTAAATTTTGCTGGCCATACACTATACGAAAAATCGGCCTGAAATTCGTTGTTTAGACAGTTCGTTTGTTTTTCGAACAGTTAATGAGCACAAAATCGATTATCGTTGGAACGATAAATTAAAAGGTCAATGTGTTTCCCGTCCAAACTTTCTGCACAGGAATATGTAAAAAAAAAAAAAAAAAAAAAAAAAAATTTCTTTTATTTATGTCCACTGAACGATTTATCGGTCATTACATGATGGCACTATTATTTGCGCTCACCTGCCGAATGCTTCTTTTTCGAAAAATGGGTTAGGACGATTTTTCGTATAGTGTATGGCCAGCATTACTCCCAACTCAGATTAAGGCTGGGTTCACACTACTACACTACTTTCATCCTACTTTGCTCTGTGTTCAATGTTTCCCTATGAGAGCGTCTTGTAGCGTCCTACACAAGTCGGTCCGACTTTGAAAATGCTCCCTGTACTACTTTTGGTCCTACATTGATCCTACTTCAGGCCCATTGAATATCATTGAAGTCGGACCAAAGTAGTATCCTGTTCATGAAAGTAGGATGGATGTAGGACCAATGTAGGATAAATGTAGGACCAATGTAGCAGAGCAAATTAGGATGAAAGTAGTGTAGTAGTGTGAACCCAGCCTAAAACACATCCAGGCTTGGCTGCCAGCCAAGCCTGGAAATTTACCTACTCTATCAAAAATCCTAGCCATACAACTTCTAGCAAACTAGAGGGTACTACATGTGTTTTAGTAATTGATTCCTTATTGTGAACAAAATTGTGTTGCCCTTTGGACTTCATGCATTGAAAAAAATAAAAATAAATAAATAAATAAATATATATATATATATATATATATATATATATATATATATATATATATATATATATATATATATATATATGCATGGTGCGTCTGTACTGAATAAATTCAAATGGTTAAAGAGACTTTTAGGAGAACAAAAAAATTAAAAAACTACAAGATTGAAGGACGATAACGGTACCGATGGAGTAAAAAAAGTATCAAAGATATTTATTTGTACAGGTTAAAAATTGAAGAAAACAAGAATATATAAACATATACCACAGACAAAACCATAAGAGCAATAGCTCTTCGTAGTGTAAATGCTCATCAATCCTACTGCAGTAGGAGATGAAAGTGTTTGTTGTAAGAAAACTGTAAAAGGGTATATCATATGGAGATCATGGTAATCAATATGAAACAACCCCATACAGACACATCTAACAATGTGTAAAATAGGGCAAAAGGATAGTTTAATGTGGGTTCCCTATAGAATACAAACTACACCCCTATTTATTTATATTGCCTGTAATTACTGGCAGTATCAGTGAAAATACCCACCCTCTTTAGCATACATAATAAAGGTATCCCAGACTGGGATTATATGTAATTGACCCAAAAATCAAACACTCACGCAGAACTCCTGATACAGGATTCGGTGCACTAGCCACAAGTAAGCTGGAGTATGTTATAAAACATGTGGCGCAGGATGGTAAAGAAAGGGGTCCCATAACGATCGTCCCCTATGTCAGCATCAAAGGACTCCCACCTCCCTAACAACATAAGGGAATCTATATAGGATGAGGGGGCGGATCCCATTTCATGGCATGCATAGCCAATTGATGTTTACAGGTGGGCAGATTAAGCAATTGGCGCCACTGCTCTAAAGAGGACACACCGTGTCTTAGACAGCAGACCGCGCCGCGGTCCCAGTGTCACGCCCCTTCCATCATAACAACCGCTGCAAAGGCACAACATCTCACACTGCCCCGCCAGCCAATCACCAGCTCAAGGGGGCAGGAAGACAGTGCGAGTCCCACCCACCTACCAAGGAAGATGGACAATGCCACCCGCCAATAGAATTTGGAGATCCACTTCACAGGATCCATAGTGCAAAAAAGGTGAAAAAACAGTCATAGAAGCATGTTATATCTAAAATGTAATATAATTTCTCTGCTTTTTTTACAGGTAGAGTGGTATCTTGAAAGTAATGGCAGTATATCTACCCTTATAAATGGTCAACATGTGTCCTTCACTTACTCAGAAGGTAGGTACATAAATATCCCTTGGTACATTGGAAATTAAAAAAGTGACAGTTCATTATACAGTCCATAAAGTTTACATGAGGAGTCGAGGACTATAGAAAATTATCATGCCATTATGATTTCAGAGGTTAGTTAAATTTGTAACAAAAAAGCTTTGGAAGGTAAAATAATTACAAAAACAGTAAGCAATATATGAAGTTGTTTTACCTACTGAAGGATTTATAGTCAGGCAAATGTATTTGATACTTTTTGGTTTCTTTACACCAAGCAAATATTTGTTTCCTATGTCACCTGCCTGGTTGCACCTGGGTAAACAGAGATACCAGTTTGTGAGAAAACCTCATACTTTTTATTGATATCATTATATCACATGGTCATGGTCATGTTTAACCACTTCCTTACTGGGCACTTAAACCCCCCTCCTGCCCAGACCAATTTTCAGCTTTCAGCTCTGACGCAATTTGAATGACAATTTTTATAAATTTTTTTCACACAAATAGAGCTTTCTTATGATGGTATTTAATCACTGCTGGAAAATTTAGAAATTGACATTTTTCTCCTTCGTTGATATGCACTGATGAGGCGGCACTGATAGGCTGCACTGGTGGGCACTGATACACACAGATAAGGCGGCACTGATAGGCACAGATAAGGTGGCACTGATGGGGACAGATAAAGCGACACTGATGGGCACAGATAAGGTGTCACTGATGGGCACAGATAAGGTGGCACTGATGGGTGGCACTGATCGGGGCACTGATGGGTGGTACTGATGGCAGCACTGATGGCACTGATAGGTGGCACTGATGGGCAGTTGTAGATGACACTGATAGGCACTGGTAGGTGACACTGATGAGCACTTGTAGTGGACACTGATGGGCGGCACTGGTAGGTGACACTGATAGGTGGCACTGTGGGCTCTGATGGGTGGCACTGTGGGCACTGATGGGTGGCACTGTGAGCACTGATAGGTGGAACTGATGGTCACTGGTAGGCACTGTCAGGTCTGTGATCAGCCAAGTCTCATTGACTCGCTGATCACAGAGTGCGCCACACACGCCCTGCAGGGGGCGCACAGGCCGCTCGAGCACGGGAGGACGTCCAGGGAAGCCCTCCCGGCAATTCAGGTCCACGCTGTAGCCGTCTTTCGGCTATAGTGTGGATCTGAAGTGGTTACAAAATAAAAATGCTATTTAAGCACTAAGGGCCAGATTCACAGAAGAGATACGACGGCGTATCTCCTGATACACCATCGTATCTCTTGTCGTATCTATGCGGCTGATTCATAGAATCAGTTCCGCATAGATAGCCCTAAGATCCGACAGGTGTAATTGACTTACACCGTCGGATCTTAGGATGCAATACTTTGGCCGCCGCTGGGTGGAGTTTGCGTCGTTTTCCTACGTCGGGTATGCTAATGAGCATTTACGGCGATCCACGGCGGTTTTCGCGTTCGTTACGTCGTCGCTAGTAATTTTTTCCCGTCGCAAAGTTAAGCCTCTTTTTACATGCCTTAACTTTACACGAGCCATGTTAGAGTATGGCCGTCGTTCCCGCTTCGAATTTCTAATTTTTTTTTGTGTAAGACGTCCGGGAATACGAAAGTACGTTACGCACGTCGCCGTTCAAAAAAATGACGTCACTTCGCGCAAAGCACGGCGGGAATTTCCTAACGGAGCATGCGCAGTACGTCCGGCGCGGGAGCGCGCCTAATTTAAATGGTACACACCCCTTTTGAATTGGGCGGGCTTGCGCCGGACGTGTTTACGATACACCGCCGCAAGTTTACAGGTAAGTGCTTTGTGAATCAGGCACTTACGCTGAAAACTTGCGGCGGTGTAACGTAAACGGGATACGTTACGCCGCCGCTAGTGTACGTGAATCTGGCCCCAAAAGCCTTCTTTTGTTATGTAGTATTTTATCTTACATTAGATTATTTACCCTAAATCAATATAAGACACCAAACAGATCTTCTAGTTCCTGCAAGTCAGAAGATAGATCTATTCTGAGAAAATCTGACTGTCAATACATAAAAGTTTTAGTAAATTAAAAAAAAAAAAACTCTCTGTGTATAACTGAGAAAATAATGTGTGCAGCTTATAATACCACCAATATTTAATGCTTTTAGTGACTTGACCCTGTTGTGTGCTATGTAAATGTAACAACCTGTGTATGTTTTTCTGATTTGTAGACATGGATGCTGAGATTAATGGCAACACCCCAAACGTCTTTTTACTTAAAAATGACTCCATCACTGCAACCTTTGAAGGGATTTTGTCTGTGTCAGTGTCTGAGTATTCTGGGATGTTTAGTGCTGTCTCCAGTCTTCCAGACCAGTTTCTTGGGAAAACGAAAGGATTGCTAGGTATGTATCTATCTTATACTGAGAGTGCTGACCATGCCATGGACCCAGCACTCACAGGTTCCCATTATATCCTACTTTATACATTTCTTGTGCACTATTAATTCTTGTTTACTAACATAATATTTCATAGGTACCTGGAATAATGACCAGAGTGATGATTTCATGAGACCAAATGGCACAACCATCCCCTCAGACAGTTCGGAACAAGATATATATCACTATGGATTGCTATGTGAGTGCTTCAGTGTTTCACATGTAGCACTACCCCCGTAGGAGCTGCTGGTTTAGATTTCGGGCTTTGCACGTTACCTCAATCTATGTTGTCTTGGAGAAGTAACTTGTGAAGAAAGTAGAAGGTAGGAGGAGAAGAGGAAGGTTCAGGTACGCGGTACAGATCACTGGGGGAAACTTCTAAAGCTCCAACAGTCATGCACCACTCCCTTTTGAGTGGGTATTGCTCACCCGGATAGACCCCTCTCACCTGGCCTAGCAGCCGGAATGATGCACGAACCAATGCGATAACAGTCTCTGCCACAGACTGATTGAGAACAAAATGGATAGTCAGGAATCCTCTGCCACAGGATTTCAACCCCCGAACTTCCAGCCGTACAGTAAAAGAGCCTTTAAGCCGATCCGGCGAACTGCAGGGCGATTAAAGTTGTGGATCCCTCCTTAATAAGGTCACCAGGCCTATCCTGAGACATTAGCTTTTTGCTTGTCTCCTCCAGGGCAGATCCTCCCCCGGTTTCCTTCATTAAGCAGCTTCCTCTGCATTCAGATGGACAGATGGACAGCATGGGATCCCCTTTTAGAATCGTAGGCCCCAGTCAGCGTAACTGGGTCTACCTGACAGAGATGCAGCCTCGGGCCAACGTGGTCCAGGGGGTGAAATCACACACACAAACCTCGCGCCAGGAGTACCACGAGGCGAAGGACCCTGAACAATGGCGTCTGCCCCTTAGGTACCCCTTCCCGGGGAAAGATACCCAATGCACTATGGCTTGCATGTGTTCCAACATTGGCCTGAGGTAGTAACACCACCTACAGGCAACAGTGAGAAATCCTATCAAGCACAACCACAGCCAGAACAGAGGCTAATTTAAAGGGGTTGTAAAGGAAAAATGTTTTTTCCCTAAATAGCTTCCTTTACCTTAGTGCAGTTCTCCTTCACTTACCTCATCCTTCGATTTTGCTTTTAAATGTCCTTATTTCTTCTGAGAAATGCTCACTTCCTGTTCTTCTGTCTGTAACTCACCACCGTAATGCGAGGCTTTCTTCCTGGTGTGCAGAAAGCCTCTTGAGAGGGGAGGGGGCGAGCAGGCAAGTCAGGACACTCTCTACTTTGCAGATAGAGAAAGGAGCTGTGTGTTAGTGGGCGTCCTGACAATTCTGCTCGCCCCTCCCCTCTCAAGAGGCTTTTTGCACACCAGTAAGAAAGCCTCACATTACGGTGGTGAGTTACAGACAGAAGAACAGGAAGTGAGCATTTCTCAGAAGAAATAAGGACATTTAAAAGCAAAATCGAAGGATGACGTAAGTGAAGGGGTGAAGTGAAGGAGGACTGCACTAAGGTAAAGGAAGCTATTTAGGGAAAACATTTTTTTCCTTTACAACCCTTTTAATATAATTAAACAAAGTCTGAGCCCACTATTGGCTCAGACACCCACTAGATTTAGCATAGCGCCCCATTGATTGGGAGCAGGGTGCTACACACATTATCTCATAACATGATAAGCTTGGCCTTAAGAATACCTTTGGAGGCATTTTTGTCATTGTATTTCTTTCTTAAAGGAAAGGGTATTTATATATATATATATATATATATATATATATATATATATATATATATATATATATATATATATAAAATGTGTGTGTTAACTTATATAGTTTTGCACATTAGCTATTAGAGAAAACAAACACTAAGGCCGCGTACACCCGGTCGGTCAAAACCGATGAAAATGGACTGAAGGACCTTTTCATCGGTCCAAACCGATCGTGTGTGGGCCCCATCGGTCAGTTATGCTTCGGTCAAAAATTTTAGAACTTGCTTTAAAATTTAACTGTTGGACGCCTAACCGATAGGTCAAAACCGATGGTTAGTATGCAAAAGCATCGGTTAAAAACCTGTGCATGCTCAGAATCAAGTCGACGCATGCTTGGAAGCATTGAACGTTTTTTTCAGCACGTCGTTGTGTTTTACGTCACCGCGTTCTGACACGATCGGTTAATTAACCAATGGTGTGTAGGCGCATCAGACCATCAGTCAGCTTCATCGGTTAACCGATGAAAACGGTCCTTCAGACCGTTCTCATCGGATGGACTGATCGTGTGTACAGGGCTTCAGACCCCTTTCACACTGGAGCGTATTGCAGGCACTATAGCGTTAAAAATAGTGCCTGCAATACGCCCTTAAGAATCTATCCCCATTTACACTGGAGCGGTGCGCTAGCAGGGCGGTAAAAAAGTCCTGCTAGCCGCATCTTTGGAGCGGAGAAGGAGCGGTGTGTTTACCACTCCTCCTCCGCTGCTGCCCATTAAAATCAATGGGACATCGCGGCTATACCGCCCGCAATGCGCTGCTTCGGTTTTAACCCTTTCCCAGATGCTAGCGGGGGGTAAATGCGCCCCGCTAGTGGCCAAAATGCGCGGTAAAAATAGTGCAGTTTCACCGCCGACGCTATGGGCGGCACAGTGTGAAAGGGCTCTCAGGTTACCTTCTCAGCCACACAGAGAATGTATTGTTACTAATGAATTGGCTGACCTATATTCTCACATAAAAGCGGAGGAGCAATAAAGCAAAACTATTGTGTAGCACTGAAGAACAGGAAGTCGCTTGCCCTCATATATTTATTTATAATTACACATTATACATCAATCACAAGGTGCAGCGATTGAAAGTGAATATTGCAATAACAATTGCATTTTTATTTTATCTTTTAATGGATTATTATTTTTACTATAGTAAGTTTGGCTGGAGTTCTGCTTTATCACACACTGAAATGTTTATTTACAACAAGCATACATGCCTAAAAACATCGAAAAGAATATACAATGCCTTTAAAAGTATGATCTTTAGTGCTAGTAATTTATGATAAGCACTTTTCTTCTTAAAAGAGTTTCAGATTTCAGTGAGGACCTGTTCACACACCAGTGTCCATTCACTAAAATGAATGCATTATTATAACATCCCCACTTATTTTATCTTATGATACATTTTCTCCTAAAATATTTAATTCCCAAACATAAATGCCCCCAAGGTGTGTAATCTGTATTTTTCTTTCACATGAAGTGAACATTTATCTATTAAAAGCATTATTTCCTTATAAAATGTTTGATTGTGTGTTATCTTTATCATCTTTTCATACATCTTGTTTTTCTCTGATTAACAGAAACGATTTCCAACATATACAGTAACTTGTATTAGGTAAACCTGTATTTCTTATTCTTGATATTCTGTTTTTTTTTTTTTTTCATCATATAGGGGAGGCGAAATTGAATAACTTGTTTACATATGTTAAAATATTTGAAAGAAGCGTATTCATTCCAATTTTCTACAAAGATTTGATAGCTCAAAATTCAACACAGTATAAAGAGCTGCAAACTTTATGCGGCAACAACACAGAATGTATCTTTGATGCTATGAGCACCAACCAAAAAGAACTGGGCTTAGCAACATTACGTGTATCTGACACCCTACAGGCAATTAATGAAACTTTGAGTAAGTATCTTTATTATAACAAGTAAGTAGTTTGATTATTTTTACATCACAACATATACTGTTGTTTACCAAACTTGCTTGTGTAATTTATCAAAAGCAAGGAATATACAACCCCAACTTTTCATTAAGTCTTCAGGGTTTCCATTGTTATGGTTTTCAGTAATGGATATTATACTTGTCTGTTTCAGATGCTGAACCTCCTCAAATCATTGGCGATACAACCATTCTCACCTTCATGAACACCGATATTACTGTAACTTATACTTCCAATGTGACGGGTGTGACTTTTTCAGCTGACCCTAACACAAACGTGGACATTTTTTTGTTATGTGAGTAATTGCACATATTTAAATATGTATCAGCTGCTCTTCTTTTTAAATAGCAAGTTAGTGAGGTACACAGAAGATTGCTCTTAACAAACATTTTTTTTCTTCAAACAAAAAGCCTATAAAAGATGAGAAACATAATTTCACAAAAAAACATTTTTTATGTGAATGCTACTTATTAAACATTGGAAGAAAAAGAGGAAAGATCCCTGGTGTCGCACATCCATCTAGTCTTATAGTGGTATTAAAGAGACAACCTCAGCCTCGGCTCCTGCCAGGCCACGCCCCACAAGGTGTGTTACTCCACCCCCTGGAGCTTAGGTATGGGGATTGGGCACTTATTAAAACATGTTTGGTAATCAAAACCAGTAAATTACTAAGCATTTCCCTTTATATAATTCTCATACAGTATATCAAGCTGTTTTAGTATTATGCAAAGATTAATAATGTTGTATGTTTTTAACAGCAACTGGATCTCTAACATGGAAACCGACAAGTACAGCAGGATTTACATTCAACCTTGTAGCTACTGACTCCAAAAACCTGTCATCTGCCCTCCAACTCAACTTTGTGGTCTGTAACTGTAATCTTTCAGCTCAGTGTAATTACACCTTGGCAACGAAAATCAACAATAGCTCTCTTGCTGTAAGTCAGATTAATATCATATGCATGGGTAGTTCTAGTTTTGAGGGTTCAATAGCTTTCAAAAATACCAAAATGCTAAAAATGGGATGGAAAAGACCCTTATGTATCGGATACTGACCCCTGTACAGTTTTCTTATTTTATATCATACCAAATATTGACAGATTCATAAACAGAGTCTTTATATAATCTGTGGTTGAAAGTATTTGACCAAAGATCATTTAACATTTGCCAATCCCATAATAATAATAATAATAAATAAAGATAAGGCGATATGGGTTTTTTGCCTGACAAACTGGCTTTTTTCTTTTCATTATCTTATATATAAAATATATATCCACCTGCCGACCACCTAACTGGGAATGTATGTCATTACTTTGCAGTTTAATATTGGAGTCATGGCTGCAGCTAGATGCCATAACCCCGGTATTCAAATTTTCTGAAGCTGCTGCTTAGCCGTTGGATCACTTTTATGCCTCGTACACACGATCGGTTTTCCCGACTGGTTAACTGCCATGTTTGCTTTTGGTCGGGAAAACTGACCGTGTGTATGCTCCATAGCAGAACTTGTTCTCTTTTTTTCCCGCTGCGATTCTCAGTGTTTTTTTGCTTGGCAGTTTTCCTATGGAAAACACTGCAGTGGAGCATACACACAGCCGGTTTTCCCGACCAAAGCTGTCATGGCAGTTTTCCTGTCGGGAAAACCGGCCGTGTGTACACGGGAAAAGCAACCGAGCAGGTTCTCGGTTTTCCCCTCGGTTTTCCCGGCGGACTTTTGACCGCCGGGAAAACCGATCATGTGTTCGAGGCATTAGAAGTGGCAGGAGGGATCGTCCTCTCCTCCCGCCACTTTTCGGTGGTTCTTGGGCTTACCTGACTCATTGGGAACCGAACCGTCGCTGGCGGCACCTGGTTATAGAGATTAGCAGAGAAAAGACGGCTTCCGCTCATATCTATGACCTAGGAGACCTGGAGCGACATGATTTCACTTCTGGTTCACAAGGCTATTTTTTTCTTTTTTTTGGAAAGCATTAGATACATTTTTTTTATTGTTGTCAGAAGAAATGTCTACATTTCTTGTTTTCTTGTGACAGCAATATAAGTGATCCAAATTTTTCAGCGATCATTCATGTAAAACCAATGAGTGCTGTACATCTTTGCTACAGAAAGACATTTTTTTGTATAACAACATTGTTATCTTATAGTCTGCAAAAAAAAGCCTGTTGTTTACTGAGCTCAATATCTTATGCTACAATTTACTCATGCAACTAAGTTATCAAAGTGACTTATTCCTTATTGGATGGCTGAATTTCTGGTTTCAGGGCAGAATACTACTGATGTGTTGCCTCTTTAGCTAACCTACAGTGCCCTGGAGATTCTTGGTCATGTATTAAAAGTTTATTTATTAAACAACTTAGAAAAAACTAAGATAAGACTGATACAAAACCATTATAATGTGATGAGGTGATGATGCTCTATGTATGATTTAAAATTATTTTTTAAAAATGTTATGCATTTTTTTAATTGATGCGTTTATATAGTTTTCCTATTTATAGAAAATCTTTAATGCAGGGCTCAACGATTACATTGAATTCATGTAGCACATTTAGTCTTCTAAAAAGAAAGCAGAGTAGAAAGTATTTTCTTTCAGACTGTTGTTTTGAAGAACAGTAAAACCATTTAGATCACAGTGAGGCAGTACAAAATAAACCAAAAAGTCAGCCTTTAAAGTACTGTGAGATACAGCATTACTTTCTAATAACAAAATGTATTTAAATGTCCTCACTTCCAGTACAAAACCCTAAAACAAGGAGCTTGCCTCTGATTATGGTGGGCATAGCCATACAAATTATAAAATTTTGCCCCTTTTAGCTATAATTGCATCCAGAACCACTGGTGTATAGCACAGATATAGCCATCATTTTACAGAGGTGCTATTGCCAACTTGCACACAGCTGTCTCAGACTTCTTACTAGCACTCATCAGTGCTAGATATGGCTTTACTGACTCCACTATGTAGGCTTTGTGAGTCCAGGTAAGCAGTACAACCATAAAGGCTGCAGTAGGGTTGTATAAAAGCCTAAAACAGGCCAAAATAAATAAATTTCATGACTCCACCCACTTACACATAAGGAGAGACTGAGCTCCTTGTTTTGGGGATTTGTGCTGGAAGTGATATGTAAATATCTACTTTTATAAGAAGAGAATGCTGTATCAGACTGTCTTTCTCTAACAAACTCCATGCAGCCCTGTATAAACTGAAAAAGGCAAGGAGAGGGAAAGGGTGATGATGGGTCACTCCTCTGAAATATTCATTCTGTCTGTAAATTTGCGCTAGAGTTATTAACCTGCTGAGCAGTATTCCCGAGTCTGGCTCGGGGTGGAATTTCAGCACCAATAGCGGTAACCCTGAGCTAGACTGGGATCGCATCCCAGGATACAGGCAGGGAGTTACTTACCTAACAGAGAAAGTTTTCCCAATTGGGGTTTTTTGGCAGCTCAAGTAGACAAAAATAAGTTCAAATGTAATAAAAATGTATTTATTCACATATATCAAAAAAAGGGGGAAGGGATATTGGATTGCATAAATAGAACATGAGTTGCGGCACGCGATTCGACCCTAAAGGTCTTCTTCAGAGGTTTATTGTGTTGTGACTGAAAGGGAATATACAGAAGAATTACATTTACATTACATTTCATAAGTTTGCAATCAACCCATTTAAGATCACCCACCACTCTATTCATATAGAAATACCTTTCGTTGGAAAGGGGGGGGGGTTGAAAAAGGGAAGGAAAAGCAACAAAAACACGGCATTGTATCCGTACAATGAGAAAGAATAAATTAAATCGATCATTTACCGTTGATGAAATTCTCGGGAGTTACTTACCTTGTCCCTGGATCCTGCGATGTCTCCCCGCTGTGTGATCGAGCTGTCTCCACGCTTGATTCACACAGTACCAAGTGCCGCCGAGCTCCGTTCCCTGCGACGTTACGACGCACGGGGGCGGAGATCGGCGCCAAATTTCAAAAAAGTTAAAACACAATACACATACAGTATACCGTAATCTTACAGATTACAGTACTGTATGAAATAAATACACCCCCCCTTTGTCACTAGTGGTCTGTCCAGTGTTCTGCATGTACTTTTATATAATAAAAACTGTTCTTTCTGCCTGGAAACTGAAGATTGTCCATAGCAACCAAAAAGTGTCCCTTTACGTCAAACGTGCTTTTAGACCAGCTAGAAAACAGTGATAATAAATTATAATTACTTGCAGAATTGAGCGATAGCGATTTGTGGGAAAATTCGTCATCAAACACTAAATCTAATGACAGTGACAATTCTGCAACTGAGCAAATTTCAGTGTTTTTGATTTGATTACATTATTGAATAGTTTTTATTATAATTACATTATTATTTATTATAATTATTTATAGTTATTTATTATATTATAATTTATGATTTTGTGTATCAAACTTTATCATACCCGGAATGTCTACTAGACTCTTGTTTGGACAAAATTAAGTGAGTTATTCCTAAGAATTGCAGGCCTACAATATAAAACCACATATTTCCATGCAAAATAATGGTACAGCTTTCAGCACCTAAAATCTGAAAGAATCATTCCGCCAGGGAGGTTAAAGACCAACTGTATACAATATATTTGTATGCATTCTTTAGTATGGCCACATGAGATAATGGGTCACCTTCTCCCTTTTCTACCCCCAGCAGTTGGCAGCAGGTCCTGAATGCTGCAATATAATGATTATGATGCTGATCTCTGTGGTACTCTCCTGTGAATCCAGGGAGGCCTGATTTGCATTCTGGGAAAGTGGGGTTACTTGACAAGAAGTTAATGAGTCTGGATAGTCCTAGGGATAGTATTGCAGAAATTGCTGCAGCTCTGTAAATGCTTTTTTTTTTTTAGCAGAGCAGTTAGATTAGTCTGGTAAATATGTGAAGGCGCTTACACTTTCACCTGCTGGTTGTAAATGTAAACATGAAATATTCAAATGCACTATTTCATATTTATTCATCTAGAAATACTAATAACCAAAACTATTTTTTTTTCTAAACATACAGTAAATTACAATACATACAAAAGTACTACATAATGGGGGTTATTTGCGAAAGGCAAATCCACTTTGCACTACAAGTGCAGTCGCTATAGATCTGAGGGGGACATTCAAGGAAAATAAATAACAGCATTTTAGCTTGCACATAATTGGATGATAAAATCAGCAGAGCTTCCGCTCATTTCAGAGCTTCCCTTCAGATCTACAGTGACTGCACTTACAAGTGCAATTTCAAGTGCACTTGTAGTGCAGAGTGGATTTCCCTTTAGTAAATCAACCCCATAGTCTTTTAAAGCTTAATTTCTCTATCCAGTACCCAAAAGCAACCCATTCGCTAAAAGTGCTGTTAAATGGTGTCCCTATAAAGAAGAAAGTAAATACATACCTTTCCCGCAAATGCTGCTTCATTTAAGAAAACTCTGTTTTCTCAGAAACCAATACTTCCAGTTATATTGATTTCCTGTTCATCTGCTGGGCTCATTGACTTATTCTGTCAGCCCCAATGTCACTAATGTGTTCTATAGTGACACAGATGTTGGTGGGAAGAACCAAGGAGCTCAGCTGAGAATACTTGGACACTCCTGAAATCAAAAGGTTTTTTTTTTCCCGGAGACTTTAGCTGGGCAATTTTCTACAGGGGAGTGGGCAGTAGGAGAGGTAAGAATTCATCTTCTTCTTTATAGGGACAGCATTTAAATGTACCTTTAGTTAGCTGACAAAATGGCTTTACCAGGTAAATTGATGTTTAAGCAAAAAAAAAAAAAAACTTACAACAATAAAATAATAAACAAACATAAATAAGTTACGAAGAATACCTTTGCATAATGCCTCTCCAGACACCTCTCTAATGGGCTTATATGGAAAATCAATTCCCACAGCATGTTCAACAGAAATACCAGTTAATTCATGTACTGTATGCATATGTAAATGTACAAGAGCAAAATACAATTCATTGTAATGTTATTAGAGATACTATTTGCTAACCTGCTGAATATGTTCTTCTAATTAACAGATTGCTGGGTGTATTTGCACAAACAACTATACAGGAGAATTCTGCCAGAACCCACCCAATCCGTGTATTCAAGGCTGCTACCCTAATGTGACATGTGATAATACAACTGGCTGTGGACCATGTCCATCTGGCTTCTCTGGGGATGGGATCCATTGTACAGGTATATGTTGTATAATTGTCTTCCTTTCAGTATAGTATGCATATCTTCCACGAATATTGTTTCTATCTGTATATATTTAAAATATAGCTTACATTAAATGTTTAGATGTGTTTATCACACATAAAACAGTTATTTCCTAATAAACCTGCCTATCCAAACATTTGGTAAGGTTTTTTACCTTTACAAAGCGCCACTCCAGAAAAAAACATCAAGCATGTCGACCTTCCAAACAGGCAATTTTCTAACAATTTAACAGTTTGTGATTGTCAACAGCTTTGCCATATAAATTCATAAACTGTTGCTGATAAACTTCCTCCTTGTGATCCAAAGCTCGTTTGAAACTGTAATGCCGCGTACACACGATCGGTCCATCCGATGAGAATGGTCTGATGGACCATTTTCATCAGTTAACCGATGAAGCTGACTGATGGTCCGTCACGCCTACACACCATCGGTTAAAAAAACGATCGTGTCATAACGCGGTGACGTAAAACACAACGAGGTGCTGAAAAAAACAAAGTTCAATGCTTCCAAGCATGCGTTGACTTGATTCTGAGCATGCGTGGATTTTTAACCGATGGTTGTGCCAACTAACGATCTTTTTTTTTTCTACCGGTTAGGTATCCATCGGTAAAATTTAAAACAAGATTGCTTTTTTTTAACCTATGGATAAATAACCGATGGGGCCCACACACGATCGGTTTGGTGCGATGAAAACGGTCTATCAGACCGTTTTCATCGGTTTGACCGATCGTGTGTACGCGGCATTAGAAAACTACCTGTTGGCATTTGCAGTCTTAAAGCAGAGATCCAGCCTGTAAAAAAAAAAAATACATTTAAAGTCCCCAACTACAAATACTAAGGACACTTAGTAAGCTATGAATAAGCACTAAGGTTTGGTGTGAAACGCGTCAGATTTTACCCCACTTGCTGTGGCATGTATTTCATGTGTTTTTTGATTTTACAATAGAAGCAATAGTGCGGCTGTCCAGAACGTTTTCCCTTGATTTTGCATTATTCCATGCATTGCCAGCACCCGTGACTTTGGATCTGGTGAGGAAACCTTTGATTAGGATTCTGGAGCGGTGATTTCTTCTTTTTACTAAGGACACTTACCTGTCCAGGTATCCCACGATGTCGGTACCCCTAGCCGATTCGTCAGTCGGCTTTGGCTGGAGTCGCTGGCATCTTCACTAAAGCCCTGTACACACGATCGGTTTGGCCCCATCAGTTTGTTTTCCATCGGTGAAAACAAATAGAACATGTTTTTAATTATTCCTATGGATAAAAAAACAATTGAAAAAAATGATCGTCTGTGTGGAAGTCCATCCGTCAAAAATCCATGCATGCTCAGAATCAAGTCGACGCATGCTCGGAAGCATTGAACTTCATTTTTTTCAGTGTGTCGTAGTGTTTTACGTCACTGCGTTTTGGCACAGTCGGATTTTTGACTGATGGTGTGTAGGCAAGACTGATGAAAGTCAGCTTCATCGGATATCCGACGAAAAAATCCATCGGATTAGATTCCATCAGATATCCAATCGTGTGTACAAGGCTTAAGGGAAATAGGAAACAAAGTATTGCGGCTTCACAGCCTGTTTCCTACTGAGCATGCACGAGTCGTGCTGCGCTTTTCTAAATGATCTCACTGTCTTCTGGGACCTGTGTGTCTCCCAGAAGGAAGCAGGGGGGAAGGAGGAGGGGCGGGACATTTCGTAGATCGCCACAGTCAATGTGCGGCGATATTTACCCGGATGTGGGAGCAGGTACATGGAAGTAAATCAAGTGGAACTTGGTTCCTCTATGATTCCCTGTGGGGACCAGGGGGAGCAGCTGTCTGATTGGATGCTCGTGCCCCTTGTGACCTCGACAGCCATCTTGAGTCAAGGCAGTATCTACTTAAGACACTTGTTTCCGGGTTTGGTGCACAATTTGCGAGTAGTTAGTGTAGCGACAAGTTCCCTGTCTATCAGGGAGAGTGTTCAGAGGTAGGGAAAGATTCCAAAGGAGAAGGCACAGTGCAAGGACTATGGGCCAGATTCACATACATTTCCGCTACGCAGCGGCGGCGTAACGTAATCCATTTACGTTACACCGCCGCAAGTTTGCAGCGTAAGTGCCTGATTCACAAAGCACTTACCTGTAAACTCGCAGCGGTATAACGTAAATGCGCTCGGCGCAAGCCCGCCCAATTCAAATGGGGCGGGCACCATTTAAATTAGGCGCGTTCCCGCGCCGAGCGTACTGCGCATGCTCCGTCGGGTAAATTACCTGACATGCATTGCGCTAAATGACGTCGCAAGGACGTCATTGGTTTCGGCGTTAACGTAAATGGCGTCCAGCGCCATTCACGGACGACTTACGCAAACGACGTGATGTTTTAAATTTCGACGCGGGAACGACGGCCATACTTAACATGGCTTAGAACACCTAGGGCTCAGTCCTAATTTTACGACGCGTATCTCGACGGAAACAACGTAAAGTTAGAGCGACGGGTAACGCGGATGTTCGGGGATCGCCGTAACTAGTCATTTGCATATTCTACGCCGACCGCAATGGCCTCGCCACCTAGCGGCCGGCATAAAATTGCATCCTAAGATCCGACAGTGTAAGTCAATTACACCTGTCGGATCTTAAGGCTAGCTATGCGTAACTGATTCTATGAATCAGCCGCATAGTTAGGACGGGCGGATCACAGAGATACGACGGCGTATCAGGGGATACGCCGTCGTATCTCTTTTGTGAATCTGGCCCTTTGTCCTTTCTCAGTTCTAGGAAGCCTCTCATTTGGGTGTGTATCGGCCAGCCCGCATTCTCACTCGTTGCAGAAGCTGTCGGCATAATTTCAAGTGAACGCTTCGCTGTTACAATTTTTTAAGTGGTTTCGGTCAGCTGCGCCTATCCGATGGGCCCAATTGTGCATTGTTGGGAATTTTCTTACACCGTTCTCATTCACCTTGGCCTCTGTGTGATCACTGCTCATCAACACACCATGCTGAACCCTGATCATACCTGCAATGACTAAGGATGAGCCGAACACCCCCCCCCCCCCCCGATTCAGTTCGCACCAGAACAGGCAAAAAATTGGTTTGAACACCGTTAAAGTCTGTGGGACCCGAACATGAAAAATCAAAAATGCTAATTTTAAAGGCTTATATGCATGGTATTATCATAAAAAAGTGTTTGGGGGCTGGGTCCTGCCCCAGGGGATATATATCAATACAAAAAAAAGTTTTAAAAACTTACGTTTTTTTTGGAACAGTGATTTTAATAATGCTTAAAGTGAAACAATAAATGTGAAATATTCCTTATTTTTTTTTACCTGGGGGTGTCTATAGTATGCCTGTAAAGTGGTGCATTGTTCCTGTGTTTAGAACAGTACCGCAGCAAAATGAGATTTCTAAAGGAAAAAAAGTAATTTAAAACTACTCGTGGCTGTAATGAATGTAATGAATCGCAATACAGATAAGTCATTGAAAAAACCGGCATGGGTCCCCCCCCCCCCAAGTCCATTACCAGTCCCTTTGGTCTGGTATGAATTTTGAAGGGAACCCCTAACCACAATTTAAAAAAATTATTGCGTGGGGGTCCCCCTTTCAAAATCCATACCAGACCCTTCCGGTCTGGTATGGATTTTAACCTCTTGACCACCGCCCCATGTCAAAAAGACGTCCTCTTTTTAAAGTTGAATATCTCGATAACGGCAGCAGCTGCTGCCACAACCGAGATATTCATCTTTTCAGGGGGCGGTGGTGTACACGATAACGGCGGTCTCCGCGGAGGATTCGCCGCGAGATCGCCGTTATCGGTGGCGGGAGAGGGCCCCCCCCCTCCCGCCGCTCTCCCGCGCCCTTCGCCGCTTACCAGAGCCGTCGGTAGCGGCGGAGGGGATCGGATGTGTCCGGCAGCTGAGCGGGGACGGGACTGAAGGAGAAATCTCCTTCGCCCGTCCCCCATAGCTCTGCTGGGCGGAAGTGACGTCAAAACGTCAGTCCCGCCCAGCCTCTTAAAGAAACATTTTTTTTTTTGTCATTTGAAAAAATGAAATTTTTTTTTTTTTATTTTTTTTTTGCATTTAAGTCTAATTATGAGATCTGAGGTCTTTTTGACCCCAGATCTCATATTTAAGAGGACCTGTCATGCTTTTTTCTATTACAAGGGATGTTTACATTCCTTGTAATAGGAATAAAAGTGATAATTTTTTTTTTTTTTTTTTTTCAGTGTAAAAAATTATAAAACTAAATAAAAATAAATAAGAAAACCCCAAAAAAATTTTTTAAAGCGCCCCGTCCCGACGAGCTCGCGCGCAGAAGCAAACGCATACGCGAGTAGCGCCCGCATATGAAAACGGTATTCAAACCACACAGGTTAGGTATCGCCGCGATCGTTAGAGTGAGAGCAATAATTCTAGCCCTAGACCTACTCTGCAACTCAAAAAATGCAACCTGTAGAATTTTTTAAACGTCGCCTATCGAGATTTTTAAGGGTAAAAGTTTGACGCCATGCCACGAGCGGGCGCAATTTTTAAGCGTGACATGTTGGGTATCATTTTACTCGGCGTAACATTATCTTTCACAATATATAAAAAAATTGGGCAAAATGTATTGTTGTCTTATTTTTTAATTCAAAAAAGTGATTTTTATCCAAAAAAAGTGCGCTTGTAAGACCGCTGCGCAAATACGGTGTGACAAAAAGTATTGCAATGACTGCCATTTTATTCCCTAGGATGTCTGCTAAAAAAATATATATAATGTTTGGGGGTTCTGATTAATTTTCTAGCAAAAAAATTGTGATTTTCACATGAAGGAGAGAAGTGCCAGAATTTACCTGGTGGGCAAGTGGTTAAGGGGAACACTGCGCCAAAATTAAAATAAAATGGCGTAGGGGTCCCCCCAAAAATCCATACCATGCCTTTATCCAAGCACCCAACCTGGCGGGCTGCAGGAAAAGGGGGGGCGAGAGAGCGGCCCCCCCTGAACTGTACCAGGCCACATGTCCTCAACATGGGGGATGGGTGATTTGGGGCGGGGGGGGGTTAAGTCCCCCACCCCAAAGCACCTTGTCCCCATGGCTTTATCCCCACAACCCTTGCCCGGTGATTGTGGGGGTCTGTGGGTGGGGGGCTTATTAGAATCTGGAAACCCCATTTAACAAGGGGACCCCAGATCCCAGCCCACCCCTATGTGAATTTTTAAAGGGGTACATTGTACCCCTACCATTTCACCAAAAAAATTACAACAATTTAAAAAAAGACAAGAGCCACCTTGGGACAAGTCCTTGATTAAAAAAAAAAAAAAAAAAAAAATTTTCATTTCGAATGCCAGACCGAGAGAGAAAAAAAAAAGAGATGCAATAGCTCTGCCTCCATGAGCAGCTCCCACCGAATGACGCGTCTCCCGTTGTGACAGCTGTTAAATAGCTGAGGGCAGGGCCACCCGGTGACATGTACAGATGACCCCGCCCCCTCTGACAGCAGGGAGGTCACCCGTATATGTCATCAGATGGCCCCACTGCGTTTCCCGGTTTATAACAGCTGGCACAGCTGGAGTAGCATCACTCGGCGGGAGCCCACCGGCCATGGAGGCAAGAGTTGTTCCGTTTTTTTATTTATTTATTTTATTTTATAAGGGCCCGTCAACATGGGGACAAGGTGCTGTGGGGTGGGCGGCACAGAGCCCCTCCTGCCCCAAAGCATCCATCCCCTCATGTTGAGGGCATGTGGCCTGAAGGGTCTGGTATGGATTTTGAGGGGGACCCCTACGCAATAAAAAAAAAATTGTCGCAGGGTTCCCCTTAATATCCATACCAGACCTGAAGGGCCTGGTATGAAATTTGGGGGGACCCCCACGCAATTTATTTTTAAAATTTTAGTTTGGGGTTCCCCTTAATATTCATACCAGACCCAAAGAGCCTGGTAATGACCTTTATTTGTATTGCCGAGACCAGAAAATTCAATACAGCCACGATCAGTTTTAAATGACTTTTTTCCTTTAGAAATGTAATTTTGCTGCAGGGACTGTTCTAAACACAGGGAAAATGTGCCACTTTACAGGCACACTATAGACACCCCCCAGGTACGAAATTTAAAGGAATATTTCACTTTTATCGTTTCACTTTAAGCATTATTAAAAGCACTGCTCCCAAAAAACTGCCATTTAAAAAACTGCCACTTTTTATGACAATACCATGCATATAAGCCTTTTAAATGAGCAATTTTGATTTCTTACTTTTAAAGGGTGTTCCACTGATTTAGAATTTGCCGCGAACACTGCACATTGTTTGCTATTTGGCGAACACCCGATGTTCGAGCCGATCTTATGTTGGAATCAAACATCAGGCTCATCCCTAGCAATGACCAACAAATAATATTTAAGGGTCTGAAGAGAAAGGTGCATACTAATAAATATAGGTCTCATCATGAAGGTATTTTGGACTTTCTTGATGAGAGTGAAAGGTTCTTTTAAGTTGTTGTAATAGAGCAGAGATCCTCAAACCACGGCCCTCCAGCTGTTGCAGAACTACACATCCCATGAGGCATTGTAACACACTGACATTCACAGACATGACTAGGCATGATGGCCATTGTAGTTCCTGAACATCTGGAGGGCCGTAGTGTGAAGACCCCTGTAATAGAGCATCACCATACTAATTTTTTTTTTTTTTATAGATATTGATGAATGTTCTGCTGGTACCAATGCATGTGATCAAAACGCTAATTGTTCCAATATCATTGGAAATTATACCTGCACATGCAGAGAAGGATTTAATGGTGAGTATTCATTCCTATAAATAAATGTGATACCAAGTATCTGAGTGTACTGGGTCCATTGGCTACAGCAGACACCTAGGGGAATTACTCTTAATAATCTTGAAATTTACATTAGTAAACCAATCGTGAGTCATATATACCCAAAATCCTAGACATACAGGCCTTTTTATGCAATAAGGTTATGTTTAATATATTTTCTTCAAGTAGCAAGTATTTTCTTCAATGTCTGCAAAATCGTTGGCTTTGGAGTAACATACAAGTAAAGTTAACCATGCTCGAGTTCACTTGTCTACACTCACACTAGACAAGTGGTCCCGATCACACTTACATCATCACTCCTGCTACCCAGACCAGTGATCCTTGGTTCTGTACACAGTTTTTTTAAATGAGATATGTGGTCTGGCATGGTTTTCATTTACACAGCAGCAAGCAGTTCCAGACCACAAATGAACCCTGCCCAGGGCGTACCTAGAGCATTTGGCACCCAGGGCGGATCCAATATCTGGCACCCCCCCCACGTTAAAATGTAAAAACACCCCACTGTGCCCCCTGCATACCTCTGCATCCTTCAATATCTCTTTGTTACTACTGTGTACCCCTCTTCACAACTGCACCTCTGGACCCCTTTACATTACACAGCCGCCTGCACCTCTGCACCTCTTTACATTACACAGCCTCCTGCACCACTGGACCCCTTTACAATACACAGCACCCTGCACCTCTGGACCCCTTTACATTACACAGCCCCCTGCATCACTAGACCCCTTTACTTTACACAGCCCCCTGCACCACTGGACCCCTTTACATCACATAGCCCCTGCACCTCTGGACACCTTTACATCACATAGCCCCCTGCACCTCTGGACCCCTTTACATTACACAGCACCCTGCACCTCTGGACCTCTTTACATTACACAGCCGCCTGCATCACTGGACCCCTTTAAAATTACACAGTACCCTGCATCACTGCACCCCTTTACATTACAAAGCACCCTGCACCTCTTGACCCCTTTACATTACACAGCCCCCTGCATCACTGGACCCCTTTACATTACACAGCCCCCTGCACCACTGGACCCCTTTACATCACATAGCCCCCTGCACCTCTGGACCCTTTTACACTACACAGCCCTCTGCACCCCTTTACATTACACAGCACCCTGCACCTCTGGACCCCTTTACATTACACAGCACCCTGCATCACTGGACCCCTTTACATCACATAGCCCCCTGTACCTCTGGACCCCTTTACATTACACAGCCCCCTGCATCACTGGACCCCTTTACATCACATAGCCCCCTGCACCTCTGGACCCTTTTACATTACACAGCACCCTGCATCACTGCACCCCTTTGACATTACACAGCCCCCTGCACCTCTGGACCCCTTTAGATTATACAGCCCCCACAGCTATGGACCCCCTGCATGTTACACAGACCCCCTTCAGTTCACACCCCCTCAGTGCAGACACCCCCCTTAGTGAAACCCCCCTTAGTGAAACCCCCCCTCAGTGCAACCCCCCCTCAGTGCACCCACCTCAGTGCAAATCCCCCCCTCAGTGAAACCCCCCCTCAGTGCAAATCCCCCCTTAGTGCAAACCCCCCCCTTAGTGAAAACCCCCTCAGTGCAATCCCCCCTCAGTGCAAACACCCCCAGTGCAAACCCCCCCTTAGTACAAACCCCCCCTCAGTGAAACCGCCCCAGGTGCAAACACCCCCCAGTGAAACCCCCCCCAGGTGCAAACACCCCTTCCATATTCAGTACCTCAGATCAGCGCAGCGACGGTCACGGCACATGGACAGAAGGTCCCCTTCCCCTCTGTACACACAAACAGAGAGGAGGGGGAGGTGGCAGCGGCTTCACTCGGCTGTGCCTGTGTGCCGAGCCCATGGCTGTGAGAGGAGGGGATGTATGGTGCTGCGGTGTGACCCTGCAACCCCCCCTCCTCTTGTACCGTGGCGCTCGGCAGTCAGCACTGCCTGCCTAAATGTCACTCCGACTCTCCGATTCCGCGGTGCTCAGCGCTGTCATTGCTGCAGTCAAGGGGGGGCGCCGGCCTGACACCCCCCAGTGTGTGGCACCCAGTGCGGCAAGCCCCCCCCACTTAGTACGCCTCTGCTGCCCGGGACCACCTCTTCCAAGTGGTCCCAGGCACAATACACTTAACCAATCCTGGTCTGTGTGTGTATAATTCCGCCCCAAAAAAAACTTTTACCAAATAAACTGTATTTGTTTTTTATTGTAAATGTTTTTCTCTAACAAGGCAATGGATTCACATGCACTGATATTGATGAGTGCCAGGTTATCAATTCCTGTTCACCAAACGCCAACTGTACTAACACACCTGGCAGTTACAGCTGCTCCTGCAAAGATGGATTCACAGGTAACTTAGATAAATCAGTTCTTATGTTAGTACGAGTGACTAGGGTTCAGAAAACAATATAAAGTATAAATGTTTCATTATC
Organism: Rana temporaria; assembly: GCF_905171775.1. NCBI lineage: Eukaryota > Metazoa > Chordata > Amphibia > Anura > Ranidae > Rana > Rana temporaria. The sequence continues at coordinate 197,791,181 of NC_053492.1, forward strand.
AATTAATCTTGCTTGTATTATATACTTACTTATGTTTTTAGATAAAGTTGTATGCTCTGTACAAAAACTCTACTGAAAAACTCATAGTTGCTGACTTATAGCCAAAGTCCTCGCTTATAGATTGAATGAAGAAATTACTACTATTGTACGGTCAGACCAAAGTGGATATATCCCAGGCCGATCCACTTCAATGAATCTATGTAGACTTTTTACTAACATCAAAGTCAAACATGATAATAAGGGCTCTAGCCACTTCAGCCCCAGAAGATTTTACCCGCTTCCTGACCAGAGCAATTATTTAAAATTTGGCACTGCTTCATTTTATCAATCAAAGTGTAATATGCAAATACAGTGCTACCTGATGTAAAAAAAAGGTATCAAATGTGATATTAAGCAGCGCTCAAGAGAATAAAATAAAAAAAATAAAAAATAAAATAAAAAATAAAAATAAAAAAAAACACACATATAATATTGCTAGACTATTAAGTGAAAAATAATGAGTGATCCACCCTCTATGTGAAACAATATATCAGTGTCAAAAAATAGGTGTCAATAATACACCCAAAATAACAGGTTGGCAAAAAAAATCCATAAACTGATTGTGTGAACGTAAATGAAGTTCATAAATGGAGAACAGAAGAAGTCCCTTCACGATCTTCAGACAGTGCTTTCACCACACCACAGTGACTGCGTGATTCCACCACCCATCAGAATGCAAACTCACCACAATAAATGGCCTGACACTCTCGTGTTAAGGCACACAGGCTTTTTAACTGAACCACTCAGTTTAATTGATGGAACTCCCTCTTTGGAAACTGGAGCACTCAGTTAAATAAATGGAGATCCGTTGGAAAAAGGAAAAACTCCAAGATGACCCAAGTACCCAATAGGGGCGTGGGTACTAAGTTACAACCGCATACCTTAAACTGAACTGGTCGGGCGTGGAACGGTCCATCTGTCACCAATATAGTCATCTGAAGAGCGACTCCAGTACACCTTCATAGGGCTGTGAGTAAACCTGGGCTATTTGTTGGTCCGCCGTGACCACTGGTTCACCTGGAGGAAAATTTTCGTTTGTGTTTACACCGTGTGATGTTTGGATTTAATCACTGCTTATGACAAGAGTCATTTTTGTGAGTGCATCTATTGGGAGATTTTTAGTGTTTTTATTAAAAGTTGTGTTGCAATATCACACTATTGTGCTCTCTCTCTTCATTATACATGTGGCTGTCATCTTGGAGTTTTTCCTTTTTTCCTTTTTCCAACGGATCTCCATTTATTTAACTGAGTGCTCCAGTTTCCAAAGAGGGAGTTCCATCAATTAAACTGAGTGGTTCAGTTAAAAAGCCTGTGTGCCTTAACACGAGAGTGTCAGGCCATTTATTGTGGTGAGTTTGCATTCTGATGGGTGGTGGAATCACGCAGTCACTGTGGTGTGGTGAAAGCACTGTCTGAAGATCGTGAAGGGACTTCTTCTGTTCTCCATTTATGAACTTCATTTACGTTCACACAATCAGTTTATGGATTTTTTTTGCCAACCTGTTATTTTGGGTGTATTATTGACACCTATTTTTTGACACTGATATATTGTTTCACATAGAGGGTGGATCACTCATTATTTTTCACTTAATAGTCTAGCAATATTATATGTGTGTTTTTTTTTATTTTATTCTCTTGAGCGCTGCTTAATATCACATTTGATACCTTTTTTCACATCAGGTAGCACTGTATTTGCATATTACATTTTGATTGTTTAACTTTTAGAGCAGCAGCTCACATATATTTATTTATTAATTTATTTATTTATATTATCAATATCACTATATTTTCACTTATATTCTCCAGTTACGCGCAGTGGGGGTGGCTCAATTAGACGGCCCTTATTTCCACCTTTTTCCCATACTGCTTCATTTTACCTGACAATTGCGCGATCATGCAAATGAAAATTGTAAATGTTTTTCTCTAACAAGGCAATGGATTCACATGCACTGATATTGATGAGTGCCAGGTTATCAATTCCTGTTCAGCAAACGCCAACTGTACTAACACACCTGGCAGTTACAGCTGCTCCTGCAAAGATGGATTCACAGGTAATTTGGATAAATAAGGTCTTATGTTAGTACGAGTGACTAGTTTTCAGAAAATATAAAGTATGAATGTTCAATGATGGATTAAAGGAGTTGTAAAGGCAGAAGTTTTTTTTTTTATCTTAATGCATTCTATGCATTAAAGAGGAAGTAAACCCTCCGTTCAAAACCAAAACAAATAAAAATCCTGCATAGCATACTAGCTGATTATGTTTCTTACCTCCGATCGAAGCCCCCACAGCTGTCCACGTCTCCCCCTCCAGCCGCCGACATGTTGTCCTCGAGTGACTTCCGGGTCTCGCGGCTCCGACGCTGTGATTGGCCGGAGCCATGATGATGTCACCCCCGCGCATGCGTGCGAAAACGATACAGTACAACTGAAGCAGCGGCACACAGTGCTATTGCTTTAGTTGGCTTAAGTGTGCATGTGCCGCATGACGTTGGCACATGCAAATAGAGGGATATCTCCTAAACCATGCAGGTGTAGGAGATATCCTTGTTAGCTACAGGTAAGCGTTAATATAGACTTACCTGTAACATTAAGTTGCAACCAAGGGTTTACAACCATTTTAAAGCAGAGCTCCACCCTAAAATGGAACTTCCGCTCATCGGAACCCTCCCCCCCTCCAGTGTCACATTTGACACCTTTCAGTGGGAGGGGGGTGCAGATACCTGTCTAAAGACATGTATTTGCATCCACTTCTGGCCACACAGTCTGTGGGTAGACTGCGGGCAGGACGTCAGATCCCGTCCCCCCGGTTGTGTTCTGGGAAACACACGGCTCCCAGAACACAGCGTGGACTAGTGAGCATGGCATAGCGCGACTCGCGCATGCACCATAGGAACCCGGGCAGTGAAGCTGCAATGCTTCACTTCCTGGTTCCCTCACTGAGGATGGCGGTGGGGGCAGCAGAGGGACGAGTGATCGCTCGTCCTCTGCTGCCGACAGCGCTGGACTCCAGGACAGGTAAGTGTCCTAATATTAAAAGTCAGCAGCTGCAGTATTTGTAGCTGCTGGCTTTTAATATTTTTTTTCGGTGGAGATACGCCCGACCAGAGAAGAGGAGGATCCAGGCTGCTCTGTGCAAAACCAACTGCACAGAAGAGGTAAGTATAACATGTTTGTTATTTATTTTATTTTTTAAAAACAAGACTTTACAGTCACTTTAATCTTCCTTGTATGATATACGGATTTATCTTTTTAGATAAAATTGTATGCATTGTACAAACATTCTATTGAAAAACTCAGTTTGATCCAAAAGGGTAAAATCAGGTAGAGAGGAAGCTGGAAAAGCTGGAAGTAGGAAAATTATGTTTTTAAATTACCTCTTAAATTCTCTTAGGATGCTCGTACACACGGGCAAGAATCTCGTCAGGAAAAAAACGTTGTTTTTCCAGACGAGATTCTTGGCAAGAATCTCTTGCCACCCGAATGTACACACAGACCTTTCAAAAGAACCGTGGTTCTCTTGAAAGGCAAGAATGCGGTGATGTCTTCGTGTACAACGTCACTTTCGATGCCATTGCCTCCATCTTGCTTCACCCTACCTATGCTGTGGAAGCTACCACGCATGCATCAAAGTCATTACGAGCATGTGCAGGTTTCCATGGCGACAGGTAAGTATACACACTCTTGGGTTTCTCGTCGGGAAACAGGCCGACAAGAATCTCGACAAGAAAATAAAGAGTAGGATCTCTATTTTTCTCGTCGAGATTCTGGCCAGATTTCCAGACGAGAAACCTGAAAGCCTCGTATACACGCTCGGTTTACTCGGCAAGAAAGCTCTGCCAGCAGTTTTCTTGCTGGTTCTTGCCGAGAAAACCAAGCGTGTGTACGAGGCTTCACACTAGACAAGTGGTCCCGATCACACTTACATCATCACTCCTGCTACCCAGACCAGTGATCAGTGGCGGTTCGTCCATAGAGGGAGCTGGAGAGCCGCCCCCTCTGACTCTCACCGCCACTGAGTCTAATAACATAGATTCATGCATTGCACGAATCTATGTTATTATCGCCACTGCCGCTGTTCTATTCAGATGGTCGGCGCTCATGTCCGGCCATCTGAATAACGGCAGCTGGTTGGCTGTACGGAAGTGCCTATCAGAGCCAACGGTGATACCCGAGTATACCCAAGTACAGCCCTCGGGTCCCGGAAGCTTATACAAGGAACGCACTAGGGATGCGCTCCTTGGATAAGACTGACAGGCGTCTCAGCCAATCAGGTTGGCTGATTCTGGCTACCGGTAACCTGATTGGCTGAGACGCCTGTCAGTCATCGAGGGCGGTAGAAGACATCGAGGGATGTGGATGGCTGACTCCAGTAAAGGTAAGTGCCGGGCGGGGGGGGGGGGGGGAATGGGCACTTTACAGGGCACAGCAGATCCAAGCCTGCCTTGAAAGTGATTAGTTTATGCAAAACGAAGAGTGGAATCCTGCATTGTGTTTAACCAATTTGTGACTAAAAGGTCAAGGAAGGCTTCATTTAAATGTATCAGCAATGATTGGGGGAAAATGGAGATTGATGTTCATCCACACCATCTCCCATCACAGAATGTCTTGCATATATTGAAAATAATGGAAGATGTTTTTAGAATGTATGATCTGCTTGGCAAACGAACCACTGTGCTATGGGCATTCAAGCCATAACTGTTAGGCCCCGTACTCACGACCAAACATGTCTGCTGAAACTGGTCCGCGGACCAGTTTCAGCGGACATGTTCGATCGTGTGTAGGCAGTAACGGACAGGATTCCAGCAAACATTCGTCGGCCAGACCGTTTTCCAACGAACAACTGTTTCCTGGTCTTGCTTTAAAACAGTCTGCTGGAATCGTGTCCGTCAGACATGTTCCGTCGTCTGTACACAAAAGCAGCGTACAAAAACCCCGCGCATGCTCAGTCCAAATGAGGAGACGGGAGCGCTCGTTCAGGTAAAACTCGCGTTTGTTTGGGATATGGCACATTCGTCATTAGAAACCTTTTATTCTAGCAAGAGAACAATGTCTTAAAAAGGCGCACTAAACCACAGTTTCTTGCCTTGTTTTATTAATTCTTCTCTTGCTAGAATAACCCCGTTCTCTTGCTGATGCAATTTCAATAGAGTTGTCCCATACTGAAATGTCACATTTCTTGCTTGTGATGTAATCCTTTAATAAGGTTTTCTATGCCAGACGTGTGTTTTGGTTGGTGGTCCTCCATAATTTATTTTAGTCATTTTTGTAAAGGAATGTGCATCTTTTAATTTTTTTTTGTTGTTTCTAGTTATGTCACCATTTTCTTAAATTTTTTTTTACATGTTTATTTTTTTTTTATTTAATTTTTTTTTTTTTTTGTGTTTCATTTGAGAATATTGAACCATGTTGGCACACCAAATGTCCCCCCCCCCCAAGGAGTGTGTCCTTTGTAAATGACCCATTGTATATTTATTCAAGGTTTGCTGCCTAATAATCCCCACAGTATACCAAACAATAGACATGTTTTCAAATGATAGCAAAAATACATTTATTTATGCAAATGTCATCCAAACAAAAAAAGAACGGCAGCACTAGAACAGATAGCAAACTATATGCAAACTTGCATTTCCAACATGGTGAAGGATAAACTTCCAAGCCTCAGGAGCCAAACACAAAAATATGAAGCAGCAGCACAGAAACAAAGGAACCCAAACTGTGGTAGTCCAAACAATATGTCCTTTATGTGGAAGGAAATGGAAGGCAGAGAATCAACGTTTCCTCCTCTTTCCAACCTTCCCTCCAGGCAGCCTTCCAGCGGATCTTACACGGGCTCTTGCAGGTGGGGTCGATGTGGCAGCAGGAGGATGGTGTTCCGCAAGCCGGGCCGGGTCACATAGCCCAGTGTCTGGGGTCAGCAGGCCCTTCTGCATCCACCAAAGGACCTGGTTCATCAGGGCCTTTGCCAGTCTTCTCTGGTCCTCCTCCCCTTCATTCAAATCGTGTGCCAAGGAGGCACTGAAGGCCTCTGTGGGGTTGAGGGGGGCCCTCATGATGGCGCTTGCCTCCTGTATCATGCGGAGGCTTGCCTCCTCCACAGGCCTCAACTGCCTCCTTCGGCCTGATGGCCTCACCTGGGGGGGAGAAGACTGGCTGGTGGTGCTTCTCCTGGCCGGGGGGACCTGCTGCAGGCCACTGGGCCCAGCCTCCTCCTGGCTGCCACTGACCCCGGCCTCCTCCTGGCTGCCACTGACCCCGGCCTCCTCCTGGCTGACAGACACGTGAGGATCTGCCACCTCCTGGCTGATCTCTTCTTCCTGTGTGCAAAAAAAAGGACATTTTTTACAATTTCGCTAAATAAAACCACACTCATTTTCATGTTTTTCGTTTAGTATTTTCTGTTCATTATTACTTGAATAGACTCTACTTCTGACCCCTGCAGTTGTCATCCCTGACACCTATTTGTCTGTACACCTTTTTTTGTGCTTTTTCCCAGCTTGGCTTTTCTTTTACAATATCAAATCATTAATCCACCAATAATTATTTAGGCCAGAAATATAGAGGAAACTACTATACCTCCTCATCGAAGGGTGGCAGATCTGCATCTCTGTCAGCCAGGCCCTCTTCCTCCGACTCTGCAGGGCTGTGATCATCTGGGGAATGTCCGCTGGAAGGTAGCATGGAGGAAAGGTTGGAAGCAAGACTAGACATCGTTTTCCTGCCTTCCATTTCATCCCGCAAAAAAGCCATCTGTTTGTAATACCACAGTTTGGGTTCCTTTGCTTGTGTTGCTGCTGCTCCCGATTTTTTGCTTTTATTAGCTTTGTATGCTCTTCTGTATGTGCTTCTCAGGTTGGCAAGTTTATCCTTCACCATGTTGGCAGTGCATCCTGGCACCCATGTTTGCATATAGTTTGCTAGCCCCTCTAGTGCTGCCGCTTGTACATCTTTATTACAATATAAAGAGTGTTTGGAATTCCACAGGATGGGCGTGTCCTGATATTTTTGTAGTAAGGCCTCTATAGCTTCCTTTGTTTGTAGTTGGTCCATTTCCCGTTGTGAAATATGATATTTCTTTTTGAGTCTAGATTCGCAAAACATAAACCAAAGAAAAATAGATATTCAAAAGGATCAGCGTTGACCTTGATATAATATGTGTCTTCAAATTTATTACCTATATCTAATTACAAACACAGTCTCTCTTGTTTAAACAATGATTGGCAGCTCGGCCGCATTGGTTGTACCAAACATTGATTTTCTAGATGCAGAGCCATTCTTAACATTGCAGTAACTATTTTTAATATAGAAAAATAAACAATGATTACAAATGACAGTATTCATCTAGGCACTCTTTCATGTGTAGATCTCATGCCCCTGACAATGGATGACATAAAAGACACTTCCTAATGACCTCTGTACAACCAACACTTGAACAATACTTTGCCTGATCTGAATACACCATTCAAAAACTTGTCAATGAGGTACAGCATTGTTCACATCTCTATTTTGTGAGGTGTCCAAAAGCATTTGGACACCAAAATAACATTGTGGTACCCCATAGACAGAATAGCTTAAAAAGGGTGCAACCAACAGCCCAAACCCCCATCCCATGTGTCTACATTTTCTAGGCCTCTGCTGATCCCATTTTTAATTTCCTTACCTTCCTGTCTCTCGGTCCTCGTTTCTCACGCTCGCCTAATTACCGCGTAAGATGCGTAATCACGGCGTGCACCTTTTAAACACTCCGCGTATTTATTAAACCCCGCCCTCGTCACCTTTGCTAGGCCCCTAATCAATGTGTTTAGGAAATATGGCGTTAACTGTGTATGTTCTGGATGCGCTCGAAGATTCTCCGCGTAACCTACGTAAACACGTTGTTTGCATTCTCTACACTCCGCGTATGTATTAAACGCCGCCCTCTTCTCCGCCCATGGCGTAACAATTCATCTTTTCCCCGCCCATAATCTCTGTGGGAAAGGAAAGATGGCGATGTCACACGAGCGGGCACGATGCTCTCATGCCACAAGTGAAGGGACAGAGGCAGGGACGTCCCGATCAAGGCAAAGAAGATACAAAGCCACTAATATGCGGTTCCAGGAAATGGTGGAGTTAGTTTCCATCATGCGGAGGAAGGACTATGATGGTGAATTAGGGCCATACAAGACCCCTAACCGCCGAAAGGCACATATTATGGACAAGGTGGCGAGGAGAATGCAGAGGATGTTTGGGATCACCAGGTCCAAGGAACAGCTGAGGAAACGCTGGTCAGACTTAAAATTGAGGGAGCCACATCAGATGAAGAAGATACTTAAAATTCTGCGTAAAAGTAAGTAAATATATTTTGGGGTTGGGGGGGGGTTGATAGTCTGCAATAATGTGTTGCCATGTATATTTCACCATCTGCCTCCTTGGCCTGCTTGTAATTTTAAAGACATGTTGTCATTTATTTTTTATGACATAAATAACTACATATTTACAAATAGTGTTCTTAGTAAACCACGTAACATCACATAGTTTCTCAGAAAGGCTCGGTTATTCCAGGAACAACACACCTGGACATGGCTCACTGGCCAAAAACTTTGTTTGTAAACATTGTGTAAAAGCTAGTTATAAAAAATAGAATGAGGAGAATGGGAAAGGCAAACAGGATACATTCTAAAAACAGTGGTACTAAAGCAGATGTTTTCACATCTGCAATGCAGAGCACCTGTGTCTCCCCAAATCAAAAATGGGTTTTGGTAGGGTCTCCCAGAAATACAGTTTATGGGGGACATCCATGTGTGTCACTTTGCTAAAAAGGGGCAGGATCAGAGCTTGCCATAGAAGTAATTCAAAAATGTAGGTTTGGTGAAAGATAAAAGTAAATAAATGAAAGCCTCTTCTAAGCAATGTGTGTGATTTATGCTCTCCAATATCTGTGTGCTGATGAGTATACATTTTTTTGGTTGTTATTTAAGGGGAAAGAAGTCGCCAGCATTTGGAGGAGGCAGAGAGGGCCAGACAAGACCAAAATCTTCCATCTCGACATGTGGAGGAGGAGGAGGAGGAGGATGTGGAAGGAGAAGAGGATGTGGAAGGAGAAGAGGATGTGGAAGGAGAAGAGGATGTGGAAGGAGAAGAGGATGTGGAAGGAGAGGAGGAAGGAAGAAAGGAGGAAGGAAGAGAGGAGGAAGAAGTAATTTTGGACTTAGAATTTATAGCAGATGAAGGGCAAGTGGCGGAAGAACAATTTGGCGAATTGAAAGAAGGTGGATTGATGGATGAAGGAGGAGTCGAAGATGATGGGGAAGTGGTGGAAGAAGGAGGAGTGATAGAAGATGATGGGGAGGTGGTGGAAGAAGGAGGAGTGATAGAAGATGTCGAAGAGGTGGAAAGGAGAAGCCCATCAGGTCAGTGTCACCCTAGCTTGATTTAAAAAAACATATGTAGATAGGCCTCATCAAATATAAAATTTTTGAATGCCCATTTTTTACTTTTTTAGGGGAGGAGGATGGTGTGTCAATATTTTCACGTGCAAGTGCTGCTATAATTATTCAACAGGTAATGGAGTGCAGCACTGAAATGCACAATATGCGTGAAAGGATGGTTGTCATGGAACAGAATGTAACAAATGTCCTTTTGGAATGCAGCACGGAAATGGACAATATGCGGCAAAGAATGATGGTCATCGAATCTAATTTTAAAAATATTATTGACATGATGGGCCGTGTCAAAGACTGAAACACCCCCCGCCCATCCCCCGCCCCCACAAACATCTTTACTGTTTTAATAATGAATACGCCAAAATTTGAAGATACACACACAGTGTGCCAACATGTGCTATATGCCATCACAGAATATCTAGTGTTTGTGCTTTGTGGGTGCAACCCCCTCCTCCATCCTCAAGTAGTTGAGAGGAAGGGTTTGCTCCCACAAAACACAGACATTGATCACCCATGATGTCAGATAGCACATGTGGCCATTTGTCTGTTGAACCAATGACATTTGGCGAGTTTGCACTGAATGTGTGTATCTTCAAATTTTGGCGTGTTCCAGTGTGAAAGCACACCATGACTGACTGCTGTTGTGAATTTTTATATTTTTATAAGTTTTAAGTTCTTTTGTTTGTCCATGTTGTACATTTTTGGATAATAAAAAGTTTAGACCATAAAGAATAAACACCCAAAAAAATGAAATATATATATATATATAGAATTATAAATCTCTCTAATCACTGAATTTAGTGAAGTCGAGATTTGACTCCTAAATCACCCCAACAAATATTCGTAGTTAAAAACACACAAAAAAATGGAAAAAAAAAAAAAAAATTTAAAATAAAATATAGGTTTTTGGGCCTAAAAAATATGCCGAGAAGAAAAAATACAAAGGCGGTAAACACCCCACCAAAAATATTCTATATATATATATATATATATATATATGTAAACAATAAATCGAACTATATTTGATAAACAAAACTGTGAACTTGTTAAAAAATGTATATTCTTGATAATATTTTTTGTTTAATTACCTGAAAAAAAAATACACAAAGTCCAAAAAATATTGTAGACTCCTAAGTACAAAAGCAGGGAGTAATGAAAAAAATATAAAATAATTTTTGTGGTCATGAACAAGCAAAAATTAAAACACTTGACCTCAAAATTTTCAAATGGAGTTGCTTCTTATTTCTAGACTCAATACCCTGTTTGTAGATGAGTGAATACTGTGCAAAATGTGGTTATTTACTAAAAGTGGAGAAATCAATTATGCACTAAAATTGCAGAAGTTAGTTAGAGAACCAGGAAGACAGATAAAAAGAGAAAAAGCATTAATGACAAACAACTGTATAAAGTCCAATGGTCTAATTATTTATTATTTGTGAGAATATTCCTTTCTTTGGGGGCCGAATTAGAAAGAAATATGATCTGGCATAGCAATGGCCCCCCGACCCATGAAGTACTCAACATATTTGTCGCGTACCTCACGAGCTGATTGGGGGGCCAAGCCAGCGCGACCAGTGTCCAGCCCGGGAAGGGGATCTGAGGGTAGTCTTGCCTCAGAACCGATGTTGGGTAGGTACGTCTGGGAGTGCCTGCGTAAAAAGTTGTGCAAAATGCAGCAGACAAATACAACGGTGTCCAATTTATATTCCGCCAGATGTATCGATGTCCTGAACAGGCGGAACCGGTTGGTGAGTATCCCAAAGGCATTCTCGACTACCCTCCGAGCCCTGGCCAACCGAAAATTAAACACACTCCTCTCTGAGGTGAGGGTCCTCTGGGGAAAAGGCCGCATGAGGTGAGGACCAAGCCCGAAAGCCTCGTCCGCTAGGAACACAAACGAAAGTCCTTCCACATTCTCTTCATCTGGTGGCAATGCCAGACCACCAGCTTGGAGACGATCATAGAAATCAGTCCGTGCGAACACTCCCCCATCAGACATCCGGCCATTCTTCCCCACGTCCACATATAGAAACTCATACTGTGCCGACACCACCGCCATCAACACAATACTATGATAACCCTTGTAATTATAATAGTAGGACCCCGAGTGGGGTGGGGGCACAATGCGGACGTGTTTCCCATCTATTGCTCCACCGCAGTTTGGAAAATCCCACCGCTGGGCAAATTGGGAAGCCACAGACTGCCATTCCTGTGGTGTGGAGGGTAGCTGTGGGGACAAACAAAAAAAGAGATTTAGTACTTTGGCACAAAAACATCCTACAAGCATCCTTGTGAAACTTCACAGTATTAAAATTGCATTTGAAAAATGTGCATGGAGAATTTGGGAAATGTAATATATATAGGGCCACTTAATTAAGAGACTCCACAGCCCTCTGATGGGGACTTAAAAAATTTGAGGGGGGGGGGACACAAAAACCAAAAAGTCGTGTTTTAAAAAATGGCAAGGTGGGTTTGTCCCTAGGATAGCATGCTGGACAGGTTAATATTGGGTAAGGGACAAATATGCAGGTAGGTCAAGAATAAAACATGTAAAGCTTATATCAACATGCATAGGGAGAAAAGGGAACATTAGTTAAACACACAGCATATCTGGGAATTTAAAAATAAAGTTAGTTGGCCACATTATTTCAGCCAGGAAACTTACCTTAATATACTCCTCATGCAGAACTTTGATGATGGCAGCACACGTGTCCGGTATGATGACCCCAAGCGCCTGCGGAGAGATGCCTGTCGAGAACTTGAGGTCCTGCAGGCTCCTCCCAGTCGCCAGGTACCGCAACGTGGCAATAAGCCTCTGCTCGGCCGTGATGGCTTGGCGCATCACAGTGTCCTGCCTCGTGATATAGGGGGACAGAAGATCCAGCAGACGGTTGAATACGGGGTCCGTCATGCGGAGAAAATTCCTAAAGTCATTAGGATTATTCTCCTGGATTTCCCTAAGCAGAGGCATATGTGAGAACTGGTCACGCTGGCGCAACCAATTCTTGGTCCAGAAACGCCTCCGCCCCCTGTTTCTGGCCAAAGTACTGGAATAATAAACATATCCAGCAGCCATCCCATAAACAGCACCAACTCGCGAAAATTGACGCTGCTGCTCCATCATGGCTTCAAACCGGCCGGCTGGTCAGTCAAGAACACACTCAAACAGAAAGCACTCACAAATCCAGCACTACCTGCGACGAACGCGTGACAAACAGATACGAGCGCACAGGATGCAACTGCAAAAGCAGAAACAACCTGCTAGCCTATAGCCGAATGACAACTACGTTACCGCAAGCACACGCACTGAACCCGTGAATACACGCTGTCAAAGCCTGGAGACCGAGAAGCGCGAATCAGCTCTAACCAAACCTTCACTAACACGAGCAAACCCGTAACTAGCAAAAGAGGAACAGAGGGCGGCGCCATTAAGTTTGGTCTTCCCCTTTATAGTGACGTCGTACGTAGTTTACGTGCACGCGTTCCGGTACGACGGTAATTTGGTCCGCTGGTGTGTACAAGCCAGCGGAACCAAACAAAAATCAGCCTTGTACGCCGGAAACTGTCCGGCAGACAGTTTTCAGCGCACAGATCCGGTCGTGAGTACAAGGCCTGAGTTTAAGCACTGGATGTACTGTGAAATGAAAATAAGAGTATTGCATAAAGCAACAGCCTCTGATACTGAAAAAAAAAAAAAAACTTTACAGGGCACAGCGGCGACATCAATGGGCACAGTGGCGACAATAGGCACAGTGGGGACAATGGGCACAGTGGGGACAATTAAAGGGCACAGCGGCGACAATTAAAGGGCACAGCTGTGACAATTAAAGGGCACAGTGGTGACAATTAAAGGGCACAGTGGTGACAATTGATGGCACAGTGGCTGTGTTTGATGGCATGGCACAGTGGCTGCGTTTAATGGCATGGCACAGTGGTGCGAATTGATGGCACATTGGCGAAAATTGATGGCACAGTGGCTGCGTTTGATGGCATGGCACAGTGGTGACAATTGATGGCACAGTGGCTGCATTTGATGGGCACAGTGAGGCTGCAATTTTTTTTTCCATTTGCGCCCCCCCAAAAATTTACAGTGATTCTTGGTTCTGTACAACGTTTTTCTGAAGAGTTATGTGGTCTGGCATGGTTTTCACTTACACAGCAGCAAGCAGTTCCAGACCACAAATGAACCCTGCCTGGGACCACCTCTTCCAAGTGGTCCCAGGCACAATATGCTTAACCAATCCTAGTCTGTGTGTGTGTGTAATCCCCCCCCCCCCAAGAAAAGCTTTTACCAAATAAACTGTATTTGTTTTTTATTGTAAATGTTTTTCTCTAACAAGGCAATGGATTCACATGCACTGATATTGATGAGTGCCAGGTTATCAATTCCTGTTCACCAAACGCCAACTGTACTAACACACCTGGCAGTTACAGCTGCTCCTGCAAAGATGGATTCACAGGTAACTTGGATAAATCAGTACGAGTGACTAGTGTTCAAAAAACAATATAAAGTATGAATGTTTCATTATCAATTAATCTTGCTTGTATTATATACTTACTTATCTTTTTAGATAAAGTTGTATGCTCTGTACAAAAACTCTACTGAAAAACTCATAGTTGCTGACTTCTAGCCAAAGTCCTCGCTTATAGATTGAATGAAGAAATTACTACTATTGTACGGTCAGACCAAAGTGGATATATCCCGGGCCGATCCACTTCAATGAATCTATGTAGACTTTTTACTAACATCAAAGTCAAACATGATAATAAGGGCTCTAGCCACTTTAGCCCCAGAAGATTTTACCCGCTTCCTGACCAGAGCAATTATTTAAAATTTTCCCACAAATAGGGCTTTCTTTTGGTGGTATTTGATCACCTCTGCAGTTTTATTTTTTGCGCTATAAACAAAAAAGTGTGACAATTAATATTGTTTACTTTTTGCTATAATAAATATCCCCAAAAATGTTTTTAAAAAACAAATGTCTTTATCAGTTTAGGCCAATATATATTCTTCTACATATTTTTGGTAAGTGATCTGCGATTTTTAGCAATACTGCGACATTGCGGCGGACAGATCGGACACTTTTGACAGAATCATGTGCAAGGGAAATTAAAGAATGAAACCCCATTCACTAATCTAAGTGAATTTTCCAGATTTCTTTCACTTAGCTTAGTGAATGAGCTAACTTCAATTAACCAATCATGAACAAGTAAAAGGCATTTTTTTTCCTTGTACATCATTGTCCATATGCAAGGGGAAATTTTACTTTGTTTCACTTTATTCACTAAGATAGAGCCCAATTTTGTAATTGTAAAGACAGAAGGTTTTATTTTTATCTTAATGCATAGAATTGCATAGAATTAATGCATCTTAATGCATAAAAAACTTTCTGTGTGTAGCAGCCTCCACAGCCCACCTAATTACTTATCTGAGCTCCATCTCTCTCCAGCGATGTCAACAATTGTCTTAGCCATCCGTTACCCTCCAGTTGATTGGCTTTGACACAGCAGCGGCGCCATTGGCTCCCATGGCTGTCAATCAAAGTTAGCCAATCAGGGGAGAGAGGGCGGGGCTAGGTCAGGGCTCTGTGTCTGATAGATACACAGAGCCGTGACTCGCCTCGGGTGCCCCATAGGAAGCTGCTAGCTATGGGGGCACTCCTCAGGAGGGAAGGGCCAGGAGCACCAAAGAGGGACCCGAGAAGAGGAGGATCCAGGCTGCTCTGTGCAAAACCAACTGCAAAGAAGAGGTAAGTATAACATGTTTGTTATTTATTTTATTTTTTTAAAACAAGACTTTACAGTCACTTTAATCTGATTATGTTTTACTTACCTCCGATCAAAGCCCCCACAGCTGTCCACGTCTCCCCCTCCGGCCGCCGACATGTTGTCCTCGAGCGACTTCTGGGTCTCGCGGCTCCGACGCTGTGACCAGATCAATTACTTAAAATTTGGCACTGCTTCGTTTTACCTGACAATTGCGCGATCATGCAATGCTGTACCAAAACAAAATTTGCATACTTTTTTTCCCACAAATAGGGCTTTCTTTTGGTGGTATTTGATTACCTCTGCAATTTTTTTTTTTTTTTGCGCTATAAACAAAAAAGTGTGACAATTAGAAAACAACTATATTTTTTACTTTTTGCTATAATAAATATCCCCAAAAATATTTTTAAAAAACAAATTTCTTTATCAGTTTAGGCCAATATATATTCTTCTACATATTTTTGGTAAAAAATCGCAATACGTGTATATTGATTGGTTTGCGCAAAAGTTATAGCTTCTACAAACTATGGGAAAGATTTATGACATTTTTATTATAATTATTTTTTACTAGTAATAGCAGTGATCTGCGATTTTTTGCAATACTGCAACATTGCGGCGGACAGATCGGACACTTTTGACACAATCATATGCAAGGAAAATTAAAGAATGAAACCCCATTCACTAATCTAAGTGAATTTTCCAGATTTCTTTCACTTAGCTTAGTGAATGAGCTAACTTCAATTAACCAATCATGAACAAGTAAAAGACCCTTTTTTTTCCCTTGTATATCATTGTCCATATGCAAGGGGAAATTTTACTTTGTTTCACTTTATTCACTAAGATAGAGCAAAATTTTCTTTTCAAAGTGAAAATTCCCTTTGAAATTAAACATGATGTAATTTTTTTGTAAATCAGTTCAAAGAAAGGCATTAAAAACAAACAACCCAATAAACTTTTACCATATAAACTGCATTTGTTTTTAATTGTAAATGTTTTTCTCTAACAAGGCGATGGATTGATATGCAATGATATTGATGAGTGCCAGGGCAACAATTCCTGTTCAGCAAATGCCACCTGTACTAACACACCTGGCAGTTACAGCTGCTCCTGCAAAGATGGATTGACAGGTAATTTGGATAAATAAGGTCTTATGTTAGTACGAGTGACTAGTTTTCAGAAAGTATAAAGTATGAATGTTCAATGATGGATTAAAGGAGTTGTAAAGGCAGAAGGTTTTATTTTTATCTTAATGCATTCTATGCATTAAGATAAAAAACTTTCTGTGTGTAGCAGCTTCCACAGCCCACCTAATTACTTATTGGAGCCCCATCTCTCTCCAGCGATGTCCACAAGTGTCTTAGCCATCCATTACCCTCCCGTTGATTGGCTTTGACACAGCAGCGGCGCCATTGGCTCCCATGGCTGTCAATCAAAGTTAGCCAATCAAGGGAGAGAGGGCGGGGCTGGGTCAAGGCTCTGTGTCTGATAGATACCCAGAGCCGTGACTCGCCTCGGGTGCCCCATAGGAAGCTGCTAGCTATGGGGGCACTCGTCAGGAGGGAAGGGCCAGGAGCACCAAAAAGGGACACAAGAAGAGGAGGATCCAGGCTGCTCTGTGCAAAACCAACTGCAAAGAAAAGGTAAGTATAAAATGTTTGTTATTTATTTTATTTTTTTAAAACAAGACTTTACAGTCACTTTAATCTTCCTTGTATGATATACGGATTTATCTTTTTAGATAAAATTGTATCCATTGTAAAAACATTCTGCTGAAAAACTCAGTTCAAAAGGGTAAAATCAGGTAGAGGGGAAGCTGGAAAAGCAGGAAGTAGGAAAATTATGTTTTTAAATTGCCTCTTAAATTCTCTTAGGATGTGTTTACACTGGGAATGGTTTAAGTAAACCATGCTCGAGTTCACTTGTCTACACTCACACTAGACAAGTGGTCCCGATCACACTTACATCATCACTCCTGCTACACAGACCAGTGATCCTTGGTTCTGTACACAGTTTTTCTGAAGAGTTATGTGGTCTGGCATGGTTTTCACTTACACAGCAACAAGCAGTTCCAGACCACAAATGAACCCTGCCCAGGACCACCTCTTCCAAGTGGACCCAGGCACAATACACTTAACAAGTCCTGGTCTGTGTGTGTGTAATGCCCCCCCCCCCCCCCCAAGAAAAGCTTTTACCAAATAAACTGTATTTGATTTTTCATTGTAAATTTTTCTCTCTAACAAGGCAATGGAGTCACATGCACTGATATTGATGAGTGCCAGGGCATCAATCCCTGTTCACAAAACGCCAACTGTACTAACACACCTGGCAGTTACAGCTGCTCCTGCAAAGATGGATTCACAGGTAACTTAGATAATTTAGGTCTTATGTTAGTACGAGTGACTAGGGTTCAGAAAACAATATAAGGTATGAATATTTCATTATCAATTAATCTTGCTTGTATTATATACTTGCTTATCTTTTTAGATAAAGTTGTATCCTCTGTACAAAAACTCTACTGAAAAACTCATAGGGCCAGATTCTCGTAGGAGCGCGTATGTTTGCGGTGGCGTAACATATCCGATTTACGTTACGTCTCCGCAACTTAGACGGGCAAGTGCTGTATTCTCAAAGCACTTGCTCCGTAAGTTGCGGCGGCGTAGCGTAAATCGGCCGGCGTAAGCCCGCCTAATTGAAATGTGGGACAGGGGGGCGTGTTTTATGTTATTCTTCTGTGACCCGACGTGATTGATGTTTTTCACGAACGGCGCATGCGCCGTCCGTGGAAATTTCCCAGTGTGCATTGCTCCTAATACGCCGCAAGGACGTATTGGTTTTGACGTGGACATAAATTACGTCCAGCCCCATTCACGGACGAGTTACGCAAAAGAGGCTAAATGTTTTAATTTTGTCGCGGGAACGACGGCCATACCTAACATTAGTGCGCCGCACTTACGCCATCATTTAGCAGGGGTAACTATACGCCAGGAAAAGCCTAACTTAAACGGCGTAAATTTACTGCGTCGGCCGGGCGTACGTTCGGGAATTTGCGTATCTTGCTGATTTACATATTTCGCCGTGTAAATCAGCATACACGCCCCTAGCGGTCAGCTTAAAAATGCAGTTACGATCCGACGGCATAAGAGACTTACGCCTGTCGGATCTAACAGATATCTATGCGTAACTGATTCTAAGAATCAGGCGCATAGATACGACTGGCCGGACGCAGAGATACGTCGGCGTATCTGGAGATACGACGGCGTATCTGGAGATACGCCGTCGTATCTCCTCTAAGAATCCGGGCCATAGTTGCTGACTTCTAGCCAAAGTCCTCGCTTATAGATTGAATGAAGAAATTACTACTATTGTACGGTCAGACCAAACTGGATATATCCCGGGCCAATCCATATCAATGAATCTATGTAGACTTTTACTAACATCAAAGTCAAACATGATAATAAGGGCTCTAGCCACTTCAGCCCCAGAAGATTTTACCCGCTTCCTGACCAGAGCAATTATTTAAAATTTGGCACTGCTTCGTTTTACCTGACAATTGCGCGATCATGCAATGCTGTACCAAAACAAAATTTGCATCCTTTTTTTCCCACAAATAGGGCTTTCTTTTGGTGGTATTTGATTACCTCTGCAGTTTTATTTATTTTTTTGCGCTATAAACAAAAAAGTGTGACAATTAGAAAAAAACAATATTTTTTACTTTTTGCTATAATAAATATCCCTAAAAATATTTTTAAAAAACACATTTCTTTATCAGTTTAGACCAATATATATTCTTCTGCATATTTTTGGTAAAAAATCGCAATAAGTGTATATTGATTGGTTTGCGCAAAAGTTATAGCATCTACAAACTATGGGAAAGATTTATAGCATTTTTATTATAATTTTTTTTTACTAGTAATGGCAGTGATCTGCGATTTTTAGCAATACTGCGACATTGCGGCGGACAGATCGGACACTTTTGACACAATCATGTGCAAGGAAAATTAAAGAATGAAACCCCATTCACTAATCTAAGTGAATTTTCCAGATTTCTTTCACTTAGCTTAGTGAATGAGCTAACTTCAATTAACCAATCATGAACAAGTAAAAGGCCTTCTTTTTTTTTTCCTTGTACATCATTGTCCATATGCAAGGGGAAATGTTACTTTGTTTCACTTTATTCACTAAGATAGAGCAACATTTTCTTTTCAAAGTGAAAATTCCCTTTGAAATTAAACATGATGTCATTTTTTTGTAAATCAGTTCAAAGAAAGGCATTAAAAAAAAACAACCCAATAAACTTTTACCATATAAACTGCATTTGTTTTTAATTGTAAATGTTTTTCTCTAACAAGGCGATGGAGTCACATGCACTGATATTGATGAGTGCCAGGGCAGCAATTCCTGTTCAGCAAACGCCAACTGTACTAACACACCTGGCAGTTACAGCTGCTCCTGCAAAGATGGATTCACAGGTAACTTAGATAAATAAGGTCTTATGTTAGTACGAGTGACTAGTTTTCAGAAAATATAAAGTATGAATGTTCAATGATGGGTTAAAGGAATTGTAAAGGCAGAAGGTTTTATTCTTATCTTAATGCATAGAATTCTATGCATTAAGATAAAAAACTTTCTGTGTGTAGCAGCCTCCACAGCCCACCTAATTACTTATCTGAGCTTCATCTCTCTCCAGCGATGTCCACAAGTGTCTTAGCCATCCGTTACCCTCCCCTTGATTGGCTTTGACACAGCAGCGGCTCCATTGGCTCCCATGGCTGTCAATCAAAGTTAGCCAATCAGGGGAGAGAGGGCGGGGCTGGGTCGGGGCTCTGTGTCTGATAGACACACGGAGCCGTGACTCGCCTCGGGTGCCCCATAGGAAGCTGCTAGCTATGGGGGCACTCGTCAGGAGGGAAGGGCCAGGAGTAC
This sequence comes from Rana temporaria, assembly GCF_905171775.1. Classification (NCBI taxonomy): domain Eukaryota; kingdom Metazoa; phylum Chordata; class Amphibia; order Anura; family Ranidae; genus Rana; species Rana temporaria. The sequence continues at coordinate 197,811,328 of NC_053492.1, forward strand.
CAAAGAGGGACCCAAGAAGAGGAGGATCCAGGCTGCTCTGTGCAAAACCAACTGCAAAGAAGAGGTAAGTATAACATGTTTGTTATTTATTTTATTTTTTTAAAACAAGACTTTACAGTCATTTTAATCTTCCTTGTATGATATACGGATTTATCTTTTTAGATAAAATTGCATCCATTGTACAAACATTCTACTGAAAAACTCAGTTCAAAGGGGTAAAATCAGGTAGAGGGGAAGCTGTAAAAGCAGGAAGTAGGAAAATGTTTATGTTTTTAAATTGCCTCTTAAATTCTCTTAGGATGTGTTTACACTGGGAATGGTTTAAAGCGGAGTTCCACCCAAAAGTGGAACTTCCGCTTAATCCACTCCTCGCCCCTTTACATGCCACATTTGGCATGTAATTTTTTTTGGGGGGGAGTGGGGGCTTCAGGAGCGGGACTTCCTGTCCCACTTCCTCCTTCCGCCGAGGGGCTGCTAAGGCGAATATTCTAATCGCCTTTTGGCAGCCCCTCCCTGTAGGCGATCGCCTGGGACACGTGACAGGATGGCGCAGCGCCTCTCGCTCATGCGCAGTGGGTGCCCGGCCGTGAAGCCGAAAGCTGTCACGGCCGGGTGCCCACACTTAGAATGAAGATGCTGGCCGGAGAGGGGGGGAGAGGAGCGGAGCCCCGGCCAGGGCATCGCTGGAACGTGGACCAGGTGAGTGTATGTTTATTAACCCCCCCTGGCGGTGTTCCCGAGTCTGACTCGGGGTGAGATTTTTTGGCTACGATCGGTAACCCCGAGTCAGACTCAGGCTCGCCTCGCAGAATCCACAGGCTTGGTTTACTTACCTTGTCCCTCGATCCAGCGATGTCACCACGCTGTGTGAGCGAGCGGGACCTCGCTCGATTCACACAGTGTCCTCCTGTGCCGCCGATCTCCATTCCCTGCGACGTTACGACGCACGGGAGCGGGGAACGGCGCCAAATTCAAAAAGGTAAACAAACACAATACATACAGTATACTGTAATCTTATAGATTACAGTACTGTATGTAAAAAATACACACCCCCCTTGTCCCTAGTGGTCTGCCCAGTGTCCTACATGTACTTTTATATAATAAAAACTGTTCTTTCTGCCTGCAAACTGTAGATTGTCCATAGCAACCAAAAGTGTTCCTTTATGTCAAAAATGGTTTTAGAGCAGCTAGAAAACAGTGATAATAAATTATAATCACTTGCAGAATTGTGCGATAGCGATTTGTGGGGAAATTCGTCATAAAAAAATAAAAGTAATGACAGCGACAATTCTGCAACTGAGCAAATTTCAGTGTTTTTGAGTTGATTACATTATTGAATAATTTTTATTATAATTATATTATTATTGGTTATAATTTTTTATAATTATTTATTATATTATAATTTATAATTTTGTTTTTAAAAAAAATTCATACCCGGGATGCCTACTAGACTCTTGTTGGTCAGATTTAAGTGAGTTATTCCTAAGAATTACAGGCCTACAGTACAAATCACCAAATTTCCTTGCAAATAATGGTACCGCTTTCAGCACCTTTTTTCTGAAAGAATCATGCCGCCAGGGAGGTTAAAAGACAGCAGCTACACTTTTTGTAGCTGCTGACTTTTAACCACTTAACCCCCGGACCATATTGCTGGTCAAAGACCAGAGCACTTTTTGCGATTCGGCACTGCGTCGCTTTAACTGACAATTGCACGGTCGTGCGACATGGCTCCCAAACAAAATTAGCGTTCTTTTTTCCTCACAAATAGAGCTTTCTTTTGGTGGTATTTTATCACCTCTGCGGTTTTTAGTTTTTGCGCTATAAACAAAAATAGAGCGACAATTTTGAAAAAAAATTATATTTTTTACTTTTTGCTTTAATAAATATCCCCCAAAAATATATAAAAAAACGTTTTTTTCCCTCAGTTTAGGCCGATACGTATTCTTCTACATATTTTCCATAAAAAAAACGCAATAAGCGTTTATTGATTGGTTTGCGCAAAAGTTATAGCGTTTACAAAATAGGGGGTATTTTTATGGCATTTTTAATATAATTATTTTTTTACTAGTAATGGCGGCGATCAGCGATTTTTTTTCGGTACTGCGAAATTATGAAAAAATCAATGAAAAGAATTCATGGACAGCCGCACACCAAAATAAACCTAAAAAGGTAGCCTTTATTGGTGTAAAAAGGATAAAAAGCACTACAAAGCACAGCACAGCAAGCAGTGGGGTAAAAACTGACGCGTTTCGCACAAACAATCAGTGCTTAGTCATAGCTAAAACATAATAAAATGTATTCTGAATATATACTGACTTTGGCTGGGTTCACACTTGTCCGACAAACGGTCCTACATTGGGAGCTCATGTAGCATGACGTGTGAAAATCAATGTTTCCCTATGAGAGCTGTCTTAACTGGTCCTACACAAGTTGGTCCGACTTTGAAAATGCTCCCTGTACTACTTTTGGTCCTACATTGATCTTACTTCAGCCCATTGAATATCATTGAAGTCGGACCAAAGTAGTATCCTGTTCATGAAAGTAGGATGGATGTAGGACCAATGTAGGATAAATGTAGGACCAATGTAGCAGAGCAAAGTAGGATGAAAGTAGTGTAGTAGTGTGAACCCAGCCTCAGGCTGGGTTCACACTTGTCCGACAAACAGTCCTACATTGGGAGCCTCATGTAGCATGACGTGTGAAAATCAATGTTTCCCTATGAGAGCTGTCTTAACTGGTCCTACACAAGTCGGTCCGACTTTGAAAATGCTCACTGTACTACTTTGGTCCTACATTGATCCTACTTCAGCCCATTGAATATCATTGAAGTCGGACCAAAGTAGGAGCCTTGTCCTAACCATCCGACTTTTGACATCTGACATGTGATTACAGCAGCAGTAAAAGGAATTTATCTCACTCTGGGATTGTTTTGATTGGTCAAAGAACAAGTCAGACTATCACAAAGTCGGATCAAAGTAGTATCCTGTTCATGAAAGTAGGATGGATGTAGGACCAATGTAGGATCAATGTAGGACCAATGTAGGACCGATGTAGCAGCGCAAAGTAGGATGAGGCTGGGTTCACACTGGTCCGACAAACGGTCCTACATTGGGAGCCTCATATAGCATGACGTGTGAAAATCAATGTTTCCCTATGAGAGCTGTCTTAACTGGTCCTACACAAGTCGGTCCGACTTTGAAAATGCTCCCTGTACTACTTTTGGTCCTACATTGATCCTACTTCAGCCCATTGAATATCATTGAAGTTGGACCAAAGTAGTATCCTGTTCATGAAAGTAGGATGGATGTAGGACCAATGTAGGATAAATGTAGGACCAATGTAGCAGAGCAAAGTAGGATGAAAGTAGTGTAGTAGTGTGAACCCAGCCTGAAAGTAGTGTAGTAGTGTGAACCCAGCCTGAGGCTGGGTTCACACTACTACACTGCTTTCATCCTACTTTGCTCTGCTACATTGGTCCTACATTTATCCTACATTGGTCCTACATCCATCCTACTTTCATGAACAGGATACTACTTTGAAAAGCTCAGTAATATAGGTTGATAAAAATCAGTCTATTGGTACTGTCCCAGCGCTACTATGGGTATTGACCAATGCGATTCTGGTAAACCCCAAAAAAACGCCAGTCATCAAATTAAATGTGGAGCAGTATAGCAGCTATTATATACAGGGTAAAACTTATTAAAAATATGCCTATGTCTTCAATGATCTATTACATTAAAAGTATAAACATTAACAGCGCTTGATTCAAGCTAAACTTGCTAGAATATAAATGTGTTACCACATCCTGCTCAAAAATGGTTTCTTATTGGAGTGACACTTGTATGAACCACCACTACAATGCACTTCAAAAATAAAATCCAAACCTCCAAGGGTTAAAATCCTCTCAATAGTCCTTATTAAAATTGAATTAATCGTAACAAAAACAAGATGCAAGATGAATTAAAATAAAATAGAATTGCGTCTATAGTCCTTTAAAACATATTAGTTAATTTCACTCAGCAACTCTAGAAACTTGCAGCTACTCTAAATCCAAAAACCAGGCTAAATCTTTCAAAGATAATGCTGTAATGGCTGTGCTGTTGCATGCATTGACACGTAGGGATCCCCCTTAAAACCTCACTCACCAGATGGATGTCAAAACAGGCATGGAATGCTGGCTCTATGACTGGAGTGTATGATGGTTCAGCTGGATCTCTCCCCTTCCTTCTGCTGCCGTCTGGTGGGTTCAGGTAGTGCTCAGATGGATGCAATCATGAAATGACATAAAGAGATCTGGTGAGTGAGGTTTTAAGGGGGATCCCTACGTGTCAATGCATGCAACAGCACAGCCATTACAGCATTATCTTTGAAAGATTTAGCCTGGTTTTTGGATTTAGGACTGTCAAGAGTAGCTGCAAGTTTCTAGAGTTGCTGAGTGAAATTAACTAATATGTTTTAAAGGACTATAGACGCAATTCTATTTTATTTTAATTCATCTTGCATCTTGTTTTTGTTACGATTAATTCAATTTTAATAAGGACTATTGAGAGGATTTTAACCCTTGGAGGTTTGGATTTTATTTTTGAAGTGCATTGTAGTGGTGGTTCATACAAGTGTCACTCCAATAAGAAACCATTTTTGAGCAGGATGTGGTAACACATTTATATTCTAGCAAGTTTAGCTTGAATCAAGCGCTGTTAATGTTTATACTTTTAATGTAATAGATCATTGAAGACATAGGCATATTTTTAATAAGGATACTACTTTGGTCCGACTTCAATGATATTCAATGGGCCTGAAGTAGGATCAATGTAGGACCAAAAGTAGTACAGGGAGCATTTTCAAAGTCGGACCGACTTGTGTAGGACGCTACAAGACACTCTCATAGGGAAACATTGAACACAGAGCAATCATTCAAACACTTTTTGTAAATTTATCAATATACATCTATGCCACTTTTTGCACATATGTTTGGAGTCTTTATTGTTTGTTTCACAACAAAAAAAATGTTTTTACTTTTTATATTTGCCGCTGTATATATAGTATGAGTCTTATCATCCAAAATTTATATTTATTAATTTATGCACACACTCACTTTCAACACACTTCCTACATTGATTATATAGTGAGATTTATGTGTATTAGAATGTCTGATCCACATGGAAATGTTTCCTTTACAACTAAGTGTTTTGTCATAAATGCATAGCAACTCAATATATATATATTGGTTATATTTTAAATTTTACTTATGTTATGACACGAAACGCGTCGGGGAGACTCCATTGCTGCCTTATCTTTATTTACTATATGCGCTGTAACTTCATTTCACATGTAAGTGCAATTACTTATTAAATCTCAGCATTTTTTACGGTATCATGCTATGTTGCCTCCTCTCTTCCTCTCCATATCCTTTTATGATTGAAAACATACCTGAGGGCAATATGTATGTTATACAAGCTAATGCCTATTCAATACCTGGGCAAATACATCTCTGGTGAAGAGCCATTGGTCGATTCCTTGTTCCTAAAGTGATCCCTTTGGAGTTCATATTGATCGTTAAGTCTGTTTGACTCATGAAATTAATGTTTCTTTGAGTCCATGATTTCTGGTAAGCCTGCATCTTTAAAGGTGGAGGGTTATTTCACTGCACTTTAAGAAATTACTTTCAGCTGAACTTTGTTTCATCACTTCAACGTTTGAATCATAATATATCCATGACACATGGTTGATGCTTTGTCACTCATAGTCATATATGGACATTATATCACATGGTGTATTTTTGTACATTACTTCTAATTTTTGTGCGATTTCACTGGATATTTTTACGTTTTGCTTTTCACTATTATTGTTTTCCAACTTTATGTTAATTTGAATATTAGTATTTTATTATACATTGTATTTGTTTAAGCGCTACACTTTAACCCACACATAGGTGTTGGTGTTGCCACAACATTCTAAGCCCTCACAGTTAGTCTTGGTGGGCGCTGGAATGCCCTGCTGTGTGAACTATTATATCAAGAACTGTAATTACATGCCATTGTTGAACAGTGGTAGAAAATTTGGGCCTTTGGTGCTGGCGCTGGTGCCACAACACTGTAAGTCCTCACAGTTACTCTTGATGGGTGCAGGAATGGGCCCTGCTGTGAAATATTAGATTAAGAATTGTAATTACATGCCCCTGTTGAACAGGGGCAGAAAAATTGGACCTTTTGTTGGTGGTGGTGCTGGTGCCACAACTCTGTAAGCCCTCACAGTTACTCTTGGTGGGCACAGGAATGGGCCCTGCTGTGAAATATTAGATCAAGAATTGTAATTACATGCCCCTGTTAACCAGGGGCAGAAAAATTGGGCCTTTGTTGTTGGTGGTGGTGGTGCTGGTGCCACAACTCTGTAAGCCCTCACAGTTATTCTTGGTGGGCACAGGAATGGGCCCTGCTGTGAAATATTAGATCAAGAATTGTAATTACATGCCCCTGTTGAACAGGGGCAAACAAATTGGGCCTTTGTTGGTGGTGGTGGTGGTGCTGGTGCCACAACACTGCAACCCCTCACAGATACTCTAGTTGGAGCGCATGAATGAGCCCGCTGCAAAGTATTGCATCAAAAATTGTAATTACACGCCCCTGTTAAACAGGGGCAGAAAAATTGGGCCTTAGGCACTGGTGCTGGTGCCACAAACTGCAACCCCTCACAGATACTCTAGTTGGAGCGCAGGAATGAGCCCGCTGTAAACTATTGCATCAAAAATTGTAATTACACGCCCCTGTTAAACAGGGGCAGAAAAATTGGGCCTTAGGCACTGGTGCTGGTGCCACAAACTGCAACCCCTCACAGATGTTCTAGTTGGAGCACAGGAATGAGCCAGCTGCAAAGTATTGCATCAAAAATTGTAATTACACGCCCCTGTTAAACATGGGCAGAAAAATTGGGCCTTAGGCACTGGTGCTGGTGCCACAACACTGCAACCCCTCACAGATACTCTAGTTGGAGCAGAAAACAAAAAACTGCGCTAATGTGTAGGTAGTTTAAACTAAAAGTAGGCAGCAGCTGGCGTGCGATACACAGACAAAAAACAAATTAAAAAAACAAAGCCGCGCCACAGAACACTGACAAATGTATACTCAGGATCTGATATGAATCAAGTCCATAAAAAAAAAACAATCCATAAGAACAGTAATATTCTTCATTAGATGTGTTCATGCAAAATTGGGAATCCTGGAAGTTAACACCACCAAAGTAACATGTATCAACACAATAAGTGATCCCTTCACCGGAGATATGAGGCTGCTTACCAGAGGGCCATCTCCTATGCGCAGTCGGCTATAGCCCAGCCACGGCCTTTGTGAACTCACAGGGTCATAGGGGGAGACAGGTCCCTGAAAGAAATCGCCAGGTACACTCTCAGGCTCATCCGATAACGGGAATAGAAAAAAGATTGCACCATAGCATAATTCCGTATATAGTGTGGCATTTATTAAAACGTAAATGTACTTACAAACAAACGATTAAAAACAGCGTATAAAAAAGTGTGCCGGCTGGCAGATACAAGGAGCCCTTCCTCCTTATTTTTGGTGCAAGCTGGATTACCCTGTTTTGCCTGAAAGCCTGCATTTCTCACTACAATTTGAGTTTTTCTAGACGGGATTACGCTATGTGGCCACTTCTTTCTCTTATCTTTATATACAATTGACACACTGTGAGAAACTCTGCCTGGGGATCGCACTTCCAGCACAGCTCCCAGTTTCTTTCCATTCATCCATCCTACAGAAGATATGATGACCGGCTAACGTGTTACTCTGCCAAGGATCATTTATGACATCACTCATTCTAAGCCTTCTTCGACTTTCGGTGGCATATGTCATCTTAAGTCAACGTGCTCCGGTAAGCCTGCATTGCTTTCGGTGGTGGGATTATCACATTAGAGAATTCGGTGCGGAGTCCTCTGGGTCACTGAGGACGACATGATCCGCAGCCACCTCGTCCCAGCCACATACAAGTCCATGGGTTACTTGGGAGTGATTGATCCCTTGAAGAATGCTGCTGAGTGCTAGGCTCCACCTCCATGCTGACACAATCCTCCTTCTCCTCATCCTCTTCCTGAGTGATAGGCGGGCAAGCAGAAACACTGTCTGGATAAAGGGGGCCTTGAGAGGTAAGGAAGTCCTCCTCTTCCTCCCTCTGTTCTACCTCAAGGGCCCTGTCCATTATTCCATGCAGCGTGTGCTCCAACAGGTGAATAAGAGGGACAGTCTCACTGATGCATGCACTGTCACTGCTCACCATCCTCGTGGCCTCCTCAAATGGTGACAGGACAGTGCATGCATCCCTGATCATGGCCCACTGGCGTGGGAAAAAAACCAAGCTCCTCTGACCCTGTCCTGCTGCCATATTGGCACAGATATTCATTGATGGTCCTTTGCTGCATGTGCAGCCGCTGCAGCAAGGCCAACGTAGAGTTCCACCTGGTGGGCATGTCACAGATTAGGCGGTTCTTGGGCAGGTTGTATTCATTTTGGAGGTCTGCCAGCCGAGCACTGCCATTATATGACCGTCGGAAATGCACACAGACTTTCCTGGCCTGCTTCAGGACATCCTGTAAGCCTGGGTAACTGCCCAAGAACCGCTGCACCACCAAGTTAAGGACATGAGCAAACCAGGGCACATGGGTCAGTTGTCCCTGTCGCAGGGAGGAGAGGAGGTTGGTGCCATTGTCGCATACCACCATTCCTGGCTTAAGCTGGCGTGGTGTCAACCACCTCTGAGCCTGCCCCTGCAGAGCTGACAGAACCTCTGGCCCAGTGTGGCTCCTGTCTCCCAAGCAAACCAGCTCAAGCACCGCATGGCATCTCTTTGCCTACATTTCTGCGTAGCCCCTTGAACGCCTACGGAGCACCGCTGGTTCTGAGGACACATGAGCACAGGAAGAGGCCACAGAGGAAGAAGAAGAGGGGGGGTGGAGGAGAGAGGTGTGTCACAACCAGTAGTAGCATTTTGGAGGTGTGGTGGTGGCAGAACAACCTCCAACACTACTGTATCTTGTCCTGCGTCCTTCCCAGCTGCCAGCAGAGTCACCCAATGTGCCGTGAAAGATAGATAACGTCCCTGTCCATGCCTGCTGGACCATGAGTCAGCGGTAATATGCACCTTACCACTGACCGCCCTGTCCAGCGAGGCATGGACATTGCCTTCCATGTGGCGGTAGAGAGCCGGAATCGCCTTCCGTGAGAAAAAGTGGCGCTTGGGAACTTGCCAATGAGGTACCGCACATTCCACAAATTCCAAAAGGGGGCAGAATCTACCAACTGAAAAGGCAGCAGTTGAAGTGCTAAGCTAGCATTCAACCACTGGGCATGTGGATGGCTGGGAGAGAACTTCTTTTGGCGCTGCAGCAGCTGGGGCAGGGAAATTTGTCTGGTACAATCTGCCATCGGTGTGCCGATAGTAGATTGCCCGCAAGTAATTGGCTGTGACACACCTAATTCTACACCTTCAGTCCTATCAGTGCAGGCTTCAGAGAGGACTGAAGATACAGTATAGTGGGGTTGGAGATCCCAGCTGATGAGGAGCTAGGGGAGGTCCGCTTTGTTCTTTGGTGTGGGTCTTTGAGGTACACTTGCCAACGAACTGCATGGCAGGTCGACATATGTCTGGTCAAGCATGTGGTGCCAAGCGGGTGATGTTTTGGCCACGCGAGATACGCTTGAGACATATGTTGCAAATAGCAGCGGTGCGATCTGATGCACTCGTCTCAAAAGGCCCACACCAAAGAACTTTTGGAATAACGCTGAGAGAAAGCAGCACCCTGCACACGCATAGCTCTGCGTTGTGATGCAGTCGGTGTGCTGCCCTTAAGCTGGCCCCTGGAGGGCATACTGCCTCGTTGGAGATGTGCCTGTGCCTCCTCCTCCTCTCTCCTATCAGGCACCCACATAGAGTCAGTGACCTCATCATCCCCTCCCTCCTCATCACTGTAGAAAACCTGGCAGTATGTTGCAGCTGGGGGGAACATGACTGCCAGATTGCTGTCCTTCTTGGGCACCCCCTCTCTCTGGGCTCATGTTACTGCCTTCCTCTAGCTGTGTACCATCATCGGAGCCTTCAAAATGTTGCGCATCCTCATGCAGCATATTCCCAACACTGTGGTCAAACAGTTCGGGGGACTCCTCAGGAGGACATGGTGGGGCTAGGGAAGGAGTGATTGATGCCATTGAGCAGAGGGAAGAGGCCGCCTTGGCAGCTGCTTTGCCAGACAAAGTAGCCTGAGCCTGGGTGAGAGAGGATGAGGAGGATGAGGACGGCTTGGTCACTCACTCTACCAAGTGTTCGGCATGTTGCGGCTCAACACGGCCAGCTGCCAAAAAAAGGACAAGCGTGTATCACGGCCACGTGCTGATGAGGATGCACCGTGTCCACGACCAGCACTGTTGCCTCTAGACGCAGAGCCTGCTTGCCCTCTTTTATCGGCTCGTGACTCTCTGCCTCTCCTTGTCCTTCCAGACATACTAATGGCCTGCACACTGCAGAGGACCACGTAGCTTTAGGTTTACACTGCAGAGGACACAGGCAGTACACACACCACGTAGCTTTAGGTGAAAAATGCAGATGACACAGGCAGTACACACCACGTAGCTTTATGTGCAAACTGCAGAGGACACGGGCAGTACACACCACGTAGCTTTAGGTGCACACTACAGAGGACACAGGCAGTACACACACCACGTAGCTTTAGGTGCAAACTGCAGAGGACATAGGCAGTACACACCACGTAGCTTTAGGTGCAAACTGCAGAGGACACGGGCAGTACACACCACGTAGCTTTAGGTGCACACTGCAGAGGACTCAGGCAGTACACACACCACTTAGCTTTAGGTGCAAACTGCAGAGGACACATGCAGTACACACACCACATAGCTTTAGGTGCAAACTGCAGAGGACACGGGCAGTACACACCACATAGCTTTAGTTGCACACTGCAGAGGACACAGGCAGTACATACCACGTAGCTTTAGGTGCACACTGCAGAGGACACAGGTAGTACACCACGTGAGAATTCTGCAGCTAGCACAATCACCTGCCAGTAAATTAGGAAGAGCGGATCTAGCTATACTATACAGTGTATAAATATATATACAACACCTGGGATGCATATATATCCTCTACACACTGTAACTTTAACTGACTAGCCAGCTTGCTCTATATACCTAAAAAATTACTCTCTCTCTCTCTGTCTCTCACCACCACGTCGCAACACACTACAAAAGGCCGACCTGCAGGCGGCCTTTTATATTGTGGGGCGTGTACTAAACCCCCTCAGCCATAATTGGCCAAAGCCACCCTGGCTTTGGCCAATTATGGCTCTCCGTTTTTTTGCAATCTGTGATTGGCCAAGCATGCGGGTCATAGTGCATTCTTGGCCAATCATCAGCCAGCAATGCCCTGTGATGCCGCAGTAAATTATGGGCCGTGACACGCCACTCGAATTTGGCGCGAACGGTCCGTAACGTTCGTATTTCGACGAACGGTCGAACATACAATGTTCGAGTCGAACGTGAAGTTACTCACTACTTCTCTGGCAATACTCTGGTTTATTTTGGGACTTATTATTCACCAAACTTTATCTTCACTTTCTTGGCAAGCAATTTGTCTTTTTTTGGGAGTTAACCCTTCACGGATTTGCTTTTGGAATTAACTCTTTACGGACTTGTTGTGTTATTTTTGGACTCTGCATTAGTTTTCTTTTTAATACATTTTTCATATATCATTTGTTTACATTTCAAGGTTTAACATTTATTTCACACATGGTTTTAACCACATAGCGCTGTACTCTTTGCATTTTTTGCTATCTATCCTATGTTTTTTGTACTGAACTTAAGTGCCAGCTGCTTTCTTATACACTTTATCATAATTTCCTTTATTATGTTCTTAAATTAGCGCAGCGTTAGCCTTAGAGCTTCTTTTTTGCTAAGGTCACATGTGTTGCAGGGTAAAGTGGAGTCAGGGCGCAGCCGGGGGGAGGGCGGCAAAAGTCCTTGCACCAGCCCTGGTGGTCAGTGTAGTGATGTGTAGTGGTCAGTGTGTAGTGGTGTGCGGGTTAGTGGTCAGTGGGTAGTGGTCAGTGTGTAGTAGTCAGTGTAGTGGCCAATGTAGAAATCGGGTAGGTCAGTACAGTGGACAGGTAGGTAAGTGTAATGGTCAGTCTAGGAATCATGTAGGTCCGTGTAGAGGTTAGTGTAGTGGTCAGTATAGGAATCAGGCTGGTCAGTACTATTGTAGGAAAGGAAAGGGACTCAGGGAGTGCAAAAAGTCCGCAGGTTAGGGGGGTGCAAATTTCTTGCCTTGCCCCGGGCGCTGACAACCCACGCTACGCCACTGAGTATGAAAACTCCTCCTACAAGCTTTTCTAGGAACTGATAGAAGTCACAAGACTGCTATATACGGCTGATGAGAAAGGGTATTTAGCAGTTTATATTTACTTAAATAATTGCATTTCCATGTTCCTTGTACTGTTGGAGACCAGATATAGTGAATGTAGGGTCATGGGATTATAAACAATTTAAAGTCTCTTAGGATGCGCTCACACTGGGATGGGTTTAAGTGAGCTATGCCTTAGTTCACTTGTTCCTCCTTCCTACTCACCTGCTTGTCTACACCCACACTAAACAAGTGGTCTTGGACACACTTATGTCATCTCTCCTACTAACCAAACCAGTGATCCATGCTTATGTACACAGTTTTTATGGAGAGTTAAGTTGTCTGGCATGGTTTGAACTTACACTGCAGGTAACAGTTCCAGACCACAAGTGAACAGTGCCCGGGACTACCTTTTCCAAGTGGTCCTGGACTGGGTACGCTTAATTGTTACTGGATACGGCTGTAACAAGCAAACTGACCCAAGGGGCTCAACCGTCCCCAGGACCAGTTCAAAGTTCCAGTTTCAGTGTAACATTAAGGCTTTTTAAAATTAATTTCAAGAAATGGAACAAAGAACTTGTTCCCACCGCCTATATGCAGATATGTGGCCACTGGGTGGGCAGGCTTTAATGCTGAGTGGCCACATATAAGAGTCCAAAGTGAATGGTTTTCTGTGCTTAGAGCGTGCTTACTGCACACTTCCAGCACAGTAACTGAAATGTCACCGCAAGCTCCCGATGTACTGTATCCTTGCGATCATGTGACAGCTAATCATAGCGGTCACATGATCTGAATGCCCACCTCCTCCTCCTTCCTTTTGGATTCTCTTATAAAGGAGTGGTGATGGGAAGGGGTTAATACTAAAAACAGGTAATTATTCCTTAGGTTGCCCAATCTCTATTTGTTTTGATTTTGCTGTAAATCTTTACCCGGTTGATTGCTTTATTTTTCAATATTTGAATGAAAAAATAAGTATCATTACATTATATATGAGAACTTTCACCTAATTATTTTTTTATAAGGAGTCGATTTATCTCAACGAAGATTATTTAAACTTTGTACTAAAGTGATCAAATAGTCTAAAGCAGAAACAAACATATCATGCAGTGTATGTAACATGCAACCATTTTCCAATGGCTGATCACCCAGCTATATACAACATGTCAACCAGAGACTGGTTTATCTCTTTTGGTTGAAAGAAAATCACCAAGTTGACAAACACAACCTACCAGCAACCGCACATATTGACACCATGACTTTAAAAGTTTGGTGATCTGTTCCCATGATCCTTCAGGCTATTTTTGCAATTGAAAGTGGTTTAAGTTGCCTAAAATAGACAGGACGTGTACTCAGCATAAATTAAATTGCAGTGGAATTTACATTTACTCACCATGCTCAAATGCAAATGAAGCCCCTTTAACTCCACTTTCCACAACTCCCTGGAATATTGGGCATGCTCAACGAGTATTAGTTGTTCATCTTCCCTCAGCTCAGGGAGGCCACACCTGTTGAGGTAGTGGTAGCTGGGCAGTTGACCTGCAGCCAAGTGAATGCTCCTCCATTATCAGAACCAACGAGCGGGCAGCCAGGCCAGAGCCTAATAATCTTCATACAGTTTACTGAGTGAAGATTCTAAACTTCTGTAGTAAATAGAATAGCTCCAAGCTTTGTCCCGCCCATTAAGCGGCAGCGTGTTGCTGATTCCCAATTAGAAGTGTGTCCCGACCTGCTAGCGTTGATTGGCTATTGAGTAAGATTTGTCCCGCCTCTAAGGCAGTAGCGCTTTATGATTGGCTATTGGTGAAAGCATGCCCCTCCTCTCAGACCGTAGCTGTGTGTTGGGATTGGTTCTCTCTCACCTACGTCTTACGCTGTTTTCAGGGAAGATGAAGCCACAGCGGAAGAAGCATGGTGAGCTCTGTGTATACACACACTCAAAAACTTGCAAGAACGCTAACACCTCTATAGTTGCCATTCTATATTGTATCTAATTGTTTAGGTTCTTAAAAAACCATCAGCCAGTTTCTGGGCTTTGTATTTTTTTTTGTATTGCTGGATCTTCACTCATCCAGCCTTGCATCCTAATATTCACAGTTTCTTTGAATTAACGGTTCATTATCATTAGAGGTGGGGCATGCTGGGACTTGTAGTCCTAGGGGGAGCCCCGGGATGGACTATAGGAGTCAATACAGAGGAGACACCCCACCACACATCACCCCCGCTCAACAACCTTTACCCGCGGCATCCCCCCCCCCCCGCTCAACAAGAATGTTGGGAGGTATGCACCCTACCTATGCCTAGGAATCTACCGCGCATGTGTCAAAGCCATTTTGAGCATGCGCGGGTTTCCACAGCGACAGGTAAGTATACACACCTTCGGATTTCTCGGCAGGAAAACACTGCCGAGAATCACGACGAGAAAATAGAGAGCAGGTTCTCTTTTTTTCTCGTCGAGATTTTAGGTAGTTTTCTTGACAAGAAACCTGAAAGCTTCGTACATACGCTCGGTATACTCGGCAAGAAAGCTCTGCGCTGAGTAAACCGAGCATGTGTACAAAGCTTCAGAGTTAAATACTATCTGTTCTAAGAAGATAAGAGACATGCACCTAAAACTAAGATGTCAATCTTACCTGGAACTGAGTTTTAAATCTTCCAAACCTTGATGAAGTGCTACCCATTAGGCCTGTTGCACTAGAGCCGTAGAATCATGTTGCTTCTCCACATGATCTTTAATAAGTTCCAGCATGTTCAGTATGAAAATAAACTAACCAATAAGCTGTTTTTATTTATCTACAGGGAATGGCACTGTGTGTATTTGTAGTGCATGTGACTCCAATTATTGCAGCAATGGTGGAACATGTACAAGAATCCCGCCATCCTGCAATCCTGTATGTCAGTGCCTTGATGCATACACCGGTGAAAAATGCACAGTAACAAGGGACAGATACCCGGCACAACTGAATCCAGGTAAACAGCTTAGATTTACATTTGTATACTTGGCCTTAAAACCTTAAAGCTGGATACACAGTATACAACATTTGCTATCGATTTCCTTCAGATTCACATTCAACTATGTAGTGCAAGGACCTGCCTGAATGCATACACATCGAAAGTGTTTAGGTTTGACCTTATATTATGTGGTTTTGGTAAATATAAAGGAAAACAATTTCATAGTGTGTATCTAACTTTACTTCAGTTTTTTATTCAGTTTTGGATAGGGTACAAAAACATTAGACACTTGTCAGGTTTGTAATTCTATGTGTAACCATTCAAGGGAGATATTTATTGTTTCCTGTCCCTGAGACACTCATGGTAGAGAAGAGGGTAGAGAAGAGGGTGTGGTTGCTTGCAGGTAATATGGTGGGTGCTTTTTGTTTCTTGTTTAGGCATCTATCAATGATCAAGTCTGCAAAATGTTGCACCTACCTCAATTCGTTAATCTTTTTTGTGCATAAGCATTTTTTATTCACAAACCCTCCTAGATAGTATTTTCTTAACCACTGTACAGGTATAGACAAAACAAAAAGCTGTAACAAACATCTGGTGGCTTGCACGTTTTCGATCTTCTTTGAGCCTTTTTGAGTTCTTTTGAGCTTTTCTGAGCTTTTTGGGGCACTAGCTCCTCTCAAAAAAAGTGTTTGGTGTTTTTTTTTCTTCCTGTAGGAACATATGCCTGAAAACACCTGAAAAAGCCATAATGTGCATGGACACATTGGCTAACATGGAGGGGAGTTCCCAGGCAGAAAAAAATAGGAGCTCAAAAGATCTCAAAAGCCTGTAGGAGCCGCTTCATTGAGCTGCAGTGTGTATGAGCCCTAAGTCAGGTTTTTCTTTTTCTTTGTGACCCTTGCTCTGACAGGGAGTGATGGCAAATTCCCTCTATAGGGATAAGCTAAAAACCTGAATGGCACTTTAACTCTTTCCCTCTCTATTCAAAATGAAATAAAACATTTTGACTGGACTTAAGCTTACTCACAATGGTCTCCGGTAGCAAGGTGGATGGTCCCTTAGTGGCAACAACTTTTCTTCTACCTCCGACCATGACTGATTCCCCGTCCGTTGGAACTGTTACTTCTGGTTGGACGACAAGCCGCAGTCCCAACCCTACGCTGATTTTCCTGCTTCTGGCCCTCAGACAGCCTAGCAGCCAGATGTCCCCAGGATGGGCACATTTACATCACCCACTAGGAGAGTGTTTTTCTGTTTTTACTCCTTTTTCGCCATTTTTGGCACATGTATTGTGTTGGTGCATTGTTTTTGTATTTTGTACATTTGTTGCTTTTATATGCACCTAGGTGCGCATTGTGTGGTTATATTAAGTGCCTAGTTATGTATGCCTTGTCCCATTAAAGATCAAATTTTTACATCTATACTATGTTTGGCTTATAAAGTCCCACCCAGGGGGAATATTCTCTTTTGTTACAGGATAGGCCTTAGGTTTCTGGCCCAGCAGCCCGGGGCGATACAACATATGTCCACCCAGACAGCCGTCCAGGTGGCACAAAACCCTGATCACCTGACTCCGCCCAAATAAATAGGTTCTCCCAGCAGGCCAAGGGACCCAAGAAAATCCCTGCCCATTGGCTGAGACACCCCATTCATTCCTAATCTGTCCTTGCAATGCCCTTGTCTTATCTAATCTCACCAGATACCAGGCCACCTAATGTCAGAAGAGAGAAGTGCAGCTGGCCAAGGCAACTATCACTTTTCATCTAAATTTAATAGCAACCCTGCCTAAACATCAGGGTGCGACATTCGCAAACATCAAAATTGTGGTTGAGTGCTTCTATGTGTGGCAGCTTTGCTTAGCTCTCATAAAGGTTTGATTTACTTAGCATTGGCACTTTTTCTGTAGTGTTTTACAGGACGCATTGTACAATTTCTTTGCCTACATTACTACTATACCCACACAGTAGGGTTAATTTAAATGTTGTTTAGAACTTAGTATTTTTGTTCCAATATAAAGCAAGCATAGGCGTGCGCACTGGGTGTGTCGGGTGTTCCTGGGCACACCCCAGGGTCTGAATGTGTTTGAGATAACTCCATTTTGGCACCCCTGCTAACCTGTAGTGCTGTGAGAGGGACTATCTCTCAGTTGGATGCCGATTTCCTGGGAGAACTGCAGCTACTGGCTGCGGAGTAAGCAGTCAGGCAGATGCATTTCCTGATACTGACTCTGTAGTTCCAGCTACAGCATCCCTGACATCTGCATTTCACTCCACCAGCTCTCAGTTGAAATGCTGAGATGCTGAAGCCAGGACTTTAGAGGCAGCATCGGATAATTCCTGACTGATTTTTCTACAGCTGGTGGCTGCAGTACTGACATGAGTAAGGGGTTACCAGAGCCCATCCTATGCTTCGTGTTGCCACAAAAAGCTTGAAAAGGGAAGACTGTGGACATGCCCAGCTGCTGCTTCTACAGCTAAAAGATGGAAGTAAAAGCACAGCCCAACAGAAAGGTTTTACTGCACCCCAACCGCTAGTGTGAACAATTAAATGTTTTTTTTTTTCACATTGATAAGTGCTTAATTAATTAAAACATGTTTTAATACATTTTAAAATGTTTGTTTACATTTATTTCTAAAAGTGCACATGTGTATATGTGTGGGTGTGTATATATATATATATATATATATATATATAATATATATTACATATACACATACATGTGTGTTTGATCTTTGGGGTACACACCCTAATGTTATTGGCTGTACACGCCTATGATAGCAAGCTCTCCTCCTCATAGGCTAAACCAAGTCTGAAACAGGAGAACAGCTCAGTTCCTGTGAAGGTCTCACATACTAGTGAGATGATGTCTTGTGTATTGGGAAAGAGACTTACCTGAAAGCTCCTGCAACCCAGCCCCATTAAGCCCCATGCAGGTTGGAGGGAAAAAACAGGAGAAAAATACTGTAGGAACTAGTTAAAGGCTGTTTTTGGTGACCTTCTTCTGAAATTGCTAGTTACCTGACTGTGTTTCGTGTAAATGAGAGTCAGAAATGTGTTGGCATTTTTTATTGTTATTGTGTTTTATTTCTATACTTGTATAAAAGTGTTTTAGCCATAGGCGTCCTGTGCCGGGTGTGCCTGGGCACACCCTAATCACCCCATATGCATTAGCATTATCCAGGGGTGGCACCAGGTGGGTGGTTGGGGTCCCAGTGGCCAGTGTAAATGCCCCCATTATATTAAAGGCTAGGTTCAACTGTAGTAACACATTTCATCTATATTTAGGATGTAACAAAATATGCTTCCAATCAACTGTCTCCACCATCAGAGCCTCCTGCCTGTGACAGCAGGTGGCGTTCATGTGTGTTTGAGCTTTGGGGTGCACACCCTAATTCAATAGGCTGTGCACACCTATGGTCTCAGCATGACAGCCAGGACAATCTTCTGATGCCGCGTACACTTGGTCGTTTTTTGTGATGAAAAAAAACATCATTTTTTTTCATGAAAAAAAAACGAAGTTTTTCAAACTTCATTTTAAAAACCGACGTAGCATACACACCATCTTTTTTTTTAAAGAGCTCTAGCAAAGCGCGGTTACATTCAGCATGTACAGCGGCACTCTGTTCCATTCAAGCTTGCGTCATAACTTGCTTCTGAGCATGCGCGGGTTTAAAAACGTAGTTTTAAACGTCGTTTTAGCTACACACTGTGTTTTTTTATGACATAAAACACGACGTTTTGAAAAACGACATAAAAAATTGAAGCATGCTCGAATTTTTTTTTGTCGTTTTTCAGAAGACATAAAACAACGTTTTCCCCACACACAGTCATTTTAAATGACATTTTTAAAAATGTCGGGTTTTTTTTCATCACAAAAAACGACCGTGTGTACGCGGCATTAGAAGGAGAGGTCAGCAAGCCTGCACAGTTCTTTCATGTTTCTTTCATGAACTTTCTATCATTCTTTTCAAAAACTAGAACCTGGTCTACAACATATACAAATAGCCCCTTAGTTTAAAGATTATTTCATGTGATTTTTGTTAATGCCAAGTAAAGCTAAGGATCTAACTGCTAATTTCCTGTTTACAGGTACACGAAAAAGGTCTGTGTATGTAACCTTTACACATAATGAGAACTTTTTAGAAGAACAAGGTTATAATAAGGTATGTGTATTTTATAATAATAATAATAATAATAATAATAATACATCTATTGAAATAAATCTAAATAGATCTTCATGCAAAACATTAAAGTGGAGTTCCACCCATAAATATAACATTACATCAGTAGTTTTAAAAAAATGTCATTAGTCCTTTACGAATTTTTTTTTTTTTTTAGATGCCTTCAAAGTGTTGTTGCTAGGCAGAATAGTTAATCTTCCCACTTCCTGCACCTAGGTGCTTAATGCTTCCTAACCTACACCGCACAGACTCCTGGGAATGTAGTGGGTGTAACTTTCCAATAGTCTGTGCACTCCCCAGTCTCAAAGAATCATGTGACTTGGACAGCACAGGTGCTGAAACCTGATCTGACACTGCTTGTGCAGCACTGAGCATGTGCGAGGTCTGCAAGGCTGAAATCCAGGAAGTTATACAGTCTGGCTTCATGATGCCCACACTTAAGATGGCCCCAGTCAATTTCTATTTTATAAAGTGTCTAAATGCTGTAACAACCTAACAAAACGGACCTTAGTCTACAGACTAACTTTACTAGAATACATTAAGCTTGTGTATTACAGGGGTATTTATATTTAAAAAGTGAAATTGTGGCCGGAACTCCGCTTTAAGTAAAAACATTGTAGTAAAAAATAATTAAGCACAAAGTTGCTAAATGAATATCACTAAATTCTTAAATGCATGGTTGGTTGGCTAATGAGGATAAAAAAAAATTCACAAGGGAATCCGTTAATGTTGTCAAAATCTTATAGACTACTAGGCAGTTCTGAAACCATCTGCATAAAATAACTCTATCATACATAAATATACATACAGCTTGGCTTAGAACACAAGTGAATGAGTCCGACAAGGGACATACAGCTTTCCATGTGTATAGTTCCTACAGCTCTGTATGAAGTGAGACAGCCTAGCAGAGCACAGCTTTTTCTAAGCTATCTTTTAAGGAAGTATAGATAACTCTCTGATCTTTATACAGTATGTGATGCAAATTTACCCAACTGTTCTACTCAAGTTATAATTCATGATTAGGGATGAGCCCGATGTTCGAGTCGAACAGTCAACATGGCTAAGTCCATGCCCCACACTATGTAATTCTGCATACATACAGCTGTACATAGTTTAATGAATGAAAGCAGCAACATGACATTTAGAAAGGAAAAAATGTCATTTAAAACTGCTCGCAGCTGTAATGTATTTCCAGATTTCGGCAATATAGATAAAAATCATTGAAAAAAACAGCGTGAGCCCCCCCCCCCCCCAGTCCATTACCATGCCCTTCAGGTCTAGTATGGAAATTAAGAGGAACCCTGTGCCAAAATGTAAAAAACAATGGCGTGGGGGTCCACCCCTAAAATTTATACCAGGCCCTTCAGGTATGGAATGTTTTTTTTATGGCATAGGGGTCCCCCCCCCCCGAAATCCATACCAGACCCTTATTCAGGCACACAACCTGGCAGGCCGCAGGAAAAGGAGGGGGGGACGAGAGAGCGCCCCCCTCCTGAACATGGAAATAAGAGTGATACACCTAAAAGGACACCTTAATGTTGCCAACATCACAGTATATTGGAACTAGAAAGAAAAAGTCCCCCCAACAGAGTACACAGGGGACTTTAAGGGCAACTATATAGAATGATAGATATATGTATATAATAAAGTAGAACATTTATTGAAAAGTATATATATTTTTAAAGTTGGTGCATACATCACCAGATAGCACATCGATAAAAACAATGAATGCAGTGTGGTCAGTTAATATTGTTTGTCTCCAGCTATATCACCCCACGCGTTTCAGGATCTCACATCCTTTATTCAGGGGCATTTCATAGGGAGATTTAGAAAACATAAACAATCTATATATATAAAACTCAACGTGTGTGTGTATGTATGTTCCAGCATCACGTCCAAACGGCTAAAGATATTAACATGAAACTTGGCACACATGTTACTTATATGTCAGCAACAAACATAGGATAGGTGGTTTAACCCTTACCCACCCCCATTTGCCATGGTCTGGGTTTTTCTTTAAAGTCCCATTCAACTCTATGGGAAATACATGTTACTTCATAACTTCCAAACGGCTGTACATATTTCGATAACACTTGGTCACATGTTATTTATATGTCCACTTAAACTATAGGATAGTTAATTTATCCCTTAACTACCCCCATTTGTGAGGGTTGGGGTTTTTGTTTAAAGTCCCATGCAAATCAATGGGAAATGTATGTTCCCACATAACTTCTGTACGCCTGGATATATTTCAATAATACCTGGTACACATATTACTTATATGCCAAATAAAAATATATGACAGTTAAATTAACCCTTACCTACACCCTTATATAAAAGATGGGTATATTTATATTACTATGATTTTCCTCCCCAAAAGGTTAAGATAGGAAGACCGGGCAACGCCGGGTATTCAGCTAGTCTATAATAAAGAATAACACAGATTTAGGATCAAACTGGAATGAGCATCATAGGAGATCAGCACTTACCGATCCAATGAGATCTGCACTTAAAAACTGCCAGTAAGTTAGCAGAGATATAAATATACACGTATGTGTGTGTGCGCACATGCAGAGATTACTCGTGCATGGGTTCAGAACACAGGTATCTCTGCTAGGGTCCCAAGGAGAGCCAGAGCTGGAGCCCTTTTTATAGTGTCCTATACTTCTAGGAGTTCCCAGAGCAGGTATAGGGATGCAGATCTTGGAGATTTGTAGATGAAATGATTTTTATCTGTATTGCCATAGGCTCCTGCTGAAGTCAGTCACATCCTGTAAGGCTCCATAAACACTGAAGCTGCTAAACTGTAGTTTATTGGCGTTTTGGCTTTTTTTTAACCACTTAAGACACCCGGACCAAAATGCAGCTAAAGGACCTTGCTCCTTTTTGCGATTCGGCACTGCATCGCTTTAACTGACAATTGCGCGGTCGTGCGACGTGGCTCCCAAACAAAATTGGCGTCTTTTTTTCCCCACAAATAGAGTTGTTCTTTTGGTGGTATTTGATCACCTCTGCGGTTTTTATTTTTTGCGCTATAAACAAAAATAGAGCGACAATTTTGAAAAAAATTCAATATTTTTTACATTTTGCTATAATAAATATCCCCCAAAAATATATAAAAACATATTTTTTTACTCAGTTTAGGCTGATACGTATTCTTCTACCTATTTTTGGTAAAAAAAATCGCAATAAGCGTTTATCGGTTGGTTTGCGCAAAATTTATAGCGTTTACAAAATAGGGGATAGTTTTATTGCATTTTTATTAATAATTTTTTTTTTACTACTAGTGACTGCGACATTATGGCGGACACTTCGGACAATTTTGACACATTTTTGGGACCATTGTCATTTTCACAGCAAAAAATGCATTTAAAATGTATTGTTTATTGTGAAAATGACAGTTGCAATTTGGGAGTTAACCACAAGGGGGCGCTGATGGGGTTATGTGTTCCCTGAAGTGTGTTTACAACTGTAGGGGGGTGTGGGTGTAGGTGTGACGTCATCGATTGTGTCCCCCTATAAAAGGAATGACACGATCGATGCAGCCGCCACAGTGAAGAACGGGGAAGCCGTGTTTACACACGGCTCCCAGTTCTTCAGCTCCGGGGACCGATCGCGGGTCTCCAGCGGCGATCGGGTCAGCTGGTCCCACGGTCCCGGTCACGGAGCTTCGGACCGGGTTCGCGGGAGTGTGCCGCGGATGCGCGCCCGCGACCCATGGCTGGGTACTAGTACAGGACGTACCTGTACGCACATGTGCCCAACTGTGCCATTCTACCGACGTATATGTGCAGGAGGCGGTCCTTAAGTGGTTAAAGCCCATAAACTGAACTCTATGGCCCAGATTCAGGTACCTTGGGCGTATCTCTGCGGCGGCGTAACGTATCCGATTTACGTTACGCTGCCGCAAGTTTTTCAGGCAAGTTCTTTATTCACAAAGCACTTGCCTGTAAAGTTGCGGCGGCATAGCGTAAATCACCCGGCGGAATTCAAATTCGGCGGGTAGGGGGCGTGTGTCATTAAAATTAAGCGCGTCCCCGCGCCGAACGAACTGCGCATGCGCCGTCTGTCAAATATCCCAGTGTGCATTGCTCCAAATGACGTCGCAAGGAGGTCATTGGTTTCGACGTGAACGTAAATGACGTCCAGCCCCATTCACGGACGACTTACGCAAACGACGTAACTTTTTAAAATTTCGACGCCGGAACGATGGCCATACTTAACATTGGCTGCGCCTCATATAGCAGGGGCAACTTTACGTCGGGAAAAGCCTAACGTAAACGTTGTAACTTTACTGCGTCGGCCGCGCGTACGTTCGGGAATTTGCGTATCTAGCTAATTTGCATACTCGACGGGGAATTCTGACGGAAGCGCCACCTAGCGGGCAAAAAAATAATTGCAGTTTAGATCCGACGGCGTAAGAGACTTACGCCTGTCGGATCTAATGGATATCTATGCGTAACTGATTCTAAGAATCAGTCGCATAGATACGACGGCTCAGATTAGGATTTACGATGGCGTACATGGCGCTGCGCCGTCGTAAGTCCTATGAGAATCTGGGCCTATGTTAGCCTATGTGCCCATGCACACCTGGGCGTATTTTAGTGTTAATGAGCTTTGGAGTTTATTGGCTTTTTTCTGAACACCTGAAATTTGCATTCAAAGTGACGTTTTTTGGCGCAAAAAAATGCAAAACGACGAAAAACTCTCAAAAACGCTGGGGCCAGAGTTTGTTTTGTGTTTTTTTATCCATTGGCAAAAAAAAAGTTACACTGAAAAACGCTGATTTAAGCTATTGCAAGAACGCTAAAAAACGTTGAAAGGCTCCCTGCAAAGCTGCTGGCGTTTTTTTATAGCTTTTTTTAGCTTCAGTGTGCATGGAGCCTTAAGAAGGAGTAGAGGTGCCCATGAACACACACAGCTCAGCTCGGGAGAGTGCCTGAACATGTGCCCCCATAGCACCCAGCTTGCTATGGGGGTACATACAGAAGAGGAGGAGCGGACAGCGCTAAGGAGGTAAGGGACTGCTTTGTGCAAGAGCAGATATATATAAACCTCTTTTTTTTTTTTAGGGAAAAACAGGGAGCCTTGTGTATTTTAATGTACCTTTGTACTGGCTCTGAATTCTCTGGTCGTTTCTTATAAAAAATGTAATAATTAAATAAAATCTTCCCCTGACCTATACCCCCACCCCTATTCCGGTGTGTCAGGGGTTAACACAGCAAAGCGGCTATCAGGAGCGCTTACCAAGATAGCTCAACTATGCCTGCCCTTTCCTGCCAGATCCACCATTCATAAAAGCTTTGCTACAGCTTCTATGAATGACACAAGAGCTCTGAATGGGGGCAGAACTATCAATCATCCACCTGTCCCCCATTCATAGATCTTGTGTCATTCATAAAAACAGTAGTATGACTTCTATGAATGTCGGATCTGGAAGGAAAGTGCAGGCACAGTTGAGCTCTCTTGAGGAAATCTTGTGACATCTCCTTTATTGCATTAACCTCCGCTGCACCAGAAAATTACAGCAGTGGTTACAGGGGTGGGGTGGATGGGCTAAGATCTCTACTAAAGGAGAAGAATCAACACAAAGGACACATCATAAAACCTGTATATTATGTAGCTTGTGCTAATTTTTTATTTTTTGCTAAACTTGGGTTTTAACCTCCCTGGTGGTATTCCCGAGTGTGGCTAGGGGTTACATTTCAGTACCATTAGCGGTAACCCCGAGCCACACTCGGTATTGGATCTCAGGATCCCGGTGCAGGTTACTTACCTTAACAGCGATAAAAAGCTTGAATCACTAGCAGAATTGAGCGATAGTGATTTGTGGGGAAATTCATTTTATTATTATTATATTATTATTTTTTATAATTATTTATAGTTATTTATTATATTATAATTTATGACTGTGTTTCAAATGTTATCATACCCGGGATGGCTACTAGACTCTTGTTTGGACAGATTTAAGTGTGTTATTCCTAAGAATTACAGGCCTACTATATAAAACGCCAAATTTCCATGCAAAACAATTGTACCACTTTGAGACGCAAAAATCGGACATAATCATACCGCCAGGGGGGTTACGAGTAACCTGTGGACATACTATTTTCAGAGCATTTCTTACAAAACATGTGCTTTAAAATAAGTCCTCATTGATTTCTGTAGCAGCAGACTACGTGGGGATATGTATCCCCAAATTTCACAGCAGAAATAGTAAGGTAATTGCAAATTTTTACCAAAAGTGTTATATGTTGAGTATTCCAGTGCTCATGGATCTACTTCTAATGCAATGGGTAATAATCACATACATTCACTATTGCTGCTGGCACAAATGTTTTTTTTTTTTAAATGGCCAAAATTGAAAAACACCTGTAAATGAAATGCTACAGCATTTAGCCACGTTTAGAAGCGTTTGGAGCTTGAAATGCCTCTAAACTCAGCTTCTGAACCCCTTTTTTTTGCGTTCCAAAGGAAGCCTCTAAACTAATTGCATAGAAACGACTATAAATGACCCTGTGTACATGCATGTACAGGTAAGATAACATAGAGGAGAGTTCAGAGGCAAATGAAAAATACTTTTAGCACTCCCTGAGTCCCTTCCACTAGTATAGTAGTACTGACCAACTTGATTCCTACACTGACCACTACACTGACCTACTTGATTCCTACAATGACCACTACACTGACCTACCTCACACTGACTACTACACTGACCTACCTTATCTATACACTGACCTACCTTATCCCTACACTGACCTACCTGATTCTTACACTGACCACTACACTAACCTACCTGATTCCTACACTGATCTACCTCATCCCTACACTGACCACTACACTGACCTACCTGATTCCTACACTGACCACTACACTAACCTACCTGATTCCTATACTGATCTACCTGATCCCTACACTGACCACTACACTGACCTACCTGATTCCTATACTGACCACTACACTGACCACTACACTAAATTACCTGATTCCTACACTGACCTCCCTGATTCTTATACTGACCACTACACTGACCTACCTGAGTTCCATATTGACCACTACACTGACCTACCTGATTTCTGCACTACGCACACCCCCCTACATGAATAGTGTAGATCGGTTGATTTTGCTAACCTCTCTATGGCCTCCATCATAATCTATCGGAGCAGGGCTCTCCCCAGCACCAGGTACTGTTCCCGACACCCAGCCGCTCCTCAGTATCCCCTGCCAAAAGCTTCTCCAATAGTTGTGCACCGCTCCTCCCCTCCATCGTTCTCACACACGGGCCGCCCACACCAGAGGGATCATGGGGGACAGGCTGGACCACAGGAATCCTTGTGCGGGGGGGGGGGAACACAGCACACTTGGGGGGCAGTAATGATTTTGAGCCTCCTCTAAATGTTGCAACCGGGGTGAGAGTACCAGATGCCCCCCCTCCAATGCCACTGCAATCTGGGGGCAAATGCGAGGACAGACTGGCTCCGGGGACAGTGACCTCAATCCGGGGACTGTCTCCGGAAATGTCAGTTTACCAGCAGCAGTGTACATGAGGCCTAAGCTGATCAGTTTTCCCTGAGCAAGGTGAGCTGAGTTGCTGAAAGAATGACCCAATTACTTCTGTGAACTTTTTTTTCAGTTTCTTCCGGTACAGAGGTCAGGGCTTATTTTAAAGCTCATTTCTGCTTGTTAAGAATATATATCCATGTGAATGCCCATAGCTTGGCAGCAGGTTTTTATTAAGCTATCTAAAGACATAACATGGAGGTTGGATGTACAAGTATGTCCTTACTGCTGTAAGCTTTTTCACACAGAAGATCTTGTAAACATTTATAATGCTAGAATATCAGGGGATTGATGAAGATGTACATCTTAATGGCATGTCTCTTTGATTTCTACTTGATTTAATCCAGAGTTTCTATCACTTTCTGACTAATAAGTATTGTTCAGAAAATATCAAAAATTCTAACCACTAATCTCATCTTTATGTTCCCATACAGATTAGGACAGTTCTTACAAATGCTCCAATAGATGTAGATTCTGTATTTGATGATAAAAGCAATACCATGGAGATCCCTATGTAAGTGTAAACTCTTATGTTTCTTGTTTTATTCTGTTTTAAGTATTTTTTTCTGTTTTTGTTCCCCTTGTTTTAAAGTGGAAGTCCACCCTAACACTTAAATTCTCACCCTGCAATCCTTAATGTGAGCTCAGACTTATGCCTCAAAATGAAAACAATACCAGTTTTTATTTTGCAGAATCGAGTGCTGTCACACGACTTCAATTCTACTTCCTTCTGAGCCTAAGGCTGGCCATACACTATTACATTTTGTCATTCAATTTTCTTTAGATTAACCGTCAACTGTGTAGTGCAAGGTCCTACCTGATTGCATACAAATTGAAAGTGTTTAGGTTTGACCTCCTATATGGTTTTGGCAAATCTAAAGGAAAAGTGTACAAGAAAATTGTATAATGTATGGCCAGCCTGAAATTTGCCAGTGGAGTGTAGGGCACATATAAAGTATAGCTGTGCTGGGCTTTGAACGAAGACTAGCACAGGAGAAGGGAACTGTCAGTGTAGCTGGAAGTGCTCTGTGGTCTCAGCTCACAGTCTACAATAATCATAGTACAGGCAACTACACTAAGGGCCTGATTTACTATGCTCTGTGCGCTGCGCTGGTTCATGCGTTAATTAGTACTCCGGGTGGAGGCTTAATTGGGCGCATGAACCAGCGTAGCAGCCGGCGCATTGAAACTAATATGTAAAGCCGCGCCGAACTCCCTATAGAAGTCTATGGGAGAAATCAAAAGTGTTCATTTTAAAGGCTAATCTGCAAGTTTTGTCCTAAAAAGTGTTTGGGGACCTCAGTCCTGCCCCAGGGAACATGTATCAATGCTTTTTTTATTTTTTAAAACGGCAGTTTTTTCGGGAGCAGTGAAATTAATAATTCTTAAAGTGAAACAATAAAAGTGAAATATTCCTTTAAATTTCGTACCTAGGGGGGGTGTAATGTCAGCATGTGAAATAGCGCATTTTTCCCGCACTTAGAACTCCCCCTGCACAAAGTGACATTCAGAAGGAAAAAAGTCATTTAAAAATTCACACGCGGCTATAATGAATTGTCGGCTCTGACAATTCTAAAGGGATTCATTCATAAAACAAACAAAAACATGTGTAGGGGTTCCCCCAAATTAAATTACCAGGCCCTTCAGGTCTGGAATGGATATTAAGGGGAACCCCGCCGTAAAAACCAAAAAAAAAAAAGACGTGCGGTTCCCGGCAAATATCCATTCCAGACCCTTCAGGTCTGGTGTGGATTTTAAGGGGAACTCCACCCCAAATTGAAAAAAAAATGGCGTGGAGTCCCCCTAAAAATCCACACCAGACCCTTATCCGAGCACGTTGACCTGGCCGGCCGCAGAAAAGAGGGGGGGACAGAGTGCGGCCCCCCCTCTCTCCTGAACCGCACCAGGCCACATGCCCTCAACATGGGGAGGATGTCCCCATGTTGATGGGGACAAGGGTCTCATCCCCACAACCCTTGCCCGGTGGTTGTGGGGGTATGCGGGCGGGAGGTTTATCAGAATCTGGAAGACCCCTTTAACAAAGGGGACCCCCAGATCCTGACCCCCCCCCTGTGTGAAATGGTAATGGGGTACATTGTACCTCTACCATTTCACCCCAAAAAAAATGTCAAAGTGTTAAAAATGACAGTAGCCGGTTTTTGACAAATCTTTTAATAAAATCTTCTTTTCTTCTTTCCTTCGGGTTTCTTCCGCTGCTTCTTTCTTCTCGTCCACATCTTGCCCGACGTCTTCTTCTATCTTCTCCGTCCGTCCTTCAGCCTTCTGGTCCCGCATCTTGCCCGTTGTCTTGTCCTGTCTTCTTCTCCGTCCGCCTCCTCGTCCGCATCTTGGGTCTTCTGCGGTGTTCTTCTCGTCCCCGGACCCAGCGTTTGAATTTGATTTGGCCGCCGTTTTCCCGCTCCTGGGACCCGCCCCCCTCTGACGCCACAAGTAAACTCCTTAGAAGGTCATGTGCGTCAGAGGGGGGCGGGGTCGCAGAGCGTCACACAGCGGGGGAATTCAATTTCAATCGCGCCGCCCGGAGAAGAAGTTCCCGCCGTGTCACACTCATGTGACCCCGCCCCCCTCTGACGCCACAAGTAAACTCCTTAGAAGGTCATGTGCGTCAGAGGGGGGCGGGGTCGCAGAGCGTCACACAGCGGGGGAATTCAATTTCAATCGCGCCGCCCGGAGAAGAAGTTCCCGCCGTGTCACACTCATGTGACCCCGCCCCCCTCTGACGCACATGACCTTCTAAGGAGTTTACTTGTGGCGTCAGAGGGGGGCGGGTCCCAGGAGCGGGAAAACGGCGGCCAAATCAAATTCAAACGCTGGGTCCGGGGACGAGAAGAACACCGCAGAAGACCCAAGATGCGGACGAGGAGGCGGACGGAGAAGAAGACAGGACAAGACAACGGGCAAGATGCGGGACCAGAAGGCTGAAGGACGGACGGAGAAGATAGAAGAACACGTCGGGCAAGATGTGGACGAGAAGAAAGAAGCAGCGGAAGAAACCCGAAGGAAAGAAGAAAAGAAGATTTTATTAAAAGATTTGTCAAAAACCGGCTACTGTCATTTTTAACACTTTGACATTTTTTTTGGGGTGAAATGGTAGAGGTACAATGTACCCCATTACCATTTCACATAGGGGGGGGGGCAGGATCTGGGGGTCCCCTTTGTTAAAGGGGTCTTCCAGATTCTGATAAGCCCCCCGCCCGCATACCCCCACAACCACCGGGCAAGGGTTGTGGGGATGAGACCCTTGTCCCCATCAACATGGGGACATCCTCCCCATGTTGAGGGCATGTGGCCTGGTGCGGTTCAGGAGAGGGGGGGGGCCGCACTCTGTCCCCCCCTCTTTTCTGCGGCCGGCCAGGTCAACGTGCTCGGATAAGGGTCTGGTGTGGATTTTTAGGGGGACTCCACGCCATTTTTTTTTTCAATTTGGGGTGGAGTTCCCCTTAAAATCCACACCAGACCTGAAGGGTCTGGTATGGATATTTGGGGGGACCCCACGCCATTTTTTGGGGTTTTTTTTACGGCGGGGTTCCCCTTAATATCCATTCCAGACCTGAAGGGCCTGGTAATTTAATTTGGAGGGACCCCCTTTTTTTTTTTTTTTTTTTTAATGAGCAATGACTCTATTCTTTATAGCCATGAGTACTTTAACCACTTGCCCACCGGGTTAATTCTGGCACTTCTCTCCTTCATGTGAAAATCACAATTTTTTGGCTAGAAAATTAATCAGAACCCCCAAACATTATATATTTTTTTTTAGCAGACATCCTAGGGAATAAAATGGCAGTCATTGCAATACTTTTTGTCACACCGTATTTGCGCAGCGGTCTTACAAGCGCACTTTTTTTGGATAAAAATCACTTTTTTGAATTAAAAAATAAGACAACAATACATTTTGCCCAATTTTTTTATATATTGTGAAAGATAATGTTACGCCGAGTAAAATGATACCCAACATGTCACGCTTAAAAATTGCGCCCGCTCGTGGCATGGCATCAAACTTTTACCCTTTAAAAATCTCGATAGGCGACGTTTAAAAAATTCTACAGGTTGCATTTTTTGAGTTGCAGAGTAGGTCTAGGGCTAGAATTATTGCTCTCACTCTAACGATCGCGGCGATACCTCACTTGTGTGGTTTGAATACCGTTTTCATATGCGGGCGCTACTCGCGTATGCGTTTGCTTCTGTGCGCGAGCTCGTCGGGACGGGGCGCTTTAAAAATTTTTTTGGGGGTTTTCTTATTTATTTTTATTTAGTTTTATAATGTTTTACACTGAAATAAAAAAATAAAAAAAAAATGATCAGTTTTCTTCCTATTACAAGGAATGTAAACATCCCTTGTAATAGGACTAGTGTGTGACAGGTCCTCTTTATGGAGAGAGGCGGGGTCAATAAGGCTGGAAAGCATGGTATTGAAAAAAAAAATAAAAGTTCTCATGCTTTCAGCTGCAATCATGTTCGTTCACCACAGTGGTGTAGTGTATAGCACTTTGACCTAGCAGCAAAAGAGTCGTTGGTTCGAATCCCGCCCGTGACAGCATCTGCATGGAGTTTGCATGTTCTCCCTGTGCCTGCGTGGGTTTCCTCCCACAATATAAAAACACGCTGTAAATCGGTTCCGGTCTAAATAAGCCCTAATATGCAGTAGTATATTAAGGTTTGGTTCTGCCCTAGGCCTGACTACATATCTGCACCTCCTAATAGAAAAATGACCCACCCCTTCCTGTCAAGGTCACACCCTGTTTTTGTATAACCCCGCCCAGTAATTTTCAGGGGACCCACACACTAGTTCTGGGGGGGCACTGGATTCCCTTAACCACTTCCATACCAGGCACTTACGCACCTTCCCGCCAAGCCAATTTTCAGCTTTCAACACTGTCGCACTTTGAATGGCAATTGCGCGGTCATACAACACTGTACCCAAACAAAATTGGCGTCCTTTTTTCCCCACAAATAGAGCTTTCTTTTGTTGTTATTTGATCACCTCTGCGTTTTTTTTTTTGCGCAACAACTAAAAAAAGACTGCAAATTTTGAAACAAAAAAACCTTTTTCTTTTTTTAGGTTAATTTTTTTGTAAATAAGTTTTTCTCTTTCAATTACGGGCACTGATATGGCGGCACTGATGGGCACCGATGAGATGGCACTGATGGACATCGATGAGGTAGTACTGACGGCACAGATGAGGTGGCATTGATTGGCGGCGCTGCTATGCGGCACTGATGGGCACTCATAGGCGGCACTGATGGGCACTCATGGGCGGCACAGATGGGCGGCACTTATGGGTGGCACTGATGGATACTTATGGGCGGCACTTATGGGTGGCACTGATGGATACTTATGGGTGGCACAGGTGGGCACTGATAGGTGGGCACTGTGCATGGATGGGCACTGTGGGGTGGCACTGATGGACACTGTGGGGTGGCACTGATTTTCCCAGTCAGTGCCCATTTGTGGGCACTGATTGGCATCTTTTTTCTTATTTTTTATTGCTTTTTGTTTTTTTGTTCTATATTTTTTTTGTTTTTGCACACCCTGGTGGTCCAGGGTGGGCATCCCTGGTGGTCCAGTGTGGTGATCCGAGGGGGGGCTGCGCTGATAAACAATCAGCGCGAACGCCCCCTGTCAGGAGAGCCGCCGATCGGCTCTCCTATACTCGCGTCTGTCAGACGCGAGTGAGGAAGAGCCATCGATGGCTCTTCCTGTTTACATCGTGATCAGCCGTGATTGGACACGGCTGATCACGTGGTAAAGAGTCTCCGTCTCCGTGAGAGACTCTTTACTGAGATCAGACTGACACCCCGCATCACCGATCGCCGCACTGCGTGCCCCCACAGGCGCGTGCGGCATGAAATCCTGCAGGACGTCCTGTCAGGATTGTGTAACCACTTCCCGGACGTAAATCGGCCATAGGCTGGGCGGGAAGTGGTTAATTTGCATAGTTTTTCTCTCACTTCCTGTTTGGCTATGGGGCAGGAAGTGAAGGCAAATCTCCCCAATTGGACACAGATAATACAAAATAAACTGACAGGGCCTATAACACTCCCTCACTCTATCCAAAATTAAAGAAAATAAAACTTGTTGATTATAGTTCTTGTCAGGGGCAGACTGACCATTGAGTCACTCGGGCACTGCCCAAGGGCCCCATGCCACTAGGGGGCCCCATCCGGGTTGCCAGGCTCAGTAAAACCAGGGACAGTATGTAAAAATCTGTGTTTTTTTAGATCTGTCCCTGATATGTCCGAAAATGACATGCTTTTAATGTGAATATCCCAAGATTTTAGCTGCCCGCCTCTGCACTACCTCCTGGCGTGGTGGTCATCTGTAAGCCAGAGGGGCCCCATAATCTTCTATTGCCCAGGGGCCACATGAGTTGTCAGTCCGCCCCTGGTTCTAGTTTAAGCACAAATTTCATAGAGTTTTATTGAGAGCCCCAAAAAATATAACCATGCCAAAAGGCCAGGATAGAGCGTTGCTAATATGTAGGAATGTGTGCGTTAGAGCACCCCACCCAATGTTAACTAAAAAATTATTAATTTGCAAATAAGTATTATCTGCTCATTTTTTGGGGATGTCTGCACCCCTGATAGTGACAACATTTGTGAGGTGTCTTCACCCTTTCTAATTCATTCACTTCCTGTCACATAGCCAAACAGGAAGTGAGGGTAAAACCTTACTAATATCTTTTCTTGGGGACACAGAGATCAAGCTAAATAGTTTCCCATTATGTAAATTGCACTCTAGCATTTTGCTGTGTACACCCCAAATTATTAGGGATCTTGGACTTTGGGGTCCATTGACTAAAGGCAAATCCACTTTGCACTACAAGTGCAAAGCAAGGAAGAAAGAAAACAAAACAACTTTGCTTCTACAGGATTGGATGTTAAAACCATCAGTGCTTCCTCTCTGATTTTCAGCAACTATGCTTGTACTGCAGAGTGGCTTTGCCTTTACTAAACCCCAAACTAAATAATCATTTGGGGCAGGGATCCTCAAACTACGGCCCTCCAGCTGTTTTAGAACTACACATCCCATGAGGCCTTGTAATGCACTGACATTCACAGACATGACTAGGCATGATGGGAATTGTAGTTCCTGAACAACTGGAGGGCCGTAGTTTGAAGACCCATGATTTGGGGTGTACACAGCAGTGCTGGAGTGCAATTTGCTTAATGGGGACACTAGTTAGATTGACCTGTGTCCCCAAGAAATGACACTGGTAGGGTTTTAACCTCACTTCCTGTTCAGCTGTGTGACAGGAAGTGAAGCCAATTTTAAGAAAAGGGACACAAAGCTCAACACAAAAATAAAAAAACACAAAGCAGGGGTTCTAACACTCACTTGGCTTCCCTCAAACACCCACAATTTGAATAGGATTGCCTTGCGCTAGATTTAAGCACAGTGCTGTAAATCAGCACGTCAAGCCTGTCCACCAATAGCAAACCCCCCCCACAGGCCATGTTTGCAGGTTTTCCTTCATCTTGCACATGTGCTTTAAAATACAGTCTGGACAGCAATTCTTGATAAGAGAAATCCCCAAAACATGTCCTGTCGGGGGTACTTGAGGGCTGAGGACCACTGCAGAATAAATAAAATACTTACCAGTTTTTGTCTTTAAAGTCAGGGAGAATAAACATGGCAAACATTTCATGATTACACACCAGGAAAGAAGCTTAGACAAAAATCACACATAATTTGTTAGGCCCAAACCTAGTTCAGCTGCAGCTGTCAACATATGTAGCATGAAAAAGTAACAAAAGACAAAAACTTAACAATTTTAAAGTAATTTTTATTGGTCAACAAAACAAGGAAAGCAAAAAAAGACAAACAAACAAAAATACATTTCAAAATTCTAAATAACCATAGCTTTACACATTTTTCATAAAATAAGGCCACATAGACAAATACATCAAAGTGAACATCATTTAAAAATAAACCAAAACCATTGGCAAAATAAAACAAAACCCATGCAACAAACCACATTTGTGTTTAGCAACAGCATTTCTGCCAGCCTGCCCCTTCTGAGGGCAGCTGAGGACTGATCGATCCAAGCTTTTTATAACAGTGCTAGTAATGAAGCAATTGAAATCACATGAACAAATTGCAGTCTCTAGTTTGGGTGAGCTTGTAATTGGGCACACCTGCAATTAATCCAAACCACGCTCTATGAGCATCCAATGAGTGTTTTTCACCTTTTAAAAAGAAAGGATATTTTTTTTCTAAGTGTTTGAGCATGCTCAGTTCATCACACATGTAGGAACCAAGCTGCAATGGAATGAGAGCTTTTTTTGTTTTGTTTCCCCTGATCTGATGCTTTCCAGCCTGAAGGGGAGGTGTTAAAGACAGAAGTAAACACGCACATTTAATAATCTATTTGTGTGAAAAAAAAGGTTGCCAATTTTGTTTGGGAGCCACGTCGCACGACTGCGCAATTGTCAGTTAAAGCGACGCCGTGCCGAATCACAAAAACTTGCCCGGTCATTGACCAGAAATATGGTCCGGGCTCAAGTGGTTAAAAATTAACAAAACACAAAAGTGAGCCCAATTTTTGGGGATAATGTGAAAGATGATGTTACACTGAGTAAATAGATACCTTACATGTCACGCTTTACTATTGGAAACACTCCTGCAATGGGGCCAAAATGAATTCCGTGAATATCCCCATAGGCGACCTTTTTCTTTTTTTTCCAGGTTACCAGTTTATAGTTACAAAGAAGGTCTAGTGGTAAAAGTATTGCTCTCGCTCTAACGCACGCGTCAATACCTCACATGTGTGGTTTGAACAATGTTTATATATGTGGGCGGGACTTGCGTAAGTCCCGCCCACATATGTAAAAATTATTTTTACTTTTTGCTATAATAAATATCCCCAAAAATATATATTGAAAAAACTAAAAAACCCCTCAGTTTAGGCCGATACGTATTCTACATCTTTTTGGTTCCAAAAAATCGCAAATAGCGTTTAGTGTTTGGTTTTTGCAAAAGTTATAGCGTCTACAAATTTTTTTTTTGTTGTTTTAACTAGTTATTGGGGCGATCAGCGATTTTTATCGGTACTGCGACATTATGGCGGACACATCGAACACTTTTTTGGAACCATTGGCATTTTTCTAGCGATCAGTGCTGTAAAAAATGCATTGCTTACTCAAAAAATGCCACTGGCAGGGAAGGGGTTAACACTAGGTGCGAGGGAGGGGTTAAATATGTTCCCTGGGTGTGTTCTAACTGTAGGGGGGGGGGGACTGACATGTGTAAATGACAGATCGCTGTTCATGAAGGGGAACTCCAGACCCCCCCAAAAAAAAAATAAGGTGGGTTCCCTCCAGGTGCATACCAGGCTCTTAGGCTTGGTCTGGAACATAAGGGGTTAAACCCGCGCAAAAAAAAATAGCGCGGGGGTCACCCCCAAGATCCAAACCAAGCACTTATCCCAGGCACGCAGTCTGGTCAGACAGGAATGGGGGTGGGGACGAGCGAGCGCCCCCCTCCCTCCTGAGCCATACCAGACCACATGCCCTCAACATGGGGGAGTGTGTGCTGTGGGGGAGGGGGGCACTGCCCCCCCACCCCAAAGCACTCTTGCCCCCATGTCGATAGGGACAAGAGCCTCTTCCCGACAACCCTGGCCGTTGGTTGTCGGGGTATGCGGGCGGAGAGCTTATCAGAATCTGAGAGACCCCTTTAATAAAGGGGTCCCCAGATTCCGGCCCCCCACCCTATGTGAATGAGTATGGGGTACATCGTACCTCTACCCATTCACATGGGGGAAATGTAAAGTAAAAAAAACACCACACAGAATAAAATATTTTATTAATCTGCTCCGGAGCCCCCCCTTTCTTCTTTAGCTCTCTTAGAAGGGGGGGTTTCTTCTCTCCCGATCTTCCGCCGGGACCCTGGGCTTCGGTGATTTCTGCCGGGGGAGGGCGCCATCCCTCGGTCCTCTCCGGAGCCTTCCGCCGGATGCCCCCACCCCATTTAAGCTCTTTTTCATTAGGGAGGGGCATCCGGACTTCGGGGTCTTCTGCCGGGGGATGGCGCCTATCCCCCGGTCTTTCCGGTGCCTTCCGCCAGGGTTCCGGTCTTCCTGGTCTTCTGCCGGGGGTGCGCCAACTCCCCGGTCTTTTCTCTTCTGTCTTCTCTGCTCCCTCTTCTGCCTGGCTCCCCCGCGGAGCCAGGGCTTTCTTCCGTCTTCTTTCTTCTCTCTTCCTTCTTCTGCCTGTCTCCTCCGGGAGCCCAGGGCTTGTCTCCGCTGTCTTCTTCCTTCTCTTCCATTCGATGTTGACACGACGAGGTTCCGCGCTGACATGCCGTGTCAGCGGCGGGCATGGACTTATATAGGGTAATGCCACCATGTGACCTCAACCCATGTGACATCACATTCCCTGGGCATGATGGGAATGTGATGTCACATGGGTTGAGGTCACATGGTGGCATTGCCCTATATAAGTCCATGCCCACTGCTCAGACGGCATTCCAGCGCCGGACCTCGTCGTGTCAACATCCAATGGAAGAGAAGCAAGAAGACAGCGGAGACAAGCCCTGTGCTCCCGGAGGAGACAGGCAGAAGAAGGAAGAGAGAAGAAAGAAGACGGAAGAAAGCCCTGGCTCCGCGGGGGAGCCAGGCAGAAGAGGGAGCAGAGAAGACAGAAGAGAAAAGACCTGGGAGTTGGCGCACCCCCGGCAGAAGACCAGGAAGACCGGAACCCTGGCGGAAGGCACCGGAAAGACCGGGGGATAGGCGCCATCCCCCGGCAGAAGACCCCGAAGTCCGGATGCCCCTCCCTAATGAAAAAGAGCTTAAATGGGGTGGGGGCATCCGGCGGAAGGCTCCGGAGAGGACCGAGGGATGGCGCCCTCCCCCGGCAGAAATCACCGAAGCCCAGGGTCCCGGCGGAAGATCGGGAGAGAAGAAACCCCCCCTTCTAAGAGAGCTAAAGAAGAAAGGGGGGGCTCCGGAGCAGATTAATAAAATATTTTATTCTGTGTGGTGTGTTTTTTTTTACTTTACATTTCCCCCATGTGAATGGGTAGAGGTACGATGTACCCCATACTCATTCACATAGGGTGGGGGGCCAGCATCTGGGGACCCCCTTATTAAAGGGAGCTCGCAGATTCCGATTAGCCCCGCCCGCATACCCCGACAACCAATGGCAAGGGTTGTCGGGAAGAGGCTCTTGTCCCTATCGACATGGGGGCAAGAGTGCTGTGGGGTGGGGGGGCAGTGCCCCCCTCCCCCACAGCACACACTCCCCCATGTTGAGGGCATGCGGTCTGGTACGGCTCAGGAG
Organism: Rana temporaria; assembly: GCF_905171775.1. NCBI lineage: Eukaryota > Metazoa > Chordata > Amphibia > Anura > Ranidae > Rana > Rana temporaria. The sequence goes on from NC_053492.1 coordinate 197,849,733, forward strand.
GGGGGGGGGGCGCTCGCTCGTCCCCTCCCCCATTCCTGTCCGGGCCAGACTGCATGCTTGGGATGAGGGCTTGGTTTGGATCTGGGGGGGACCCCCGCGCCGAATCGGCGCGGGTTTAACCCCTCACGTTCCGGACCAAGCCTAAGAGCCTAATGTAGCCCTGAAGGGGGACCCGCGCCGATTTCAAGTTTGAAATTTGGCGCCGAGTTCCCCTTCAGGGCTGAAAACAGCTCGGAGATTCCCGTGCGCCGCGTCACGCAGCGCAATCACGGGTACGCCGCTTGGTATTTACCAAGATTTTCACGGCGTACTGACAAGGCGCACGGGAATCCCTGACTTTTCTCTCTGCGCATGCCCAGTATGCAAATGAACCTCCCGAGGTTCAGGCGCACTGTGCAAGCGTACGGGGATCTGTTTTCAAAAAACACTTTCCCTTTCAATTCGGCCCGCCAAACACATTCAAACACATGTCACTTCACTTCCCCTGCATCCCCCCACCTCCCCCCCTAATAAACTCCCGCCCAAACCCCCGCAATTTACAGTTTAATGTGCCGTGCGCCAGGTCTGTACTGGTGCACAATGCACCCTCTCCTGGGCGCACGGAGCACATTAGTAACTAGGGAAATACACTGCACTAGCAGCGTATTTCTTTAGTAAATGGCCAAACGGCTGCTACTCCTGCTTTTACTCCATGAGTCATGGAGTAAAGGCTTGGTAAATCAGGCCCTAAGTCTCTGTTTCCACTAGTATGACTTGTCATGCGATTTTGGACACAAAGTTACATGTGCGACAAATTGTCGCTCCTTTTTTGTTTATAGTGCAAAAAATAAAAACCGTAGAGGTGATCAAATACCACCAAAAGAAAGCTCTATTTGTCTGTGTCAATGGACGCAGCAGCAGGACTCGGGAGCACGCCTGCACGATTGCCCCCATGGAATGCGGCTCTTGCACAGAGATGGTAAGTATGACATGTTTTTTTTTTTTTTTTTAAACAAACCTTTACAATCAATTTAAGGTAGATATTGAGGCAAAAAACATATTTCTTATTTTATTTTCAATAAATACGTGACTCAAGGACAGGACTCAGGGGCAGGAAATTTGAATTGGTGGCACACACACATGAAATTGACTCTCACGGTGACACTGACAGCAGTGTGCAGAAGCACAGATCACTGACAAATTCCCTCCTGAGTCACAGTGACAGTCTCTCTCTATGCCAGGTAGTCCCATCAGTCCACTCCAGTCCAAACAGCACTGACAGTCATGCTCCCGGCTTGCATTGCTCCTATCCCGCAGATCCGCACACGAGGCTCCCGCCATCACACAAAATGCTCAGGCACCCCCTCCACCAGACCTACCCCTGCCGGTACCATCTAAACACACTGTGGCAGGCACTTGGGTGGTCTCAGCCGACTCCGACCCCGAGCTACGCATGCACAGTTCCGAGCCATTTGTCACGGCCATATTTTTTACTGCCAACCTTTTCCTCTTAACTGGCATTTACTGGCAGAAGAAAAGTGCGCGTTTTTTACTAGCCATTGGTTGTCGGGGTCTGCGGACGGGGAGCTTATCGAAACAAGGGAGCCCCCAAATCCCGGCCCCCCACCCTATGTGAATATGTGTGGGGTACATTGTACCCATTCACCTAAAAAAAAGTGTCAAAAATAAACACATTATACAGGTTTTTAAAGTTATTTATTAAAGCAGCTCTGGCGTCGCTTAAATTTTCTTCTTCCCTCTCCGGCTCTTCTCTGCTCTCCGCTGATGTCTTCTAGCCCTCTCCAGTTCTTCTCCCTCTATTTTTCTTCCGATGTTGACTCAATGCTTTCTCCTGCTCTAATGCTGGGTGTGCCACTACTTATATTGGCATGGGGCTGGGTCACGCCAGGTGACTTCATCCAGAGGCCCCACCCCTTATGATGTCAACGCCCAGGGAATGATGGGGAAATGATGGCATAAGGGGTGTGGGGCCCACCCCATGCCAATATAAGTAGTGGCTCACCCAGCATTAGATCGGAAATTTTCAGTCTTTTTTTTTGGGGGGGGGGGGGGACCCCCAGAAGTTAGAAAATTATTAAAAATTCACATGGTTACAGTGTAGCATGACCGCACAATTGTCATTCAAATTAGAACAACCTGAAAGATGAAAAATGGCCTGAGCAGGAAGGGGGTGAAAGTCCCCTGTATTGAGGTGGTTAAAGTTTAAACCTATATATTAAATGGGTTGTAAAGGTTTTTTTTTTTTTTTTAATTAACAAACATGTAATACTTACCTCCACTGTGCAGCTCATATTGCAGAGTGGCCCCGATCCTCGTCTTCTGGGGTCCCTCTGTGGCTGTCTCGGCTCTGCCCCGCAAGAGCTAACCCCCCCTGGGAAGCTCTCTCCCAGTGGGGGTTAGCTTGCAGGCGCGCTCCTGTGATACAGTTGGCGGCTATGTATCACTCGCCCCCTGTGGTTGCAGGGAAAAAATTCACGCTTTCTATGGCCTACGTAAGAATGATACTAGTAAGAGATAAATGACTTGATTTTACTGGATGGGGTATGAATTGGATTACCAATATTCTCACAATACCCCTTTCAAATGCCTCCTAAGTACACTGTAGAAACCACTCTTGCAGCACATTTGCTACAAGAGACTGGTCTCCTGTATCCATGGGTCTGTTATATCACATACATGTATAATTAAGTAATGCAAAAATATGTTGTGAGAGTGATGTCTACAATAAACTCAGAATGCTGTTAACATGACATGGGCCATATATACTCAATATACCATATACAGAAGTGGAATGTGGAGCTTTCACAAAATGGATTTGTTGCTTGTTTCTTATAATATAACTGCAGGATATTATCCTAATGCCGCGTTCACACAGTCGTTTTTTGTGATGAAAAAAAACGTCATTTTTAAAAACGTCATTTAAAATGACCGTGTGTGGGGAAAACGTTGTTATATGTCTTCTGAAAAACGACAAAATTTTTTTTTCGAACATGCTTCAATTTTTTATGTCGTTTTTGAAAACGCAGTTTTTTGTGTCATTTAAAATTATAGCGTGTGGGTAAAACGACGTTTAAAACAACGTTTTTAAACCCACGCATGCTCAGAAGCAAGTTATGACGCGAGCTTGAATGGAACAGAGTGCCGTCGTACGTGCTGAACGTAACCGCGCTTTGCTAGAGCATTTTGAAAAAACGATGGTGTGTAGGCAACGTCGTTTTTTAAAATGAAGTTCGAAAAACGTTGTTTTGTTTCATGAGAAAAAACTTTGTTTTATTTCATCACAAAAAACGACCGTGTGTACGCGGCATAAGTGTGGCTGAAGAAAACAAAAAATTAAGTCTGATCATAAACAGGCAAATTTTTTCTAAAGATTTAAGGAAATCAATTAAAGTTGTTTATTAAAATGGTCCAAATAAATAGATGAGAAATTTGTGGGACTAGTTCAATCGTGTTTTCTTTTTCTTTGTGCTTTAAAAAGCAGCATATATCTTGTAGACTGTAACTCCCCTGCACTCTGCATGATAATTTGTAAAAAGAGCATTTCTCAGAAAGTGACACTGAACATCTTCAGGAAAAAATTGTTCAACAAGTTAGAGGATCATTTTTACCAGCATAAGTATTTTTATATACAGAAAGTTTCCACTGTTATCAGTATACATTGTATACATTGTACTACAGGAGAATCAGGACGCTCACTATGTTGCAGATAGAGAAAGGAGCTGTGTGTTAGTGGGCAACCTGACTCTCCTGTAGTCCAAGGGAGGGGGCGAGCACGACACTCCACACCAGGGAGAAAGCCTTGCATTACTGTGTGGAGTTACAGACAGAAGAACAGGAAGTGAGGATTTCTCAGAAGAAATAAGGACAAAAAGCAAAATCAAAGGATGAGGTAAGTGAAGGAGGACTGCACCAAGGTAAAGGAAGCTATTTAGGAAAATAAAATTGTACCTTTACAACCCCTTTAACTCTGTTTCAGTCAGTGCAGCAGCTTCAAGTAATTTGGTGTCTACATTACTAGATGTATTAAATTGCTGCTTTGACATGTTACATGTTGTTGTTTCTATACACAAACATTTAGATGTGAATGCTAGAATTTCATTTTTAGTAATTATGTTTACATTTTTATGGTTTGATTATTTTGTATTCTTCTTATTCTTTTTAGGAATATTAGTAATATTACTTGGACTGCAAATTTCACAGCACGGTTTACATATATAGCAAATATCACAGTAATTGATTTCTTAAATGTTGAATTGGAGGATTATATTAAGAAAAATAATCAAACAAGTAAACGTTCAACAGCGCTTACAATAGCTGATGTCATAAGCGGTGACAATTGTAAGTGTTTACCATCCTTTACTATTACTAAAAAGATACATTTCTAGAATTTGGTTTGCTTTAGCCAACTAAATAAATATGTAGATTGATTTGTGCTATCACCCAAGGCTAAATTCTCTCTAAGTATGTGGAGTATTTTGATTAATGTCTGGAGAGTACTTTTTATTAAGGTCCACAGCACTCAAAAATCGAAAAATCTACTTTGTTGGAGCTAGGTTTGAGAAAACAAGTCATATCATATACTACAACAGGGCCATCTTAATAGCATTATGGGCAAAGTAATGCTATGGGGCCCCTACAAGGTTGCCCCAATTTACGCACCACTCTCAAGAATGAAAGTACAATATATCTAATTTACAGATAATTAATAATTCAGCGTGTCACTTGCCACTGTCACCCGTCACCAGGTTCAGCATGTCACTTGCCATTGTCACCTGTCACCAAATTCAGCATGTCAATTGCCACCCATCCCCTACCGCCAGATTCCGCCTGTCACTTGCCATTGTCACCTGTCAACAGATTCAGCGTGTCACTTGCCATTATCACCTGCCACCAGATTCAGTGTGTCACTTGCCATCGTCACTTGTCACCAGATTTAGCATGTCACTTACCATCCATCTCGTCACCAGATTCAGTGTGTCACTTGCCACGGGAGAAGGAGAGAGCGAGGGAGGAGAGAAAGAGGGGGAAGAAGGAAGGGGTAAGAAGGAAGGGGGAGAGAAGGAAGGCATGGAAAAGGTAGAGGGGAGAGAAGGAAGATGGGGGATAAGGAGGGGGGAGAAGGAAGGGGGGGAGAGAAGGAGGGGGAGAGAAGGAAGAGGGGAGAGAAGGAAGGGGGAGAGGGGAGAAGGAAGAGGGGGAGAAGGAGGGGGAGAGAGAAGTGGGGGTCTGGTCACAGTGCTCACTCACTTAAATGGTCCCCAGGGGCTCTCAGTTAGTGATTTCTCTCAATGTGGTTTGGCTCCTTAATCTTCCCGCCCCCACATTCCCTTTACAGACGTAGCAGCACACATCCAGGGAGCGAGTGGCGGGAGAAGGGATGTGTGTCATTCTGGAGGGGACGGGACAGAGCAGCATGGTAATCCCTTCCAGGACAGCCACACACCTCCCAAGCTGCTTTTGACTGCAAATTGAGCAGTGAGGATGGAGCGGCTCAGCAGCCATGAAAGGAGGGGGAGGAGAGGAGCAGCTGGATTGAACGATGAGTACAGCTCCACATCACCGCCAAAGATACCAGCTAACTAAGGCTCTCAACAGCACCAGAAACACCTGCCTCCACTCGCGGAACATCTGCAGTACACCTGGAAATGGGCAGCAAGAAATGCACCCTACCAAGCTCCCTCACTTCTTCCCTCCTACAGAGCGGCCGGCGTACTCATTTCTGCGCCCCTCGAGCACACCAACTGATACTCCCCCGGCTAGTGCTTTTTGTCCGGCTCTGATGGAGCCCCAGGTGAACGTGGGGCTCCCGGGCTGTGCCCAGGGGTGCCCGCTCAGTAAGACGGCCCTGTACTACAATTGAAAAAAGGTTTTGATTGAGGATGCAATTATTAAACTTGTGTCATGTCCTTGCTGTTTACAATGTATCTCGTAAATCCACTTTGATACAGTTGAATAAGTAATAGTGCCTGTGATATTTTACTTATCCTATGCTCTGATGAATTGAGTTACTACACTGATGCATAAGCAATGCATTGTATTGAAAACCTATGACCTGTTTTAATGTACTAATAGCATTTGTATTTCTTTTTTCATTTTTATATTATTGCTTCCTGTTCTGGAACTGGGTCATTTGAACTCTTTTGTTTTGAAGATAGTTTAGATGCCTGGTTATTATATATATATATATATATATATATATATATATATATATATATATATATATATATATTTATTGAAGCACTTATTTAGGTATATATATATAATAATAAATATAGTACGAGGAAACATGGCATATTTATAACTGTTTATTTAATTCACACGAAACACAGAATTTTTAAATAAAGATAAGCTTGTAAATAAAATAAAAAACTGATTACACCAATAATATGATCAAAGAAGCAGCTCACTTACAATTTATAATGTACAAATATAAACAAAAAAAATCATCAAGCGCTATGCATCCAGTGCTCATGAACCAAAAGTCGAAGATTTGCACAGGGGTGGGGAGTGATTGTGAATAATTACAACCATACAGAGATACTATCCCAGAAAGATACAAAATCAAACATAAAGGGTGGAATGGGACTTTGTATGGTTGTATGGTTTGATTAACGATATATATAACACAGATTTAAAATATGTATTTTTAAACTTTATTTTCCATCAAATGATTGTCAGTTATAAACATGTCACAATTATAAAGACATGGTTACTGTTGTTTAGTCCAGGACATGCTCATCCTGATACAGGGGATCAAGTATGTAGCCTTTGCGTTTCGTGGGAAGCCCTACTTCATCAGGGCCTTTAACCGCTTAAGGACCACCCACGCCATATATATGTCGGCAAAATGGTATGGACAGGCATTATCACGTACCTTTATGTGGCCCTTTAAATGCCTGCCGTGTGGTCGCGAACGCGCCGCCGCCAGCGGACAGCGGATCACCACGGGGGTCCCCGCGATCGACTCACGGAGGTATAGAGCGGGGAGATGCTTGTGTAAACAAGCATCTCCTTGCTCTGCCTAGTGAGAATGACACTGATCTCGGCTCCGTGTACTCGGAGCGGAGATCAGTGTCATGTGACAGAGAGCCTATCCCCCCTACAGTTAGAAACACAAGGCAGGGAACACTTAACCCCTACAGCACCACCTAGTGGTTAACCCCTTCCCTGCCAGTGTAATTTTCACAGTAACCAGTGCATTTTTATAGCACTGATCGCTGTGAAAATGACAACGGTCCCAAAAATGTTTTAAAAGTGTCCGATGTGTCCGCCATGAAAAAAATCACTGATCGCCACCATTACTAGTAAAAAAAAAAAATAATAAAAATTGCCTAAAACTATTCCCTATTTTGTAAACGTTATAACTCTTGCGCAAACCGATCAATAAACGCTTATTGCGTTGTTTTTTTTTTTACCAAAAATATGTAGAAGAATACGTATCGGCCAAAACTGAGGGAATATGTTTTTAATATATATATATATATTTATATATATATATTTTGGGGATATTTATTATAGCAAAAAGTAAAAAATATTGAATTTTTTTCAAAATTGTCGCTCTATTTTTGTTTATAGCACAAAAAATAAAAACTGCAGAGGTGATCAAATACCACCAAAAGAAAGCTCTATTTGTGGGAAAAAAGGATGTCAATTTTGTTTGGGAGCCACATCGCACGACCGCACAATTATCAGTTAAAGCGACCCAGTGCCGAATCGCAAAAAGTGGCCTGGTCTTTGACCACCCAAATGGTCCGGGGCTGAAGTGGTTAAAGTAGCACGAATATAATGAGAAAATTGTAGTAACCTATAAATACAATATTGACAAGGTTATAGATGTTATTATAAGAGCAAAACGTTTTTTAAAAAAAGCCATATTTATAGGGCATTCACAACTGCCCAAACAATGTTACAGTGAATATAATACTGTATGACGTAAAGTTTAATGTATAAACTCATGTTATAGATTTATAATTCATACATTCTCCCATCACTTTAGTCCGCTCTTGTTTTGTGGTTTGTAATGCATTGCTGGACATCAAATTAATTAAATGTGACTGTAACCCATTAAACTTTATGTCATATTATATTCACTGTAACATTGTTTGGGCAGTTGTGAAATCCCTATAAATATGGCTTTTTAAAAAAAATACTTTTTTCTCTTATAACAACGTTAGTATTTATCAATATATCCCTCTATAACCTTGTCAATATTGTATTTATAGGTTACTACAATTTTCTCATTATATTCGTGCTACTTTAAAGGCCCTGACGAAGCAGGACTTCCTGCGTAGGGCACATACTTGATACGTGAAACGCGTAGGGCACATACTTGATCTCATGTGTCAGGACCAGCACGTCCTGGACCAAACAAAAGTAACTGTCTTTATAATTGTAACATGTTCTTAACTGACCATCATTTGATGGAAAATAAAGTTTAAAAATACATATTTTAAATCTGTGTTATATATTTATATTCAAACCATACAACCATACAAAGTCCCATTCCACCCTACCTTTATGTTTGATTTTCAAAAGTCTAAGATACTTCCAATATGCCTTTGAGCAACAAATGTAGATGCAGCTGACAAATTCACATACCTGTTGTAAACAGGTACATGAATCCAGATTACGCAGTGCAGGTGCAGTGCACCTGAGCTTTCATCGGGCCATTACAACTCTTAACCTGCCTGGCGGTATTCCCGAGTGTGACTCGGGGTGAGATTTTCAGGCTGCGAATGGTAACCCCGAGTCACACTCGGGCTTGCCTCGCTCGATGCAGAAAAAAGGTTTTCTTACCTTTTCTCCGCGATCCAGCGTTGAATCCTCGCAGTGCACGGCGGGCGGATGTCCGCCCGATGCTGTGTGTTCCCCTGATTCCCTTCCCTGCGAGCGTCGCGACGCAGGGGGCGGAAGGAGGGGGGGGCGGCGCGAAATTCAAACATATAAAAAGTAAAACAAAGTAAAACACAGTAAAAACACACTGATATCATTGGATAAAATTAAAAAAAAAATACAGTGACCTTTGATTGCCCCCCCCAGTGCTTTCCAGTGCCCTGTCTGCAGAATTACTGTACCAGTGTCTGTATATTGCACAGCAATAATGGCAAAGCGCGCCTCTGCATCAAACTCATTATGCGACCTGCTGCCAAACAGCGACAGCGATGCCAAATCCATTGCGGAGGAGCTGAGCGACAGCGACGTGTGGGAAAGTTCATCGTCGGATGCAGAAAGTGATGTGGTTGACGATCCTGCACCTGTGCCCAGCGACGTGCGGACCTGGTGCGCAATTGATTGCGCTACGGAGCACGTAGCGCCCCCTAGGTTTCCGTTCACAGGATCACCTGGAATAAAAGTGGACATAGAGGATGACAATCCCTAAGAATACCTCCGACTATTTTTGACCGATGAGGTGGTCGACAAAATTGTTTTGGAGACCAATCGGTATGAAGAACAGCAATCTGCTACCCAGCAGTTATTTTCAAGACGCAGAAAATGGGAGCCTGTGACCAGCGAGGATATATGGAAATTCCTTGGCCTCCTAATTTTGCAGGGAGTGGTGGGAAAACCACTCCAAAAGTGGTACTGGACCACAAATAAATTATTGGCCACACCTTTTTTTGGAACAGTAATGTCCGAATATCGGTTTTCACTTATAATGAAATATTTGCACTTTGCAAATAATGAGGAATTTGACGAACGGTCTCATCCAGCTCCAAAGCTTAAATTTTTTTGGGATATTTACCAAATGGTCCTGCAGAATTTCCAGCGGACCTACATACCTGAGAGGGACATTACAATAGACGAAAGTCTCATGGCCTACAAAGGTCGCCTAAGCTGGATTCAATTCATTGCGTCTAAGCGCGCTCGCTTTGGGATAAAATCCTTTATGTTATGTGAGTCCAGCTCGGGATATATTTGGAACTCAGTACTTTATACTGGCAAAGGGACCAAATTCTCCCCGAGATTCAGTGATTTTGGGATGGCAACCGCGTCAGTGCTTTCATTGATAGAGCCCTTGCTCAACCAGGGCTACTGTATCACTACGGACAATTTCTATACGTCCCCAGAACTATACGAGTTCCTACTTCTGAATAGGACAAACGCTTATGGGACTGTGAGGCCTAACCGGCGTGACATGCCGTCAGGATTTCCAAACAAAAAGCTTGGGAAAGGACAAGTAGCTGCATGGCAAAAGGGGAAAATGTTGGCTCTGAAGTGGCGGGACAAAAAGGACGTTTCCCTTTTGAGCACGGTCCACAACACCTCGACCGCCATGGTCCATACCAAAGGTGGAAAAAACGTTCTAAAGCCACAGGTGGTGTTGGACTACAACCACACGATGGGAGGTGTGGACAGGGCTGACCAGGCCATGACTTTTTACCCTGCAATGAGAAAGCAGCAAAAAAAATATTATAAAAAGATTTTCTGACATCTTTTGGAGCAATGTCTTTGGAACTCTTTCATCCTGCTCAAAAAAAAAAATGTCAGGTCTATGGTCCATGCAGACTTTATGTGGAAGGTGGCTGAACAAATTTTCCTCAAAAACCAAACACCAACGGCGGTAAACCGTTCTGGACGACGGGCTTCTGGGGTTGTAAATCCAGAGCGACTAACTGGTCGTCATTTTTTGGAACATGTACCACCCACTCCAAAAAAAGCATGCAATCTAAAACGCCAAATTTCCATGCAAAATAATGGTACCGCTTTCAGCACCTTTTTTCAGAAAGAATCATACCGCCAGGGAGGTTAAACAGTACAGCGCAGTGCCAAGAAGTTTTTTAAGCTGGGTAAGTAGCGTCTGATGAGGATTCACAGGCATTCGTTTTCCATCAGGTCTGCTTTCACCTTGTGATTGACAGCAGGCAGTGGGTTGATCCATTGCCAGTAGACAGCATTCTATTGGGTATGGAATCTTCCCACTGCCTGCTGTCGATTACAAGGTGAGAGCAGACTTGATGAAAAAAGAATGCCTGTGAATCCCCATCAGACCCAGCTTACTGTCAGTGGAGGCTGTTGGATGTGAAGCCAGCAGTGTACTTAACAGCCAGTGACAAGTAGGGAGGGGCTAGCGACGGCAACAATACCCACTGCTTCACAGCGCAAAGAGACAGGCAATGTGCTTGTTTCTGTATGCCAACTTAGATAACCTACAGTTTCATTATGTGCAAACTAGAGGTGATTATATTTGCATTTGGTGCAGTATTAGCACCAAATACTATATAGCATAATATAGCATACATAGCATATAATAGCAGTATTAGCGCTATTAAAAAGTATCTGATTTTGCCACACATGTCAGTATAGCTACTCAAATGGGCAATAAGGATTTTTTAATTTGGAGCAGACTATTTTAAAGAGCTTTACTGCAAAAAAAGAAAAAGCTTTATTTAATTCCCCTAATGCCCTGTACATACGATAGGAATTTCTATGGGCTAAAATCTGATTGAATTTTTTGTCAGAATTCCATTCAAGCTGTCTTCCATCAGTCTTGCATACACACTGTCAGACTAAATTCTGTCCAAAATGCGGTGGCGTAAAACACTTAGATGAGCCGAGAAAAATTAGGTTCAATGCTTCCATGCGTCGACTTGATTCCGAGCATGCATGTTTTTTTTCTCCATCGGAGTTCCACATAGACGATCGGAATTTCCCATAGGATTTTTCTTCATTAGAAAAAAATTAAACATGTTTTATTTCCAAACTCCGACGGAAAAAATTCCTATGGGGCTCACACACTATAAGAATTTCTGATGAAATAATTCCATCAGACTTTTTTCATCAGAAATTCCTATCGTGTGTACAAGGCATAAGTGTGATTCACCAAATCACCATCACACCCATTAGTGAAAATCACCTTTCAGCATACCACTGCCTCATGAAATAATGACCCCATATTATAGGCAGGTCTGTATGCACCTGAATGCATCCATTCACTTCATCATGGGAGAGTTTCCCTTTTCTCAAAATGCAACGACATTTGAAGAAACAATTTAACTTTGTGTGAATTTTCTATTTTTTTTTAGTTGTGTATATTTTGTCATTTAACCAAAGTTTATAATTTTATTTCCCAAAATGTAATTTAGGAGGGCAACACAAATCTGTTTAACTATCAGAATAATTGTATATCCTTGTCTTTTTTCTTAGTGACTGTAAGTGAGCTGGCACAGAATTTCACATGTGTGTCTGGCTTTGTATTGGATCCTACCACTTTACAATGTTATTCTAAGTGTAATTCATACTGTATGAATGATGGAACTTGCAATCTGATTGAAGGCAACGCTACCTGCACGTAAGTAAATATCACCTCCTTATGATGTTGTCTCCTCCAGTCCTACAGAAATATCTTTCTATCCATACATCATATACCCCAAAATGTCCAGGACCATAATCCCCACTTTACACACACAGTTTTATCCACACCTCATATACCCAAGAAAATCCAGCACCATAATTCATACTTTACAAACACAGGTCTTTGTTCATTTGAATCAAAGACAGAGTCTTAACAGCACAAATGTTTCTTACCCTTGAGGTAAGGTGACCAGATTTTTAAAATTAAATCCGGGGACATATTTTATTATTTTTATTGGCAAACAGTAAGCAATTTTCTAAGCATTAAGATACCTGCCGTGATAGACGGTAGGTAATATATTTCACATAAATAAATAAATCTATTATAAACCAATGACAAAAAAGTTAATGCTTCAATCAATATATAGCATATACGGTATATGATATTAGTCATAAAACATAAATACTGTGTATAAAAATCTCCTACTAGACCGTGAAAAAATACATCATAAAAAACTGTGAAAATATATAAAAGTTCATATAGGAAAAATATAGGAAAAGGAATTTCTTCTATAGGTGATCATGCAATCAGATTTCCAGATGATAGAAAACAGCCTTCAGCAACTATTCAACTTCACCCGAAGTGCTCTGGATAATCAAATGCGCTTACCACAACAATTGGACCACTTAGTGAAAAGTAGGTCATATAAGCTGAGCAGGGTGAGTGCCTGCGCACAATGCGACAATAGCTGGAACAATAGCTTCAATTGCGATACCGGTATAGAAAGCCACAAAAAAACAGAGAGGGAAACTCATCGTGTATTACCATTTATTTTAAAAGACATTTTAAAAGATTGCTGATTGGCCTCTTACTTGAGTGGGTGCCTACCCGACACTGGGACTGCTGACGTGGTATCTCTCTTTGGAGAACGTCGGTCAGATGGTTCATGAAACTGAGATGGTCCTGGGCTGTGCGGCGGGCTATACAGCGGTGACAAGTGCCTAGATCAGCTGGGTGCGAGGTGACCAGAAGGAAGCCGCCGACATATGTTTCGTGCTGTGCACGTCATCAGGGGGGGCGTGCACAGCACGAAACATATGTCGGCGGCTTCCTTCTGGTCACCACGCACCCAGCTGATCTCAGCACTTGTCACCGCTGTACAGCCCACCGCACAGCCCAGGACCATCTCAGTTTCCTGAACCATCTGAGCGACGTTCTCCAAAGAGAGATACCACATCAGCAGTCCCAGTGCCGGGTAGGCACCCACTCAAGTAAGAGGCCAATCAGCAATCTTTTAAAATATCTTTTAAAATAAATGGTAATACACGATGAGTTTCCCTCTCTGTTTTTTTGTGGCTTTCTATACCGGTATAGCAATTGAAGCTATTGTTCCAGCTATTGTCGCATTGTGCGCAGGCACTCACCCTGCTCAGCTTATATGACCTACTTTTCGCTAAGTGGTCCAATTGTTGTGGTAAGCGCATTTGATTATCCAGAGCACTTCGGGTGAAGTCGAATAGTTGGTGAAGGCTGTTTTCTATCATCTGGAAATCTGATTGCATGATCACCTATAGAAGAAATTCCTTTTCCTATATTTTTCCTATATGAACTTTATTTTCAGTTTTTTATGATGTATTTTTTCACGGTCTAGTAGGAGATTTTTATACACAGTATTTATGTTTTATGACTAATATCATATACCGTATATGCTATATATTGATTGAAGCATTAACTTTTTTGTCATTGGTTTATAATAGATTTATTTATTTATGTGAAATATATTGCCTACCGTCTATCACGGCAGGTATCCTAATAATTATCTAGCGCCCTCTATAGCACCTTCAACACTCATTTCACAGTTCACCCCTGTACCCTGATGAGCAGCTTAACCTTTATAATTATTGTTTATAATTGTACGCACGTTTTGAAATATATTTTGCCGCGGGAACCACCTCACTTTAATTTTCTAAGCATATTTTCCTCAAATATATATGCAGTGTATATGGAATGATTGTAATATATATATATATATATATATATATATATATATATATATATATATATATATATATGTTATTTCTCACATTTCGTAAATGAGATAAAAAAAGATACTTCTTAGAATTTTTGGGGATATGACAAATGATAAGAATATAAGATAGAGAAAAACATGTTATAGTATTAGAGGGGTGCGGAGGGTAGTATGTACAGGAGAGGGGTGTGGGCAGGGCCGTCTTTACCGCAGGGCAAAAGGGGAAGCTGCCCAGGGCCCTGTCAATCTTTAGGGGCCCAATTTAAGCAGAGCTTCCCCTTAAGCCGCGGTCCGCCCGTCGCCTGACTGCACTTTCTGCGCACAGAAGCCGGCACCCGGCCGGGCCTGGCATCGGCGCAGTGTGCAGTCTCTGCTGCTGAATATTTTCTCTAGCAAGGAGAGAGGAGTGGGCGGGGCCTTGAGCTCCACTGATGCTCTGACCCCGCCCCTTGCCGTGAATGGTGTGTGCGCTACGCGGCGGGAGGCCTCGGGAGGTAGGAGTCGGACTGCGCAGTGGAGCCGACAGCAGAGTGCTCCTGTGAGTGAGGCAGCTCAGGCAGCCACTGATCAGAGCGAGCTGAGCTGGCCAGGACCGGACAAGGTAGGTCTTTCTCCTCCCTAGGCTCCTGCTCCCCATATAGGTAGTTAATCCAGACAGTTAGTTAGTAAATCCTGACCAGTCCAGGCTGTGGCTGTGTCCAGAAGGATTTATTTGCATGGCCTGGGCCACCACCAGACCAGACACTGCTTGATGGGCCTACTTTAGGCCTGATTCACATGTATGCAGGGGTTGGGGCCACATTTTCAAAAGCACAGCATCCTATTCATTTGAATGGGCTGCTATGCCTGCGTTTCCCACAGAAAAAAAGGTGCATGCAGCATTTTAAAATTTCAGTGGCCTTGAAATCCATCCTGCTTTTGCACCATGCGACTTACATGCAGTTCCTTCACTGGCAAGCTTGCTGCATTTTTAGGTATGTGGGCCATGCATTTAAAAACACAGTGCATTTGCGTTAACTGTGTCATGCAAACGCACTGTGTTTTTAAATGCATGGGAGCGGTAACCTTCCCCGCCCCATCTCCCCAGCCACTGCCGCAATTGAAGCTAGCAATTGGGGAGGTGTGCCATGTATCAGCTGGAAGGGGCGGGCCAAGGAGCATTGCTATGGGTGGCACAGGCTATGCATTTCCTCAGCTAAAAACCAGGCTTCCTGCGCGCCGTTTTCAAATCAGTCCTCTTACCACCGCTGTGAATCAGTGCCAGGCGTGTGATCATGCATCTAAGCAGCTTTTTGACTGTCTGAAGTTTTAAATTGAAGTGGAACATAAGCATTTTATTTTTTGGATTCTACGGGTTATAAGTTTTGATATTGTTTATTTAATTGCTGTGTATTGTTGTTAATTGTTGTTTTATTTATTAATATTTATTTTTGTGTTACTAGACAACATAGCTACCGTATTTATTGGGGTATAGCACGCTCCCGCATATAGCGCGCACCCCTAAAGTTGCCCCGAATTCCTGTGGAAAAAAGTTTTTTTGTACTCACAGTTTTGGTGTCTTGCGCGGCGTCCATCGGCGGCCTTGTCGGGTCCGGCGTCCGTCTGCGGCTTCGGGTGTCCTCTTCGTCGGGTCCGGCGTCCTTCTGCGGCATCCTCGCGTCCTCCCCGCTCGAGTTTGAATACTGCGCCGACATATACAGTGCGCAGTACACTCGTGTATTGTCGGGCAGGCTCGGCTACTCCCGCGCTGACGTCCTGTATGTCCAGGACGTCAGCGCGAGAGGAGCCGAGACTGCCCGACAATACACTAGTGTACTGCGCTCGGTATATGTCGGCGCAGTATTCAAACTCGGCGCGGGAAAGCGGGTATCGGCGTATACCGCGCACCCACGATTTTGCCCTGATTTTCAGGGCAAAAAAGTGCGCGGTATACGCCGATAAATACGGTATTTGTTTTACACACAAAACATAATGTTGATTTGCACTCTTTTACTAAAAGGTATTACGTTGACGAGTACTTACTGTTACAGATCTAGCTAAGGACTTGACTTGCTTGTGGACTAGTTCTTTATGTTTACATTATTAAAGTATTTTTTTGATAATTCTATGTGTGTGTTTGTTTTTTGAGATGTTGGGGTGGAGAGCTAAATTTCATGGGCGGGGGGGGGGGCCAAGAAAATGTTTGCCCAGGGTCCAATCCATATTAAAGACGGCCCTGGGTGTGGAGTGTATGCTGGCCGGTAGTATGTGCAGGTGAGTGGTGTGGCGTGTATGGAGGTGGGTAGTATGTGCAGGGAGAGGGGTATGGAGTGAATGGCCATATGTATAGAAGAGGAAGAAAAAGTGCTGCGCTGTTGAACAACTACAAATAAAAAAACAACAAACCCTCCCCAACCTATCCAACACACTCGAAAAGGTGCCTGAGTGCTAAATGGATAATAAATGAACCCCAATAAGGGTAAATTAGAATTAGTTTAAATCCACAAGTGCATATTTAAATACATTTAATTAAAATAAAATATATAAACACCCATCAGCTGGCAGTGAGATAGATGATAATCAAATATATTGATGTAACAATAAATAAATATAAGAACAATCACAATATCAATAAATCCCAAATAAATGGTGTAAACACCCGGCTGGCCATCAAACACATGTGCAACATTTATAAAATATTAAAGAAACTATAAATATAATGAAAATAAAGTTAAATCGGTAGTACAAATTCCCGAAGTGCATGACGTAAAACGTAGGATGGAAGCGTGGTGACGTCACGTCTGGTACACACCTGGAAGTTGCAACATTGGCACATTGGTATTACATGTGGTTTTTGGGTTCTTGAAGCCCTTTTATGTGAGTCTTATTTTATTGCCTTTTATAGAGTTATTAAAGCATCCTATACTATGGGAAGCTTATTGTCTTCTATTTTCTGAGCGTCTATGTACAGTATCTCACAAAAGTGAGTACACCCCTCACATTTTTGTAAATATTTTATTATATCTTTTCTTGTGACAACACTGAAGAAATTACACTTTGCTACAATGTAAAGTAGTGAGTGTACAGAGGTTGTCTTTGGGAAATAGACATATGAGTGCTGCCAGCATTACTGCAAAGAATGAAGGGGTGGGGGGTCCGACTGTCAGTGCTCAGACCATATGTCGCACACTGCATCAAATTGGTCTGCATGGCTGTCATCCCAGAAGGAAGCCTCTTCTAAAGATGATGCACAAGAAAGCCTGCAAACAGTTTGCTGAAGACAAGCAGACTAAGGACATGGATTACTGGAACCATGTCCTGTGGTCTGATGAGATCAAGATAAACTTATTTGGTTCAGATGGTGTCAAGCATGTGTGGCGGCAACCAGGTGAGGAATACAAATACATGTGTGTCTTGCCTTCGGTCAAGCATGGTGATGGGAGTGTTATGGTCTGGGGCTCCATAAGTGCTTCCGGCACTGGGGAGCTACAGTTCATTGAGTGAACCATAAATGCCAACATGTACTGCGACAGAGCATGATCCCCTCCCTTTGGAGACTGGGCCGCAGGGCAGTATTCCAACATGATAACGGCCCTAAACACACCTCCGAGATGACCACTGCCTTGCTAAAGAACTGACCAAGCATGTCTCCAGACCTAAACCCTACTGAGCATTTGTGGGGCATCCTCAAATGGAAGATGGAGGAGTGCAAGGTCTCTAACATCTACCAGCTCTGTGATATCGTTGTGGAGGAGTGGAAGAGGACTCCAATGGCAACCTGTGAAGCTCTGGTGAACTTCATGCCCACAAGAGGGTTAAGGCAGTGCTGAAAAATAATGGTGGCCACACAAAATGTTGACACTTTGGGCCCAATTTGGACATTTTCACTTATGGGTGTACTAACTTTAGTTGCCAGTGGTTTAGACATTAATGACTGTCTGTTGAGTTATTTTGAGGGGGCAGCAAATTGACACTGTTATAAAAGCTGTACTCTCACTACTTTATATTGTAGCAAAGTGTCATTTCTTCAGTGTTGTCACATGAAAATATATAATTAAATATTTACAAAAATGTGAGGGGTGTACTCACTTTTGGGGGATACTGTATATCTGAGTGAACCACAAGAGGACATTTGTGTATTTGTGAATTTCAATGGAAGCATATTGGATATAATGAAATGACCCTGGAGACTACTTGAGCCCTTTTCAACCTGTATATTATTCAGGTCTAAAAGAGGAGGTGAGTGTGCATGCCTGGTGGTGAATGAGCACTGTGGTGGATTGCTTTGAAGATTCACTATATGGATTGACATTGCAGAGTAACGTGGGATCACTCCATAGCACTGGAATTTGCACCACTGATTAAACTTTATTTTCACTATATTTATATTCAGTTTTAGAAATGTTGCACATATGTACAGCGTTTGATGGTCCCCTGGGTGTTCATTGTTTACACCTTTATTTGGTGTTTATTTATATTGTGATTGTTGTGATTATATTTATGGTTATATCAATATATTTGCTTATTATCTATTTCACTGCCTGCTAACTAGAGGGGCTGGCGGGTGTTTATATATTTTGTTTTTTAGTTCATTTATTTAAATATGCATTTGTGGATTTTATATAATTCTCATTTACCCTTATTGGGGTTAATGTATTATCCATTTGGTATTCTGCCACTTTTTCTAGTGTGTTGATAAGTTGGGGAGGGTTTGTTGTTTTTTTACCTTTAGTTTTTTAGCAGCGCAGCACTTTTTTTTTTCTTTTACTTTTAGGATCTGAGGCAGTGCAAGAGACTTTACTTTCTTGTTTGCAGGACAGGTGCAGAGTATATGGCAGTGGGTGGTATGTGCAGGAAAGAGGTGGGAAGTATATAGTGGCGGGTAGTATGTGCTGGAGAGGACTGCAGAGTGTATGGTGGTGGGTGGTACATGCAGGAGAGGAGTGCGGAGTGTATCGCGGTGGGTGGTACATGTAGGAGAGCAGTGAGGAGTGTATGGCGATAGGTGGTACGTGTAAGGGAGGGGTGCAGAGTGTATGGCGGTGGGTGGTACATGTAGGAGAGCAGTGAGGAGTGTATGGCGATAGGTGGTACGTGTAGGGGAGGGGTGCGGAGTGTATGGCGGTGGGTGGTACATGTGTAGGAGAGAGGTACAGAGTGTATGGCGGTGGGTGGTACATGTGTAGGAGAGGAGTGCGGAGTGTATGGCGGTGGGTAGTATGTGCAGAAGAGGGGTGCAGATGATATAAAATATATGGTGTGAATGAGTCCTAATTCATTGATCCAGCACTGCAGATGCCACTTTGCAGTGGCATGCATGGAGCAATTTAAGTTGTACAGCAATAGTACTGGCCTCCTACCCTGCTGCAGACACTGCTGTCACTGCCCCACCCCCCATTTCAAGCCCCATCCTCAAGCTGCACACAAGTCTCAACCTCTCTCCACACATCCCGCAAAATGAACTACTGCAAGCATCCTCTCAGAGGAATCATTAGCAGCCGGAAGTTCCGCCTCTACCTCACCGCTGCACTGCGCTGTATTCATATGGTGGTGCCGTACATTTATTCAGCAGCATTGGCACGGCTGCAGAGGGAGCATTCGAGTGGCACCTAGCCCAGTCTGCTCCTGCAATCTGGGGACAAAACCAGGGATAGACTTGGTTCAGGGCAACGGCGGATCCAGGGGGGGGGGGGGGCGACAGGGAAATTGCCCCCCCCCAGACAATCATGTCAGACTCGCTTGATTTTAAATCAAGCTTTTTTAAACTGCCTTGCTGTGCATGTCAATTGCCCCCCCCCCAAAAAAAAATGTTTTGCACTGCAGGCTGTGCTGATGCCGACCCCATCAGCCGTTGCTGACAGGCTCTCTGTGAAGGGACACAGGCAGAGCTGCAGCTGCGGGGGATTTCCACCCCTCCCTCTCCTCCTGGAACCAAGTAACTCTCATTCACCAGGCAATACCTGATGCTATTGGCTACATTCAGAGCCAATGGCTGGTAAAACACAACCAAGAGGATTATGGGACATGTAGAACCAGCAGGCCCCAGGATGATTCCCTGAGAGGACTGCAGCCCCCAACAAGCCGAGCAGGAGGGGGGGGAGAGAGAAGAAGAGACCATGAGGCTGTACGGTGGAGGAAGCCAGTGATTCCATTATCATCATCCAAGGTAAGAACTTATCTCCCCTTCACCTGGCTGCAATCCCCCTGTCCTCCCTTCCACCTGGCTGCAACCCCTCTGTCCTCCCCTTCACCTGGCTGCAACCCCCCTGTCCTCCCTTCCTCCTGGCTGCAACCCCCTGTCCTCCCCTTCACCTGGCTGCAACCCCCCTGTCCTCCCCTTCACCTGGCTGCAACCCCCCTGTCCTCCCCTTCACCTGGCTGCAACCCCCCTGTCCTCCCCTTCACCTGGCTACAACCCCCCTGTCCTCCCTTCCACCTGGCTGCAACACCCCTGTCCTCCCCTTCACCTGGCTTCAACCCCCCTGTCCTCCCCTTCACCTGTCTGCAACCCCCTGTCCTCCCCTTCACCTGGCTGCAACCCTCCCATCCTCCCTTCCACCTGGCTGCAACCCCCCTGTCCTCCTTTCCACCTGGCTGCAACCCCCCCACCCTCCCCTTCACCTGGCTGCAACCCCCCTGTCCTCCTTTCCACCTGGCTGCAACCCCCCCACCCTCCCCTTCACCTGGCTGCAACCCTGCGTCCTCCACTTCACCTGGCTGCAACCCCCCCGCCCTCCCCTTCACCTGGCTGCAACCCACCTGTCCTCCCCTTCACCTGGCTGCAACCCCGCGTCCTCCACTTCACCTGGCTGCAACCCCCCCGCCCTCCCCTTCACCTGGCTGCAACCCCCCTGTCCTCCCTTCCACCTGGCTGCAACCCCTCTGTCCTCCCTTCCTCCTGGCTGCAACCCCCCTGTCCTCCCTTCCACCTGGCTGCAACCACCTTGTCCTCATCTCCACCTGGCTGCAACCACCTTTTCCTTCCCTCCACCTGGCTGCAACCCCCCCTGTCCCCCCCTCCACCTGGCTGCTCCCACACAGTAATAATTGAAATTATGTGCTTCAATCATCCTGACACCATATTAACCATGGTGCCGTGATGATTGAAGTACCAACACCAGCCATTGCCCCTACAAATTGCCTGCAGAAATGTTGGCAGTGCCCATCCCGAGATTAGACTCTGGATCTGCCCCTGGTTCAGGGACAGTGTCCTCAAAACGGGGACTGTCCCCGGAAACTGAATATCCCTGTTCTGACTGTAAAAAATTATTAATAGAGCCTTGTTTTTGGGTATCTGCAAGTTGACAGACAAAAAACGCAGCCCACTTTGGAAACTGCCATTCATATGCCATTGTACTGCATTAACAGTTTTGAATGTATGCTACATAGTTGAATTAATTGGATTCAATTCACAAGCAGTCATATAGAAAAGGTTAATGCCACCCTGCGTTCTTTTATTATGGGCTATGTTTTGTTTGTTCATATGAAAAAGACAAACTATTCACGTATTATTAGGTATTATCAGTGTGTGTATATTTCTAACAAGAGGTTGTATTTTTTAGCATTTTAAATATCACTGCTATATACACAGCCAGTTTATGTCTTGTTACTTACATTTATTTTTATTTTTTTCAGTTGTAACCCGTTCACTATTTATGTCACTTCTGGTGAACGATGTGAAAACCTCTCAATGAACCTTAATGCATTCTTTGGAATATTATTTGGAGCTTTGGCATTCCTCTTCCTGTTGATCTTGGGCATAGTGTTGGGAATATACATCTATAGAAAGAGGAAAAGCAATAATGGTCATGACGATACAGACCAGTAAGTGACAAATCTATTAGGGTCTGCCAATATGTGTTAGATAGCATCATACAATGTATGAAATTACAGGGAATAGTGTATTGCCACTATTAGCAGTATATAGCTGTGGTATATGTAGCTGTGAAGAGCACACAATAATCACTATGCTCTGTGTTGGTTATTCCCCTGTAAGGAGACAAGTATTATACAGTAGTTGGCTGATCTATTTTTCCCTTCAGTTACCTTCAAATACTCTAATGGGAAAGATTTATTTCATGTAATTGCCATAAATTAGACTTTACAAATCTGCCCACGTATGTCATATGTAAACAGTGGATTTAAAGGGTCAGTCCACCCAACCAGATATTTTAGTTTTTGTAGATGCTGGAGAGTTAAATTGATGTATGTGATGGCCCTAATAAGAGGCACCTTAAGCTTACACAGCTCTCTATTAGGGATGAGCTTTATGTTCGGGTCGAACATGAGTTTGACTCGAACATTGGCTGTTCGCCCGTTCGCCGATTAGCGAACAATTCAGGATGATAAGGGTCTGCTATGGATTTTTGGGGGAAACCCCACACCATTTTTTTTTTATTTGGCGCAGGGTTCCCCTTAATATTCATACCAGACCCATTTTTTCAATGACTTTTATCTGTATTGCCGGGACCCGGCAATTCATTATAGCCGCGAGTAGTTTTAAATGACTTTTTTTCATTTAGAAATGTAATTTTGTGCAGGGACTGTTATAAACACGGGAAACATGCGCTACTTTACAGGCATACTATAGAAATTTAAAGGAATATTTCACTTTTATTTCACTTCAAGCATTATTAAAATCACTGCTCCCCAAAAAACTTCAGTTTTTAAAACTTTATTTTGCATTGATACATGTCCCCTGGGGCAGGACCCAGGTCCCCAAACACTTTTTATGACAATAACTTTCATATTAGCCTTTAAAATTAGCACTTTTGATTTTTCATGTTCGTGTCCCATAAACTTTAACAGAGTTCGCGTGTTCAAACACATTTTTTGCCTGTTCGCATGTTCTGCAGCAGAACTTGCAAACAGGCAAAGAATTTGTGCGAACACGCAAACACCATTAAAGTCTATAGGATACTAACATGAAAAATCAAGTGCTAATTTTAAAGGCTTAAATGCAAGTTATTGCCAAAAAAAGTGTTTGGGGACCCGGGTCCTACCCCAGGCTACCCCAATGCTTAAAGTGAAACAATAAAAATTAAATATTCCTGTATTGTCGATTGTCCCGGCAATATAGATAAAAATCATTAAAAAAACGGCATGGGTTAACAGTCCATTTCCAAGCCATTTGGGTCTGGTATGAATATTAGGGGGACCCCGCACCAAAAAAAAAAAATGCGTGGAGGTTCCCCCAAAATCCATACCGGCCCTTCAGGTATGGTATTGATTTTAAGGGGAACCCTGAGCCAGAATAAAAAAATGGTCACCCCAAAAATCCATATCAGACCCTTATCCGAGTACGCAAGAGAGCATCCCACCCTTCTGAACTGTACCAGTCCACATGCCCTGAACATGAAGAGGGTGTTTGGGGGTCCCTCCCAAAACACCTTGTCCCCATATGATGGGGACAAGGGCCTTTTCCCCACAACCCTTGTTCTGTGGTTGTGGGGGTCCACGGGCAGAGGGCTTATCGGAATCTGGAAGCCCCCTTTAACAAGAACCCCCAGATCCCACCCCACCTATGTGAATGGGTATCGGGTACATTGTACCCCTACACTTTCACCCAAAAAGTGTCAAAGTAAAAATTACAGTAGACAGTTTGGGACAAGTCCTTTATTAAAAAAAAAAAAAACGTCCCATGATGTCCATTCATCTTTGATCACAGCGCCGATGGCCGGAACACCATATTTTTTGGGGCACAAGGTTCCCCTTAATATCCATACCAGACCCAAGGGGCCTGGTAATGGACTGTGGGGGGGGGGTCATGGACTCGCGCTGTTTTTTCAATTTTAAATGAAATGTTTTCCTTTAAAAATGTAATTTTGCTGCTCTCATTCATAAAACTATGTACAGCCACTATATAAGCAGCCTAACATAGTGTGGGGCGTGGACATAGTGTGATTGGGGAAAGCATGCAGGTCTGGTGCATGCTTTGGCCAATCAGCATCAATCAATGCACTGCGATCTCACAGTGCATTGACAGTCTCACCGTTCATTATGGGGCGTTCCATGGGCGCTCAAATTTCCTGTGAACATAATGTTCTAAATTCGGTGAACACTCGATGTTCAAATCTAACTTACGTTCCACTCGAACATCAGACTCATCCCAATCTGTGACTGTCTGAGTTTTCTATATTACATTATATTGTTATTATTACATTTATATTCCTTCTGCCTTTATACATGTCCTGGCATTAATATAAATGATATACATTATTTTTCATTTAGGTTGTTCCAAACACGATTTAGCTGGAAATCATCACTCTTTCCATGTGAGTATATCGTTATTAATTATTCAGTGTATTTGTATTTGAACATGTTTTTGCTTTTAGTGACACATTCTGGACACATACTGCAATAATAATAATGTAACATTTCTTTGCATTCAAATTTCTAGCCTTTCAAAGATTTGGCGATAAGGACACCGCATCTTTAAACACAGATACGTCATCTGATTTTATTGACTGGAAACCACACTTAGACAAAGTAAACAGTAAGGCAGAGGTATGTATCACTTTGCTTAAAGCGGAGGTTCACCCAAATAACGTGTATATAAGATCATATTCTTTATACTTCCAACATGTACAGTATGCCCTTTTTTTTTTTGTGGCTCTACATACCTTATTATGGCCATTTTACACCCGGCTTTCGGGTACTCACTCCTGCGAGAGTAGGCGGTTCTATGCAGAGGCGCAATGTCACCTGGGACTTCGCCCAGATGATTAAAGCGGTGGTTCCCCTAAAAATAAAATGTTAACATTGCCTTTCCCAAATAAATTACAATTAGAATCGGCCGGTTTTATTAAAAAAAAAAGCTCCGTACATACCGTTTGTTAGATTCGTTCCCACCGCCACTTCCGGGTACGATGCTGGCGGTGGGCATTCCTATTTGATTGACAGGCATCCGACCGACGCATACATCGCGTCACGAGATGCCGAAAGAAGCCGAACGTCGGTGCGGCTCTATACGGCGCATGCGCACCGACGTTCGGCTTCTTTCGGCATCTCGTGACGCGATGTATGCGTCGGTCGGATGCCTGTCAATCAATTAGGAATGCCCACCGCCAGCATCGTACCCGGAAGTGGCGGTGGGAACGAATCTAACAAACGGTATGTACGGAGCTTTTTTTTTTAATAAAACCGGCCGATTCTAATCGTAATTTATTTGGGAAAGGCAATGTTAACATTTTATTTTTAGGGGAACCACCGCTTTAACGTCCTTGAGAAAAAGTTCCCCCCCGCACCCGCCTATTGCGTAGGCGCGTCACGAGAGTCACAGAGTTTCCGAAAGTAGCCGAACTGTGAGTCAGCTCTACACGGCGCCTGCGCACCGACTAGGAGTGGTGTAGAGCTGACTGCGCAGGCGCCGTATAGAGCAGTCTCGCAGTTCGGCTGCTTTCGGAAACTCTGTGACTCTCGTGACGCGCCTATGCAATAAGGGGGCGCGGGGGGGACTTTTTCTCAAGGACGTCAATCATCTGGGCGAAGTCCCAGGTGACATTGCGCCTCTGCATAGAAACACCTACTCCCGCGGGAGTGAGTACCCGGAATCCGGTTGGAAAATACCTTATTATGGCTATGTAGAGCCAAAAAAAAAGGGCATACTGTACATGTTGGAAGTATAAAGAATATGATCTTATATACATGTTATTCGGATGAACCTCCGTTTTAAATTTATTGACATCTAGTCCATTATTTTGGTATTGATTTTTTTTTTGCATTTACTGGATGTAACATTATTACCAGTTTAGCCATAGTTAATATGCATTTTCATAGTCACTATAATGGTATTTTTTGTGCTTACTTACTATAACATACATTTGGTAAAACATGAATGGTCTGGCTCAGCCAGTTGCTGCAGAGCCTTTGCAAACAAGACCCAGCCAAATCCTCTTCCTACAGTGTACTCCATTCATTCCTACAATTCAAATGTTTTGCAATGCAGTGATTATCTCTGCGGGTGTTTTTTCGTCAGATTAGGTGACCTGTCAGATTTTTTAACGGAAGTGGCGTTCCGTCGCCACCATCTTGCTACACCCCGCACTCGTCCACAGTAAGGATACAGTGAGAAGGCGGCAAGCAGACATCTTGTTACACCCACTGGAGTCATGCATTTCACACTTATTTTTAACAGTAAACTGAGCTTATATAGTGAAATACAGTATTTAAAAATCTGTCTGACAGTTTAGATGTTCAATTTTAAAAGTAGCTGCAAAATTGTTTAATAACCCAGCAAATAAAAAACACATTAGCTTGAGATGTTTCAACATTTTGGTGTACTCACATCTATTGAAATATCTCAATAATTGACTTCATTCACATACTTATCTTTCCTTCATTCCCCAACATTTCACTTGGTTGTTAAAAGCCAAAAAAGACACCTTGTATAAGCACTATAGGGTTGATTTACTAAAACTGGAGAGTGCAAAATCTGTTGCAAATCTGCATAGAAACCAATCCGCTTCAAAATTTTTTTTGTTAACCACTTAAGGACCCCTTCACGCTGATATACGTCGGCATAAGGGCATGGCTGGGCACAGGCATGTACCTGTACGTCGCCTTTAAGAGTCCAGCCATGGGTCGCGAGCACGCCGGCGGCGGCACGCTCACGACCTGGTCCTGTTCTCTGTGACTGCGCCTGCGTGACCCGCAGACCTGATCTCTGCCGGTGTCCCGCGATCGGGTCAGAGAGCTGAAGAACGGGAGAGGTAAGTGTAAACAAACCTTTCCCCGTTCTTCGTAGTGTGGCTGTGACTGATTGTCTGTTCCCTGTGTCAGGCCTCGTACAGACGAGGGAACAGTCCGCTGAAAACGGTCCCCTCTGAGATTTCTGTCTGATGGTTGTACACACCATCAGACAGAAATCCCCGCGTACACAATACGCGGGGACGTGGCAGAGCTGTCGCCGCGACGATGACGCGGCGACGTGCGCGGCCCTGGAAGTTCAAAGCTTCCACGCATGCGTCGAATCACTTCGACGCATGCGAGGGATGGCGGCCGATCGGACATGTACGGTGAGTCTGTACAGACGACCGAACATGTCCGACGGACAGGCTTCCAGCGGACATGTTTCTTAGCATCGGCTGGACAAATGTCCGCTGGAAACCTGTCTGGTCGGCCGTACACACGACCGAACATGTCTGCTGAAACTGATCCTCGGTCCAGTTTCAGCAGACATGTTCGGTCGTGTGTACAAGGCCTCGGGGAACGGCAATCAGTGATGTCACACGCACAGCCACGTCCCGCCCACAGTAAGAACACTCCCTTAGGGCACACTTTACCCCTACAGCGCCCCCTCCTGGTTAACCCATTCACTGCCAGTGCCATTTTCAGTTATCAGTGCATTTTTATAGCACTTTTCGCTGTTAAAATGACAATGGTCCCAAAAATGTGTCAAAAGTGTCCGATGTGTCCGCCATAATGTCGCAGTCACGAAAAAAATCACGGATCGGCGCCATTACTAGTAAAAAAAAAAATTGTAAACGCTATAACTTTTGTGCAAACTAATTTTTACCAAAAAAATGTAGAAGAATATGTATCGGCCTAAACTGAGGAAAAAATACTTTTTTTTATATATATTTTTTGGGGATATTTATTATAGCAAAAAGTTAAAAATATTGAATTTTTTTCAAAATTGTCGCTTTATTTTTGTTTATAGCGCAAAAAAACCCCCGCAGAGGTGATCAAATACCACCAAAAGAAAGCTCTATTTGTGGGGGAAAAAAGACGGCAATTTTGTTTGGGAGCCATGTCGCATGACCGCGCAATTGTCAGTTAACCTGTCTGGTGGTATCCCCGAGCGTGACTCGGGGTGGTTTTTTCATGCTGCGATCGGTATCCCCGAGTCACGCTCGGGGTAGCTGTGCAGAGTGTGCAGTGGCGCGGCTTACCTGCTCGCAGCATCCACAGACAAGTTACTCACCTTGTCCCTGGATCCTGCGATGCATCCCCGCTGTGTGAGCGAGCGGGTCCTCGCTCGATTCACAGTGCCACCGTGTGCCGCCGATCTCCGCTCCCTGCGACGTTACGACGCACGGGGGCGGAGAACGGCGCCAAATTCAAAAAAGTAAACAAACACAATACATACAGTATATTGTAATCTTATAGATTACAGTACTGTATGTAAAAAATACACACCCCCCTTGTCCCTAGTGGTCTGCCCAGTGCCCTACATGTACTTTTATATAATAAAAACTGTTCTTTCTGCCTGAAAACTGTAGATTGTCCAAAAGTGTCCCTTTATGTCAAAAATGGTTTCAGAGCAGCTAGAAAACAGCGATAATAAATTATAATCACTTGCAGAATTGTGCGATAGCGATTTGTGGAGAAATTCGTCATAAAAAAATAAAAGTAATGACAGCGACAATTCTGCAACTGAGCAAATTTCAGTGATTTTGAGTTGATTACATTATTGAATATTTTTTATTACAATTATATTATTATTTGTTATAATTATTTATTATATTATAATTTATAATTTTGTTTTTAAAAAAAAATCATACCCGGGATGCTTACTAGTCTCTTGTTTGGTCAGATTTAAGTGAGTTATTCCTAAAAATTACAGACCTACAGTATAAAACGCCAAATTTCCTTGCAAAATAATTGTACCGCTTTTGGTACGTAATTCCAGACAGAATCATACCGCCAGCAAGGTTAAAGCGATGCAGTGCCAAACCGCAAAAAGGGGCCAGGTCCTTTACCTACATAATGGTCTGGGTCTTAAGTGGTTAAAGCTTAATTGAACAAGCTGACGTTAGAAGCTGATTAACAACCATGCACAGCTGCACTCTCCAGTTTTAGCAAATCAACCCCTATGAGTCATTCAAGTGGTAGATTAAGTTGTACATAGATCTTTGAACTCAACCTGACCGACAGCCTTGGTGCTTGGTAATTGGTCCAGCAATACTGTCACATGTATTGAGTCACATACATCTCAATGCGTAGAAGTAGCAGGTATTTTCTTCTGACTCAGCAGTTGTACAGAGCAGTGGTGGAGTGAATAAAATGTGCATACAGTTGTGTGAAAAAGTATTTGCCTCCTTTCTGATTTTTTTTTTTTTTTTTTGCATATTTGACACACTTAAAGGGGTTGTAAAGGTAAAAAAATATTCCCCTAAATAGCTTCCTTTACCTTAGTGCAGTCCTCCTTCACTTACCTCATCCTTCCAATTTGCTTTTAAGGCCCCTTTCACACTGGGGCGTCTTTGGAGCGTTATTCAAGCGTTTATTCGAGCGTTATTCGATCAAAGCCTCATCTGCAATCCCAATGTGCTGGTAAAGCACCGCTAAGACCCTAACGTTTTAGGGCGTTTTTGCAGTGCCTCAGTGTGAAAGAGTAAGGCGTTTTTTAAAGCGCTTTCAATTCATTTCAATGGAGAGGGGCGTTTTTGGAGCGTTTTTTTCAGCGCCCAAAAGCTGCTCCAAAGATGCTGCTTGCAGGACTTTTCTCAACGCCTCGCCTCACCAGTGCAACGCCTCAGTGTGAAAGGGTAAGGCGTTTTTTTTTAAGCCCAAAAGCTGCTCCAAAGATGCTGCTTGCAGGACTCGGTGTGAAAGGGCCCATTGCAATGCATGGAGAGCGTTTTATGAGCGTTTTAATAGCGCTATTTTTAACGCTAAAACGCTGTAAAAACGCTTCAGTGTGAAAGGGGTCTTAATGTCCTTATTTCTTCTGAGAAATCCTCACTTCCTGTTCTTCTGTCTGTAACTACACACATTAATGCAAGGCTTTCTCCCTGGTGTGGAGAAAGCCTCTTGAGGGGGGAGGGGGCGAAACGTTTTGGCCTAGGTCTTTTTCCCAGCTGCGGAACTAGTAAAAGTTTTTTTTGGTGAAGAATGTTATAAAATAAAGATATGCCTTTCAGACGGGCCGTAGGGGATTTAATGAAGATCCAGGCCATTTGGGGGATCTTCCATGTTCAAGTTTTGAGTGAGGCAAGGCAGTGTTGGGTGCGCATATATAAGAACCTATCAGACTGTGGAAGATGATGTTCCTTTTGGAGCGTGGAAAACGATTTGATTTTATCCTTATCTACTAGATCTGATAAGTATTTAAGGCCCTTGCGTTTCCAGCCTGCATAAGATGATGAATCTATTAGGTGACGTAGGGTGTCAATGGGGATGGGTAGTGTTGATTGAGTGGGGTAAGAAGATGAGAGTTTTGAGAATCGGAACCAGACTCTGAGTGTCGCTGCTATGGGGGGCAAATACTTTTTCACACAACTGTATATGCTGCTCAGACAGCAGAAGTAAAACAAACTGGCTAATCTGCCCTGCATGGCAAGAGAAAATGTTGTTATATCTTTTGCATTCTTAATATATAATACATTATTTTATTTCTGATTTATTTTCTTTACTTCTTCCTAGGTCAAGATTAAGCGACCTGAAATTAAACCTAATTTAAGCTTGTATGAATAGACAGCTTTGGGAAATTCAAGGTGATGTTTTAACCAGTTTCCTAAAACTGGTATGTCCAGAGAAGTGTAATAAAATATTTATGTAATTGAATCGCTATATAATTACAGGCTGAATGTTTTCTGTATTAAATAAATGTAAAATGATTTAATAAATGATAACTCAGCCCTAAAAGAACAATATGCTGCCTGATCTTATCTATAATCTGTCACAAGACTGTACCATAATGAAGGGTAGTTTTATGGGAATAAACTGATATTATGTGCAATTGTGAATGGTTTGTACACAATGACCTGACAATATAGTTCAGTAATAGAAAAATAACTATTTAGATTTTAAACTTGAATATATCTGAATATTAGTTTTTTTTCGCAATACTTTAATGCACTGTCCCTGTCTTTGCATACTGTTAAAAGACTGAAGAGTATATTTTTGTATCAGCCTTGTATAGCCTTTGATTTTGAAGTTGTATTTTTATTCTCCAATCTGTATTTATGTATCAAACTATGTAATAAAGCATATGTTATGCAATGCACCTGAGTTTCTAATATGATAAAGATTAGAACCAAAATTGATAATGGTGTAGCTCTTCCCATTTATATGCCTTACAGTTTTAATAACAATGATTCATTTCACCTCGGACTTAATTTTACTTTATTGGTTTATAGACATAAACCTATTTTTTACTTGTTCATCTATTATTTACAGAGGAGGAGTTTAACCTCCCTGACGATATTCCTGAGTTCCTGAGAATTTTAACTACCAAAAGCAGTACATGGATCGCAGGATTCATGTACAGCCTTCTTACCTTGTCTCCAGGATCCTGCGATGTCCCCCCCCCAGCTGTGTCCTCCGCCAGATAATCCGCCGTTGTATTCCTTTTCTGGGCTCCGTTCCCTGTGAGAAAAATACAGAACACATACAGTACACTCTAATCTTACAGTTTACAATATTGTATAAAATCATTTCACACCCCTTTCGCCCCTAGTGCTTTGTCCAATGCCCTGCATGGAGTTTTATACTATATATACTGTTCTTTCTGCCTCGAAACTTGAGAATGTCCATAGCATCCAAAAAGCATCCCTCTATGTCACAAGTGGTTTTAGACCAGCTAGAAAACAGGGATAGTGAATTAGAATCCCTCAGGGAGACTAGGGAGCTAAAGGGAAAGTCCCATATGTCATCCCAGTCATCATTGTCAAAGTCTGGGATGTCTTTTAGCCAGTGATTTCTGAGTTTCTCCAGAGTAGGAAGGGAGGTCATAATCAAATGTGAGTATAGCTTAGAGGAGGGCTTCCTTGTGCAATCTGTTCTAAGGAGGTCCTCCAATGCAGACTGAACCACCTGAGGGGTAGAGCGAGTTTATTGGCAGCTGAAGGCATGGGAGAGCTGGATGTATAGAAAAAAGTCAGACCGTGGGACGTTAAAATCTGAGATCAATTTGGAGAGCGGGCCAAGGATTGGTTAGAAACTACCTGGGCCATTGTTTTTATGTTGAATTTAGTCCAGGCATGGGGTTTGTAAATATGGTCTAGAGTGGGGTTTAGCCAGAGGGGGGCATTGGGAAAGATTTTAAGTTTAGGATATCGTTCAACTTTGAGACCAGCCCCCTCATGCACAGTGTGGTGCGCATGGAGGGTGTCAATAGGTAAGGGGCCTTAGGGCCACGGAATAGTAAGGATTTTAGGGCTTCCAGGGATTTCACCACTGCCGCCTCGACTAGGGTAGTTGGATTTGTTGGGTCTGGATTGAGCCACCAGGCCGCCGTGACTAGCTGGGTGGCCAATAAATATTTGTGGAGATCAGGACACGCCAGGTGAGGGAGGTTGGGCGTACCAGTGGGGACCCCATATAAAGGAGGTGAGGAGGCAATGTAAACGGGTAAAGGAGGATTTAAGGATCCATTGCGGTGAGTGGCGCAATAAGTATGTGAATTCGGATAGAATTTTTATTTTTATCAAGTTTATAAGTCCTAACAGTGATAGGGGTAATGACTCCCATGTCTTCAGCTTTAGCCAAACCTATTGACATACCAGGGATAAGTTTTGAGATATACAATCCGAGGCCTGTCTGGAGACTACCACCCTGAGGTATTTGAAGCTCTCAAGGGACTACATCCAGTTGACCTTAAGTAACTGAGGAGAATGACTTCAGAACTTTTAGAGCCCCCTAGAGGGACGAGTCTGCATTGTTAAGAAAAAGTAGGAGGTTGTCTGCATATAGGGCAACCCTCTCTTCCAGCCATCCAATACACCGCCCCTTGATGTGGAGGGAGGTGCATAGGGCCTCCACAATTGGTTCCATTGCTATGGAAAATAGTGCTGGAGAGAGAGGGCAACCCTGCCGAGTACCTCTAGACAGAGGGAAGGACTGTGACAGCCCCCCCCCCCCAGCTTAATGGCTGATGTGGGATTTTTGTATAGAACCCGTAGCCATTCGATAAATATCAGGGGGAACCCCATTCTACAGAGGACCTCCCAGAGATAGGGTCATTCCATGGTATCAAAGGCCTTTTCTATGTCCAGGGAGGTGACCACCCTGGAACCCTTATTTAGATGTTATGCGTGTATATTTGTGAACAATCGTCTCAAATTTACATTGGTTGCTCTATGAGCCATGAAGCCAGTCTTGTCAGTCTCAGATAACAGACGGTAGAAGGGGCTGTACTCTCATGGTGAGTAGCTTGATAAGGATTTTGAAATCCATGTTAAGTAAAGCGATAGGCCTATAGGAGGTGCAAGAAGCAGGATCTTTAGGTGCTGTGTGGATTAAAATCAAGTGGACGTGACTCATGGAGGCTGGAAGGGCACCATCATCTAAACATTGGGAGAAAAGCTAGGCCAGTTTAGGGGCTAGCAGATCCCCATGAGTCTTGTAATACTCCATAGGGAGGCCGTCTGGGCCTGGAGCCTTCCCCATAGGGAAGGACTCAATCGCCTTTAAAAACTTCTCTGGGGTAATCGGTCTCACCAGGGTCTCTCTCTCCTCATCCAAGAGACAGCCTAGTGCCAGTGGGTCGAGCCAGGGCGCAAGGTCCTGGGGCTGGAAATCCAGCGGCAGCACGGAGGCATAGAGGTATAGAGCTATAATATTGGCGAAAGGTGTCCAGGATATACGGTATGGAAGAGACCGACTCTCCTGAGGGGGACACAATATGGGGTATCACGGTCAGGAGCTACAGCAACATTGCCAAGAGACGACCGCTGCGGTCTACCTGTTCAAAAAATCTCTGCAGTTTCGGCAAAGGTCCAGTCTGGTGACCTTAATAAGGTGTAGGTTTTGCTGCGCTGCCCCAAGGGAGTCAAAGTGAGAATCAGTGGTCTGTAGCATAGGTTTCAGTCTGGGTTGTCACGTGTCTTGCAAGGCGGTTGTGGTCACGGCTTGTTCCCTGAGGAGCCCAGCAATAGAGGAGATGTACTGTCCTCTAGTGAAGGCCTTGAAGGCATCCCAAGTGATTTATGGGGAGGAGGATCCCTCGTTGAGGTCCCAGTACTCTGCAAGGCAAGGCGGGATGATCTTTGCCAACTCTGCGTGGTAGAGCCAATAGGTCCCCAAACGCCAAAGGGCAGATGTGCAGGAAGAGGGGGAATGAATGTTAAGGAGTAGGGGGCAGTGATCTGATATTCCACTGGGTAGGTACATGGCATCTATGACGTCTGACATCATGGTCGGGTTGGCAAATGCCAGGTCAATGCGGGAGGATGTTTTGTAAGTGGTAGAATAACAGGAGTAAGCTCTGTCCGTGTTTCCATCTCCAGACTTCGCTGACTCCCATTGCCTAGGACCAGGTGAGTAAATCCATGGAGAATTGTTTAGGGGTCAGGTCTGTTTATATCCGGCGCCAGAATGGCATTAAAGTTACCCATGAGTAACAGCCTTGCATGGCAATAGGGAGTAATCCTCTCCAGAACAGTGTATAGAATAGACGAGCTAAAGGGAGGGGGGGCATATACATTCACTACTACATATCCTGTGCCCCATATGGTGAACACCACTATTAAATACTTGCCCTGGGGGTCGGTGTTAATCTGTTTCAACATACATGGAAGAGATTTACTGATTAGTATAGAATAAAGAAACAAGAGAAAAGCAGGCGCCGCTTGGTAAACTGCAAAACTTTTACCAAAATGTATAATAAAAGCACTCACATGTCATTTTGGAGATTCAGGCATATTTGTGGTGTCCTGATGATTCGTCTGATCGCAGCCAAATGGGGGTTCCTTCGGTCTCTGTCCCAGCGCTGCTGTAGGGCTGTGAGGCAGGTCTAACTTGTTCAAAAAAAGGGGTAGTACTACACTAGGTAGTGACATGGCGGACTTTCAAAGGCAATCACAGGGACAATTTGGGTTATATAAAAAATATATTTAATTACAAAAATACACATATACAAATAAATTCCAATAAATGTTGAAAAAAATACATAGATACATATAAGCAATATATTTATCTCGCCGACGCGTTTCGCCTTACGGCTTCTTCGGGACGAGCTTTGAGATTGTATGACAAGAAGATATTGCTACTT
The DNA here is from genome assembly GCF_905171775.1 of Rana temporaria. Classification (NCBI taxonomy): domain Eukaryota; kingdom Metazoa; phylum Chordata; class Amphibia; order Anura; family Ranidae; genus Rana; species Rana temporaria. The sequence goes on from NC_053492.1 coordinate 197,884,971, forward strand.
GTATACGTCAGTAGGTTGGTGGCCGTCCAGTTCATCACAGGTCATTGGAATCACAAGCTATAAAAATGCCAAGTGATGCGTTGGTATGCCCAATGGGAGGAGAAAAGAGTCTCCTAATGATGTAGAGGGGCCACAGCGTGAGTAAATTGCTGGTTCTGAAAATTAAAACAGAAAAAACAGAGCCGGGACCAGCAAGGCAGAGGGCAGGTGGAGGAAGCCTTGGGGAAAAATAGATCCCTACTAAGGGCAGCCACACTGCACTGTCCAATAGAGGACAAGCCAGGGGGTTAGGAACCTTGCAGCTTAAGAAATATAATGTGTCCCGGGGGGGTAGCAGCCTGCACTGTCCTCTATTGCTCCCTATTGTGATTTCTGGTAAAGTAGCCTTGTCCAACAAGTTCAATAAACATATCCCTGGATCTTCTGCAAAATTAACCTGAAAAACAGATCTTATAGTAGTCAGTAACCCTTTGCAATATCTATGAAGTTTAGGATATCTCAACATCATGTGGATCAGAATGGCAGGGCCACTATTACATTTAGGACAAAAGGGATTATCTCTACGATGCCAGGCGAGCAGTTTTTCTGGAGTGTGGTATGTCCGATGCAGAAAAAATAAGTGTAAGTTTGTGGGTGGGAGATAAGCTAACCCTTGAGAGTGCAGACAACACCATCTCCCACTGGTTATCTGTTATATGGCCCAAATCTTTGGTCCACTGTTCTTTGGCCAGAACAACCACCATTTCTTGAAACCTAGCGTGAAGAGTGGAATAAAATTGGGAAATAAGACCTCTCTTAGTATCAACACTCTGAAGTATAGACACTTTCCTGTGTAGAAATTAGAAGGTTGGTTCAGGTATCTGGCCTGCAAGAGAGCTAGGAGTGGGTATTTATTATATTCAGCAAGCAATATCCTTTGTATTTGGTTAGGCTCCTGAATCTTATCCCATCCTAGCGGATGCTATAATTGAGAGGCCAGGAAATAATACTTAACATTCAGTACAGCCAACCCTCCTACCTCACTATCCAACATGAGCGTCGTCAGTTTGATATGCAGATGTTTCTTCCTCTAAATCAACTCCCGAAACAAGGTGTCCATTTTTCTAAAGCAACTAGTTGTAATCCATACAGAAGAATTATGAAGAATGTGTATTAATTGAGGGGCCAAAATCATTTTAGATAAATGTAATCTTCTAACAACTGTAAACGGCAATCCAAGCAGTTATCCTTAAATCGGTCTACTAATGGCTTGAGGTTAATAGGTATGTAATCTGTCTCATTCTTAAATATATTTAAACAACTTGGGAAATTTTATCAAGGGATCACGGCACTAGAACGCTTAACAGACTCCTGAGGAAGGCACGTGATCATGAGGAATACGCGTAAGTCTATGAGAGGTACCGGAGGTGACGTCTGCGAGTTCGCCACTCGTTTTTTTTATGCCTGATTACATGCTACTTTTATAGAGGCTGTACCTTTTTGGAACACATCACATTGGGAAACGGCTGGAGCTCCTTTGCTGTATCTGCTCAGACAGATTTTACACATGCTGTTACCTTACAGCAGTAAGGTAAGGGGACACCCTCATCAATTTTAAAGGTAACAGAACCCTTTCCTTTTCTTCAGCACCTTCCACGTTGATGATTTGGCAAGCACCAGCACTTTGTGTTTATCAGTTCTTGTTTTGCTGTTTATGCATGAACACCTTTGTTTCAGTTCACATATGTTTTACATGCATGTTGTTTATAGTTATGCCATTTTGAGGACTTATGTTAGCAGCGCATGCTCTAATATAGTTGCATCCAGCACTTTGTATTTACTACATTCTTGGATTTGATGTCATTTATATTGTTATTTATTAGCAGAGATATTTATTCTCATTCACTGATGTTTTTATGTTTTTCATGTTTATCTTACACTTAATATAGCACTTCCTCCCTACCTTAGGTTTTATCCACTCTAGTTTATTTTTACAGCGCAGCATTACCTATTCACTTTATTTCACTTTGGGTTTGATATACCTTCAGTGCTGCAGCAGTAACCCTTTCCCCCCCACCCTCTCCTTCCCCCTCCCCTATTTCTTTGGTAGCGCAGTAATACCTCACCCACAAACAAAAATCAGTACTTTCTTAATAAGACAGTAGTAGTACAGGTAGTAGAGATCCCCCTTAATATTCCCAACTTCCTCTGTCAAATAAAGGCACTCATATACGGCAGTTCAGCAGTGATGTTTGGGTAGCCTGTACTCTTTCAATCAATAAGGGGATTACACGCTGGCTTCAATGCTTCCACTATTGTATACTTTTCCATAGCAGTTGGTTCACAAATATCTTCTTCCACTCTATTCATAGAAAAGTGACACTCCGCTGCTTGTGTAAATTTGACATTCCTCCTGTGAGCCTCCTTTTTTACAAGAATTTCTTTGCCTGATTTTATTGTTATTATCAGTTCATTTACTGCAAAATTTCTTGTAAAATAGTGTTATATGCATAGGTGTGCGCAGCCTATTGCATTAGGGTGTGCACCCCAACGCCCAAACACACACTACCGATCACTTACAGTGTTCATTCAGAAAGGGAAGGGGCCAGTAAATTACATGTTTACTGGCCCCTTCCCCACTCCTAAAACATCCCAGCAGCAACAGCCGATAGTAGAGGAGGGAAGCTGGCAACGTTGCGGTGGGGAAAGATGGGAGCCAGGGCAGTAGAGGGAATTTGTGCTGCAAAGGGTGATTAGGGTGTGCCTGGGCACACCTGGCACACCCTGTGTGCACACCTATGGTTATATAAATGATCAGGACTACAATGACATTTAACTACTGATTTAAAATATTATATTTGTGCTCCGTTTTATGCAGTGCAAACAGTATGGTAAGGTGGAATGAAAAAAACATAAATACCATATATACCCTCATCTAAACAAAATTACCTTCTTAAAACAGAAAGCATCCACACAGCTTGGTTTCTGTGGAGACAAAAATGTTTACTTGCTAATGGCAAATTGATTGTTCGCTTTGCAAGTGAAGTTGCACTTTGATTTTTTTTTATATGTTTTTTTTTTTACCACGTCAGACTCCACCATAGCAAGAGCATGATTTCATTTAATCAAAAATATTGTCTCTACTTCAGTTTTGCATCATTTGTGGTTATATACTATTTTATATATTTATATTTTGCTTAATTTATTTTTATTTATTTTTTTCCTTCTCCCCCCCCCTCCCCTTCCCTTCCCCCTTTCATTTTTCCCCCCTTTCCCCTCCCCACCCCCTGATCCCCTGATGGTTTGTTCCTGCCTCTCTATTCCTCTAATATTTTCCCCAAATATTCCTCCGATGATTTAAAGTCTTTCCACTGTCTCCATTTTCTGTTAAGTTGATTAAGTTGGCCCTCATCACAACTGCAAAGATATTCCATTCTGTTATAGTTTTCCACTCTTTCAAACCATTCTTTTATGTCTGGTTTATTTTTATTTAGCCATTTTTTTGGTATTAGTCCTTTTGCAGCATTTATTAATGGTGGGATTAATGTTTTCCTGTATCTTATATTTGAATCTTTGGGTTCATGGAACACACAGGCTCGTATGCTGTTGACTATCTTTTCTCCAGTTAATACTTCCACAAATTCCCGAATTTCCTGCCAATATTCCTTTATCTTTGGACAATCCCACCATATATGTGTGGTTGTTCCAATTTGTCCACATTCTCTCCAACACAGTGGGGATTTATCTTTATTACATTTATGGATCACTTTGGGTGTCCTATGCCATCTTGAGATACATTTATAGTTCATTTCAATTGTATTCATATCAGTTGCGGTGTTATGTACGGATGCTATTATTCTTTCAACTTGTTAGTCCTTGAATTTCTTGCTTATTTCTATTTCCCATTTCACTATAAAACAAGGTTTTCCTTGTAGCTCTGATTCTGTCAGGATTTTATATACTCTCGATATCACGTGCTTTACTGGGGTTTGCGTAGAGCACAGTTTTTCTAGTGGAGTTGATTTCTTTTCATCTCTTAATGGTGTGGGTATTGAATTTATCAGATGTTTTAGTTGTAGATATTCCCAGTAGTTGATATCCCACCTATTTTTCTCTTTTATCTCCGAGAGTGTTTTTATCTTTCCCTGTTCTGTAATGCCCTTTATTTGTGCAGTCCCCATTTTATTTCCCAACTGTGTCTCGTTCCCTGGTAAAAAAAAAAATAGTTTCCGTGAGTGATATTAAAGGTGAATTGTAGATCCATTTATTCTGTTTGTGTATTAAATCCCAAACTTTAAAAACATTTTTAGTTAGTCCGTGGGTGTCTACGTCCAACACTCTATACTTTTGTGGTATCTATACGTTTTTGTGAAGTGCTGTTTTACTCATGATATTTTCCATTCAAATGCATTTTTTTTCATTCTCTTTGTGTTTATTTCCCCATTCTACCATTCATGCAATAATTGTGGCCTTGTAATATCTCTTTATATCCGGTGCTGTTAATCCTGCGTGTTTTTTTTCCTCTTGTTGGTGTTCCAAAATTTACTCTTGGTTTTTTGTTTTCCCATATGTATTTTATCAACATTGTTTTAATAGTCTTGAAGAAACTCTGAGGGATATCTATGGGTAACATCTGGAATTTATACGTTATTTTTGGGAGGGTAACCATCTTAAAAGCATTTATCCTTCCCAACCATGAAAGTGCTCTTGTTGTATTCTTTTTTAAGTCTGTTTTTATCTCGTTTAACAGAGGGATAAAATTGGCAAGATACAGACCATCTACTGTATATGTCAATTTAACCACCAGATAAGTTAACTCTCCTCTCACCCACGTGTATGAATATTGGCCCAGATTCAGGTAGAATTGTGCGATATTTGCGGGGGAGCAGGGCAACGATTTTGCCCTGCGCCCCCGGGGCCCGCGCAAGCTTTTGAATCAGTGGTAGTAGTAGTATGCAATTTGCATACTACACGCTGATACACAATGGGAGCGCCCCCTAGCGGCCCCTGCAAGAATGCAGCCTAAAATCTGCCAGGCATAAGAGCCTTATGCCACGCAGATTTTAGCCTGCAGTCGGTGTAACGAGGTTCCTGAATCAGGAGCACTCGTTACACCGGAGCAAGTAAGCACTTGCGCTGCGTAACCTATGGTTGCGCGTGGCGCAAGTGCTTCTTGAATCTGGGCCATTGTTTTTGCAAAGCAAGTTCTTCTTTTTTCTCCACCCTAAATTTAGAATTTCTGTTTTTATGGGATTTATTTTAAACATCGAAAGTTCTCCGTACTTTTCTATTTCCTTGGCTATGTTCGGCAAGGTCTCTCTTGGGTTAGTTATATACATTAAAATATATTCGGCATATGCCGCTATCTTGTGTTCTTCTTCGCCTATTCTCGCCCCCTCTATTTTGGAATTATTTTGCAGAGTTGCCAAAAAAGGCTTGATCTTCAATTATATCTTTGTTTATTCTCCAAGCTCCTCTCCCCATCATTTCCCTTTTTACTTTTAGCTTCATTGTCACTGGGACATGGTCTGATATTGTGGCTATTTCTATTGTTGTTTCCGTTACTACTTTCAATGCGCTATGTTCGATCAATATGTAGTCCAATCTGGAGTACATTCCATGTATCATTGAATGGTATATGAAGTCTTTTATACTAAAATGCTGAATCCTCCAGACGTCTACTAATTGATGTTCAAATAATTTCCCTTTTACTCTTCTTAATACTTTGTTTTCTTTGTCTACAGCCCCAGAAGTAGAGTCTAATTTGCTGTCCATAGTAAAGTTTAAATCTCCAGCCAATATAAAGTAGCCTTTTTTGAATTCACCTAGTTCCTTTAAGATCTTTAGCAAATATTTTTTAGGATGCTTATTGGGACAGTATACATTTGCCAAGGTGTATTTTATACCAGAAATGGTTACTCTCAGGAACAGAGAGCCTTCAGGGTCAACCTTCCTGTCTTCTATCTTGATGCCAACATTATTCCCAAAGCCAATTGCAACCCCTTTTGCCCTTTTTGTGGGTGAATCTCCGTAATACCATATAGGGATCTTCTTAGAATATAATTTGGTATTGCCCTCTAATGCCAGATGGGTTTCTTGTAAAAATATTATTTCAGCGCCCTTTCTTTCTAATTCCCGTAACACCAAATGTCGCTTCTGTGGAGAGTTTAGCCCTCTAACATTGTATTTTATAAATTTTATTGAATCCATTTTTCTTTTTTCTTTTCATATTTTCTTCCCTTCTTCCGTTTGTACAGGGATGAAGAGACCCCAGGCCCCGTTTTGCACCGGGGGTCTCTCCCGCCCCATAACTCCGGGGAGATCAACCGAAAATTCTCTGTTTTTTTTCTCTTTTGAACAAACCATTTTTTCTTCTTCCCCATTATTCCCCCCATTATTCCCCCCTCCCCATTTCCCTTGCGCTCTTCAGATGGTCTAGACACATGGTCTTTCGGCAGGTTCCTATGACCCTTCCTGGCCTACCTGCTAATTGCGCCAAGGTGGTGTACTGTCTGGCGCTAATGCATACCTCCTTTGGGTGTAAGGAGATGGCTCAGGAGCTCCCCGAAAGTCCAGGTCTCCAACCCCTCTCGTCCATTTCTATTCTATTCTCCCTACCTCATGCCCCCGCTGCTCCCTAAAAAAAAAACGATTTTACTTTCCCCCCCATTATGTCTTCCTCCTCGAGACCAAGTGCCACGATTCCTCGTCTTACATTTCCTCTTCTTGTCTCATGTTACTTCCCCTTAAAGCCTCGGGCACTGGAATTTCCAGTTTTCCACAAAACTCCTGTACTTCTTCTACGAACCTGAGTTTTACTGTATGTCCGTTTTTTTTACCAATCAAACACGCAGGGAACCCCCAGTTGTATTGAATCTTGTGTTCTTGTAAGGTTTTCAACAAAGGTTTTAGCGTCCACCTTCTTCTTAAAGTATCTTGTGATAGATTCGGGAAGATTTGTAATGGTTTTTCTTCATACTTTAGTGGGGGCTTCCCCTTCATATTTCTCCATATTTGATTTTTTTCCTCTAATTTCTCAAACCTTACTATTATGTCCCGTGGACTTTCTACGGGGGATTCCCATGGGTCGCCTTATCCTAAAGACTTCTTCAATCCTTACACTATTTATTTCTTGGCTTCCCAGTAGTGGATTAAATATTTTCCCCATAATTTCTTTCAAATGTTCTTTCTGGGGGTTTTCAGGGAGCCCTCTTATTCTCAAGTTCTTTCTCTTGTTCTTGTTCTTCCATCTTATAGGCTTGTTCCCGCTGTTCTATTCTTAAGGATCTTATTTCTCCCTTTAACTCTTTTATTGTAATTGTATGGGTATTGTGACAGGAAGTCAGGTAAATCTGGGGGTGTTGTCACAGATGGGAGATACATTTCTGCCTTGTTTAGAAAATTCACCAATTACTATCAGGTGTTGGCTGCAGAGGTAGCCAGAAAGGTTTAAGGACGTTGGATAGCTTCAGCTGTTCAGAATGAGAAAATTAAGACCTCTATAAGTTGTCCAGAGGATTACTGCTCAATGCTGCATCCTGAGGCTTGTTGAGTTAAGGAGAGCAGTGAGCTGAGGAAGACTTCTGAAGGTGAAGTGTGTGATAAGAAAATCAAAAAGACTATTGTTTTCTGCTGGAAGACCAGCAGTGTCTGCTCAGCAGTAGGCTGTGCCAGACTCCATAGGTAGGTTCCTGTGTTGTGAAGGTAGACGGCCCAAGTGGCCAGGGTTTATTTTATGTTTTGTTTTGTTTATGCTGTTTGGATGCTTGCACTTGTTTCCAGCAATATGGAAGAATAAACCATAACCCTTGTTTTTTCAACCACCCACGGCTGCCTCTCTGTAATATTATGTATAATTCTGTGTCTAGTGAACCCACTCAGGAGGTCACACACCTTCGCTACCGAGCTAACCCCTTACACATGGTGGAGTGCCGCGGGCAGTTAAAGTAAACCCAAAATGGAGGAGATACTGAAGCAGCTGGCTATAGCAAATGCAAATCAACAGCAGACAAATGCAGGTTTGCAGCGGAGCCTTGCAGCTCAACAACAAGCTCACCAAGAGAGCATTGTAGCTCACCAAGAGAGCATTGCAGGCTTGGAACAGAGACACCAGCAGCAAATGGAGGCCATTGTGAAACAGCTTCAGAGACAGCAGGCCGAGGTTGGGAGTCAGGCCAGTAACATACCGACTTTTCGGGTAAGCCACTTATTGCCAAAGATGACTACAGATGATGACCCTGAGATGTTTCTGACCACGTTTGAGAGAACAGCGGAAAAAGAGAGTTGGCCTAAAGAACAGTGGGCTGGACTAGTGGCCCCCCTATTATCTGGAGAAGCCCAAAAGGCATATTTTGATTTGGAGCTTGTAGATGCAAAAAACTATGATATGTTAAATGAGGAAATATTGGCACGTTTTGGTGTAATCCTGGCTGTCCGTGCTCAGCGGGTCCACAATTGGAGTTATCAGCTGAAGAAGCCACCTCGATTGCAGATGTATGACCTCATCCATTTGGACAGGAAATGGCTGCATCCAGAAACTCTGTCCGGACCAAAAATTTGGGAGCGAGTAGTCATGGACAAATTTCTTAGGTCTCTTCCTAACACCCTGCAGAAATGGGAGAGCCATGGCGGTCCGGAAACCGCAGACAAACTAGTAGACCTGGTCGAAAGGTACCTAACAACAGAAACATTTTCCCCTTTCCCCAGAGACGCACAGACTTTCCACCCCAAGACCAGACCCTCCCCACCTATAGGTAAGACTGCATCAAGGGAAGGGGGTGGATAGAGGGACCAAAGAACAACTAGAGTTGGCGAGAGCGACCTGGAAGACCCATCCCCCAAGAGAGGACCAGAAGGTTGATTTGTTACCGTTGCCGGGAAGAGGGACATGTAGCAGCGGTGAGCCCAGCGGTTGATGAACCCATGCAGTGTGACTTACTGACAGAGAGACGACAGTCCCTTTTTGCAACTACAAGCACTGCAATAAAGGGGAATGAGAAACCTTTATGTAGAATGTGCTTAGATGGTAAAGATGTTGTGGTATTGTTGGATTCAGGTAGCCTGGTCACCTTAGTGAAAAGTGATCTAGTGGTGGGAAAAACCTTACATCCTAGGAAAATGGCTGTAGTTTGTGTACATGGGGACACTTGAGAATATCCGGTGACTACGGTTTCTTTTGAAACCTCCCTCGGTAACTTTTGTCACCAAGTGGGTCTAGTTCCCCGACTGCCACATGACGCCATTGTGGGAAGGGATTTCCCAAAGTTCTGGGAACTCTGGGATTGCCCAGATTCCCCAGTAAGTGGTTCTTCTAAGCCTGAACCATCTACTCCAGAATCCTCTAACTGTGAGGATTCTCCTGAGTTTCTGTTCTCAGTCTTAGCAGGGGAAACACCAGTCCCTACGGAGGAGCCAGCTACCTCAGAAGAGGAACAGCGGCCGATAGGGTTTGATGACCTTAAGGTGCACAGAGAAAAATTTATCACTGAGCAATTGAGGGACCCCACATTGCTAAGAGCCCAGGAGAATGTAGTGAAGATAGATGGGGAGTTAGTTAACCCTGACAAGAGGGTTGCCCTCCCTTACTTCATTATTGAAAGGGACCTGTTGTATCGAGTGTCACAGAGGATAGAGGACACCATTGAGAAACTGGTAGTGCCTAAACCGTACCGCAAGATGGTGTTGGAACTAGCCCATGGGCACATTCTTGGGGGACATTTGGGAGCAGAAAAAACCCGGAGGTTTTATTGGCCTGGGATCACTAAGGAAGTGGAAGTGTACTGCTCTCCTGTCCAGTGTGTCAGATTACTGCACCCATGCCACATTTTCGCAGTCCGTTGGTACCCCTGCCCATTATTGAGGTCCCTTTTGAGAGGATCGCCATGGAATTGGTTGGCCCCTTACTGAAGTCCACTAGAGGGCACCAGCAAATCTTGGTAATAATGGACTATGCCACCCGTTACCCAGAAGCGATTCCTCTCAGAAACACTTCTGCTAAAACTATTGCAAAAGAGTTATTTCAGGTTTTCAGCCATGTGGGTCTCCCTAAGGAAGTCCTAACTGACCAGGGCACCCCATTTATGTCTAGGGTGACTAGAGAACTTTGTAAACTCCTGAAAGTGACCCAATTACGTACATCAGTATATCACCCTCAAACAGACGGGTTAGTGGAAAGGTTTAATAAAACTTTAAAACAAATGTTGAGGAAGGTGGTGGATAAAGATGGAAAGAATTGGTATTATCTGCTCCCTTATCTGATGTTTGCCATAAGAGAGGTTCCCCAATCGTCCACAGGGTTCTCTCCGTTTGAGTTACTGTATGGGAGGCACCCCTGGGGCCTACTGGACATTGCCAGGGAAACATGGGAGAGTGAGAGTTCCCCTCATCGAAGTGTGATTGAACATCTGGCACAAATGCAAGGTAGAATTGCCCAAGTGATGCCGATTGTGAAGGTACATTTAGCCCAAGCCCAGTTGGCTCAACAAAGGATTTACAATCGTGGGGCCCAGGTCCGTTTCTTTGCACCTGGTGATAAGGTGTTGGTGATGGTCCCCACGGTCGAAAGTAAATTCCTAGCCAAATGGCAGGGTCCCTATGAAGTGTTGGAGAAAATGGGGGTGGTGGATTATAAAATTAGCCAACCGGGAAGACGAAAACCTGAGCAGCTCTATCACGTGAACTTGTTGAAACCATGGAAGGATAGAGAGTCCTTGGTCGCTAAGACTACCCGATCTTCTGCTCCATTTAACCTGGCTGTCCCTGAAGTTGGGATAGCGGAGACTCTGTCCAAAACTCAGCAACAGGAGGCTAAAGAGTTTGTGCTCCGAAATAGGGAGAAGTTTTCAGACTTGCCAGGTTGGGTCTCCGGAGTTGAACATGACATTATCACCACACCAGGGGATAAGGTCAAGTTGAAGCCTTATCGAATTCCAGAAGCCCGGCGAGAGGCAATTCGCCAGGAAGTAAAAAAAATGCTTGAGCTAGGGGTGATAGAAGAGTCAAATAGTGATTGGTCCAGTCCCATTGTCTTAGTACCCAAACCAGATGGAAGTTGGCGGTTTTGTAATGATTTTCGCCGCCTAAATAAAATCACTAAGTTTGACACCTATCCTATGCCCCGCATAGATGAACTGATTGATCGCCTAGGCACTGCCCGGTACATGACGACGCTAGACCTGACCAAGGGTTATTGGCAAATTCCTCTCTCTGAGTCGGCCAGGAAAAAAACAGCATTTGTAACTCCAGAAGGATCTTTCCAAATAATTCCGCTTTAGATACAATTTAGCACTGTATTTAGAAATAAATGATAAAAAATGTAAATAATCGCGTCAGAGCCTTTCTGCACATCTGTGTCCCTGTCAGAGCCTTTCCTCACTTCTGTGTCTTCGTCAGAGCCTTTCCTCACTTCTGTGTCTCCGTCAGAGCCTTGCCTCACTTCTGTGTCCCCGTCAGCGCCTTTCCTCTCTTCTGTGTCTCCGTCAGAGCCTTTCCTCACTTCTGTGTCCCCGTCAGCGCCTTTCCTCACTTCTGTGTCTTCGTCAGAGCTTTTCCTCACTTCGGTGTCCCCGTCAGAGCCTTTCCTCACTTCTTTGTCCCCATCAGTGCCTTTTCTCACTTCTGTGTCCCTGTCAGAGCCTTTCTGCACATCTGTGTCACCGTCAGAGCCGTTCCTCACTTCTGTGTCCCCGTCAGAGCCTTTGCTCACTTCTGTGTCCCCGTCAGAGCCTTTCCTCACTTCTGTGTCCCCGTCAGAGCCTTTCCTCACTTCTGTGTCCCCGTCAGAGCCTTTCCTCACTCTAATATACCAGTACTTTTATATTGCCATATCTTACTGCTCTATTTGTCCTGCTAGCACTTTATATTTACATCTTGTAGCTGATTAGTATTGTATCTAATTTGTGTAACAATAACTATTTTGTGTTAGTCATTTTGTGTGAAGTATTGGATATCCATGTGCACTCTGTTTTAAATGTATTAGCTTTTCCCTTGCTTCATAACTTATTTTGGCCAATAATGGCTAAATCAACTGTATTTGGGTTGCATCGATGCTATAAGCCATAGTGGTTGCACAGTAAGCCACAATTATAAGTACTCCTATAACACAAGGTTGTTGCAGTACAGTGCAGTTAAAAAGACATGTAACCCCACCACTTACATGCATGCGTTGTCACATTGCAGTTCTATTCATTGTGAATGGTACTATATATACACCTCACAAATGAAATTGTGCTGTGACACACTGCTGAACACCACAACCCACAGTGGGGGTGAGTTAATCAAAACTAGAGCAGGCAGAATCTGGAGCAGTTGTGCACGACAACCAGTCAGATTATATCTTCAGCTTGTCCTTCCAAAATAAAAGGTAGAAACTAAATGGTTGCCATGCAGAGCTGCTCCAGTTTTTAATTTCACCGAATATGCTTTGAAATGTGCTGTACTGCCAAAAAGTGCAGAAAGTCTTATTTTTTAATGCATTAGGGTGCATTGTAGAACATTTATTTTAACTGGGCTCACAGCGAAACACGCTGTAACATGCATACACTGCATGCATTGTGGTGGTGGTGTGAGTGCTTGTGACAACTATCCGAAAATTAGAAATTAATTCTTCACTAAATGTATGCAAATGTATACAAATGTTGCCTTTTTGGGGGTGAGTTCATGAGAAATGGTCCTCCCCAAACAGGATATTGTACTAAACCTCTAGGTATATAAGATAGCCAGAATCTTCGCTGAGTTGAAGATAATAAAGTTGGCAGTGCCTCCACCAGGACAGGGCCTCTGTGAACAAAGGGGGTTCCTTTCCTGAGAAATTAATCAGTGATCTAAACAAAGTAATTAAAAGGATAAGAACTACTTCAACCAGCATATAACATTAACCTTGAAGGGGTTGTAAAGGTACAATTTTTTTTCCTTTACCTTAGTGCAGTCCTCCTTCACTTACCTCATCCTTCCATTTTGCTTTTAAATGTCCTTATTTCTTCTGAGAAATCCTCACTTCCTGTTCTTCTGTCTGTAATGCAAGGCTTTCTCCCTGGTGTGGAGTGTCTTGCTCGCCCCCTCCCTTGGACTACAGGAGAGTCAGGACACTCTCTACGTTGCAGATAGAGAAAGGAGCTGTGTTAGTGGGCGTCCTGAATTTACAATATAATGAATTCCAACTTAAAACAGAATGAATTTGAATTTGAATAGAAAAGAATAGAATAGAAAATAAATTAATAAAAAATAAAATAATAGGATAGAAAAATAATAGAACATAATAGAATATAATATACAACCTTTTTCATTCATCTCATTTCAATCAAATGGCTGAGACTTTCTGTCTCTCTCCACTTCCTCCTTCCAATGGTTTAAAAATCAACAGCTGAGTGGCAGAAATTGCATATACAGTATAATATATTTATAGGCATTTACAAATGCAGACAGTAGAGGGCAACAGATCCCTACACAATTAAGGAAATACTTTCTGTATTAAGAAGTGACTACTTAATATCTTTATTATTAAATAGTGTGTCCCAATGGGTGATGTCATATAAAGATAATTCTTTGGAAAGTATGCATATCTAGCAGACATAGTTTGGTTTTGAGCTTAGTTGTTGTGACTTTTCATATGGGTATCTGGTTTCTGCAAAAGTGTAGAAAAAGTGTAGCAAAATTATTAGTTATTTTTGGCATCAGTTGGAAAAAAACTCCCTTCCCTCCTGATGACTCCTGGGATGTATGACATAATTTTCCTAGACATGTAAACCAGGAAGTAACTGAAGAAATGGATAAAAAAGTTTAAAACAAGTAAATATAATATACCTACCTATCTATTTACTAATGCTAGCAGCATAAGGGCTCACACACACAGGAAGTTTTTACAGCTGCTTTTTTTCCTCAGTTTAGGCCGATACGTATTCTTCTACCTATTTTTGGTAAAAAAAAAATCGCAATAAGCGTTTATCGATTGGTTTGCGCAAAATTTATAGCGTTTACAAAATAGGGCATATTTTTTTTTTTTTTTTACTACTTATGGCGGCGATAAGTGATTTTTTTCGTGACTGCGGCATTATGGCGGACACTTCGGACAATTTTGACACATTTTTGGAACCATTGTCATTTTCACAGCAAAAAATGCATTTAAATTGCATTGTTTATTGTGAAAATGACAGTTGCAGTTTGGGAGTTAACCACAGGGGGCGCTGTAGGAGTTAGGGTTCACCTAGTGTGTGTTTACAACTGTAGGGGGGTGTGGCTGTAGGACTGACGTCATCGATCGAGTCTCCCTATAAAAGGGATGACTCGATCGATGCAGCCGCCACAGTGAAGCACGGGGAAGCAGTGTTTACATACGGCTCTCCCTGTTCTTCAGCTCCGGGGCGCGATCGCGACGGAGCGGCTATAAACGAATCGTCCCGGATTGCTCCCCGCGGGAATCCGACCGCCGCATGTAGGGGGGGGGGGGGGGGGGAGGTAGGCAAGGACATACCTGTATGCCCATTTGCCTGTATGTGCCATTCTGTGGACGTACATATACATGCGGCGGTCGAGAAGTGGTTAAGGGAACCGAACGGATTTAGTGAATCCTCCCAGTAGATTAAATAAGGGTCACCGGGTGACAGTTGAAGTGTACCTGTCAATGTCCCGGTCACCAGATCCCCGATGATTCGTTCAAGCCCTGTTGGACAACCTGCCTCCGGGTTCTCCTCAAGCCGACCCCCCATCGAACGGCATCCAGCCTGGGATCTCCTCAGTAGAGTTGGGAACCCAGTAAGTCACTGGGGCCCCTTTTCAGGAACATGGAGCTCCACGTAGCGTGTGACCCCGGCCTGGTAGGCCATCGCCGGGGCCCGTTGGATGCGCACACCCTGAAGGTGGGTGCCGCACCTGGAACCTGGAACCCGCAAAGAACTCACAAAAATGGCGTCTGCCACAGATATACTCTCCCCAGCATGCACCACGAGGGAAAACTCCTCCAATTGGCTGCTGAGGAAAAGCAGCTTTGCCAGAACCCCTCTAGCGCCAACTGTCGCCCAGGGATGGGATCGCATCCCTGGAGCGCAGACTGACCTACAGGACAGTTCAGGAATGACAGCAGCCCAAATTTAGCAAATTGTGAATGGGAGCAAAATAACTCTCCCATTCCCCACTAATTTTAGCGTAGTGCCCATACTGAAAGTAAGGGGGCGCTACATTTACATTATATGTACATGTACAGGGTGGGCCATTTATATGGATACACCTTAATAAAATGGGAATGGTTGGTGATATTAACTTCCTGTTTGTGGCACATTAGTATATGTGAGGGGGGAAACTTTTCAAATTGGGTGGTGACCATGGTGGCCATTTTGACGTTGGCCATTTTGACGTTGGCCATTTTGAATCCAACTTTTGTTTTTTCAATAGGAAGAGGGTCATGTGACACATCAAACTTGTTCGGAATTTCACATGAAAAACAATGGTGTGCTTGGTTTTAACTTAACTTTATTCTTTCATGAGTTATTTAAAAGTTTCTGACCACTTATAAAATGTGTTCAATGTGCTCTCCAGTGACATGCGGCGAGTGCTACGCTGTGGGCTCTTGCTGAATGAAGCTAGGACAGCCACTGATGTTTATTCATTAGTGACAGATTTAATGCGTCCACATTTTGGCAAATCCAACACTGAACCAGTTTGACGAAACTTAGCAAGCAGTTTGCTAACTGTAGCATGGGAGATAGGTGGTCTCGTAGGCTGTCTTGCATTGAAATCTGCTGCAATGACCCGGTTACTGCGTTCACCAGACATCAACACAATTTCTATCCGCTCCGCACGTGTTAACCTTGGCGACATGTCAATGGCTGTAAACAAAGAGAAACTTGTAAATAACTCATGAAAGAATAAAGTTACGTTAAAACCAAGCACACCATTGTTTTTCTTGTGAAATTTTGAATATGTTTGATGTGTCACATGACCCTCTTCCTATTAAAAAAAAAAAGTTGGATTCAAAATGTCCGACTTCAAAATGGCCGCTATGGTCACCACACATCTTGAAAAGTTTCCCCCCTCACATATACTAATGTGCCACAAACAGGAAGTTAATATCATCAACCATTCCCATTTTATTAAGGTGTATCCAAATAAATGGCCCACCCTGTATATGTACACGCCCAAAAACGATAACGCTAATGTAAAAACGTGGCTAAATGCAAAAAAAAATGAGTTTTTAGCGCTGCTGTAGCGCTGGCGGTTTTAAAACTTCTTGTATTCATGAGCCTCGAAGGATTACAAATAGTCTATGATGATTGAGAGTGTAACGTTACACTTTAACTATTAGTAAAACATAACACACAGAAACACACATCCAGTTTTAGAGTGCTTAAAAGTGAAAGAGAGTTTTGCATTTAATGTACTGAATTAATTTAGATTTTTTAAAGTTGGAATTTCCAGTTCCTACTGGTACTTAGATAGCAAAGGAACCTCAACCTACATGAGTTTTTGCATTCCTAAGTGTCTACGTATTTTCCTTTGTTTATCATGCACAATAGCTTCCTAGTTTCACAATAGCTTACACGGTTACAATTTCCAGGACACAGTGTTCCTCCCCAGATCTACCTGTGTGCATTTATGTGTTTTCTGTGCTTAACTGTAATTAATTTGCATTGTTACCTTTTGTTTAACATTTCAAACTTTTTAGTAATTGCAAACTAAACACACTATTTGAAATAAAAATCAAATGCAAATATATGTGAACATGATATCGGGAGCAAACATTTTTTTAGAAAGTTGCAAAACTCTTTGATGCAATTCATCGAGTTACGTAGCTGTCAGAATTTACTACTGTTGATAACTTTTTACAAATTGTTTTAGTAGAGTTTCTTGGAGTCTTTTTCCAGCAGAAAAAATCCTGAATGCTCCCAAGGCTCCATGCACACTAGCGTTTTTTTTAAGCTAAAAAACGCTGGAAATATCACTGGATAAAAAACGCTGGTAATAGATTTTGTAGGAGCGCTTTAGCAGCATTTTAGGAGCGTTTAGAAGCAATAGCATTTTATTGCCACTGCAAAAGAAAAAAAAAAGCTAAAAAAAGAACGCTATTAGTAGCATTTTGGAAAAACCCTGCAGGAAACCCTACAAAACATTTTATTTTCTGCTCCTAGACGCTGAAGCTAAAAAAAACACTAATAGCCTGAATTAGTGTGCATGGACACATAGGATAACACAGTTTAGCTTCTAGGAGCAGAAAAGGGGCTAATAACAGCTTCTAAGAGCTTAAAAAACACGAGTGTGCATGGAGCCTAAATGCTTCTAAAGGCCCATACACACGATCAGACTTTTTGACAACAACGGTCTGTCGGACGTGTTTGATCGGACAATCAGACCGTGTGTATGCTCCATCGGACAATTTTTGGGGGTTTTTCAGCGGACAAATGTTCGCTGTGAATGCTTTCAAACTTTTTGACAACAAATGTCCGATGGAGGATAATCCGATCGTGTGTACACAAGTCCATCGGACTAAAGTCCAAAGTAAAAAACACGCATGATCAGAAGCAATGCTAAACATCAGCCAACAATAGCAGAAGTTGCCCAGAGGGTGGCGGTAAAGAGCTGAAAAACCATGTGTTTTGGTGAAAGTTGGCTGAAAATGTTCTGCCGTGTGTATGCAGAACAGATAGGACCTAAATCCACAGAAAAGTCTGATGGCAATCCGAACGTGTGTATGAGGCTTAACTGCTACCAAAATTCTAGTAACAGCTTTTGTCAAACATGTACTGCAAAAACACTAATAAAAAGATAATGCTCCTAACTGCTCCTAAAATCTTCTAAATGCTTCTAAAAGCTACTAAAATGCTACTAGACGCTGGCACAAAAATGCAATTATCAACATTTTCATCCAGTATTTTTCTGGCATTCTTTTAAGCTTATAGTGTGCATGAAGCCTCAATCTGCAGCACTGCAATATTCGGTTAAAATTAAATTTGGCAAACTGGAGGTGTTCCTTACACCAATGGTGTACAGAACATCCTCAGAAATGTGGTTTCCTATTTGTGTGATTGGCTCACTGATTTTCCCAGAAGTCTGAACAAACATACAAGTCAGATACTCTGCATCCTCTGCAACAAAAATGTCACTTTTGGCGAGATATTTTTAAAGAGGTTATCACTTCTAAAGGGATGCAGACCCTGCATTTTCCTCATTAGAACACTGCAAGTTTATCAGCTGGTTATTAATGAAACAGTCACTACTGACTACAATAGTCACTCTGCAGAAAACAGCCTTTCCTTTACCAATAAGTAAAACTCTGCAACAAAGTTTGTTAAAAATATGGACATTGATCACCCAGACAGTATGTTTTTTTTTTTTCAACAAAAGTGGAGTTACTCTTTAAGTCACCAAATAAACAGTATACTGTGGCCAATGTGTGTGTCTTTGAGTACAACAGAGATTCCAACGTTTACACTTGTAATATGGAATATAGGAAGATCTGTCCTGCAAAGGATTGTGCTGCTGGCTTGCATGAGTAGACAACAACAGGGAAGCCTGGTTTCTGTCATATCATATAATCAATAAGATAAATATAAAAGCAAGCTGATAAACTGACAAATATATTTCAGAAAAGTACAGCATGGGTGTTGATCTTATTACTGGTACCATAAAAACGAGTTGCTTTCCTTTCATTTAGTTATCTGATATGTATTTCCTGAAATAAATACTGAGCACAATTGATAATAAAACTATAAACTATTCAGTTTGATTTCCTTGTTTGCCTTAAAGGAGAAGTAGGGCCAAAGCTATTTTGGTCCTACTTCTCCTATAGATTACTGGACTGCAGTCAGTTCTGCACTGCTGTGACTTATATTCAGACGATAGCGGCCTAAAGTCTGCTGTCGGCTGATGCCACTTAGCTGTTCCAGGCGCTGAATCAATCCTGACTTTACAGTCCGGATCCACCTGGATGCCTGGACCAGCAGCTGGCTCAGGGGTCCACTGGGAGACTGAGCCAGCCGCTACCACCCCCCTCCACAGCACAGTGCTCCAGTGAGCGCCGGAGGGGCAGGGCAGAGAGCCACGACTGACGGTCACCACTCTCTGCTCGGAGCATAGGGGAGAACTGAGCGATCAGATGTGTTTTATTGATCAGTTCCCAGTGCAGGGGGACAGATGCAGCATTGGACTAATGCTGCATCCACCTAGGATGCACATTTGTCCCCCCAATCCTATAATTCTCATTTATTGTCAGAACAGCAAAAGATTATGCACTTCAAAAAACTAACAAAAAAAAATATATATATAACACCAATTCAACCCCTCCAACCCTCTAAGAGTAACTGAATCAGTGTCTTAAAAATACACTGTTTAAAACTAGATGTTATTTACAATGCCACTAATAACTATACAAAGTCATCCAGAAAAATAATCATGACTTAGGCCCCATACACACCATAGAATCTATCCGCAGATAAATCCCATCGAATGGGTTTCAGCGGATAGATTCTATGGTGTGTACACTCCGGCGGATATTTATCCGCGGATATTTCCGAATTCCAGCAGATAGATATTTGTCGACATGCACAGAATATCTATCCGCTGGAATCGGATCCCACGGATGGATCCGCTGGTCTGTACAGACTCACCGAATCCATCCGTCCGAAGGGATCCCCCGCATGCGTCGCAATGATTCAACGCATGCGTGGAATTCCTTATATGACAGCGCCGCGCCCGTCGCCGCGTCATAATCGCGGCGACGGCGCGACACGTCATCGCCAGAGGATTTCCGCGCGGATTTCAATGCGATGGTGAGTACACTCCATCGCATAGAAATCTTCGGAAATCTTTGAGAGGATTTATCCGTGGAAACGGTCCGCTGGACCGTATCCGTGGATAAATTCTCTCGTGTGTATGGGGCCTTACTCACAGTGAATATGTCAGAAAATATCGACATGATTATAAATAAAGAACATCAAAGCAATCCATTGAAGGTGCTTCAGTGAACAAATGAAACAGCGCTTATAGTGTCAATAAAGTGAATGTGATCCAATCAGTGTTCCAAATCAATCAAACAATTCCACAAAGGAGATCACCCTCCAATAGTAATTCTTCTCAAAAAGGGCTCCCTTTTGGTGATCAGCTTATCTTCTAGTGCAGACCATTCATTAAAGTAAAGCCTAGTACACGCTGGCTTAATATCGGATTGCATTGGCCAGTTCAATAGAAACCAGACGATATTCCACACGTGTGTACGGCAGCCAGTCTGACAGAAGGGGTATGTCTGTCGGTCTGTCGAAGGGAAAAAGAGGCACTGGTACCAGCGGAGCAACTGAAGCTTGATAGATGGTGCGGAACAGGAAGCTTTAGCAGGTGGTGGATCACTGGAGACAGCCTGTGGATCAGGTAATGACAGTTCTGATAACAGAGAGCAAGTTTCAAGGGCTAAGACTGAAGGCGGATCAGGGGGGGGAAGCAGAAGGTCAAGGGCTGGAGAAGGTAACAAGTCCAAGGTACAAGACAGAGGTCAGGGGTTGGAGACAGCAGCAAATCCAAGAGGCGAGCCAGAGGTCAGGTAGGAGAGAGAACAGAGTCGTTGAGGCAATCCGGGTCAAACGAGGTCAGGTACAGGTACAGGAAGTTCAGTAGCAGGAGCTGACAACAAACCAGCAACCTGAGCCAGGGGCTGGTTTAAATAGGCTGGTCAGGCCTGTGATTGGTTCACGGGCGTGTGTGCGCGCGTGCGCGCGCATGTGCGCCATTCGGTGGCTGGCCAGGTTAGGTCCCTGACACACCTTTTTGCAAAAAATGTGTTTAAAAGCCATAAAATTATGCATTCGCATATCTATGCATTAATAGGAGAATCATAACAGACTCCTATTAACTACTTGCCGACCCGCCTATTGTAAATGTACGTCCTCTTTTTAAAGATGTATATCTCGTAACGGCAGCAGCTGCTGCCACAACCGAGGTATCCATCTTTTCAGTGGGCGGCCGTGTAACCGATAACGGCGGTCTCCGTGGCAGATTCGCCGCAAGATTGCCGTTATCGGTGGCGGGAGAGGGCCCCCCCTCCCACCGCTCTTCCGTGCCCTCCGCCGCTTACCGTAGCCGTCGGTAGCGGCGGAGGAGATCGGATGCTGCTGCCTGAGTGGCGAGGACTTGAGTGAGGGCAAGATGGCCCCCACCCGTCCTCATAGCTTTGCTGGGCGGAAGTGACGTCAAAACGTCAGTCCCGCCCAGCGTCTTAAAGAGACATTTTTTGTTTACATTCCGTATAATAGGAATAAAAGTGATCAATTTTTTTTTTCAGTGTAAAAAGTAATAAAATAAATAAAAATAAATAAGAAAACAAAAAAAACTTTTTTTTAAAGCGCCCCGTCCCGACGAGCTCGCGCGCAGAAGCGAACGCATACGCGAGTAGCGCCCGCATATGAAAACGGTGTTCAAATCACACAAGTGAGGTATCGCCGTGATCGTTAGAGCGAGAGAAATAATTCTAGCCATAGAGCTACTCTGTAGCTCAAAAAATGCAACCTATAGAATTTTTTAAACGTCGCCTATCGAGATTTTTAAGGGTAAAAGTTTGACGCCATGCCACGAGCAAGCGCAATTTTTAAGCGTGACATTTTAGGTATCATTTTACTCGTCGTAACATTATCTTTCACAATATATAAAAAAATTGGGCCAAATTTATTGTTGTCTTATTTTTTAATTCAAAAAAGTGATTTTTTTCCAAAAAAAGTGCGCTTGTAAGACCGCTGCGCAAATACGGTGTGACAAAAAGTATTGCAATGACCACTATTTTATTCTCTAGGGTGTTAGAAAAAAAATATATAATGTTTGGGGGTTTTAAGTAATTTTCTAGCAGAAAAAACAGTTTTAGTCTCGTAAACACCGAATCTGAAAAACACCTAAGGTCTGGAAGTGGTTAACTGAAAAACATTCACATCTCTTCCCGGGGGGATGTACGCATGCAACCACTAATGCATGATGACATCATAATATCTGGACTCTTCCCAATGCGTTTCATTCAAACAACCTCATTGGGAATAATTTTTTGATTATTTTTCTTGATTATTTCTTTATTGATGTTTCAATAATTATTAGTAGCACCATAAATAACATTTAAATATTATGGTAAACTATGACAAATTATTCGGTTTCTGCACTGGAACCTAATTACTTTAAAATGCACTTGTTTTTCTTTATCGTGTATTATAATACTATCTATTATTTGCTATCTGCTTTACAGTGGAACTTTCTTTTTAAAAAGATAAAAAAATGGTAACCCCCACAACCTAAGGAAAAAGGAGGGCTGAGCTTTCCTGACTTCAAACAATACTACCAAGCAGCCCATCTAGCTAGGATCATTGATTGGCATTGCCATGGCCACGCAAAAGACTGGGTGGCGTTAGAGAATGAGCTTAGCCCCGTAAACCTCAAATACTCACCGTGGATTTCGTGGCCCAATTGCCCCATGCCCCTCCGTAGAAACCCTATCACAGGAACTACCCTGGGTATATTCCACTCACTTTCCAGACTGAAGAAACTTTCCACCTTTCCCAGCCCGCTCACTCCTCTGGCTGATAAACCTGACTTCACACCCGGCATGAGCACACCGACATTTAGATCGTCACGCACCGACGGCCCATTGTTGGCTGGAGAATGCTATAGGGGGAACAAACTTAAAGATTGGCCCACTCTCAAATTAGATAATGATCTCACTAACCTGAAACAATGGTCATTTTTTCAACTACGCAGCTACCTGAAAGGATTCAGGAACCCGTCTGACTTATATAGACCTCGGACGGTTCTGGAATCCACCTGCCACGCGCAGAACTCGGTGATTAGGGCCACCTCGGTGGCTTACTCTTGGCTGACTAGCACGAGCGAGGAGGGTCTAGACCAGACCTGGGCAAACTACGGCCCGCGGGCCGTATACGGCCCAGCGGACCTTTTAATCCGGCCCACCCCCGCTGCCGAAACCGCCGCCGCTGCCACGTTAATCACCGCGGCGGGGAACATTAGACAGCGTTCGTTTGAACAGCTGTTTTCCCCGCCGCGCATAGACACTCCCCCTTGGACGGATCTGTCCAATCGCGAGCAAGGGGGAGTCACATAGACACTCCCCCTTGCTCGCGATTGGACAGATCCATCCAAGGGGGAGTGTCTATGGCATAGACACTCGCCCTTGGACGGATCTGTCCAATCGCGAGCAAGGGGGAGTCACATAGACACTCCCCCTTGCTCGCGATTGGACAGATCCGTCCAAGGGGGAGTGTCTATGCGCAGCGGGGAAAACAGCTGTTCAAACGAACGCTGTCTAATGTTCCCCGCCGCGGTGATAACAGTAGGCAGGGACGGGAGGGGTCACACGCAGCCACTTGTGCCAACACACGCAGCCACTTGTGCCAACACACGCAGCCACTTGTGCCAACACATGCAGCCACTTGTGCCAACACACGCAGCCACTGTGCCACCATAAATTGTCGCCACTGTGCCAATCACACGCAGCCACTGTTCCCAAACACAGCCACTGTGCCAATCACACGCAGCCACTGTGCCAATCACACGCAGCCACTGTTCCCAAACACAGCCACTGTGCCAATCACACGCAGCCACTGTGCCAATCACACGCAGCCACTGTGCCAATCACATGCAGCCACTGTGCCCATCAAACGCAGCCACTGTGCCAATAACACGCAGCCACTCTGCCCATCACACGCAGCCACTGTGCCAATCACACGCAGCCACTGTGCCAATCACACGCAGCCACTGTGCCAATCACACGCAGCCACTGTGCCAATCACACGCAGCCACTGTTCCCATCAAACGCAGCCACTGTGCCAATCACACGCAGCCACTGTGCAATCAATTGTTGCCACTGTTCCCAAACACAGCCACTGTGCCAATCACACGCAGCCACTGTGCCAATCACACGCAGCCACTGTGCCAATCACACGCAGCCACTGTGCCCATCACAAGCAGCCACTGTGCCCATCACACGCAGCCACTGTGCCAATAACACGCAGCCACTCTGCCCATCAAACGCAGCCACTGTGCCAATCACACGCAGCCACTGTGCCCATCAAACGCAGCCACTGTGCCATCACATGCAGCCACTGTGCCAACACAAGCAGCCACTGTGCCAACACACGCAGTCACTGTGCCATCAATTGTTGCCACTGTGCCCATCACACTCAGCCACTGTGCCATCAATTGTCGCCACTGTGCCCATCAAACGCAACCACTGTGCCATCACACGCAGCCACTGTGCCATCACATGCAGCCACTGTTTAATCAATTGTTATTGATTAAACAGTGGCTGCCTGTCCCCAGCCTCTGTCCCCCTTCTGTGTCATGTCCCCAGCGTCTGTCCCCCTCCTGTGTCATGTCCCCAGCGTCTGTCCCCCTCCTGTGTCATGTCCCCAGCGTCTGTCCCCCTCCTGTGTCATGTCCCCAGCGTCTGTCCCCCTCCTGTGTCATGTCCCCAGCGTCTGTCCCCCTCCTGTGTCATGTCCCCAGCGTCTGTCTCCCTCCTGTGTCATGTCCCCAGCCTCTGTCCCCCTCCTGTGTCATGTCCCCAGCCTCTGTCCCCCTCCTGTGTCATGTCCCCAGCCTCTGTCCCCCTCCTGTGTCATGTCCCCAGCCTCTGTCCCCCTCCTGTGTCATGTCCCCAGCCTCTGTCCCCCTCCTGTGTCATGTCCCCAGCCTCTGTCCCCCTCCTGTGCCATGTCCCCAGCGTATGTCCCCAGCGTCTGTCCCCCTCCTGTGTCATGTCCCCAGCCTCTGTCCCCCTCCTGTGTCATGTCCCCAGCCTCTGTCCCCCTCTTGTGTCATGTCCCCAGCCTCTGTCCCCCTCCTGTGTCATGTCCCCAGCCTCTGTCCCCCTCCTGTGTCATGTCCCCAGCCTCTGTCCCCCTCCTGTGCCATGTCCCCAGCCTCTGTCCCCCTCCTGTGTCATGTCCCCAGCCTCTGTCCCCCTCCTGTGCCATGTCCCCAGCCTCTGTCCCCCTCCTGTGTCATGTCCCCAGCCTCTGTCCCCCCCGTGTCATGTCCCCAGCCTCTGTCCCCCTCCTGTGCCATGTCCCCAGCCTCTGTCCCCCTCCTGTGCCATGTCCCCAGCCTCTGTCCCCCTCCTGTGTCATGTCCCCAGCCTCTGTCCCCCTCCTGTGTCATGTCCCCAGCCTCTGTCCCCCTCCTGTGTCATGTCCCCAGCCTCTGTCCCCCTCCTGTGTCATGTCCCCAGCCTCTGTCCCCCTCCTGTGTCATGTCCCCAGCCTCTGTCCCCCTCCTGTGTCATGTCCCCAGCCTCTGTCCCCCTCCTGTGCCATGTCCCCAGCCTCTGTCCCCCTCCTGTGCCATGTCCCCAGCCTCTGTCCCCCTCCTGTGCCATGTCCCCAGCCTCTGTCCCCCTCCTGTGTCATGTCCCCAGCCTCTGTCCCCCTCCTGTGTCATGTCCCCAGCCTCTGTGCCCCTCCTGTGTCATGTCCCCAGCCTCTGTCCCCCTCCTGTGTCATGTCCCCAGCCTCTGTCCCCCTCCTGTGTCATGTCCCCAGCCTCTGTCCCCCTCCTGTGTCATGTCCCCAGCCTCTGTCCCCCTCCTGTGTCATGTCCCCAGCCTCTGTCCCCCTCCTGTGTCGTCCCCAGCCTCTGTCCCCCTCCTGTGCCATGTCCCCAGCCTCTGTCCCCCTCCTGTGCCATGTCCCCAGCCTCTGTCCCCCTCCTGTGCCATGTCTATAACAAGTACTCGTACCAGTTTTCCAACAATGATATTTACTGCTTTTTATAAAGAAATACAATTGATTTTATGCAGTATTGAGTTTAGCCTTTTGGCCCGGCCCTCCAAAATATTTTTAGTTTCTCATGTGGCCCCATCGAAAAAATAATTGCCCACCCCTGGTCTAGACAAACAGAGACGGGGTTGGTCGGAGGACCTTGGCCTCGCCATCACGGACAAACAGTGGCAAAAGGCCTGCATACTGGCACACAAGTGCTCCATCAGCACAAAGCTGCAGGAGACAAGTTACAAATTGTTAACCAGGTGGTACAACACACCAGCGAGACTCCATAAATGGGACCCCACGAAGTCAGACACCTGCTGGAGGTGTCAGTCTGCAGTAGGTTCGCTGATCCATATTTGGTGGACCTGCCCCATGATCTCTACTTTTTTGGAAAGTGGTTTGTGATGCAATCAAGCGGATCACTGAAACGTCCATGGAATTGAATGCTGCGTGCTGCCTGCTACACTTGTCCTCTTTCTCGCTCACCCGTTACAAAAACTCCTTAACTAAACACATGCTAAATGCAGCCAAGTCCCTAATTCCTCTCTACTGGAACACCACCAGAGTACCCTCAGCCCAAGAGTGGCTCCGTAGGGTGGCGGATGTGTGCGAGATGGAGGACACGTTGGCCCAAGACAGAGGGACAGCTGAGAAATTTCTTGACACCTGGCGACCATGGTCTGCTTTTAGATTTTCGCAAGATTACGAGTCTATGATGAAATGAGGCGACACAAGAGACCTCACCGAGCCCTTGTAGCTCCATAACTGCGCTACTGTTGCATACACCAGTGTTTGGCTGCTAGATAAAAAGTAAAATCGCAAGAAACACTACCAACTCACAATACCCTTCCCATACCCCTCTCCCCTTCTTTTTCATGCTCTCTTACACTTTCTTCTTCTAAGACATCACCATTGATTTCCTTGAACACCTATGGCTCCCTGATCTTCACGAGGAGTTTCTCCTATAAACTGATACGTTAATTACACGAGTGCTCAGTGACCAACTAGTGCATCTGTTAAGTCACTTATCTTCATCATACTGTCGACTCCATGATTAGACCTGCATTCTTATCTGCACCCAGTCTACTATGCCAGTCTGTAGAGTTGTATATTTGTATCTGTATCAGGCCTGATTTTTTACACAGTTGCATCTGTGTCGAGCCTTCATTTGTACTTGTCTTGTTTCTTTCGACTTTCAATAAATATATCTTTGAATGAAAAAAAAATGGTAACCCCATTTCTCTATTCAAAGATCTATTTTGCCTTCAAGGTTAATTTTTGCTGATCCAGTAATCACTTGTTTTGAACTACACATATAACATTTACTGTTACAACCCTTTTACGTTATTTTACTTTCTACACAGCTCATCTCATTCAACAACCACATGGTATTTTATAGATTTTTATTAGTCTTTAATGAGATTAATGAGACTGTTAAATGTATCTGGGCAATCACATTCAGTATAGATATGTTTATATTTTGATAGAGTATCATTCACCAAAGAAAATAAGGTGAAACATAATTCTGGAATGTTTTTGGAGAATAATTTCATCTGTTTAGTAATAGAACAATGAATCCAAAGATTTGGCGCTAATAAGGTATATATTTCCACTCGCTAGCTTTGTATTTTGGGGAAAGTCTAGAAAGTCAAAAACAAGTCAGCATTTTCTCTTGTGCATCATGGTCATTTTGTAACATAGAATAGAACCATTTTTCTCAGACAATCATGTGTGTAAAAATGTAAACTGTGTTAATTTGTTTGAAATGCCAATAATGTCAGCCAATCAGGTCTTCTTCAACTCCAGTTGTCCATGGATAGATTGGGTATACATAAAATCAATTTGCAAAAGCAAGCACTAAAGTTTGAGGTCTCCCAGTTTTTAGGAGGTTGTAAATGTTTGTTACCACTTTAACCTAGGCTCAGTCTCTAAGAAGATTTTCTAAGGAGATAGTTCAAAGAGTTACAGAAAGGGATTCAAACTACGTTCTTAACAATATTTTAAGAACTCTTAAGTGGGATACAAACTATAAGTAAATTGGGCGAACCTTCTATGCCATGAGGTGCCAAGTTGACTAACGAGTCACATCACACCCCGGGGAGGAAAAATGGCTAATTGGGCCCAATTTGGAAATTTTTACTTAGGGGTGTACTCACTTTTGTTGCCAGCGGTTTAGACATTGATGGCTGTGTGTCTAGTTATATTGAGGGGACAGAAAATGTACACTATTATGCAAGCTGTACACTCACTACTTTACATTGTAGCAAAGTGTCATTTATTCAGTGTTGTCACATGAAAAGATATAATAAAATATTTACAAAAATGTGAGGGGTGTATTCACTTGTGTGAGATACTGTATATTTACTCCTTTTACTATTATTGTAGCGTATATAATAATGGATAATTTAAGAGCAAGTTAGATGTTTTTATCTGCCATTGTGCTGTGCTTTGGGCTTCTAGGGTTTTCATGTGCCTTTAGGGAGGAATAGGCAGGAATACCTGGCTATGGCTGCCCGTTTACACTGCCCCATTTGGAAAGCTAAGAGTTAAATGTGTTCCTGGATTTTCTATTTGGAGGGAATTGCTGGGTCCGGCTTACAAGCTCTGTGTCATATAAAAGGAACACAGGATGGGAATGGGGAAGAGGGGGGGGGGCTTATGTTGGGTGGTAAAAATAAAATTAGGCACAGGTAACAACCGGAGTCAGGTGGAGCCTGGGAATGTGGTGGTTGGAATGCTGTTATCTGAGCCTGGAGGCGAGAGAATTGCTGAACTCAGAATTAAATCCACTATGAACTTATCCAATTATGCACTTAACCTGCAGATATGCTGGGGCAGTAGCAAGGCTTAATTAGGGAATAATGATGTTAAGAACAGGAAGGTTCTCAAGGGGTGTCATGTAAGTAACTGACACTCACATAGTCTACATTTTGGGTCAGATAAAGCACATTGGGGTATGAAAACAGCTTTGTAAACACAGAGGGAATCCAAGCTAGTGATTACCAAGGTTAATGAAGGTTGTTTAACAAGCAGCCTGTCATGTACATGTGGCAGGTGAGATAGCCTCTTGCAGGGAGGGAGATGTTGTTGACACTCCTTCAGCAGTGATCTGTCTTCCATAGCAATGGAAGCAGATCTGCACTGCTGGGGCCCTCATCCTGTACACAGGTATGGAAGAGAAAGAGTTGAGTGAAATGTATGCATTAAGTCCCAGCTAGGTGCATGGTGGGGACCCCATACCGTTACTGGGAGTGAGGTAGTGGTGATATACTGCACAGATGGGCATTGGTTCTGCTTGTCCTTCCAAATTGCAGCCATTACAGTCACATAGGTGGATTCAGAAAGACTTAGGCTGGCGTATAAGTAGATACGCCAGCCTAAGTCTGAATCTGCGCAGATGCAAATTTAAGCGTATTCTAGTAACCAGATATGCTTAAATTAGGCTCAGATACGAGCGGCGTAAGTGTCTTACACCGTCGTATCCTAAAATGTACTTTTTAGGCTGACCGCTAGGTGGCGCTTCCATTGCGATCGGCCTAGAATATGTAAATGAGTAGATACGCCGATTCACGAACGTACGCTTGCCCGACGCAGTAAAGATACGCCTTTTAAGTAACGCACTTTCAGGCCTAAAGTTATTCCATCAAATAGCTGGAATAGTAATGTTAAGTATGGCCGTCGTTCCCACGTTGAAATTTGAAAATTTTAGGTTGTTTGCGTAAGTCGTCCGTGAATAGGGCTGGACGTAATTTACGTCCACGTTGAAACCAATAAGACCGTGCGGCATACTTTGCCGCAATGCACACTGGGATATGTACATGGACGGCGCATGCGCCGTTCGTAAAATACGTCAATCACGTCAGGTCACCCTCCATTAACATAAAACACGCCCCCTCAGCCAAATTTGAATTAGCCGCGCTTACGCCCGCCCGATTTATGCTACGCCGCCGTAACTTAGTAGGCAAGTACTTTGTGAATCATGTACTTGCCTCGCTAACTTACGGCGGCGTAGTGTAAACACGATACACTACGCCGCCGCAAAGTTAGGACGGTCTTTGTGAATCTAGCTAACAGTGTCCATCGACATGGGACAAGAGAGAGTAAACAAAATTAAAGTCATACTCAAATGTACACAGGGCACAAAAGCAAAGGTACCCCATGTGCCAGGCAAGCAACCCTGTTAAGGTGCTCAGCGTAGCCTAGAAGAGCCCACCCTGGGGTAGGCCTCTCATGTGACCCTTGCTTGGTGCCCAACGAGTAGGGGGAACATAGAGGGAGTGTCACCCACCTACCCTTACATGCCCTTCTTTTATCAATTGCTATATACGCTCCAACAGGCAGTCATAGGGGGTTATTTACTAAAGGCAAATCCACTTTGCACTATAGGTGAGTGAGTGAGTGAGTGAATAACTTATATAGCGCTACAAATGCGAACTGAATCGCCTCAAGGCGCTTGGCATCCATTTTCCTTCTATTTAGCCTTCAGAAAAGATGAGTCTTGAGTTTTTTTCTGAAGGCCTGGTGATTCTCTTCCGTTCGGATATGAGTTGGTAATGAGTTCCACAGTCAAGGTCCTTGGACTGCAAATCTTCATTCTCCTTTGCTATTGTAGCGGGCCTTGGTTATGTGTTGTAGATTTTGGTTAGCTGAGCAGAGAACGCGATTTGGGTTGCAAACTACAAGTGAAAAGTGCACTTGAAATTGCGCTGAAAGTGCACTTGGAAGTGCAGTCGCTGTAGATCCGAGGGGGACATGCAAGGAAAATGAAAAACAGCAATTTAGCTTGTACATGATTGGATGATAAAATCAGCAGAGCTTCCCTTAATTTCTGATCTACCCCTCAGATTTACAGCGACTGCACTTCCAAGTGCACTTTCAGTGCAATTTCCAGTGCACTTTGCACTTGTAGTTTGCGCTTGTAGTGCAAAGTGGATTTGCCTTTTGTAAATAACCACCATAGACTAGTTAGGGCCACACTAAACAGAGGCAGTGTGGCTGCCCCATATATTTGTAAATTTGTAAACTAAAACCTCTGTTTTAAACAGAATTTGTTAGACAGTGTAATTTTTTCCCCCAGACTTTAACCACACTTAAAGCAGAACTCAGGCTAATTTTTTTTCCATGTTCTTGTTGCTGATCTCCTACCTTAATCGAGTTTGCCATCCATGTTCTTCTGAGCTCTGTAATAGGCTGCTGAACTTGCTGAAAAAAAAACATTATTGCCTGCAGACATCCTGTTTGTAAGACCGCTCTCCTCAGATCAGCCAATGGTCTGACACGCACCCTTGTAGTCCTCAGAAAGCAGAGCAGGAGGAAGCAGACATGTTGTGGGTGGATGGGGTCTCACAGCACCCGGTCTGTGCCGCCCATGGAGGAGGTGTCCTTCTTCTCCTCCCCTGACATGCTGGTCCTATGGTGGTCCCATGCTGGTCCTATGGTGGTCCCTGACATGCTGGTCCTATGGTGGTCCCATGGTGGTCCCTGAGATGCTGGTCCCATGGGGGTCCCTGACATGCTGGTCTTATGGTGGTCCCATGGTGGTCCCTGACATGCTGGTCCCATGGGGGTCCCTGAAATGCTGGTTCTCTTGTGGTCCCTGGCATGCTGGTCCCATGCTGGTTCCTGACATGCTGGTCCTATGCTGGTCCTATGGTGGTCCCTGACATTGTGGTCCCTGACAAGCAGCCCTGGTGGTCCCTGACATGTTGGTCCCTGACATTCGGCGCTGTTGATCCCTGACATGGTGGTCCCTGACAAGTGGCACTGGTGGTTCCTGACATGGTGGTCCCTGACATCATTGGATGACAGCTGATCACATGTTTAAGGGGCCGCTGTGATTGGCCCTGTTCTGTGATCAGCCGTGTCGGAAGGACTTGGTAATCACATTGCGAGCTGGCCACCGGCTGGTGATCACAGAGCTATAGCGTGGGCGTTAAGTGGTTAAAGTGAACCTGTAATGCCAAAAAAAATGTCTAACCTTAAAATACCTCTAAAGTGCAATAGTACAGTAGTAAATCTTCTGAAAGAGCAATGTTTTTGCAAACTTAGCTAAATGTTCAATCATTTAAAATTTCCTGGAAGGTTCATGAGTAACTTCTGTTTTATAAATACCACATAAGAGGATTTAAACAAATACAATTCAACTGTGGTAGTGATGGAACATTTATCTTCCTATAATTGATATGTTCTACTAGTACCAGCTTTATATCTCACAACGCGGGGAGCATAAAAAGCCACAGTATAGGATGGTGGGGGGGGATTTTTATCTTCTACTCCCCTTATTTTCTTCTTTGTGGTCTGTGCAGAAAATGTCTGCAGATTAGATACCACGAGGCTGACTGAACAAATGCAGTGTATTCAAAGCCATTTGTTTAAGTAGTGGAGTGGTGGGGAGTATGGAACTTCTGTCAGTTTTGTATTGCGGTCTGTGTCGTCTTTGGAAAGATTCACTCTTCATTCGTCGTAGGAACTTGTCACTGTAAAAATTTGAGTAAATATGGATGTTAAAGAGGAACTGCAGTCTTCTCATATAATTTGTATCAAAAACATCTTTGCCATTCTGAAGCTTTCCTCCAATCACTTTGCATAATATTTTATATAAACTGTGATTCTGTTTTTGTCAAATATGCTGCAGAAATCTCCCTCCAATGAGTCTGGCTGCAACCATTTTAACTGTGGGCAGCTGAAGCTTCTGCCTGTTCACTTCCTGGATTTACACATACACTCACCTCCAGCTCTGCATCTCTCATTGACCCTCCTATGACTCATCCCCTCCCTGCCTGGCAAACTCTCACGAGAGTGAGAGAAAGAATTGTGCATGATATCATAAACCTAGGCTTTTTACGAGACAAACAGGAAGTGGGCTGTATGAGGTATTTACAGTCAGAATTTTTTTTTTTACTGCCCAAAGTTAAAACAACAAGGGCAGAAGATTTAATATATGGAAAGTTGAAAAAAATGACTGAAGGTCCGCTTTGAGTTGTAACTAGAACAGGGAATAGAGTGAATAGAGGGAAAATCTTCCAATGAGGAAAATAGTTTTGATTACAATTGTCTAAGAGGGCATTTCATTCAGTTTGAAAGTTTTTCAAAACCATTACATCTTTGGCACCCGGAAGAGAAGGGAAATCTACCTAGTAGGATATTGATTACAAATAAATAAAAGAATAAAAACTGACATGGGGTTTATACATTCTCCTCTATCCAAAATGAAAAAATGGCTTTAGAGATACTTTGTAAACCAAAGCTCTTTTTTTAAAAGAAAAAGCAACTAAGCATCTTCAGAATGAAGGTTTCACTACTAAGAACTAAAGCTACTTTTCCACAGTTACTAATGAGTGGACCTGCCCTGGAAGTTTGAAGCTGGTTGAAACCTGTGGGGAAAAAGTAGCTGCATCCACCTACAGATTAGGTGAATGTTAGTGTTAATGTACATTGATTTGCATGCCGTAGTCATTTGTGTCTGGAGGTCTGCCATGGATTTGTTCATAAGCAAATTCACCTGTTTACAGTAATATTAAGTACACATCATTGGAAGTGTGGCAAGGCTTCTGGTGATGTGTGACCTTCAGGTGTGGCTCAATGTGTTAGTGTTATCCACATTTTTGGCATGCCATACAAGGGTAGTCCATGTCTGAGCATTTGAGATTGCCAGTGACATTTTACCAGCATAACAGTATTATAATACTCAAAACATTCTATCTTCAGAAATGAGGAAACATAAACAGTTCTGTGACAAACTAGAAAAGTATGTGTTGTTTTTTTTTTTTGTTTTTTTTGCATAATTGCTAATGTTTATATTGCAATGTCGTTTTTTTTCCTTCTTATCTTCCTTTCCTTTGAGTATGTAAAGCTGAACTCCAGGAAAAGTCCTTCCTTGCAGTGGGGCTGCACCCTGCAAGGGTTATTGGCTCATTTAAGTTTAAGAGACTGGGTATAGAAGTTTTCTTAACCTTATCCTTCACCTCTGCAGGCTCCTCCTGACTTGTAGACTGTTCTTCACAGCCTTATCTCTATAGCACACCAGTAGTTGGATGCGCCTGACATCCTCAAGACCAATGCAGAGACCATAGCTCTCACTGGATATGAAAATGCCAAGGGGCAGTCCACTGCCAGAGCTTAGGGAGCACCATTTGCTAGGGATGTGAAGGGAAGGTCCAGTCCAATGCTGGGACGTGTTCTGTCTATCACAGGAGCGGGGTCAGGAGGTGGGGCTATGTGTAACCACGAGCAGAGAGAAGAAAATTGTAATGTAAACTCGTCTGTAACAGCCGGCTATCCATTCTGAAATCCCACGGCTTTTCTCTTCCTTATGCTCTCTTCTCCTAGGGATATCGATGGGAGAACAGCTCCCAATCAATCCCGCATTCTGGCGGTACTCGCGCCCCCCCCCCCTCCCAGGCAGCCCAGCTCCTCGCCAGAAACAATTTTCCACTCGCAAAATGCCAGTAGGCGAGTAGGAAATTTGAGGGCTGTATATATACATATATATCTATATATATATATATATATATATATATATATATATATATATATATATATATATAAATATAGATATATATTTTTTTTCCGCACTGTCACCAGTCAGTGTCCCTGATTACCATATGAGAGTATGTAAAAAAAAAAATGATTAAAAAAAATGACAACTTCAAAAAACTTGCCATGCCTCTTACTAAATACATTGGACAGTCTACTTTCCAAAAACGGGGTCATTTGGGAGATATTTTGTCCTGACATTTTTGGGCCTCAAGAAATTAAATAGGTCATCAGTACATCAGGAATGATACATTTTTAGATACACTGGGCCAGATTCATGTAGAAATCCGGCGGCGTAACGTATCCCATTTACGTTACACCGCCGCAAGTTTTCAGCATAAGTGCTTGATTCACAAAGCACTTGCCTGTAAACTTGCGACGGCGTAGCGTAAAGCCGTCCGGCGCAAGCCCGCCTAATTCAAATGGCACGTTCCCACGCCGAACGTACTGCGCATGCTCCGTTTTGAAATTTCCCGCCGTGCTTTGCGCGAAATGACATCGCCCCGACGTAATGTTTTGAACGGCGACGTGCGTTACGTCCTTTCGTATTCCCGGACGACTTATGCAAAAAAAATAAAAATTTTAAATTCGACGCGGGAACAACGGCCATACTTTAACATGGGCTGTCTAATTTTACACCACCTAAATA
Organism: Rana temporaria; assembly: GCF_905171775.1. NCBI lineage: Eukaryota > Metazoa > Chordata > Amphibia > Anura > Ranidae > Rana > Rana temporaria. The sequence continues at coordinate 197,919,864 of NC_053492.1, forward strand.
GCAATCGCAACTTTACGACGGGAAAAGCCGACTAGCGACGACGTAAGAGAATGCGACGAACGCGCATACCTTCGTGGATCGCCGTAAACAGCTAATTAGCATACCCGACGCGGAAAACTACGCAAACTCCACCCAGCGGGTGCCGAAGTATTGCATCCTAAGATCCGAAGGCGTACGAAGCCGTACACCTGTCGGATCTTAGCCAAATGCCGTCGTATCTTTGTTTGAGAATTCCAAATAAAGATACGACGCGGCAAATTTGAAAGTACGCCGGAGTATCAGCAGATACTCCGGCGTACTTTTTCTGTGAATCTGGCCCACTATATCAGTGTTTCTCAACTCCAGTCCTCAAGGTGCTCCAACAGGTCATGTTTTCAGGCTTCCTATCGACATATATACAGGTCATTTTCTAAAAATTAGCATATTGTGATAAAGTTCATTATTTTCTGTAATGTACTGATAAACATTAGACTTTCATATATTTTAGATTCATTACACACAACTGAAGTAGTTTAAGCCTTTTTATTGTTTTAATATTGATGATTTTGGCATACAGCTCATGAAAACCCAAAATTCCTATCTCAAAAAATTAGCATATTTCATCCGACCAATAAAAGAAAAGTGTTTTTAATAAAAAAAAGTCAACCTTCAAATAATTATGTTCAGTTATGCACTCAATACTTGGTCGGGAATCCTTTTGCAGAAATGACTGCTTCAATGCGGCGTGGCATGGAGGCAATCAGCCTGTGGCACTGCTGGGGTGTTATGGAGGCCCAGGATGCTTCGGTAGTGGCCTTAAGCTCATCCAGAGTGTTGGGTCTTGCGTCTCTCAACTTTCTCTTCCCAATATCCCACAGATTCTCTATGGGGTTCAGGTCAGGAGAGTTGGCAGGCCAATTGAGCACAGTAATACCATGGTCAGTAAACCATTTACCAGTGGTTTTGGCACTGTGAGCAGGTGCCAGGTCATGCTGAAAAATGAAATCTTCATCTCCATAAAGCTTTTCAGCAGATGGAAGCATGAAGTGCTCCAAAATCTCCTGATAGCTAGCTGCATTCACCCTGCCCTTGATAAAACACAGTGGACCAACACCAGCAGCTGACATGGCACCCCAGACCATCACTGACTGTGGGTACCTGACACTGGACTTCAGGCATTTTGGCATTTCCCTCTCCCCAGTCTTCCTCCAGACTCTGGCACCTTGATTACCGAATGACATGCAAAATTTGCTTTCATCCGAAAAAAGTACTTTGGACCACTTCTGCCGCTGTTTCTGGTTCAAAAGTGGCTTGACCTGGGGAATGCGGCACCTGTAGCCCATTTTCTGCACACGCCTGTACACGGTGGCTCTGGATGTTTCTACTCCAGACTCAGTCCACTGCTTCCGCAGGTCCCCCAAGGTCTGGAATCGGTCCTTGTCCACAATCTTCCTCAGGGTCCGGTCACCTCTTCTCGTTGTGCAGCGTTTTCTGCCACACTTTTTCCTTCCCACAGACTTCCCACTGAGGTGCCTTGATACAGCACTCTGGGAACAGCCTATTCGTTCAGAAATTTCTTTCTGTGTCTTACCCTCTTGCTTGACGGTGTCAATGATGGCCTTCTGGACAGCAGTCAGGTCAGCAGTCTTACCCATGATTGCGGTTTGGAGTAATGAACCAGGCTGGGAGTTTTTAAAAGCCTCAGGAATCTTTTGCAGGTGTTTAGAGTTAATTAGTTGATTCAGATGATTAGGTTAAGAGCTCGTTTAGAGAACCTTTTCATGATATGCTAATTTTTTGAGATAGGAATTTTGGGTTTTCATGAGCTGTATGCCAAAATCATCAATATTAAAACAATAAAAGGCTTGAACTACTTCAGTTGTGTGTAATGAATCTAAAATATATGAAAGTCTAATGTTTATCAGTACAGAAAATAATGAACTTTATCACAATATGCTAATTTTTTGAGAATGACCTGTATATACGACAATTGACTATGAAAATTGACTTTTACATGGAAGACCAAACACTTCCACTGGTATTGCTTGGAGTTTTGGCCATCCAAAATGTTTTGAAAAAAAAAAAAGAAGAAAAGGAACAATGGCTGCAGAACCGAAAGAACTATTCTCGTATGTCGCTGCTGCGTGAATTACAAGAGAATAACCATGATGATTTTAGGAATATATGATGAATGCTTCCAAGCATTGCTGCAGCTTGTGACACCAGTCATTAAAAAACAAACCACAATTATGCGGCAGCCAATCAGTCCGGAGCAGAGGTTAATCGCAACACTACGCTATGTGGCGATCGGGAGAAGTCTGCAGGACCTAAAATTCTCAACAGGAATTTCACCACAATCACTGGGGAGAATCATACAGGAAACCTGCAAGTCTCTCATCGATGTGCTACAGAGAAACTATGTCAAGGTAACTCACCTCCATATACTGTATTATCATATTTTTTGAATTTAGTAGTTTATATAGTAGTATAGAGTGTGTAGAGAAAGATAACCGCTCAGGGAGACCGGAGAGCCACTATCCTTGGATCCGAACCTTGGGTGCAGGCAATGCAATAGTAATGCAGGCTTGAGGAAAGAAGATTGGGACAGCCGCACTCCAAAAAAATCCTGGTTTATTAAAAGTTGATCACAAAACAACATGCCACAGCCAAAGAAACAGAAAAAAGCTGACGTTTCGCACTATAACTCAGTGCTTATTCATAGCTCATGAATAAGCACTGAGTTATAGTGCGAAACGTCAGCTTTTTTCTGTTTCTTTGGCTGTGGCATGTTGTTTTGTGATCAACTTTTAATAAACCAGGATTTTTTTGGAGTACGGCTGTCCCAATCTTCTTTCCTCAAGCCTGCATTAGTATAGAGTGTGTGTGTGTGTATATATATATATATATATATATATATATATATATATATATATATATATATATATATATATATATTTATACACACACTGTACTATATATACACACGCTGTAGTTCAGTAATGTAGTATATAGCTGTAGTATAGTACTGTAGACTATTATACTCTAATCCAAAGTTAAAACAATATAAAAAAAAAACGTTTTAAGTCAAGTGCTTATTACTCAGGTTAGGTATGAAATTAATATAAAATATATTAAAACATTATATTGTTTTTTTTCCTGTTACAGTTTCCAAGCAGCCCACCTGAGTGGATGGAAGTTGCAAATACATTAATGGACCTGTTGAATTTCCCCAATTGTGGAGGAGCCATTGAAGGGAAACGTGTGCAAATTGTACCACCACCAAACTCCAGATCCTATTACTTTAACTACAAGGGTTTTTATAGCATCATAATGCTCGCTATAGTTGATGCCAAATATTATTTTCTATACCTGGATATAGGAAAGAATGGCCAGGAACTCTCATGGCAGTGTAATTCAGCAGACGGAGTTCTATCACCATCTGCAGAATGGAACCTTTAACCTGCCCACACGTGATGACACATAAGAAAACATGAACTTAGGCTTTGTGGCTGATGATGCGTTCGCATTAAGTGAATACATATTGAAACCACTCCTTATGCGTAATCTGACTCCAGACCAAAGGATTTTACAGACTATCAAGGGCCTGCAGGGTGGTTGAAAAAACCCTTGGGATCTTGGCCAACAGATTCCGCCTGTTTTTTACAAGCATCAATATGTCGATGCATAAAATAGATATTGTGCTCTGTTGTTGTGTCCTACACAATTATCTAAGGCAACATTCCCCAGCATACATTACCCTGTCACCAAGGAATCCCGAGACAATCGCAGTGCCCAGTGGCAGCGGCATTGGAGGGCAGGAAAGTATGGAGGTGCTCACACCACTGAGCAGTGGACATCCAAGGCTGCCTACACGGAATGCAAGGCAATGCAGGCTAGACTATCTTAACTATTTTCCCAGAATTGGGGCAATGCCCTGGCAGTCTGATATGTTAAAAAAAAAAAAAAAATGCTTGATGAATTGATTTGTCACATTTCAAATACCCTATCACAACTCTATATTAAGATGTTACAGTTTATATTGTTGTATTTTAAAATGATTTGACTTGTGTGAACAATGCCATTGTGATATGTATAGCTTCAATACCCTGCAATTCCTTTAAGCAGTTGTTGTAATAAATATGTAGTTTCATCATAAAACTTTCATGAGCTGGTGTGAACAATGCACACTTTTACAACCTCTACTTTAAACTGTACATTAAATGTTATATTGTTTGAAGTGCTGTTAATGAGTCTGTGCCAGTTTCATCTGACGTTAGACCAACTGAAACATTGCCTTAAAGGGGTTGTAAATTATAAAAGTTTTTACCCTAATTTAATTTTTGCATTAAGGATTAACACTGTTTAGGTGTCAGCATCGCCTCCTCAGTCACTCTTTAATTACCTGAGGGCCTTATTCTATCCAGCCCCATGCACGGCTGCACAACCTTTCTCCTCTCAATTCTGGGTCTTGCTGGCTTTGCTGGGGCAAAAGCAGCACCAGAAGGGGGTCTGAATAGAGGAGGTTCCTGGTCGCTCTGTGTGCGATTCCATTGCACAGTAGGTAAGTATAGACATGTTTGTTTTTTGTTTTGTTTTTTATTATCTTTACAACCCCTTTGAATGGTTTAATTGCACATGTTTTATTAAAAAAACAAAAAAAAAACAAATGACCAGCAACCAACAAGGCACAGATTTACACCAATTATGGGAAACATCTCTAAACCCAGTACAAACTTAATTTAAATCTCCCAAAAAAATCCCATAGCAAACCATTTTTATTGCACACGAAGTAGACACAATGGCCCAGATTCACAAAGAGCAAGGCGCACATTACGCTGCCGTAGAGTATTCACCGTACGCTACGCCAACGCAGCGCAGAGAGGCAAGCATTGCATTCAGAAAGCCAGTGCTCCCAACGCTGCGCCAGCGTGGCGTGGGTTTCGAAGGCGTACGCCGGCGTAGGTGGAAGTGGGCGTGACCCCATGAAAATGATGGGCCGAGCGCCAGACAGGTACGTATCACGAACTGCGCATGCGCCGTGACGTGGACGCACCCCCCTGCGCCTGTTCATAACCATGCCCGCACAACTGCCTAAGCTATGCCGGATTACTGCGTACGCCGTGAACATAACGTACGCCCAGCCAGACACACATTCAATGCACAATACGCTGGCTTGTGTTCCCTGGTGCAGACCTGTGCTTGTCTGTTGCCGGGTTGCACCTCCTTTAAGGGGAATAACTTTACGCCCGACGTACAACTTACGCGCATCTTGCGTAGTATGCGCCGGGCACACGCACGTTCGTGAATCGCCGTATTTCCTTCATTTGCATGTTTAAATGGCTAATCAATGGGAGCGGCACCATGCGCCCAGCCTAAATGTGCGCCCACTCTACGCCAGCGTAAGCAAGATACGTCGGCTGGGTGTAGCCTGTTTTTAGGCGCATATTAGTTTGTGGGTCTGACGCACAGATACGACGGCGCACATTTGCACTTACGTCGACGTAACTTGTTATACGTCGGCGTAAGTGCTTTGTGACCTGGGCCAATGTTGGTGCACATAAAGGAAAAGTAGATCCAAGATTACACAAAGAAAAAATATGTCTTTTTTTTATAGAGAAATATAATTATTTTTAGTAAAATTATTTCTAATTAACATATTGTCCTGTAATCATGGACATGCCTAAAATAATTTGTTGTCCTGGCCTTTAGAAGGGGAAGATTAAGAACGGTCCCATTCTAATATTCTTTTTAAATATCCATAGCAAACATAAACTTAAACAATATTAACATTATCTTCTTAAACATTCTTCTGTATCCCGATTTAGATAACAAAAATCTAGAAAATGGGATAAAGCAGAACTTTGGTATTCCACAAAGTACAGTAATACCTCGGATTGCGAGTAACACGGTTAATGAGCATTTCGCAATATGAGCTATCACTTTAAAAATATCCTGACTCGGTTTGCGAGTGTTGTCTCGAAAAACAAGCAGGATTCAAGCCTCTGCGGTGTGCAGTATCACATTTGGCCAGAGGTAGGGGTCACCAGTGACACTCAGGCCTCGTAAACACGACCAGACATGTCCGCTGAAACTGGGCCGCGGACCAGTGTCAGAGGACAGATCCGATCGTGTGTACAGGCTAGCAGACAGATTTCCAGCGGTCAAATGTTTCTTAGCATGCTAAGAAACATGTCCGCTGGAAAGCTGTCTGGCGGACATGTCCGCTGGTTAGTACACCTAACCAGCGGACAGATATATCCCGCATGCGTCGAATGGATTCGACGCATGCGTGGAAGTATTTTATTTCCTGGTTTGGTGACGTGGCGAAGCCAATGTCACCGCCACGTCACCGCGCTATCTGTCCGCGCGGATTTCGGTTTGATGGTGTGTACAGCCATCAGACCGAAATCTCCGAGCGGACATGTCCGATGAAAACGGTCCGGGGGACCGTTTTCATCGGACTGTCCGCTCGTCTGTACGGGGCCTCAAAGGCATTTGGATGCACTCGGAAATACTCAGAAACACTCCGATCCCAGGGGTTTCTGAACCTCTCCGAGGGTTTTCAGAGTCCATCCGAGCATCTCCAAATCGGTCCCCGAGTATTTCCGAGTCTCTTCGGTGCCCCCCACCTCTGGCTAAATGCGGTACTGCATACAATAGAAGTCAATGTGGAATGAATTATCTTCGTTTCCATTGACATCTATGGGGAAACTCGCTTTGATATGCGAGTGCTTTGGATTACAAGCATTCTCCTGTATGCATTATTTATCATATTATTTAGACACAAAGCAAAAAAATCCAAAAAGTGCCAATGCCACATTCACACTGTTTATATTTTTGGTCACAGGCAGATTCACTACGATTCTGTCCTGGCATCTAGCCATCTAGTGCAGGTCAATATGCGGCCTCATGGTAACCGAGCCTGTGCTTCAATGGCACGCATATTTTCTTGCAAAAGCGCCCACAATGCTGTGCCGAGAGTACGCGTCAGCGCACCAAAAACTCCTGATAGGTGCTTGCCCGTAAAAATGAACTACGTGACAATACACCAAAAAAGAAACAAAAATCAAACATAAATACGCTCTTGCTTGACAGTTAAACACTTGCACATGAGCACAAACAACATTTTGTGACCTAATAACAGAAAAAGTAAAAAATGTTTCATATAAATCCCTCCCAGTTTTTGCTAAAAGATCAAGAACATATTGCAAGCAACAAATCAAAGATGAAGTGCAATCCTTGATAGTCTGTAATTCGGCACAGCACTGCAGCATGGCAGATGACAAATGTCCAACTGTGGATGCGGTTAAAACTTTGTCCTGGAAAAAGGGATGATAAACTAATTGATATTCTAGTGAAATACACAGGTGTAAAATATATATTGTAAAAACGGGTTAGGCAACCTAGAGCAGTGTTTCTCAACTCCAGTCCTCAAGGCACCCCAACAGGTCATGTTTTCAGGCTTTCCATTATTTTGCACAAGTGGTTTGATCAGTTTCACTGCCTTAGTAATTACCACAGCCGTGTCATCTGAGGGAAATCCTGAAAACATGACCTGTTGGGGCGCCTTGAGGACTGGAGTTGAGAAACACTGACCTAGAGACATGGATATCTACCTTAACAACATGGGAGAAGTCAAAGAACACGGGCACAGTTCCGCCTCCTCACACCCACTATTGTGAGTCACTGATCAGTAGCCCATACTGCTGTGAGAAGGCTCTCAGCACAGAGCTTCAGAACAGCATGGGTGCATATGTGCATTGGCTGGGTGCTAAGACCCCACCAGCACATACATGGGCTAGATTTGTGAGAAAAGATTAAATGACTATTAAATTGTATTACTAGTGATACAGTTAAACCTTGGATTGCGAGTAACGCGGTTAACGAGCGTTTCGCAATACAAGCATTTTTTTTAAAATCCTGACTCGATTTGCGAGTGTTGTCTCGAAAAACGAGCAGGATTCAAGCCTTTGTGGTGTGTAGTACCGCATTTGGCCAGAGGTGCGGGGGCGATGGGGACATTCAGAGCCGTTCGGAGCTGTTTAGAAATACTCGGAAACACTCGGGGAAGGAGTGTTTCCGAGCCTTTCCGAGGGTTTCTGAGTGCAGCGGAACGGTCTCTGAGTATTTACGAGTCTCTCCGACCCCCCCACCTCTGGCCACATGCGGTATTACATTACATAGAAGTCAATGTGGAACAAAATATTTTTGTTTCCATTGACTTCTATGGGGAAACCCGCTTTGATATGTAAGTGTTTTGGGTTACAAGTATTCTCCTGGAACGAATTATGCTTGTAATCCAAGGATCCACTGTAATAATAATATTAATAAAAACAATTTAGCCCCATTGTGATAACCCTGGTCTGATTCTACACCATATTAGACTTGGTATTAATTCCCCCCAGTTTCCTTATCTACGAACTGGTGGTAATTCTTACATTTTTTTGCAGCCATATAAACACTTGGGTAGATTCAGGTAGGGGCACGCAAAACTAGGTCAGCGTAGCCTAGCGTGTTTACACTACGCCGCCTTAAGTAAGAGAGGCAAGTACATGATTCACAAAGTACTTGCCTCCTTACTTAGGGCGGCTTAGTGTAAATGCGGCGGGCGTAAGGGCGCCTAATTTCAATGGGTTGGGGGATATATTATTTATATTTGTTGGGGATATTTATTATAGCAAAAAGTAAAAAATATTGCATTTTTTTTTTCAAAAGTGTTGCTCTATTTTTGTTTATAGCGCAAAAAATAAAAACCCGCAGAGGTGATCAAATACCACCAAAAGAAAGCTCTATTTGTGGGGAAAAAAGGACGCCTAAGGGTAAACCACATTTTAATGCCTAAGCACACTTTTGTAACTTTGACATGTGTTAGTAAAACTGTACATATTTTCAAAATTACTTTGTTTATACAGGTGGATTATACTTTATTTATTTTTTTAAGACAAATATGACTTTCATTTGGTGGTAATTAGATATCTCCTGATTTTCTTTATTTCAATGGAAAACTGGCCCAAAAAAGTAAAAAAAAAAAAAAATGTTTTTAACCACTTAAGACCCAGGCCATTATGCAGGTAAAGCACCTGGACAGTTTTTTGCAATTCGGCACTGCGTCACTTTAACTGACAATTGCGCGGTCGTGCGATGTGGCTCCCAAACAAAATTGGCGTCCTTTTTCCCCCACAAATAGAGCTTTCTTTTGGTGGTATTTGATCACCTCTGCGGGTTTTTATTTTTTGCGCTATAAACAAAAATAGAGCAACACTTTTGAAAAAAAAAATGCAATATTTTTTACTTTTTGCTATAATAAATATCCCCAACAAATATATAAAATTTTATTTTTTTTCCTCAGTTTAGGGCAATACGTATTCTTCTACATATTTTTGGTAAAAAAAAATGCAATAAGCGTTTATTGATTGGTTTGCGCAAAAGTTATAGCGTTTACAAAATAGGGCATAGTTTTATGCCATTTTTATTCATATTTTTTTTCGTGACTGTGACATTATGGCGGAAACATCGGACACTTTTGACACATTTTTGGGACCATTGTCATTTTCACAGCGAATAGTGCTATAAAAATGCACTGATTACTGTGAAAATGACAATGGCAGTGAAGTGGTTAACCACTAGGTGGCGCTAAGTGGTTACGTGTGCCCTAAGGGAGTTATTCTGACTGTAGGGGTGTGTGGCTGTAGGCGTGACATCACTGATCGTCATTCCCTATATCAGGGAACAGACGATCAGTGTCACTGCCACAGTGAAGAATGGGGAAGGTGTGTTTACACACACCTCTCCACCTTTTTCAGCTCCTGTGACCGATCGTGGGACACCGGCGGCGATCAGGGGCTGTCACAGAGCTTCGGACCCGGTCACGGGAGCGCGCCCGCGCTGAGCGTGCGACCCGCGGCTGGGCTCTTAAAGGCGACGTACCTGTACGTGCCTGTGCCCAACCGTGCCATTCTGTCGACGTATATAGTCGGTAGGGGGACCTTAAGTGGTTAAATTTAGCTGTACTGTATATTTCTTGGTACCACCATAACCTACCACCAAAGAACAACCCTAATTAAATTTTCTGGCTCCTAACAATCACAGAAATACCACATATGCGTATGTTATTTGTTGTCTGTACCCGTAGTACAGCCCAGAAACATTTTGCTTATTTTTTGTCCTACCTAAAACACACTTGGGTGGATTCAGGTACGAATTGCGCCCTCTTACGGAGGTGCAGCGTACCGTTTTAACGCTGCGCCTCCGTAAATTACGTGCGCTACGCTTCATTCATGAAGCAGTAGCTACGTAATTTGCGCGGGCGCTCCTTAAAAATGCCCGGCGTAAGGGCGCGTAATTTAAATGATCCCGTAGGGGGCGTGGATCATTTAAATTAGGCGCGTTCCCACGCCGAACGTAGTGTGCATGCTCCGTCGGGAAACTTTCCCGATGTGCATTGCGGCAAATGACGTCGCAAGGACGTCATTTGCTTCAACGTGAACGTAAATGGCGTCCAGCGCCATTCACGATTCACTTACGCAAACAACGTAATTTTTAAACATTGCGACGGGGGAACGACGGGTATACTTAGCATTGGCTGCCCCTGCTAATAGCAGGAGCAGCCTTACGCGGAACCCGACGAACGTAAACGACGTAAACTGCGAATGTAGGGCGCGCGTACGGTTGTGAATCAGCGTTAGTATGCAATTTGCATACTCTACGCTGACCACTACGGGAACGCCACCTAGCAACCAGCGTAAGAATGCAGCCTACGATATGACGGCATAAGAGCCTTATGCCAGTCATATCTTAGGCTGCAGTCGGCGTATCGAGCTCTCTGAATCAGGAGCAGTCGATACGCCGGCGCAACTAAGCAATTGCACTGCGTAACTAGGGTTTACCCCACTGACACTAACACTAATACTAATTACATTTTTTCTTTTTTATAATCCTGTCCAAAATATATTGACCCTGACCTTTGAGCCCTTGCTTGACCCAAACCCAAACACTAATCCTGGCATTGACCTAGATCAAACCTTGATCTAGCTATTTTTTTATTATTATCATTTATTTTTTATACACACACAGTTGTTTATTTTCTCTCTGCAAGGAGAAAGAAAGATACAATATATCTTTCCTTTCCATTCACAGAGAGAAACACAGGGGTGAGCTTTACAGAGACGGATCACTGTGGTAGCCAATCAGAGGCTACCGCTGTGATCAGGAGACCCAGAATCACGTGTCCCGGATCCCAAACGTTAGTACAGTCACACAGAACGCTCCCAGCACAAAAACAGAAACACATATACGCGGCCCCACTGAAAAAAGCCCGGTGCATTGAGGCCGCATATATGTGTTATGTTGGCGTTAAGGGGTTAATGGCAATGAGGTTTGACCTCACGTTTTTGACGTTTTTTTGTCACTGCGCATGCGCCGGGCGACTACATTTCCCAGTGTGCATTGCAGTTACGTACGCCGCACGGGCCTATTGATTTTGACGTGGACGTAAACGTCGTAAATCCCGATTCGCGGACGACTTACGCAAACGACGTTAAAATTTTGAATCTCGCGGTGGGAACGGCAGCCATACTTTAACATTGTTATTCCACCTAATAGGTGGAATAACTTTAAGCCTCCTAAGGCCTTACGGAAACGGTGTAAATCGACTGCGGTGGCCGGGCGTACGTTCGTGAATCGGCGTACAAACTCATTTACATAATCTACGCCGACCGCAATGGAAACGCCACCTAGCGGCCATCCGAAAAATTGCAATCTAAGATAGGACGGCGCAAGCCGTCGTATCTTAGATATGTTTAAGCGTATCTCTGTTTGAGCATACGCTTAAACATACGTCGGCGTAGATTCTGAGTTAGGCCGGCTTATCTACTGATAAGTCGGCCTAACTCTTACTGAATCTACCTAATATTGTGAAAGTGGAGCAAGCCAGAACTACCTGAATCTGTCATGTTACTGAAACAGTGACAAGGTTTTCATGAATTATAACGTGTAATCAGGACTTTTGTGACCAAAATGCAGGTCCAGTATTAAAGTAGATTTCCAGGCAAAATTGAACTAGTCTTATGCCGCGTACACACGACGTGAAAAACGACAACTTGAAAAACGATGATGTGAAAAACGACGAGAAAAATTAGAGCATGTTCTAAATTTTTAATGCCAATTTTTCACGACGAGAAAAATGCTCTTGAGCCCACACATGATCGTTTTTAATGACCAATTTAAAAAATTGCATTTTTCTTGTCATGAAAAACGGTCGTGTGTACGCGGCATTAGGCCTGCTTCACACCTGTGAAGTTTGCTTGTAATCTGTTTCTGTAGTGCTGTTTGTGGTGTGTTTTTGAACTTGCGTTTTTGGTGTGTTTGTCGCACGTTTTTTGATGCGTTTCGCATTTTGTATGCGTTTTTGGCCATTTTGGGTAAAAAAAAAAAAAAAAGGCAAAAGGCTTTAAAAACACATAAAAAATGTACTACATGCTTTTTTGCAGCTTCTCCATTGAAGTCTTTAGAACCGAAAAGCACCACTTTGTTTTTAAAAAGTCGGATGACCTGGCATTGCCACCTGCAGCAGAGAATGAAGAGGGACTACCCTTCGTGTTCATTGCAGATGAGGCGTTTGCGCTGAGTCCCCACCTGATGAGGCCTTTTCCCCAAAGAACCCTCACCCCTGAGAAGAGGGTGTTTAATTACAGGCTGGCTAGAGCCAGAAGGGTGGTAGAAGATGCCTTTGGCATCATGGCCAGCCGTTTCCACCTATTTCTCACCTCCATCAACCTTGCATTCTCCATAACTTTTTAAAGAAAAATTCTACAAATTATTTAACATCTATTGGGCCTGATGAGGCCATTCAACAATCACAAATGGCATTGCTGGCCCAGAAAGCTGGCCCTACAGGCTTGGCCCCCCAAACCGCTCGTTATGTCCGGCAACAATTTGTTGAATATTTTATGGGTAGGGATGAGCCGAACACCCCCCCGTTCGGTTCGCACCAGAACCTTCGAACGGACCGAACGTTTGCGTGAATATTTAGAACCCCATTGACGTCTATGGGACTCGAACGTTCGAATTCAAAAGTGCTAATTTTAAAGCCTAATATGCAAGTTATTGTTGTAAAACGTCTTTGAGAACCCGGGTCTTGCCCCAGGGAACATGTATCAATGGAAAAAAAGTTCTAAAAACGGTCGTTTTTTCAGGAGCAGTGATTTTAATGATTCTTAAATTAAATAAATAAATAAATGAAAAATTCCTTTAAATGTTGTACCTGCTGGGTGTCTATAGTATGTCTGTGAAAACGTCTTTGAGAACCCGGGTCTTGCCCCAGGGAACATGTATCAATGGAAAAAAGTTTTAAAAACAGTAGTTTTTTCATTGATACATGTTCCCTCGGGCAAGACCCAGGTTCTCAAAGCGGTTTTCACAGGCATATTATAGACACCCAGCAGGTACAATATTTAAAGGAATTTTTCATTTATTTATTTTTTTAATTTAAGCATCATTAAAATCACTGCTCCTGAATCTTTAGGTGCAAACTACAGAGCACACGGCCAGTACACACCAAGTAGCTTTAGGTGCAAACTACAGAGGACACAGGCAATAAACCATGTAAGAATACTGCAGCTAGCACAATCACCTGCCTGCCAGTAAATTAGGAAGAACTGATCTAGCTAAACTATACAGTGTATAAATATAAGTACAACACCTGGGATGTATATATATCCTCTACACACTGTAACATTATCTGACTAGCCTGCCTGCCTGCTCTATCTACCTGCAAAAAATGACACTCTCTCTGTCCTCTCTTAACCACCGCAACACACTACACAAGGCCGACCTCCAGGCGGCCTTTTTTTAGTGTGGGGCGTGTCCTAAACCCCCTGAGCCATAATTGGCCAAAGCCACCCTGGCTTTGGCCAATTATGGCTCTCCGTTTTTTGCAAGCTGTGATTGGCCAAGCATGCGGGTCATAGTGCATGCTTGGCCAATCATCAGCCAGCTATGCCGCAGTGAATTATGGTCTTTGAAACGTAACTCGAATTTGGTGCGAACAACCCGTTTTGTTCGTATTTCGACGAACGATCGAATATACGATGTTCGAGTCGAACATGAATTCGACTCGAATACGAAGCTCATCCCTAGTAGGGGGGCCATTGCAATGCCTAATGATGTTTGAGGAAAAATGTGAAATAATTTTTTTTTTTATAATCCTAGGTTATCCTAGTGCCATTGTAGTGCCATGTGTATTTTCCTTTACTAAATACCCATCATTGTCAATGTAAACACCACAAATATTTATTTGTTCTTTTAGGCAACATTGATATAAGAAGCCACACATTGTTGAGTATAAAACATTTTTTATTGTTTCACATTTAAAATGTGTCATTTTTTGGGTTAATTTTTATTTATTTTTTTGTGAATATATATATTTTTTTTTTCAAAAAATATATTTTTTTTGTTCTTGTAAAAATAGAACAATTTTTTAATAATATTTCAACAATTTTTGATTTTGAATCAATTTTTTTTTTTTAGAATCTAAAATGTTGGTTTTTCTTGTTAAAATGCATGAACAATGTAACTTTTTACAAGTTTTACATTGTTCATGCGTTTTAGCAAGTAAAACTAAAAATTCAGATTCTAAAAATGTACATTATTTTTTAAAATTCAAATAAAAACAATTAAAACATTACCAACAAAACAACAAACAAAATTCAAAGTATAAAATATTAAATGTTTTTTTTTTAACCCTCCCAAGAACATCAATAACATATTTTATCCTTTGCTTCACCTGCTTCGTCTTTTACCTTACAGTATATGCACCAAGCTTATGTTGATCTCATCCAGGTCAGCAGAGCAGGCCATAACCTCACCAATTAACATCTGGGAGCTGTGAGTGTCAAATTGGTCCGCAGCCAGAAAAGCTCCTAAAATTTTAAAACACACCATGTATTATAAATATGCAGGCCTGCATCTATTACCTGAAGCTGTGGTGTATGACACTGACCTTTTGTGGTGCCACTTTCTACTTCCTCCGCTTCTTCTTCCTCCACATCCCACGTGGGGTTCCTAGGCTCCTGTCTGGAAGCTCTTTGACGCCCTATGAGATTGTAACAAAAGGGATACTTGAGTCAAAAAGTTTTGAGGCCTAAAAGAGGTATATGAATCATTATTTTTGTAAGTGTGGTACAATTGTCTGTTTTGTCAATACTTCTAAGCTGAACACATGATTGCATCCATTACCAAAGCTGCTACATTTATCTATTTTTGGTCAAGTTTCCCACATGGAAACACACCAAGTATCCACTGGATCACCTGTGTGTGACACCCTAAATAGGTTGTTCTTGTGGCCAACACTTGTGCTACTGAGTCCACATGTGTAACCAACTGCTGAGCATACTCTCTTTACTGTATATTGAATTCAGTTAGATTAGTTAAATAAAGTTAAGAACACATCTACACTAAAAAATAAATAAATAATTATTTTCACATAAATAGTTCAAGATGTCGTTTCATGTTCGTGGGCACAATAATTGGTCGTAGGAATAATCATTCATTCGCTCACTAATAATAAAATACGATCTTTTTGTCTGATACAGTGTTAACTACATTTGTCCATGCCTAAATAGGCATGATGAAATTTCTAAAACATTGTATCAGACAAAAAGATTGTATTTTATCATTAGTGAGCGAATGAACGATGATTCATACGACCAATTATTGTGCCCACAAACATGAAACTTGACATCTTGAACTGTACTACATGAAAGAAAAAGCACATGCAGCATCATGATATTAAAATACTAATCTGAAGTACACAGGAAAATAACTTACTTTTTCTAATGACTCTCTTTCTGGTATTGCTCCGGCTCCCTCAATTTGATGTCAGACCATCTTTTGGCGGAGCTGTTCCTTGGATCTGCGCACCCCAAATTTGTAGTACAGAGTTTTGACCACTTTGTCTATTATTTGGGCTTTCACCTTATTAGGGTATTTGTATGGGCCATGTTTAACATCATAATCCTCCCTCCTACATATTTCCACCATTTCCACCATCTCCTCAAATGCCATGTTTGTGGCCTTGTATCTCCAGGATCTGGTGTGTGGTTCCACCTGGGTTCGCTCCTGGCTTGAGGTTGCCACTTGCCGAGTGTCCGCCATGTTGTCTTGCACTAGATGACCGAGAAGGGGCGGGGAAAGTGCTAGAACGAACGTCAGGGGCAGGGAAAAAGTTTTACGCATGCGCGGTGTATATAAAGGGATACCGCATGGGTCAAAACGACGTTCAATGTGTGGAAGAAGGCGGAAGGAACGAACGTGTACAACGACGGTACGTAACATGATTTTTTACTTTATTGATCAGTGGATGAGTTTGTGGCCTATATATGGTGAGAACGTTTATTAGTAGAGGCTTGATTGACATTAGCTTTTTTGTATTGATTTTGACTTGAAGAAAGCATGCATGCTTTCAAAAATCATGAGTTTATGACTGAGTTTGTGCAGAGATGGAAGGATCTGCCAATATTATGGCAGACAAAAAGCAATCTCAATAAAAACAAAGAAGCCAGGAAAATTTAAGGATTTAACAAAAAGTGTTGGACATATCAATAGACAGTAGTGACCAAACATGTTGGGGACAAGAATGAAAAAATCAGGGGTCAGAATGATTGTCTTTAATATTTATTAGCATTCAATTTGCATCTGTCATGAGTTGAAAAATGTGTGTGATAGATGAAGACAAAAAATTAACTATGTACCTTTTTTATACACAGACAGAGCTGAGCCAGGAGGAGGCAGAGCCCAGTGGGAGACAGGAGGAGGCAGAGCCCACTGGGAGACAGGAGGAGGCAGAGCCCACTGGGAAACAGGAGGAGGCAGAGCCCACTGGGAGACAGGAGGAGGCAGAGCCCACTGGGAGACAGGAGGAGGCAGACCCCACTGGGAGACAGGAGGAGGCAGGCCCCAGTGGGAGACAGGAGGCACAGTGGCACATAATGTCACAGATTCCTCCTCTCCGCACTCCAGCAAAAAGGGCCAGGTGGATCCTGCAAATGGAGGAGGAGACACAGGCCCTTATTAGGGAGGCTACTGCGGCCCTCAGAGAGCCCCCCACAGCAGAAGAGGGATTTGCGGCCCTAATTCCCAGCAAGCTGCAAAATATGGAGATGGGCCAGCGTCTTCTCTGTGAAACACTGATTTTTAGGCTATAAACATGCCATATTGGGGAAGCTGGATGACGACACAGACATTGTGCGGATCGCTTCTCCCGGTTCCTGCTTCTGCTCCTGCTCCTATTTCTGATCCTGCTCCTGCTCCTATTCCTGATCCTGCTCCTGCTCCTATTCCTGATCCTGCTCTTGTTCCTGCTCCTGCCACAACCTCTACTCCAGGGACACAGCCTCTGAGACTAGGTTATCGAGGGCTGCATGGAAGACTACAGGGAAGACTGCAGGGAAGGCTAAAACCAAATCCAGGAAATGAGTAGATATGTGATTCTCTCATGGTCCCGATTTTTTTGTTGACATCCTTGGTTGTTTGCTGTGGTGTCTGCACAAATTCAAGCAGGCTCTCCAGTGCTGCCTTCCTGGCTTCTTTATTTTTATTACCTGAGTTTTTTGTTCGCCTTCAGCCTTTATTTAATGTAGCACCAGAATAAATGGATTTTTTGTTTTCTGACAAAACTTGACCATGTGTTTTTATTAAAAATAGAGTTTGCTAGTGAGTAGGCAGGGACATTTAAAAAAAAATAAAATGTTCTAATTAACAAGGGACACTAACCTCCTTGTGGGTAAATTATACTAAATAATAATGTTGTTGTGGTAACTTGACACACTCCAAAAAAAAAACAATCAATGGAAAGCAGTCTAAAATATGTACTTTTGTACCCTTGTGATATTCGAAATCATTGGCAATAAACAATAATTTATACAACAACGTTATTCCCAAAAATGTCTTGCTGCCTAAAAGCCCCAATGGGGAACTCTCTCTTCCAAGCAGTCTAAAATATTATCCAATTAACTACTTGGGACCCGCGCTATCGTCAATTGACGGCTACAACGCGGATCCCAAAATCCAAGTGGACGTCAATTGACGTCCGCCCCTTTGGGCGGTCCCCGCGCGCTCCAGAGCGCGCATCGGGGAAAATCTGTGTTGGCCGTGTCCCTTGGACACAGCCAATTACAGATCGCCGCGAACGGCCAATCAGAGTGGCTGTTTGCGATGCGATCTGTGCGACCAATGAGAGATGATCTCATATGTAAACATATGAGATCATCTCTCATTGCCGTTTTACACAGAGACAGCGGTGCTGTCACTGGAGAGAGGAGACCGATCTGTGTCTCTTGTACATAGGGACACAGATCGGTCACCCCCCCAGTCACCCCCCCTCCACCTACAGTTAGAACACTTTATAGGAAACATATTTAACCCCTTCCTCACCCCCTAGTGTTAACCCCTTCAATGCCAGTCACATTTATACTGTAATTAGTGCATATTTATAGCACTGATCGCAGTATAAATGTGAATGGCACCAAAAATGTGTCCGATGTGCCCGATGTGTCCGCCATAACGTCGCAGTCCCAATAAAAATCGCAGATCGCCGCCATTTCTAGTAAAAAAAAAAATAATAATTCTGTCCCCTATTTTGTAAGCGCTATAACTTTTGCACAAACCAGTCGATTATTGCGATTTTTTTTTTTTACCAAAAATATGTAGAAGAATACGTATTGGCCTAAACTGAGAAAAAAATGTTTTTTTTTTTTAATTGGGATATTTATTATAGCAAGAAGTAAAAAATATTGTATTTTTTTCAAAATTGTCGCACTTTTTTGTTTATAGCGCAAAAAATAAAAACCGCACAGGCGATCAAATACCACCAAAAGAAAGCTCTACTTGTGGGGGAAAAAGGACGTCAATTTTGTTTGGGAGCCACGTCGCACGACCGCGCAATTGTTAGTTAAAGCGACACAGTGCCGAAAGCTGAAATTTCACCTGGGCAGGAGGGGGGTATATGTGCCCAGTAAGCAAGTGGTTAATAACCAAAAAAGAAGATCTACAGTAAAAGATTTAAAATATGCAGAAAACTTTTTAGAGGGAGATCTGGCTTCCAAAAAATCAATAATATTCATGAGATAACAATAAATAATAAAGTAACAAGCTTGTCATAACTATGTGAGAATATCCGCAGCAAAAGATTTGGATTAGTGTAGCATTAAAAGGAGAAAAGAATGCGCTGCATTACACGATGCAATAATTTACAACATAACGAATGTGCTATCTCCATTACAAACGCTAATTTTACCAGAACGAGCGCTCCCGTCTCATAACTTGCTTCTGAGCATGCACGTTTTATCTCACGTCGTTAAAGCCCACACACAACCATTTTTTACGACGTTAAAAACAACGTGAAAAATTAGAGCATGATCGAAATTTTTAATGGCTATTTTTTACATCGTGAAAAATGCTCCGGAGCCCACACACAATCGTTTTTAATGACATAGAAAAAATCTTAAATTTTTTACAACCTAAAAAACCGTTGTGTGTACGCGGCATTAGAGTCCTGGAGAGCAGCCCTCATCCTTGGAAAATGTTCTCTCTTGAAATTGAGTGTTTTTATCTTTCCTGTATGTATTTAGGAACAACGATCTCTCTGTACTCCCTGTCAGTCCTCTCCCCCCACAGTTATGAACACCTCCCAGGGAACACATTTAACCCCTTGGTCACCCCCTAGTGCCAATCCCTTCCCTGCCAGTGTCATATATAAAGTAATCAGTGCATTTTTATAGCACTGATTGCTATATATATGTCACTGGCCCCAAAAAAGTGTCAAAAGTGCCTGATCTGTCGGCCACAATGTCGCAGTCCCGCTAAAAATCGCTGATCACCGCCATTACTAGTAAAAAATAAATATAATACATTTCATAAATCTGTCCCCTATTGTGTAGACGCTATAACTTTTGCGCAAACCAATCAATATACACTTATTGAGAATTTTTTTATCAAAAATATGTAAAAGAATACACATTGACCTAAACGATGAAGATTTTTTTTTTAATTTTTGGGGGGATATTTATTATAGCAAAAAGTAAAAAATATAAAAAAAAAATTCAAAATTGTCAGTCTTTTTTTTCATTTATAGCACAAAAAATAAAGAGCACTATTGTCAAGTTTTTTTTGGCTACACTTCTCTTGTGGGTCAAAGGAATTAAATTTCTTGTGCTCTCCTAAAGCCATTGTTGGCTGATGTCATAAAGCCATTCCAGGCTCTGAAATAATCCCCACAATAATGGGATCCACCCAGATGCCTGATTGGCAGCTGGCTCAGTTTCTCATCATGTCACTGACAGCCTGAACCAGTTGCTTCTTTTTTTTTTTTATTCTTTATTCTTCTGACCCCTTCCCAGCCCAACACTCCACTGACAGTCACCACTCTCTGCTCAGAGGGGACCAAGAACTGAGCAATCAGGAGTCATGTGATTGCTCAGTTCTTGAGCTTAGAACCGTCGGAAAACAGCTACAGAATCAGCAGGGAGGTAAGCTTTCTGCTTCAGCCTAGGTTCACATTGGAGCAATTTGTCGTGTGATTTGAGAGATAAAATCGCATGACAAGTCGCAGCCGATTGGAGACAATGACACTGTTTCAATCAATGCGACACCGATTTTGCAGTGCCACACCGATTTGCAAAAGTAGTTCCTGCACTACTTTTGTCAATTTCAGGTGCGATTTCAATAGACATCTGTGCATGAAGCCACACAGATGTCTATCAAGTAACACATGAAATTGCTCTGACTTTGCAACTTTGAAATCGTGCTAGTTCAAGTGAAGTAGCGCAATTTCAAAGAAGCATCAATGTGAACCAGGGCTTAAAACCACTTAAAGCGGGGGTTCACCCAAAAATCTATTTTTAACATTACATTCAGCCGAGTTGTCCTAATGACAATCGGCTGTTTTTTTTTTTTTCTTCGTACATACCTTATTTCACCGCCGCTTCCAGGTATGTCTTCTCCGGGACTGGGCGTTCCTATCTGATTGACAGGCTTCCGACCGTCGCATACTATGCGTCACGAGTTGCGGCTCTATACGGTGCCTGCGCACCGACGTTCGGCTTCTTTCGGCAACTCGTGACGCGTAGTATGCGACGGTCGAAAAAAAACAAAACAGCTGATTGTCATTAGGACAACTCGGCTGAATGTAATGTTAAAAATTGTTTTTTTGGGTGAACCTCCACTTATATATTGTTTTTTTTTTTAACACCCTAGAGAATAAAATGGCGGTCATTGCAATACTTTCTGTCACATTGTATTTGAGCAGCGGTCTTACAAGCACACTATTTTTAGAAAAAAAAAACACTTTTTGTATATAAAAAAATAAGACAACAGTAAATTTAGCCCAATTTTTTTTATATTGTGAAATATGATGCTACGCCGAGTAAATTGATATCCAACATGTCATGCTTCAAAATTGCGCCCGCTCGTGAAATGGCGACAAACATTTACCCTTAAAAATCTCCATAGGCAATGTTTAAAAAAATTCTAAAGGTTGTATGTTTTGAGTTACAGAGGAGGTCCAGGGCTAAAATTATTGCTCTCGCTCACGGCGATATCTCACATGTGTTTGAAGACCGTTTTCATACTCACGTATGCGTTCGCTTCTGCAGGACGGGGCGCGTTAAAACATTTGTTTTCTAATTTATTTAAATTTTTCGTTTTTATTTTTACACTGTTCTTTAAAAGAAAAAAAATTGATCACTTTTATTATACATTCTACAGGACCTTTTAATTATGAGATCTGGGGTAAAAAAATGTCCCTTTAAGAGCTATGGGCGGAAGTAAAGTTTTGACATTGCTTCCGCCCTGCAATGGTATGGAGCTGGGTGGCGGCCTTATTCTCTTCACTCAGCTTCATGTCAATCAGGAAGATCACCTCCGCCTCTGCCGTTGGGTCAGGTAAGCGGGAGAGGGGTCCCATCTCCTGCCACTGATAAAAGTGATCTTGTGGCGAATCCCCCACAGAGACCACTTTTATCTGAAACCGGACTGCTCACAGAAGAAGAGGTTACCGGGGTTATGGCAGCTAGCTACTGCCATAACAATGATATCCCTCTTCAATGTGCCGACGTGTATCGGCATGAGCCGGTCCGAAAGTGGTAAATGTCTTCTGCAACTTTAGAACCTGACTGACATTAATACCCAGAGGAAAATATGTTCCCTTCACTCAAAACTAGCTCTAGCAAACAAGGAAATAAAGTTTAATGTTTAATTACATTTTATTAATGAGAGGACATCAAACATCATCTGTTATCTGCTTAAATTTAGATAATAGTTTTATTACCATAGCAGGCAATAAACAGCACTAAACAAAACCCTGGTATTTTCATTGTTATGTGAACCAAACCACATGGAAAACTGCTGTGCCAGGCTTCCAGTACTGAAAACAAACCTACTGACTTTATTCACCTAAGATGAATATTCATTGTTAGCAAACTAGCTTCTTATAGGGGTCAATGTTTTATGAAAATTTAGGGATTCTCTGGCTCCAGGAGTCGTGGATCCACCATTGAATAAACCCATGTTCTTTCAAAATATAATTGGCTACCATAAATGCCAAAAATGTGCGGTATGTAAAATCAATGCCATTAAAGAACGCAAGACCTTGAATTTCATTTCAAATAGCACCTCACAAGTGTTTAACATCAAATCTTTTATTACATGCTCTATGACCCATGTAGTTTATTTACTTATCTGCCCATGTGGGTTACAGTACATTGGACGTACTGTAAGAAAGTTCCAGGTAAGGGTCAATGAACACATTGGGAACATAAGGAGAGGATTTAGAGAACATTCTGTTTCTCGGCATTATAGGGAGGTGCATGCCAGGGATCCTAGTGGCACTTCCTTTATTGCCATTGACATCCTCAAACCCCACTGGAGAGGTGGATCGAAAAGGATAGCGATATCAAAACTCGAGATGAGTTGGATATATCGCATGAAATGTCTTAAACCGCAGGGTTTGAATGTGGACATAGAGGTCAATGCCTTTTTAGACAATTCTTAGTGATCTCTTGCTGAACTATTCATTTTCTTCCCCCCTTTCTTGCCACTCCAATTTTCTGGGTCCATCTGAGGATTGTATACTATTGAAATTTGATACTAAAGATGAGGATAGTATACGATTATCGGTTTAATTTTTTGCCTTTAAGATCCGTGTGGGACCCCTTGGGGAGGTAGGTTACCCTTCTGGGGATTGTTCTTGTCTCCAATAGGGATTTACCTACCTGTAATACTCACAGATGCTGGTTAAATGGCAATGTAATTTTTTTATCAACCACTAGAGGGCTCTCAATGTGATATATTAGATTTATTAATTTTTAGATTTTTTATGTTTTGACCTTTATGATTTTAATGTATAGGGAGAATACAGATGTCAGCCAACTGCGATTTCTCTTTCAGATATTAAAATCCCTGTTTTGGCTGATATGATATTAATTTGGGTATAATGTTCATGCTGCTATCTTTCTGGCGTTTTTAATAGATGCTATAAAGTGGTGACATGAATTTACCCGTTTTTAGGTTAATATGGCGTTATCTGTTTATGTATAGTAAGAACATACGATGTGACAGACAGTGACTCTTTAACTAAAACATTTATATGAAATGAATGGTGGGATGTCTGCTGACCATTGAGAATATCCTCATGAGGTAGGACCTTACCCTGCTGACATAGGATAGTCCTATCTATGTCAAGGGCGGTCTTACTGGTAGGAAGTTCCGGGTCATTCAGATCCTCCCCTTCCGGGTTCATTGATCCTGCGGCCGTTCCTGATTGGAGGCTGCTAGCTGAGAGAGAGGCTTGGTTGCCTGCTCTGTAGGCATATAAGGCTGACGTTCAGTGCGTCGCCCGTGCCCTTTGACAACGCCATCTGTGGTGAAATCGATCAGGGCGGAGCCACGCACTGAACGTCATTGCGTTTTACGTGACCCCGGATGCACGGGCGCACGTTTTTTATTTGTATCTGTTTGCTTGTTTTAGCCGGCAATTTTAAATTATATGTACCGCTGTGTATATGTTGCACAATTTTTAATAAATATTTGACGGTACTTCACATTCTGAGCCTATTTCTTCCCCTGGTTCGCCGGATGGACGTGGAGCCGTTAAACACATTGGAGAGGATATTCTGCCTGTCAGCTGTGACCGAGTTTTCTCCATGACCTGAGTGGATCGACACGCTTTTTATGATCGTGGATCTGGTAAGAGCACACCCTTACTTACCTCTCGGTGGGAATATATGTTTCTTCTGACCAGAGACCAGAGGCTGTTCAATATTTGGATCATTTTATTACTCTGCAACTGTTTTTTGCCCATCTATTTGGACATTCATATGTTTTGGGGTTCTGCTGTTGATTTCCCCTCTCATTTTGGACTGCCTAACAATTGATTAGTATGCAATTCTAATGGACTAACAAAGTTTTTTAAGCGTTTGGTCCCAAATAGCAGATTGTTGTAATTACCCCGAAAGGTTTTTCCCATGACTGTTTGGGCATCATCCCTTTTTTTTTTTTTTTTTTTTTTTGCTATTTTTTGCACTAGCACTTTATTCATTTATTCATTTATGCATTTATTTATTTATATTATTTTCGCATTAAGTTGCGACTCCTAGCGCAACTCATCTTTTTTCTTTTTACTTTTTGCGTGTATATCACATGTTTAGCGTTGCTGCTGGAATTACTCACTATTTATTTATTCACTTATCCATTTGAAATTCATTTATATTCATTCTCCTAGCGCGAGGAAAACCCCCCCCTCTTTCCTTTTCTATGAAAATTTAGAACCTGACTGCTGATTCCTACTTTCAGAGGGCTGAATACAATTACTGATGCCTTGTACACACGACCGGTTTTCACGATGAGAAAACTGCCATGTTTTATATTTGTCGTGAAAACCGGTCGTGTGTATGCTCCCTAGCAGTTTTCTCCATGACGGTCATGTGTATGCTTTTCCAAGGGGAAAAAAAAATTGCATGCTCAGAATCAATTCCCCTTTTATAGTCCCGTCGTATGTGTTGTGCGTCACCACGATTTGGTCGGAGGTTATTCTGCATGAACTTGTGTATGCAAGTCAGGCTAGAGAGGAATCACATCGGGGAAAAACTTTGTTTTTTTTCCTGACGAGAAAAATGGTTGTGTGTACGAGGCATAAGAACAGAAAACTGGAGAAATACATGAAATTGTTGCCTAAAATAGCTACACAGCTCCTGAATATAACACAGTGTTACCCTGTCACATAAGCACCTTATGAGGTCAATAAGTGGCTATGCAAATATATGTGGTTGCCAATTGTCACTATTAGAAAGCTGGTCTACAACAATGATCAGCAGTCAATGATAGAGCACATTCATGTTGAAAGGAAAGGCCGGAAAGAAGATAAAGATCAATGGCACTGAGATACAAAGAACGAAAACAGCAAAAAAGCGATAGTTTTTAATACACATTATTTTAGCAAACTAAATATTATTCAGTTAGGGTTTAGATCTCTGTAAGAAGGTCTGAATTTATGGGAGGATCCCAGGGGTATTTAACCACTTCCTGCCCGGCGCATTGTAATATGACGTCTGCAGGAACCTCTCATCCCTTCGGGCCGACGTCATATGACGTCCGGGGATTACCGGTCGTCTAGGGGGCGTGCCATGCCAGTCACATTTATACAGTAATTAATGCAGTTTTATAGCACTAATCGCTGTATAAATGTGAATGGTCCCAAAAACGTGTCAAAAGTGTCCGATATGTCTGTCGCAATGTCACGGTCACAATAAAAATCGCAGATCGCCGCCATTACTAGTAAAAAAAAAATTGCCATAATTCTATCCCCTATTTTGTAGATGCTATAACTTTTGCGCAAACTGATCAAATACGATTATTGCGATTTTTTTTACCATAAATATGTAGAAGAATACGTATCGGCCTAAACTGAGGAAAAAAAATATATATTTTTTTAAATTGTGATCTTTATTTAATCAAAGATTTCAAAATATTGTGTTTTTTTCAAAATTGTTGCTCTTCTTTTGTTTATAGCGCAAAAAATAAAAAACGCAGAGGTGATCAAATACCACCAAACAAAAGCTCTATTTGTGGGGGGAAAAAATAAAGATTTTATTTGGGTACAGTGTTGCATTACCGTGCAATTGTCATTCAAAGTGCGACATCGCTGAAAACTAAAAATTGGTCTGGGCAGGAAGGGGGTAAAAATGTCCTGTATTGAAGTGGTTAAGCAGCCTACTCACCCATGCTCTTTGTTGGTTCCAGTTCATGATTCGTTACGTCACAAGGCCGACTCTTCAGCTCACTTTGTGTTTGTGAGTCTGTTGTTCCCGAATACAGTGTGTTGCGGTTGCTTATTTGTGGCTTGTCGATCGAGTCTCGCTTGCTGTCGCAGGTAGAAGTTGTTACTTTGCATTTGTATCATGTCCTAATTGTTGCCATGCGTTGTTTACCCCATGTCGTGTGTTCCGTTCCCGCCACGGAGCTTACAAATCGATCATACATGGTTTTTCCCTGCTATTTGCCAAGTCAAGTTATTTTGTGTGCGTCGTGCATGGCGCCACACCACACTATTCGCTAGAGCCCGATGTGGACCCAGTTGCACGGACACTGTGGCAGGTAAAGATTAGTTACATGTTTTGTCATGTCAATTCATAGCCACTCTCTCATCTATTTTTCTACACCAAACTTTGATGTTTTGCCTTGTACATGGCACCACGCCACACCTTCCCGATACGTTGCACTCCCGCCACAGTCTGATGCAAACTCACTCGCACGGCTCACTGTCCCGGGTAAGATTTGTTACTACATTTTTTATGTCATATCAACTTGTTACCATTCTTTGTCTCCCATATCGTTCGTTAGTTCCCCCTACGGAACCTACGAATTAAACAGATGTTGTCCTTATCCCATATACTGCCCGCTAAGGGGTACAATAAGTTGTACAGTTGTTTCTATCCTTTCTTTTGTCGCCTCAACGATTACCTTTAAAGTTAAGGTGTAACCCGAAAACTACATTTTTAACATGAGATTGATGCTCATTTTGTCAAGGGGAATCGGGTATTTTTTTCTAAATCGAAGCAGTACTTACCGTTTTAGAGATGCATCTTCTCCGCCGCTTCCGGGTATGGGCTGCGGGACTGGGCGTTCCTACTTGATTGACAGGTCTCCGACAGGCTTCCGACGGTCACATACATCGCGTCACGATTTTCCGAAAGTAGCCGAACGTCGGTGCGCAGGCGCCATATAGAGCCGCACCGACGTTCGTCTTCTTTCAGGTTCTCGTGACGTGATATATGCGACCATCGGAAGCCTGTCGGAAGCCTGTCAATCAAATAGGAACGCCCAGTCCCGAAGACCATACCCGGAAGCGGCGGAGAAGATCGCTCTCTAAAATGATAAGTACTGCTTTGATTTTAAAAAAAACTAGCCGATTCCCCTTGACAAAATGAGCATCAATCTCATGTTAAAAAAAAAAATTCGGGTGAACTCCCGCTTTAAGTCTGGGTCGCCAGAAGGAGAAGCTGATGCACCCGTGATCGCAACCTTTTTTGCAGGCACTATAACTTTTGCACAAACCAATCAATGTGCGCTTATTTCGTTTTTTTTTTTACTAAAAAAAATGTTTTTATTGGGATATTTATTATAGCAAAAAGTCAAAGATATAATTTTTTTCAAAATTGATGCTCTTTTTTTGTTTAAAGCGAAAAAAAACGCAGATGTGATCAAATACCACCAAAAGAAAGCTCTATTTGTTGTTGAAGTGTTGTATGACCACGCAATTGTCATTCAAAATGTACCAGCCCTGAAAGCTGAAAATTGGCCTGGGCAGGAAGGAGGTGAAAATGCCCATTATTGAAGTGGTCAAAAAACTCTGGGAATAAAGAAACCATAGTAAATGCTTTGTAGTGGGAACACTGTGGCCATCTCAAGCGTATAACAAGTATACTCAAAGGGAAAAACAATATAAAATATTAGTGAAATAAATGATGGGGAATTTGTGTGGGTAGAAGGAAACATTTAGATGTAGGCATACCTAAGTAAACATTATTAGATCAGTTAAGCGAGAACATCTGATGGTTGTGCAATCATCTGCAAGCTCATTAAAACCCACAGCATAGGCCCAACTAGTCATAACAATTATTTCTCATTGACCTTGTTACTTTCCTTTCAGTAATTCAGGCCCTCTGTTTAGAGTGGGAAAAAGAAACTACAGGCATTGTCTTTATAAACAGTATGAACCTTCACCTACATGAATACAGGCAGCAGTAAGAAATTCAAGTGAACTGCAAAGGTAACGCCCGAAGACACCACAGTTCATGTTCATCTTTAAAATGATGAAGCACAATGTGAAGGAAATGCTTTACTGAGAACTCACAATATTAGTTCAAATTGATGCAAATTGTTATTTTAGGACTTGCAAAGAAACATTTTTGGTTTGCTTCTATCATAATTTTTTTTTGATGGATGTGGAATGTAGTGTTTTGAATCTTAAATTGGATCAGTTTGCACACATCTGACTTCAATTGTCCATGTATATTGACCCTAACACTTACCAAGTTAAAGGTGTATCTAAGCCTAGGTTCACATCTCTCAAATCGCAAGTCCCAGCCTATTGCCGGCAAAGGCGATGTTCCAATCGGTGTGACAACGCCGCACTAATTTGCAAAAGTAGTTTCTGCACTACTTTTGCCAATTTCAGGTGTGACTTCAATAGACGTCTGTGCATGAAGCCACGAGGATGTTTATCAAGTAGCAGCTGAAATTTTGCTGACCATGCTACTTTGAAATCGCACTACTTCAAGTGAAGTAGCATCAATGTGAACCAGGGTTAAACCACAAAAACGTGCAACTTACCATTCCAAAGATGTTGTGGCTATTTCAGTTTTCTTTTTCCAGGCTTTTTTTTTTTGTAATTTCAATTGACGATTCTGCCAGTAACATACCTCCTGCCCTAGGGTGACATTCACTCACCATACTGTATCAAAGGAGAAGCTGTTTTGTCACCCAAAAATAGAAACCTCCCCTATTCCTTTTCTAGATAACATAGAAGGGAGGGGTTCTGTATTCCTCAGAGAAAGCTAGGAACAATGTAACTAATAACAATGCAGCACAAAGACAGAATGGGTAGTCAACAAGATTTCTGGATAGATCAAAGGTATTTTTTGCACTTATTGAACAGATATAACAAAATGCTTTCTATATTTTATCCACTAACGAGTGAAAGAAAAGTTTTTGTGTTATCATTCATAGCCTGAAAAATGGCCAAGAAATCATAAATTCTGCCAGGGTATGTAAACCTCTGAGCACAACTGTATATACCATAGGTTGTAGACGCTATAACTTTGGTGCAAACCAATCAATATACGCTTATTAATATTTTCTTTTACCAAAAACATGTAGCAGAATACATATCGGGCTAAATTTATGAAGAAATTGTATTTTTTAAATGTTTTTATTGCACATGTTTTTTTAGCAGAAAGTAAAATATATATATATTTTTAATTCGTCAGTCTTTTTTTTTTATTTATAGCGCACTTTATTTATTCCACTGTACTGGAGCACCAGTACAGTGGAAACACCCACAAATTTACCCCATTTGGAAACAAACACTCCAAGGTATTTTCACATAGTGAGTCTTGAAAATTTAAATTTTTGCCCCAAGTTTTTGGAAAATGCAAGAAAAAAAAAATATATAGAGAGAGACATAAATTACATTTCCTGACTACCTATCACATTTTTGGAGGCCCCCAGGTGCCAGGATAGTGGAAACACTCACAAAATGACCACATTTTGGAGCGTAAACACTCCAAGGTATTTTTTAGGAGGCATGGTAAGTTTTTTAATGACCAAAAACTGTTTTTTTAAATATCTGGATGTAAAAAATCATTGCACATCATTGAGAATCTGCAACCCACCCTGAGATGACCCTAACACCTCCCCCCAATCCCTCCAACATAACAATGACCCAAAGCACACACAGCGGTTGAAGGAGAAAAACGTGAATGTTCTTGCTTGGTCCAGACTTAAAACATATTGAAAATCCGTGGAATGACTTGAAGACTGCAGGATAGCCCCCACTCGGCCCTTGGAGGATCGGAGCGACCTCAGATGTCACTTCCGGTTCTCAGTCTTAAAGAGGTGAATTTATTTCATTTTTGACCTCAGATCTATCAATAAAGAGGACCTGTCTCTTACAATATCTCTTACAATGGATGTTTACATAATATAAATAAACATATACTGTAGTGTTTTGGGAGTTCTAAGCAATTTTCAAGCAAAAAATACTAATTCAACTTTGTAAACAAAAAGTTCCAGAAAAGTCCCGGTCAGCCATCTCATCATGAACCCTCTGGATTCGTTGGTTTTTAGAGCTCGGACGATAGGTTAGTTCTGCTTTGGGTGTTTTGTAAACTGGATTATTTTTTATAACAACTGCTTAGTATATGATGGTAGGCAAATTTAGCTTTTGGTTTCTTCTGTACTCAAGGGATCAGTGTTTTTTTGCTTTGGTCTGTTCAGGGTTTTACAGGCTGGGAGCTTAAATACTGCCCCCTGTTCCTGGAAGAATCTTCCAGAGCATATTGAGGGAAATGCAAATGACCAACCTAAAAATGTATCATGACCAGGGCTCAAGTCCTGCGGGAACGCGTGGGAACGGAGTTCCTGCACTTTTTTCACAGCAGGAACGCAGTTCCCTTTGCAGGACTAGAGCAGCCGAGAGCAGCCACCCGAGCCAATCCTTCACTAAGCGGCGATGCCCAGCTCGAGTCACTGTCAGGGGCAGGTGAACCTTAGTAATCCTTTATGTTACTGGCCGATTACTGTATATGGATTCATCGGGTAGTGTGCGGGTATTCCATTACTTCCTCGATGCCGCAATGTCTCCTGGGTGCTTTTGTTATTGTTCCCAGGAAACATTGCGGAACTTCTTTCTAAATCCCGCGATAACTCGTGGCAGACCTCTGCAATGTCTCCTGGGAACAATGACAAAAGCTCCCAGGAGACATTGTGGCATCGAGGATGATCCATATACAGCAGGGGTCTCAAACTGGCGGCCCCCCAGCTGTTGCGAAACTACAAGTCCCATGAGTCATTGCAAGGCTGAGAGTTACAAGCATGACTCCCACAGGCAGAGGCATGATGGGACTTGTAGTTTTACCACAGCTGGAGGGCCACCAGTTTGAGACCACTGATATACAGGGAGCGGCCAGTAACATAAAGGATTACTAAGGTACAGTGGATCGAAAAAAAAAAACATGCGGTTTAGTAATTATGCATATGAGCGTATCATTTTTTTTTTCTTTTTGGCGTGGATCTTGGGTGGGAGTTCCCACACTTTTTTCCCCAGGACTTGACCCCTGATCATGACCTAGCCAATCCCTGGAGAGGAGTGTCCAGAGGGTGGCTGGGTAGGTGATAAATAGTCTGAAGCCCTGGAGAGATTATTATTTCCTTTTTTGGGTGGGTTCCAAAGCCTCTGGGGCTGCTGCCACTGAGGAACATTTGTGTACATTTAGGTTTCAGCTGTGACAGAGCTCAGGAGATGGCTGTAGAACTTCACCATAAGAAATCAGGCCTGGAGAAGGATTGTCTCCCTCAATGGACCATGTCCGCAGAAAGCTGGAAGGTGCGCAGCTGTCCTAGTGACTTGCGAACACTGACCCTGAATTGTGATTTCTGGTGACTGTGTGCTCTTGGGTTGTAAGTGCCAGAGTTAGCTATGAATTGAGACAGCTAATGTCTCAGCTAATGTCTCAGAATCCTGGAGTGGGAGCCTAGAGAACAGTATCCTCGTACTGTGCAGCATGGGGCAGCCTCTGTACTGTTAGGAAAGAACCACCTATTACAAGCGGCTCCGGAGGTAGCACTACATGTACATGAAATTGTAATTCTTCTTCTGTAATTTTTTCTTTTTTTTTACCACGACAAAGTTATTTCAGACTAAATCAGCAAGCTTTGGAAAAGATGGGTTGGACATTTCATGCTTGACTTTTACATTTTTACCAAAAGTGTTGTTTTTGTTTCTTTGACCTTTATTGTGTCAAATGTGATAAACAAAGCAACCTTTTCAACATTTATATAGATGTGAGAGTTTGCTAGAAGCTTATTTTTGTTAGTGAGAGAATAATAATTATAGAGTTGAGTGTGAGATAAGTGTGCGGATTAGTAGCCATGAAAAAATGGCTCAGTGTTGAGTGTCTGTAGGCCAGTGGATCAAGGTCTTTGTTGTAGATTACTTGAAACTGAGAAGGCTTACAGTAACAACATGTGCAATAAAACACATGAAAGTTAAAAAGATCTTTGTATTTTTATAAAGGTTATATAAATAAAACTGAAGGACGATCATCTTCTTCTGCTCTATGTCCTTTTCCCCTACACCAAACTGCCTAAGTTCACCTTTTTTTCCCCTCTAAATTCCAGCTCCCCTATGTACCAATATAGCATTCATGTACTTTTTTCACCAAAATATCAAAGCTTTCCATAAAATCTACAGACACATACCTTAAGCCGTGTACACACGATCAGATTTCTGATGGAATAAAATCCGATGGATTTTTTAGTCGGAATTCTGATGAAGCTGACTTTCATCAGTCTTGCATACACACTATCAGACTAAATTCCGACCATGCCAAAACGCAGTAACGTAAAACACTACGAGGAGCCAAAAAAAATGAAGTTCAATGCTTCCGAGCATGCGTCGACTTGATTCTGAGCATGCATGGATTTTTCTCCGATGGAGTTCCACACAGACGATTGGAATTTACTATAGTTTTTTTGTCATCGGAAACATTTAAAACATGTTCTATTTTTTTTACCCTGATGGAAAAAAGTCTGATGGGGCCCACACACGATCGTGTGTACACGGCGATACTGTCCTCCATTCATGATTCCAAATGTATTTATTGCTTTTGTCCTACGTCCTTACAGACTTTAGGTCATGACACAGGAAGGAGTTGACTAGCTGACCTCATTAGCACACACCCTGCATTATCCACCCTCCCATTCCCAGGTGCACGTTTTTAAATATGAGATGTAATCAATCATTGATCACCCGTCTCACTAAATACACAATCAGATTGCATAGTGTATGGTTATCTTTAAACAAGTACATAGGAGGGAGTGGACAGAAACACTCAGCTGTCAAACCCCGTTCACATCTCTGCATATCGGTAACTCGCATTCCCATATGCGTTTTCTTTCGGGGGGGGGGGAGCGTTTTGGAGCATTTTCACTCATCACACATAGGGCAGCGCATCCACCTGAATGGGTCACTCTACATGCAGCAATCGCCCCAAAGAAGCTTCAGAACTCTTTTTTTGGGCAGAGTTTGGTGCATTACCAAATTTATATAATAGGAGGAAACACCTATCTAGCCAATCACTCTGTATCCAATCAGGCAGACCCTTGCACTACATAATTGATGACAGATCTAAAGGAGATTGTACAATCAGATTGCATAGTATATAGCCACCTGTATACACCTAAAATTACTAGTTGTGCTTTTAGTGCCATTAATTGTTAACAACACACCAAACACAGAAGTAAACACACATTTTGTCATGTGAAAAAAAAAAAACGAATGGCAAATGCTGCAAAAAGCACAGTAAAAAAACACGCAACCCACAAAACACCAACATGTCCCATAAGCCACATATAGCACAGCCTATTTAAATCAGCAGGTTGCCCTATGCGTGTCACGGGAATAACGAGCCACAAAACGTTCACTCCCGCTATGCTAGATGTGAATGGGGCCTGAAAGTGAAATGTGTGTGTTAACACAAGAACAATGAGGCCCCATTCACATATGTGGATTTTCCTTGCATTTCAGAAATGCACTGCACCAAAAATTGCAGTAAAAAACACAGAAAGCTCAAATCCTCTCCCCCTTCTAGTACACATCTACATCACATAACTGTACAAATTTTGTAGGGACCTTCCCAAGATTTGAACAAAATCCTGGGGTCCTGTAAATCCGAGCTTTTCAAGGCCAGTGCCAGAAAAAATTCTAGCACTTGGCTCCACTATCTTGCCTGGCAGGTGCACATTGGTGTATGCACCCAGGGCAGGGGCGGACTGACCATTGAGTCACTCGGGCACTGCCCGAGGGCCCCATGCCACTAGGGGGCCCCATCCGGGTTGCCAGGCTCAGTAAAACCAGGGACAGTATGTAAAAATCTGTGTTTTTTTTTAGATCTGTCCCCGATATGTCCTAAAATGGCATGCTTTTAATGTGAATATCCCAAGATTTTAGCTGCCCGCCTCTGCACTACCTCCTGGCGTGGTGGCCATCTGTAAGCCAGAGGGGCCCCATACTCTTCTATTGCCCGGGGGCCCCATGAGTTGTCAGTCCGCCCCTGACCCAGGGCAATTGTCCTGCATCTCTTTCAGGGTGTCCGGGGTCCCAGATGCCTCAAATGCTCCTTCTGTGGCAGGCTGCATCTCTTTGATTTGGAGGGGGGAGAGAAATAGAGAAGAAAATATTATGTATCAATGACATTTTAATTGAATCATCATGCCTGAAGTGTGTCAGGAATCCTGAAATGTTATAACAGTTAATACCACTATATTGGGTGTGTTAGACCACTGGAAAGCCAGAACTTTGCACAGTGGGTTGAGCAGCAGTCAGGATCTCCAGTGTGCTGTCAGCACACGGTATTTTAAAGCGGTAGTAAACTCTATGAAAAAAAAAGTTTCCCCCTGCAAAGCAATATTATAATGTGCTAGTATGCACCGTCCGATTTGCGGACTCTGGCCGTCTGACTGGCCGAGCCGCGATGACATCACTGCCGCGTGCATGCGAGTCTTGGCCGACGCACACAGCTTTGAAGGCTCGGGATGGGTATGCTTTTGCTTTAGAGCACATGAGCCAGTGACGTCACCGGCTGCTGCTGATTAGTATATCTCCTAAACAGTGCATGTTTGGAAGATAATACTTTTACCTACTTTATTTATTATAAGCTTACCTGTAGGTAAAAATAAACAAGTATTTACTACCACTTTAACACTCATCATTTACTGTTTATGCAGTCTGACTGCATTACAGTAGCAGAGAAGACATTTCAAATTTGTGTTCAAAATATGGGTTTCCAAAACCAATCCTTCAAAAGGGAAACCAAGCATATACAGTATATGTGCTCCTTATTAGTGTTGAGCAGAATATGCCATATTCGATTTCGCGATATATCTCGAATATATATTCGAATATTCGAGATATATTCGCTAAATTCGAATATTCGTGATATTTTAGCGAAATTAATTGATTGCGATTTTTCGCTATTGCGAATGCGAAAATAATTGCGATTTTTTTTAATAACTGCGGTATGAGCGCTCTGATTGGCTTAGAATATTCGTGATATTTTATCGAAATATCGCAACATGCGAATGCGATATTTATTGCGGAATTTCGAGATATGCTTGAGGAGTTCTCTGATTGGCTCAGAATATTCGTGATATTTTATCGAAATATCGCAACATGCGAATGCGATATTTATTGCGGAATTTCGAGATATGCTTGAGGAGTTCTCTGATTGGCTCAGAATATTCGTGATATTTTATCGAAATATCGCAACATGCGAATGCGATATTTATTGCGCAATTTCGAGATATGCTGGAGGAGCGCTCTGATTGGCTCAGAATATTCCTGATATTTTATCGAAATATCGCAACATGCGAATGCGAAATTGATTGCAGATATTTCGAAAACTGCTGTAGCAGCACTCTGAAATCGAATATGTATGATATTTTAACCGAAATACATATTGCGATTGCGATTTTTCAATCGCGCATGCGCAATTGCGCGAACAACACGCGACCATTTCCTGGAGCCTTGCCAGTTTCCAACTTATGATCGCAGCGCAATATTACAGCAACATGGTTGGAAGCAATTTCACTAAGTCTGAGGAAAAGTTGCTGATTTGTGTAAGTATTTTGACCACTGTTATTTCATCATCTTCAACTGCATTTAAGTCTAGTTTAAAAGTTAGTATATATGATCAGATATTAGTATTTAACCAAAAATGTGTCTCCTGCTTTTACAAAACTACAAGTCCCAGCCCAGCCCAGCATTTTAGTCTAGTTTAAAAGTTAGTATATATGATCATATATTAGTATTTCACAAAAAATGTGTCTCCTGCTTTTACAAAACTACAAGTCCCAGCATGCCTGGACAGCTGCAGACACCCTGGTTGGCAAATGTGTATTTAGGCACTTTTCCTTGTTATTTAGCATAATGAATTTAAAAAATTTTTGGACATAGGACGTATGCGAACGTCCTGACTTCAGTGTCCTCAAGGCCCAAGGACGTTCGAATACATATTGCCCTTTAGATGTTGCAGAACTACAACTTCCAGCATGCCTGGGAATGCTGGCACTTCTAGTATTGTAAGTTCTGCAGGCCCCCATTTTTCAGGCCTTTATGCACGGGTCTCTAAACTGTGGCACCCTAGATGCAGCAAAAGTAAAATTCTTAGCATGCACTGACAGACCGTGGCTGATGGGAGTAGTAGTTTTGCAACAGCTGGAGGTGGACTGGTCTTGAAACCCAGAGTTAAGTAACAAACACGTAGTGTTTTGCAACCATTCTGCCTCCAGCTGTTTTTTTCCTGTTGAAAAGCCTGTGGCGTGCAAAACACAACCCAAAAACTCCACCCGGATGCAGTGAAAAATGTGCACACACCTAAAGAGTGACATCACAAAAAACTGCGACGGGTACATACGTCAGTGGTCCTCCGAAAAAGGTCCCGTCTCTGACCCCCCGGGGCGTTAGGCTCCTGACAGGGAAAAGAGTTAGCAACGCATATCTCCCCTATACGTGTATCCTGTGTTGTTAATAATATATTCATAATTATGCAAATGATAATGGCTGCTATATTTATGCAAAAAAGGTGGCGACCGAAATGGCAGGATATAAAATCTTTCATGTTACCCCTGTCATTGATTAATAAGGCGAGAATGCTTCCAATTGTTGAATAGCATACATTTACGTCATATATCCATAAGGCTGTCAACAGAAGTATTACAATATACTTTGTTCTTCATCTTGCAGAAGTTCCTGGAAACAGGATACGATGAGCTGCGGAGGCAGCCAGAGAAAAGGGCTGTGGTCAGCGCCCTAATCGCTGACTTTGGCGGCCAACATGACCACAAGGCAATTGTTAAGAAGTGGTCTGACCTGAAGAGGCGCCAAATGGTTCAGGTCAGACGTCTTCGGGCTAAATATCATCCAGGTAAGTTATTGTTGACAGTTATGTTTTTTTTTTAAAAAGTGTATTTTGTGCGTGAACTCGAAAGAGAGAGGAGCCGGCCTGCAGGAGTTGGGAGGCCTCCCCCAGAGGCAATCTGCCACCTTTCTCCATGCCCCGGTTGGCAATGGCGGGTGTGAGGGGGTCCTCCCAACCCAACCTCGCATAGCACACCCACCAGGGGCGGGGCTGAGACCACCAAACTCAATTCACAGGTAGCCGAGAGCGGGATCCGAACCCCTAGCTGCAGAGGTGAATCACTTGTCAGTGCAGTGGCAATCGTGTGGAGCCACCGCAGCTCCTTTGGTGACAGTTATGTAAGGTCATATGTAATTCATGTAAGGTCAGATGTTGTTAACCAAGATGCCATGTTGTGCTAACATATATCACCACCGGCCAAGGTATTCATAGTACTGTTGAAAAAAGACATGGGACAGCAGACAGGAACACAGAAGTTATGTGGGAACATAATTTTCCCATTGCTTTGCATGGGACTTTAAAGAAAAACCCCGACCATGGCAAGTGGGGGTGGGTAAGGTTTAAACCACCTATCCTATGTTTGTGGCTGACATATAAGTAACCTGTGTGCCAAGTTTCATATAAATATCTTTAGCCGTTTGTACGTGATGCTGGAACATACATACATACATACATACATACATACATACATTTATGCACACACACACGTTGAGTTTTATATATATAGATTACCACTAAATTCCTGTGTTAGGAGTGGGGTTGTTATAGTAATCCCGTGTGCTCCATCAGGCCCTTTTTTTAACATGAGATGGTCTGAACAAAACAAAGGAGACAAAAACAGCTCATTTTAACATGGTTGCATCCCAGCTCACGCTCAGTCCCCTGTAGTGCCCACAAGACCCTTTAATATAACATTGTCCCATTGGTTAACTGTCTATATAAATCAATTTGTATTCATATACAATACAGCAGAGTACACAGAATTTGCATACGTCATTAGAAAACATTTTTATAATATATGAACATTGTGTTATTATAGGAGCTCCAATGCCAGTTATCCGCGCCAAGCGCAGAAGGCGCCAGGCCGATGAGGAGGAGGAGGAGGATGCGGCAGAGGAGGATGCGGCAGAGGAGGAGATGGATGAAGAGGAGCAGCCAGGGCCCTCCCACTCCCCAACCCCAGCTCCTGCTGAGGAGCAAGCTGAGGAGCTTCCCCCCCCCACCACCCCAACTTCTCAAGCAGAAGAGCAGGAGGAAGAGAGCGGTCCTGTGAGCCTCGTTCAGGAAGGTAAATATGTGCACAATGATTAATAACATTTCAACAATAAAATGTAGATATAAAAATGGACAACACATAAAGCGCACCTGTCAGATTGTAGAACCATAATATGGTATTGATGCTAGAAGTATACAGGTAGTGCATAATTATTAGGCAAGTTGTATTTTTGAGGATTCATTTTATTATTGAACAACAACCATGTTCTCAATGAACCCCAAAAACTCATTAATATCAAAGCTGAATTTTTTTGGAAGTATTTTTTAGTTTGTTTTTAGTGTTAGTTATTTTCGGGGGATATCTGTGTGTGCAGGTGACTACTATTACTGTGCAGAATTTTTAGGCAACTTAACCAAAAAATAAATATATACCCATTTCAATGATTTATTTTTAAAAGTGAAACCAATATAACATCTCAACATTCACAAATACACATTTCTGACATTTAAAAACAAAACTAAAACAAATCAGTGACCAATATAGCCACCTTTCTTTGCAAGGACACTCGAAAGCCTGACATCCATGGATTCTGTCAGTGTTTTGATCTGTTCACCATCAACATTGCGTGCAGCAGCAACCACAGCCTCCCAGACACTGTTCAGAGAGGTGTACTGTTTTCCCTCCTTGTAAATCCCACATTTGATGATGGACCACAGGTTCTCAATGGGGTTCAGATCAGGTGAACAAGGAGGCCATGTCATTACTTTTTTTTATTTAATACCCTTTCTTGCCAGCCACGCTGTGGAGTACTTTGACACGTGTGATGGAGCATTGTCCTGCATGAAAATCATGTTTTTCTTGAAGGATGGTGACTTTTTCCTGTACCACTGCTTGAAGAAGGTCTCTTCCATAATCTGGCAGTAGGACTGGGAATTGAGCTTGACTCCATCCTCAATCCGAAAAGGCCCCACAAGCTCATCTTTGATGATACCAGCCCAAACCAGTACTCCACCACCACCTTGCTGGCGTCTGAGTCGGACTGGAGCTCCCTGCACTTTACCAATCCAGCCACGGGCTCTTCCATCTGGCCCATCAAGACTCACTCTCATTTCAGCAGTCCATAAAACCTTAGAAAAATCTTTCTTGAGATATTTATTGGCACAGTCTTGACGTTGCAGCTTGTGTGTCTTGTTCAGTGGTCATCGTCTTTCAGCCTTTCTTACCTTGGCCATGTCTCTGGGTATTGCACACCTTGTGCTTTTGGGCACCCCAGTGATGTTGCAGCTCTGAAATATGGCCAATCTTGTGGCAAGTGGCATCTTGGCAGCTGCACGCTTAACTTTTCTCAGTTCATGGGCAGTTATTTTGCACCTTTGTTTTTCCACACGCTTCTTTTGTTTGATGATCACGCTTCAGAAGCTTTGCAACTTTAAGAGTGCTGCATCCCTCTGCTAGATATCTCTCTATTTTGGACTTTTCAGAGTCTGTCAAATCCTTCTTTTGGCCCATTTTGACAAAGAAAAGGAAATTGACTAATAATTATGCACACCTGATATAGAGTGTTGATGTCATTAGACCACACACCTTCTCATTACAGAGTTGTACATTACCTAATATGCCTAATCTGTAGTAGGCTTTCGAGCCTATACAACTTGGAGTAAGACAACATGCATAAAGAGGATGATGTGGTCCAAATACTCATTTGCCTAATAATTCTGCACTCCCGGGATGTGTTAGACACATAACAAGTGTATACACATGATAATGATTGATTAATAAGCAAAAAAAAATTTTTATTTATTTGGTAACGTTATTTTAAATCCAATTTTTTTTTATTATATCCTAACAGTATCAGGAAAGATGAGGAGGCAGACCGCGCTCATAAAGACAACCCACCAGAGGATCCAGGCAAATCAGCGCCAGATCCGCTACCTTATTCAGCAAAATGTGCTGCTGGAGCAGCAGCAATTAAAAAATATAGAGAAGCTGGAGCGCCTTCAGAAGCTCAATCAGAGTTATATCTGAAATTATGTTTTTATTAATAAATATTATTTTTTGGAAATGTTTCATTTCTTTTTGAGATAGATTTGTAGGTTTTTCAACACATCTAACTTAACATCAAACAAATCAACATCAACACATTTAACTTCATAATAAGCAAAAACATTTTATACTATTATTTTATTTAACAGTAACCTAGGACAAACTAAAGCACACGACACAGACACGACGAACACAAAATAAACAGTTGAAAAATGAACATAACAAAAGCAACAATATATATATATATACAAAGAGAGAGAGAGGGAGAGCAAGAAAGAGAGAGAATGCAGATGAGCTCTTGCAGACAGCCCAATGGTTGCAGTATAAATGCCGCAAAACAGTGTTTAACATAAGGTTCATTGTTATAGTTACACTTGCTGTTTAGATCCGGTCTGGTAGCTTGTAGCGGAGGCTGTTGGTGGATCCGCTGTGCCAGAGAGGTCATGAAGCTTTACTCAGCATGGAGGCAGCAGCAGGAGTATTAAAATATAATATAACTAGACAATGCATTTCCTGAGGAAAATGCGAGTGGGAATGCTGAATAGCTTAATTGGTGAGCCCCTTGCCAAAGACATTCACCATAACCACTACACTATCTTTAGGACACACAGCTTCTTTCTCTATCTGCAAAGTATAGCGTATGCTGACTTCCTGGTCGCCCCTCCCCCCTCAATAGGTTTCCCCTCCCCCCCAGGTCAGTGAGGAGGAATATTGCACTGAGGTCAGGAAAGTGATTTATAGAAAGAAATAACATTACAAACGCTTTTAATTCACAGATCTAATACATGATTTAAGCCTCCAAACAAAGCTTAATAAATCCTCAAACGTACATGCAATTGATACAACGACTACACCGTTTGAAATACACGGCCCTTGTAAACGCATCGATATGAAATTTATGTAGATAAACTTAAAAATGTGGCCATGTCTGCGATTTAGAAAAGAGCGTCTTTGTGAGTTCTGCAGCAACATTTTTTAGATAATTTAACATGAGAGTCTATGAGACATAATTTCTGGCTGTTGCTCCAATAACTAAAACTAAAATACGTATCGCAGACTTGATCACATTGCCATAAACCAGACAAGCATAGCTACGTTTTGATATAAAAATTGTGTATGAAAAGTAGATCTTGTGGGCGTGAGACCAATTTGTTTCCCCTTTTTGTAAAGATATTTTTAATTACAAAGATCTAGAATGTTAAGGTCACATGACAGACTCTAAATCCCCTCCATAGGATTACATTATAACCTATCGCATTTTTGTGAAAAATTCGCAAAACGTAAATTGCGTTTTCACCAAAAAATTGTAAACGATAACGATCTGAAAAGTCATAGCCGGATAGCTAAATATTTTGTGACCGCTTTACAGTTTTTTCAGTGTCTGTAAGTGAAAGTATGAAGTAGCTGAAACTTTTGGCAGGGCATGTGAATTCAAAGGGGAAAAGGATGTTCTCATTGACTTCATTGTTAAAAAAACGGTTTTAAAAGCTAAAAATTTATAAAAGTGTAAAAAGTAGGAAAAAACTTGAACAAGTCCCATCATTTGCTGAAAGAGACGAACATTTTTACAGTTGAATGGTCTCAATAGCTGAAAGTATGCCGAAGTTACGCAGAACCAAAAAACGTAAGGAATAATAAGATTACTAAATTTACGGATATCAATACTGGAAATGTTTATTAAAGCATTCACACTAATTAAGATTAATACATTTACGGGTATCCATACTAGGAATGCTTATTAAAGCATTCCCACTAAGTATCACACAGGCATGATTTACAAGCAGTAGTGGTAATAGTAATACATAGCATAAAAACACTTGGGGAATACTTTACAGCATCAGTAGTGGTCATAGTAGTCAATAGTGTACCAAAAAATTGGGACACAGGTGTCTTGACTGAGCTGTAATAGTAGTAGTAGACATTGACAATACAGTGTCAAATCACTCGGGCAAGAGGTGCCATGATGAACAGCAGTCTTAATAAGAGTATATAGGGTGTGAAATAACTGCTGACATAGGTGTCTTGACTGGGCAGCAGAAGCAGCAGTAGTAGTATTAACAGTAGTAGTTGATACAGAGTCATATCACATGGGCAGGAGGTGCCATGATGAACAGCAGTAGGAATAGGAGTATATAGAGTGTCAAATAACTGCTGACATAGGTGTCTTGACTGGGCAGCAGCAGCAGAAGCAGCAGTAGTATTAACAGTAGTAGTTGATACAGAGTCATATCACATGGGCAGGAGGTGCCATGATGAACAGCAGTAGGAATAGGAGTATATAGAGTGTCAAATAACTGCTGACATAGGTGTCTTGACTGGGCAGCAGCAGCAGCAGAAGCAGCAGCAGTAGTATTAACAGTAGTAGTTGATACAGAGTCATATCACATGGGCTGGAGTTGCCATGATGTACAGCAGTCTTAATAAGAGTATATAGAGTGTGAAATAACTGCTGACATAGGTGTATTGACTGGGCGGCAGCAGCAGCTGAAGCAGCAGTAGTAGTATTAACAGTAGTAGTTGATACAGAGTCATATCACATGGGCTGGAGTTGCCATGATGTACAGCAGTCTTAATAAGAGTATATAGAGTGTGAAATAACTGCTGACATAGGTGTATTGACTGGGCGGCAGCAGCAGCAGAAGCAGCAGTAGTAGTATTAACAGTAGTAGTTGATACAGAGTCATATCACATGGGCAGGAGTTGCCATGAAGTACAGCAGTCTTAATAAGAGTATATAGAGTGTTAAACAACTGCTGACATAGGTGTATTGACTGGGCGGCAGCAGCAGCTGAAGCAGCAGTAGTAGTATTAACAGTAGTAGTTGATACAGAGTCATATCACATGGGCTGGAGTTGCCATGATGTACAGCAGTCTTAATAAGAGTATATAGAGTGTGAAATAACTGCTGACATAGGTGTATTGACTGGGCGGCAGCAGCAGCAGAAGCAGCAGTAGTAGTATTAACAGTAGTAGTTGATACAGAGTCATATCACATGGGCAGGAGTTGCCATGAAGTACAGCAGTCTTAATAAGAGTATATAGAGTGTTAAACAACTGCTGACATAGGTGTATTGACTGGGCGGCAGCAGCAGCTGAAGCAGCAGTAGTAGTATTAACAGTAGTAGTTGATACAGAGTCATATCACATGGGCAGGAGTTGCCATGATGTACAGCAGTCTTAATAAGAGTATATAGAGTGTGAAATAACTGCTGAGATAGGTGTATTGACTGGGCGGCAGCAGCAGCAGCAGAAGCAGCAGTAGTAGTAGTATTAACAGTAGTAGTTGATACAGAGTCATATCACATGGGCAGGAGGTGCCATGATGAACAGCAGTAGGAATAAGAGTATATAGAGTGTTAAACAACTGCTGACATAGGTGTATTGACTGGGCGGCAGCAGCAGCTGAAGCAGCAGTAGTAGTATTAACAGTAGTAGTTGATACAGAGTCATATCACATGGGCAGGAGTTGCCATGATGTACAGCAGTCTTAATAAGAGTATATAGGGTGTGAAATAACTTCTGACATAATTGTCTTGACTGATCCAAAGGAGTCATGGGAGAAAATCATGTGGTCAGATGAGACTATAATATAATTTTTTGATCATAATTTCACTAACCGTGTTCGGAGGAAGAATAATGATGAGTACCATGCCAAGAACGCCATCCCTAATGTGAAGCATGGGGGTGGTAGCATCATGCTTTGGTGGTGTTTTTCTGCACATGGGACAGGGTGACTGCACTGTATTAAGGAGAGGATGACCGGGGCCATGTATTGCAAGATTTTGGGCAACAACCTCCTTCCCTGAGTTAGAGCTTTGAAGATGGGTCGAGGCTGGGTCTTCCAACATGAGAATGACCCAAAGCACACAGCCAGGATAACCAAGGATTGGCTCTGTAAGGAGCATATCAAGGTTCTGGCGTGGCCTAGCCAGTCTCCAGACCTAAACCCAATAGAGAATCTTTGGAGGGAGCTCAAACTCCGTGTTTCTCAGCGATAGCCCAGAAACATGACTGATGTAGAGAAGATCTGTGTGGAGGAGTGGGCCAAAATCCCTCCTCCAGTGTGTGCAAAGCTGGTGTAAAACTACAAGAAATGTTTGACCGCTGTAATTGCAAAGAAAGCCTACTGTACCAAATATTAACATTGATTTTCTCTGATGTTGAAATAGTTATATTCAGCACTGTAAATACATCAGGTCCGGGGCTTCATCAGGGAATGCATGGCAAGGGACCCTTCAGCGCCCTGAACCGACGACGGGTGCCAGAAAGTCACCGCCGATCCAG
Source organism: Rana temporaria (assembly GCF_905171775.1). NCBI lineage: Eukaryota > Metazoa > Chordata > Amphibia > Anura > Ranidae > Rana > Rana temporaria. The sequence goes on from NC_053492.1 coordinate 197,964,633, forward strand.
GACTCATTCATCTTTATGAATGTGAGTCTGTCCACGGAGTCTGTGGACAGACGGGTCCTCTTGTCCGTGACCACCCCACCTGCCGCGCTGAATGTCCGCTCAGATAGTACGCTGGAGGGGGGGCAAGACAATAACTCCAGCGCATACTGAGCGAGCTCGCGGCAGGTGTCCAATCTGGCAACCCAGTACTCCATGGGGTCGTCGGTGCTCATACTGTCAGAAGCACCGACGGACGCCATGTAGTCTGCCACCATGTGGGCCAGCCGCTGGTGGTGACTGCTGCTGCTGCTGCTGGTGGTGGTACTGGGTCGCTCGGTTTGGAAGAACATCCTCATCTCTTCCATTAGGTCCCCTGCTCGGCTGCAGCTGGGTGCAGCCACCTGCTGGGTGAGATGAGGGGGGACAACTGGAGGCCGGGGAGTTGCCTGCTCCAACCGTCTGACAATGGCTGCCTGCAGTTCCTCCATCCGGTGCTGCCTCCGGCTGGCTGGGATGAACTGCTCCAGTTTCCCCTTGCACCTGGGATCCAAAAGGGTGGCCATCCAGAAATCATCCCTCGTCTTGATGGTCTTAACCCGGGGGTCCCTCCTGAGGCATCTCAGCATGTGGGCAGCCATGGGGAAGAGCACAGCCCGCTGTGACTCCTCAATGCTGGCCAGGTGAATGAGGTGCGACTCTTCATCCCTGAGGCGCTGCTGGTCAAACTCAGACATGCCCAACCCCCGGACTATCGGTGCCCCCAACACCGGCTCTCCCTCCTGACCAGGCCCTGACTCCGGGACGACACCAGCAACCACCTCCTCCTCCTCTTCATCATCATCCTCCTCCTCCTCCTCCTCCTCCTGGTCCTGGCCCTGGTCTCGGTGGAGCATTTCTGACTCCTCCTGCTCCACCAAGGCACTCTCCCCAGCCTCGAGCAGGCGATCTAGTGTCCTCTCCAGCATGAACAGTATTGGCAGCACGCTATTGAGGCCAATTTGCTCACTGCTGACCATCTTGGTCGCCTGCTCGAAGGAGGACAACACTTGGCAGACCTGGTTTATCTGCCCCCACTGCGCACAGGCGATGAAAGGGAGTTGTGGTGAAGCCCTCTCAGTGCCTAGTTCCATCAGGTACTCCCTCACCGCCCTTTGCTGCTCCCACAACCTCTTCAGCATGTGGAGGGTGGAGTTCCACCGCGTCACACTGTCCACAATCAGCCTGTGAAGGGGCAGATTGTACTTCCGCTGCAATTTGGACAGGGACGCGGTAGCGGTTGGGGAGCGCCTGAAGTGGCTGGCAATCCTACGCGCCTTTGCCACAATGTCACTCAACCCTGGATAAGTGCGCAGGAACTTCTGCACCACCAGGTTGAGGACATGTGCCAGACAGGGCACGTGCGTCAGACTGCCAGCATGGAGGGCGGCGAGTAGGTTGCTGCCGTTATCGCAGACAACCATACCTGGCTGGAGCCTTCGGGGTGTCAGCCACTTCTGGACCTGAGCTTGAAGTGCTTTCAGCACTTCTTCTGCAGTGTGTCTCCGGTCCCCTAAACTAACAAGCTGGAGCACGGCCTGACAGCGCACGTGCCCCACACTTGAGTAGCTACGGGGGCGCTTGCTGGGAGGCTCAGCAGCTGCGGAGACAGTGGCTTGAGGGAGACCAGCAGTTCTCCCCTGGACACCCCGGGGCGGCACCACAAGATCGGTTGCCGACGATCCCTCACCGACGCCTCGGAGGGAAACCCAATGGGCCGTGAAGCTGATGTAGCGTCCCTGCCCATGCCTGCTGGTCCAGCCATCCATTGTCAGATGAACCCTGTCGCTGACAGCGTGATCCAGCGACAGGGTTACATTCTGCACAATGTGCTGGTGTAGGGCAGGGACACCAGTCCTGGCAAAGAAATGGCGGCTGGGGACACGCCATTGGGGTTGGGCCTGCTCCAACATCTGCCTGAAGGGGTTGCTGTCAACTATGTTGAAGGGCAGCAGATGTTGGGCAATAACCCTTGCCAGGAGCCCATTGAGGGAACGCACACGTCGGTCTCCAAGGGGGAAGGGAGTGGTGCGGTCAAAGGCGTCTGAAATCGACGCCTGGCGCCGGACGGCAGTGCGGGACACAGACGTGGAGGGTGCTGTGGAAGTAGAGGTCTGGCTGCCGGTACCAGTACCTCTACTAGAGGGAGCGGGGGGGCATGACCTGCTGGAAACAGATGAAGATGTGGCAGGGGCTGCTGTACCCTGCTCACTTGTGGTGGTGGCGCTGCTACCACCACCACGCTTCATCTCGTCATACAACGCCCAGTGGTTTATCCTCAGGTGCTGGTTCAGGGCTGTGGTACCCACCCGAGCCAAACACTTCCCTCTCTTCACCCTCACTTTACAAATCCGGCAGATGGCCACGGTAGGGTTGTCTGCCACCAGGGTAAAGAAATTCCAGACAGGTGACTTCAGCACCGCCCTCCTGTCAGATGGGGTGACGCTTACTTGCACCTGCTGGGATTCGGTGCGCACAGGTGGAGCTGCCTGCTGCTGCTGCTGCTGCTGCTGCTCCTCCTCCTGACACCTCATGCTGCCATCACCAGTGGAGACCCTGACGATGGTCTCCCTGGTGGTGACCTGGCGCACCGTTTCACCAGGGTGCCTACCTTCCCCGTCGTCACTGACGTAGTGAGCCGACGCGTCAGATGGCAACCATGATGGGTCACCCTCTTCGCCCCCAGAGATGTCAGACCAAGGGCTGAGATGTGTTGGTCTGAGGGAACCACGTGACATGGAGCCTCTAGCCTGGCTCCGCTGTCCCCTCACCCACGCCTGGGTCTGACTAGGTGCTGCTGTTTCCTGCACCAAAACAGCAGCACCAGTTTGAAGGGATGTCTCTGGGATACTGCCAGCAGGTATCCCATCCTCCTCATCCATCCCTTCAAAAAGGTCCTGACCATCAGGACAGAGCTGGAGGTCTGCCTGATGCATGGCCTCCCCCAAGAGATCCCTATCACTGTCGCTGTCGAACAGTAAGATGCTGGACTCTTGGGGGCTGGGGGGGGGTAGTACAGGCAACGGTGTAATGGTGGTACTACTGTGAGTCGGGACCGACGACTCAGTGGCACTGCTGTGCCCCATGTAGTCCACCACTACTTGAGCCTGAGATGGCAATATCGGGCGGCTGCCCGATGGGAAGAACTCCCGGATCAGGCGTACTCCCCTTGCACCCGATCCTCTACCACTAGTAGGGGCACGAGAGGTACCCCGTGCTGGCAGCGATCCAGCACTGGGAGTAACTCCCCTACCCCTGCTGCCACGGCCACGGATGCCGCTCATTATTGCTGATATGTGTGTGGGGGGAGTAAACTTTATTGGGGGGGGAAAATGTGAACAAAATGTGTTTTTGTGTTTTTTTTACAAGACAGGCACGCAGACAAAGACGTACACAGACAGCTACTAAACTATAAGAAAAGTAGTACACCAGACAAGGACTACAAAATTAAAGAAAAAAAAAAAAGCACTAAACAAACACTAACTTTTTTTTTTTTTTTTTTTTTTAAACACAAAACACAGACACTAAACACACACTAAGCTAAGCTAGATGAAATAAATGTACACTAACAGTGTGTACACTTACTACACAAAATTTAACTAAACTGAACACAAAACTTAGCTTTTATAAAAGCTCTTTAGGGAAAACTAAACAAAATTTGAACTGAGATGCCTATCAAATATCACTGAACAGCGAACCTGCAAGATCTAACAGTAACACAAGATGAACAAAACTTAGCTTTTAGAAAAGCTCTTTTATAAAGCTCAGCAAAATGTGTTCTGAAATCTCTTGCAAATATAACTGAACAGGGAGGATTGCAGGATCAAACAGTAACACAAATGAAAAAAACAGCACAAAACAGCACAAAACGTAGCTTTGAAAAAAGCTCTTGGGTCTATTGCTTTGAAAAAAGCAGTTGATATACTGGAAAAGATCCACTGGAATCACTAAATAGCAATGCTGGTGATGATCTAAATCAATCAAGAACAAAGACACAGGAAACCAGGAACACAGAAACAGCCTCCACACTCTATAGCCAGCTTCTGAATCTGCAATGAAATGGTGCTGGGAGTGAGCTTATATAATGTCCATGCAGGCAGGTTCCTATTGGTTGCTAACCTGTGACGAGTGTGGAAGGAGAACTCTGATTGGCTCTGATGCAAAAGGGCGGAGCAAATAATCGCGCAATATTCCTATTGCCGAATATTCGCATTGCGAATATTCGGCAATATAAAATGATCGCTTCAGCTACTCGGCCCAATGGCTCTAATCATACCAGCAATGCTTTCAGACGTCTATGGAGATCACTAGGATGTGATCTGTTTTAAAAATGAAACTGTAAAAATCGCTCTGATGCGGAAGATCGGGGCGAGGAAAATAATCGCGCGATATTGCGTTTGCCGAATAATCGCATTGCGATCTTTCTGGAAAATTCAATGAACGCTTCAGCTACTCGGCCCAGGGTCTCTAATGATACCAGCAATGCTTTTAGACGTCGATGGAGATATCTAGGATGTGATCTGATTAAAAAAAAAAATTGTAAAAAATCGAATATTCGGAATTGCGAATATTCACCGCGAATTTCGAAATATAGCGCGATTTCTCGAATATGCTATATTCGAGTCGAATATTCGCAATGCGAATATTCGTGAGCAACACTACTCCTTATTAACAAATTTGTTTCACTTTTTAATGATATCGCTATATAGTGTTACTGTGATTGTTTGGCATATGTATGTGGTATATATTACTGTGCTGCACTGTCTATGTAGTATTTTTATATTTAGTTACATGTGGGAACACATTGGGGGTTATTTACAAAAGGCAAATCCACTTTGCACTACAAGTGCACTTGAAAATGCACTGAAAGTGTACTTGGAAGTGCAGTCGCTGTAGATCTGAGGGGTAGATCTGAAATGAGGGGAAGCTCTGCTGATTTTATCATCCAATCATGTGCAAGCTAAAATGCTGTTTTTTATTCTCCTTGCATGCCCCCCTCGGATCTACAGCGACTGCACTTCCAAGTGAACTTTCAGTGCATTTTCAAGTGCACTTGTAGTTCAAAGTGGATTTTTCTTTAGTAAATAACCCCCGTAGAGTGTGAGCAGCAGTACAGTACAGGAAGTATTTAGTGAATATAATTTTCTGGGGCTTTAACTACTTGCCGACCGCGCACCGTCATAATACGGCGGCAGGTCGGCTTTCCCAGGCGAAAGCCCGTAGCTATACGTCCTGCGCGTGAACGGCGATGGGGCGCGCGCGCGCGCCCCATCGCCGTTCCCGATGATCAGATTCGTTTCAGAACTGATCAATCACCAGGTCCAGGCCAATAAAATCTGGCCTGGACCTGGTGATCACACTAACCAATGGTTGTCTTCCCCTGGCAATGTTTTGTAAACATTGGCAGGGGAAGTACTGCTCTCTCCCTCGTGTCGGTCTTTCCGTTCCAGACCGAGAGGGAGAGAGCATCTGAAACGTGAGTTGCACAACACTACTCTAACACCAGGTCACATAGGCACACATTTAACCCCCTGATCACCCCCTGATCACCCCCCAAATTAACCCATTCACTGCCTGTCACTGTGTCACCCAGTACAGCGATCAGATTTTTTTTTGATCGCTGTACTAGTGTCATTAGTGACAAAAATAAGTGTTTAGGTAATCAGTCTTAGGCCATAAATAGTCTAGGGACCCCCCCTAACCCCCCCCAATAAAGGTTTAACCCCTTCATTACCCCCTGTCACCAGTGATCACAGTATAAGTGTCACAGGTGACGCAGTTTAGTTTGTTTATTTTCTATAGCATCAGGGCACCCGCCATATTTTTTGAAATAAAGTTTTAACCCCCTGATCGCCCGGCGTGTGATAAAAGTTTGGTTTTAGCACCAGATAGGGTCTGCGTCGCCCCAGGCAGCGTCAGATTAGTGCCAGTAGCGCTAACACCCACGCACGCACCATACGCCTCCCTTTAGTGGTATAGTATCTGATCGGATCGATACCTGATCTGATCAGATCTATACTAGCGTCCCCTGCAGTTTAGGGTTCCCAAAAACGCATTGTTAGCGGGATCAGCCCAGATACCTGCTAGCACCTGCGTTTAGCCCCTTCGCCCAGTCCAGCCCACCGAAGTGCAGTATCGATCGATCGATCACTGACACAAAACACAAAAACACATAACTGCAGCGTTCGCAGAGTCAGGCCTGATCTCTGCGATCGCTAACAGTTTTTTTGGTAGCGCTTGACTCAGTCGCTAACAGGTCAGGTGCTTTTTTGCCTGTGAATCTCACCACTGTACCCCTAAATTTAGAGCCCAAAATGGCAAATCGATGGTACAGTGATGAAGAGGCCTACTTGTTTATGAGCCTGACAGATAGTGATGAGGAGGTCACGCATCTGTCAAATTCTTGCTCAGAATACGATCCTGTAGACGACAGTGGCTCCCTGACAGATAGCTCTGACGACGGAGTGGTCCCTGCTAGGGTCAGGCGTACCAGACCCCGATCTTCTGCTGTCGCTGAGGTGCAAGAACCGCAGGGCTCTCGTATGGAGGAGAGAAGTACTAGCGCCGCTATTCCTTCTGGTGAACTGGCAAGCACCAGCGGCCTAGTACATCCTGGTCATATATCCAGCACTGCAGTAACACTTGGTGACGTGGCGAGTCCCATAAGTGCAGTTCAAGCTGGAGAGGTGGCAAGCACTAGTAGTGTCCCGCTGCCACCAAGAAGAAGAAGACGACAAAGACAGGCCCGTCCCCATAGTGCCCTTCCTGCTGCATTCGCCAATCCTGATTGGGTACCCACCACTTCTGCAGCACCCGTACTTCCCCCATTCACTGGCCAACCCGGAATTCAGGTGAATACAGTTGATTTTACGTCACTGGATTTTTATTCGCTGTATTTCACCGAAGATCTCTATAGATCTATTGTGGACCAAAGCAATTTGTACGCTGGTCAATTCTTCGCCGCTAATCCCCAGCTGTCCCTTGCCAGAGATTGGAAGCCAATTACGGTTTCCGAATTTAAGATCTTTCTGGGCCTTTCCCTCATCATGGGCATTACTAAAAAGAGTGAGCTGCGGATGTATTGGTCCACGCACCCAGTTCACTATATGCCCATTTTCTCTGCCTCCATGGCCAGGACACGATACGAGCAGATCTTGCGGTTCATGCATTTTAGTGACAATGAACTCTGTCGTCCTCGGGGAGACCCTGAATTCGATCGGCTCTACAAAATTCGGCCCCTCGTAAACCACTTCAACGAACGGTTTGCAGCCTTGTATAATCCCCAACAAGTTGTCTGCGTTGATGAGTCCCTGATTACGTTTTCTGGCCGCTTGTCATTCAAACAATACCTTCCCAGCAAGCGTGCCAGATACGGGGTCAAGTTGAATAAGCTCTGTGACAGGGCAACAGGCTATACATCTAGCTTTATGGTTTACGAGGGAAAAGACAGTCACGTAGAGCCGGAGAATTGCCCTGAATACATAGGGAGCGCTGGTAGGATAGTGTGGGAATTGGTGTCACCCTTATTCGGAAAGGGGTACCACTTGTACATGGACAATTATTACACAAGCGTGCCACTTTTTAGTCACCTTTTTGATTATGGAATTGGCGCATGTGGCACCGTGCGACCTAATCGCCGGGGCATCCCCCAACGGCTTGTAGGACCCCGTCTTAGTCGGGGGGAGAGAGCCTGCTTACGGTGTAATAATTTGTTAGCAGTGAAGTGGAGGGATTCACGGAATGTTTTCGTTCTGTCCTCGCTTCACGCAGACACGGCAGTCCAAATTCCTACGGCGACTGGTGTTGTGGAGAAACCCCTCTGTATCCACGAGTACAACCTTAACATGGGAGGGGTGGACCTCAATGACCAGTTGTTGGCGCCGTACCTAATTGCCCGGAGGTCCAAACGCTGGTACAAAAAAGTGTCAGTGTATTTGTTTCAATTGGCTTTGCTGAACGCTCATGTGCTATACAGAGCTTCAGGACGGACTGGATCCTTCCTAAAATTCCAGGAAGAGATCGTCGAAGCCCTTCTGTTTCCAGATGGTGCTGTGCCCCACCTTCCCAACGCAAATGCAGTGAGCCGGCTGTATGAGAGGCATTTTCCTTTTGTCCTCGCTGGTACCCCTACCAGAAAATCCCCCCAAAAAAGATGTCGTGTCTGCACCAAACTCGGATTTAGGCGTGACACCCGCTTTTATTGTCCCGACTGTCCTGACCAACCTGGTCTCTGCATTGGTGTATGTTTCAAACGCTACCACACACTAGTTCAGTTTTAGCGTAGGGTACAGCACCACACAGTCCTAGGCACACCAACACAGGGTCTCGGAATATGTGATGGCCATCACATTTTGAGAGACCATAATCTGCAATGTTCAGTTTATAGTTTTCATAAAAGTGAAAAAAAGTAGAAAAAAAATAAAAAAACACACAAAAACACAAAAAAAATATAAAATAAAAAATCCAAAAATAGTTGTGGTTGTATTTTTCTCCTCTCTTTATTGTTCTCTTATGTTCACTCTCTTCTGTCCACTCACTATTGTTCTATATCTATTCTCTCTATTTTTACAATGTTTTATTGTATTTGCTTTGCAGGTATGGTATGTTATACTGTAATGTTTGTTTTATTGTTAACCATCATTTGCTTAGCAGGTACGCCATTCAGTTGCAGCGCGGATTTATTTAGCGTGACAGCAACAGCGTTTGCTCCCACGATACATAAAGCCGCGACTCCAACACTGTGGGAGGTGATTTCACCACCACAGTTAAAAAAAGAGCATATATGCCGAAGCATGGGGGCATTAGGGGCGGAGGAGCGATTTTGCTCCTAATGCCGCGTACATACGGTCGAAATTCTGTCGGAAGCTTGCCCGTGGAAAAGTCCGACCGTGTGTATGCGCCATAACTTTTTATGCGGCGTACATACGTGTGTGAGCGGCATAACTTTTTTGCGGGAGGATGCCCCCATGCTTCGGCATATATAAATGGTGCATGTATGCCCATCATTAGAAGTGGGTGGATGAAGGGAGGTATTCTAATGGTGGGCATACCCACCGATCAATCTTTTTTTCGTTCAGCCAACAGGCTGCATGAAAAAAAAAAAAGATTACAATACATGTCCAACAAGAACCATCAACGTATGGTATGTTGCTGGACTTTGAATGGTTATACCAGAATGATGCCTGCGGGTTTAGGTATCATCTTGGTATCATTCTTTTCAGCCAGCGGTCGGCTTTCATGTAAAAGCAGTCCTAGCGGCTAATTAGCCTCTAAACTGCTTTTACAAGCAGTGGGAGGGTATGTCCCCTCCCCGGATATAAACTGCGCCATTGGGAAAGTGGGAAAACATTTTATCACACGGATCTTGGTGTGGTCAGATGCTTTAAGGGCAGAGGAGAGATCTAGGGTCTAATAGACCCCAATTTTTTCAAAAAAGAGTACCTGTCACTAACTATTGCTATCATATGGGATATTTACATGCCCTAAGATGGCAATAAAAATTATAAAAATAATAAAAAAAAGTAAGGAACAGTTTAAAATAAAATTAAAAAAGCAAATTAAATAATAATTAAAAAAAAAAAAAAAAAAAGCACCCCTGTCCCCCCCTGCTCTTGCGCAAAGGCGAACGCAAGCGTCGGTTTGGCGTCATATGTAAACAGCAATTGTACCATGCATGTGAGGTATCACCGCGAAGGGCAGTAATTTTAGCAGTAGACCTCCTCTGTAAATCTAATGTGGTAACCCGTAGAGGCTTTTAAAGGCTTTTAAAAATGTATGTAGTTTGTCGCCACTGCGCATTTGTGCGCAATTTTAAAGCATGTCGTGTTTGGTATCTATGTACTCGGCCTAGGATCATCTTTTTTATTTCATCAAACATTTGGGCAATATAGTGTGTTTTAGTGCATTAAAATAAAAAAATATGTATTTTTGCCCAAAAAAATGCATTTGAAAAATCGCTGCGCAAATACTGCGTGGTAAAAAAAAATGCAACACCCACCATTTTAATCTGTAGGGCCTTTGCTTTAAAATAATATATAATGTTTGGGGGTTCAACTTAACTTTCTTGCAAAAAAATAATATGTTTTTATGTAAACAAACAGTGTCAGAAAGGGCTTTTTCTTCAAGTGGTTAGAAGAGTGGGTAATGTGTGACATAAGCTTCTAAATGTTGTTCATAAAATGCCAGGACAGTTCAAAACCCCCCCAAATGACCCCATTTTGGAAAGTAGACACCCCAAGCTATTTGCTGAGAGGCATCTCGAGTCCATGGAATATTTTATATTTTGACACAAGTTGTAGGAAAGAGAATTATTATTATTTTTTTTTATTTTTTTTGCACAAAGTTGTCACTAAATGATACATTGCTCAAACATGCCATGGGCATATGTGGAATTACACCCCAAAATACATTCTGCTGCTTCTCCTGAGTACGGGGATACCACATGTGTGAGACTTTTTGGGAGCCTAGCCGCGTACGGGACCCCAAAAACCAATCACCACCTTCAGGCTTTCTAAGGGTGTAAATTTTTGATTTCACTCCTCACTACCTATCACAGTTTCGGAGGCCATGGAATGCCCAGATGGCACAAAACCCCCCCAAATGACCCCATTTTGGAAAGTAGACACCCCAAGCTATTTGCTGAGAGGTATGTTGAGTATTTTGCAGATCTTGCTTTTTGTCACAAAGATTTGAAAATTGAAAAAAGAAAATAAAAAAAAAATATATATATCTTTCTTCATTTTCAAAAATAAATGAGCGCTGTAAAATACTCACCATGCCTCTCAGCAAATAGCTTGGGGTGTCTACTTTCCAAAATGGGGTCATTTGGGGGGGTTGTGTGCCATCTGGGAATTCCATGGCCTCCGAAACTGTGATAGGCAGCGAGGAGTGAAATAAAAAATTTGCGCCCTTAGAAATCCTGAAGGCGGTGCTTGGTTTTCGGGGCCCCGTACGCGGCTAGGCTCCCGAAAAGTCCCTCACATGTGGTATCCCCGTACTCAGGAGAAGCAGCAGAATGTATTTTGGGGTGCAATTCCACATATAACCATGGCATATGTGAGCAATATATCATTTAGTAACAACTTTGTGCAAAAAAAAAAAAAAAAAGAAAAAAGTTTGTCATATTCCAGCAACTGGTGGCAAGATATAAAATATTCCATGAACTCAAAATGCATCTCAGAAAATAGCTTGGGGTGTCTACTTTCCAAAATGGGGTCATTTGGGGGAGTTGTGTGCCATCATGGCATTTTATGGCCTTCAATACTGTGATAGGTAGTGATCGGTAGTGAGGAGTGAAATCAAAAATGTATGCCCTTAGAAATCCTGAAGGCCGTGCTTGGTTTTCGGGGTCCCGTACGCGGCTAGGCTCCCAAAAAGTCCCACACATGTGGTATCCCCGTACTCAGGAGAAGCTGCAGAATGTATTTTGGGGTGTAATTCCCCATATGCCCATGGCATGTGTGAGCAATATATCATTTAGTGACAACTTTGTGCAAAAAAAAAAAAAATTGTCATATTCCCGCAACTTGTGGCAAAATATTAAATATTCCATGGACTCAACATGCCTCTCAGCAAATAGCCTGGGGTGTCTACTTTCCAAAATGGGGTCATTTGGGGGGGGTTTGTGCTATTTGGGCATTTTATGGCCTTCAAAACTGTGATAGGTAGTGAGGAGTGAAATAAAAAATTTGCGCCCTTAGAAATCCTGAAGGCGATGCTTGGTTTTCGGGGCACCGTACGCGGCTAGACTCGCAAAAAGTCCCAAACATGTGGTATCCCCGTACTCAGGAGAAGCAGCAGAATGTATTTTGGGGTGCAATTCCACATATAACCATGGCATGTATGAGCAATATATCATTTAGTTACAACTTTTTGTAATTTCTTTTTTCTTTTCTTTTTTTTGTCATTATTCAATCACTTGGTACAAAAAAATTAAATATTCAGTGGGCTCAATATGCCCCTCAGCAGATTCCTTGGGGTGTCTACTTTCCAAAATGGGGTCATTTGATGGGATTTTGTGCTATTTGGGCATTTTATGGCCTTCAAAACTGTCTTAGGTAGTGAGAAGTGAAATCAAAAATTTGCGCCCTTAGAAATCCTGAAGGCGGTGCTTGGTTTTCGGGGCCCCGTACGTGGTTGGGCTCCCAAAAAGTCTCACACATGTGGTATCCCCGTACTCAGGAGAAGCAGCAGAATGTATTTTGGGGTGCAATTCCACATATAACTATGGCATGTGTGAGCAATATATCATTTAGTGACAACTTTTTGTAATTTCTTTTTTTTTTTTTTTTTTTTGTCATTATTCAATCACTTGGTACAAAAAAAAAAAATATTCAATGGACTCAACATGCCTTTCAGCAGGTTCCTTGGGGTGTCTACTTTCCAAAATGGGGTAATTTGGGGGGGTTTTGTACTTCCCTGCTATTTTAGCACCTCAAGAATTGAGATAGGCAGTCATAAAATAAAAGCTGTGTAAATTCCAGAAAATGTACCCTAGTTTGTAGATGCTATAACTTTTGCGCAAACCAATAAATATACGCTTATTGGCATTTTTTTTACTAAAGACATGTGGCTGAATACATTTTGGCCAAAATGTATGACTAAAATTGAGTTTGTTCGATTTTTCTTATAACAAAAAGTAGAAAATATCATTTTTTCTCAAAATTTTCGTTCTTTTTCCGTTTATATCGCAAACATTAAAAATTGCAGAGGCAATCAAATACCATCAAAAGAAAGCTCTATTTGTGGGGAAAAAAGGACGCAAATTTTGTTTGGGTACAACATTGTATGGCCGCGCAATTACCAGTTAAAGCAGCGCAGTGGAAAATTGTAAAAACACCTCTGGTCTTAAGGCTGACAAATGGTCCGGTGGGAAAGTGGTTAAAGAAATGCAGTGGGGGATTTTTTTTTTAGTTATTGTTTTGGCCTATAAATTTAATTACTTTGACTCCTTTCTTCTTCCATCCGGGTGCAATACTCTGTATTTCCCAAACAAGGACATAGAAATGTACAACTTATACTCTGTATAAACCAGACGGATATTGTTTCTGTATGTAGAGCTTGTTTGCTGTAACCGTTGGCCTAAAAAAAAAAAAAAAAAAATGACTGTGATTGGATAAACATCACTCCCTCAAGATTTTTTTTTATTATTTTTTTTTTAAATCCAACATACAAATACACAGAGCAGCATATGTGAGACAAGCAAGTCCTAATCTTTGAATAGTGGCACTACTTCACAATTAAAAATGAATAGAGAGCTAGTTTATCTGTTCAATGGCACTAAATCTTCATATTCCAATATCAAATGGCAGAACATCCACTGCTTACAGACTTACTGTGACAGGTGAATGAAAGAGGCAGCACATATTACCAGGAGTTTAATTTTTACTTAGCAAGATTTTACTCACTTGACTTCCAGAGAATGTAACCCCCCCATGACCAGAGCATTTTTTTCTATACAGCACTGCATTACTTTAAGTGACAATTGCTCGGTCATGCAACACTCTACAACATAAATTAAATACTTTCTTTCCCACAGATAGAGCTTTCTGTTGCTGATATTTGACCACCACTGTTTATTTTTTATTTTTTGCACTATAAACAAAAAAGCCTGCCAATTTAGATATTTTTATTTTTTTTGCTATAAAACATATCAAATTAAAAAAAAATCAAGTTTCTTCATAAATTTAGGCCAATATGTATTCTACTACATATGTTGGTAGAAATAAATACCAATAAGTGTATATTGATTGGTTTGCGCAAAAGTTATAGGGGTAGATTCACATACAAATAGATCGGCGCAGCGTATGTGAGATACGCTACGCCGCTGTAACTTACATTAGGCCGGTTCGAATCCCCAAAGAATTTGCGCCGTAAGTTACGGCGGCGTAGTGTATTTCAAGCGGCGTAAGGGCGCGGAATTCAAATCGGCGATTAGGGGGCGTGTTTTATTTAAATGAAGCGCGTCCCCGCGCCGAAAGTGAACTGCGCATGCGCCATCCCGAAATTTCCCGCTGTGCATTGCGCTAAATGACGTCGCAAGGACGTCATTTTTTTAACATAGACGTGACTTACGTACATTCCGATTCACGGACGACTTACGCGAAAGAAAAAAAAATCAAATTAAACGCGGGAACGACGGCCATACTTAACATGGCAAGTCTAACTATACGCGACGAAATAGCAGCTTTAACTATACGCCGAAAAAAGCCGACTACAGACGCCGTAAAAAAATGCGTCGGCCACTCATACGTTCGTGGGTCGTCGGAAATAGCTAATTTGCATACCCGACGTGGAAAACGACGTGAACGCCACCCAGCGGACGCCGAAGTATTGCATCTTAGATCCGAAGGCGTACGAAGACGTACACCTGTCGGATCTAACCCAGAAGCCGTCGTATCTTGTTTTGAGGATTCAAAACAATGATACGATGCGGGAAATTTGAAAGTACGCCGGCGTATCAGTAGATACACTGGCGTACTCGCCACACTCGTGACACTTCTGACACTTTGTGGGAACCAGTGACACTAATTTAGTGTTCAGTGCTAAATATATACACTGTCACTGTACTACTGACACTGGCTGGGAAGGGGTTAAACATCTAGGGCAATCAAAGGGTAAAATGTTTGCCTAACCAGAGTTTTTGTCTTTATCATGTGGTGTTTTTACTAAGGGATGTGGTGGATTTTATTCCCTGCTTTGTAGGGAAACAAAATCCATCACATCCCCGCTGACAGGACAGAGCTCTGCCTTGCTTACATAGGCGTAGCTCTGTTCTGTCTTTCTCCTTGCCGATCAGTGAGGTGCCAGCGGTCATTCATTGGCCGACAACCACTGATTGGCTCGTTCTGGCTGGGACTAGGCGCTCAGACCTCTTTCATTAAGTCGCCGGCTAAAAAAAAATGCCAGCGTTATGGCTTATAGCTTTAGCCATAACCCCGGTAAGTGACTTGAAAGCCACAACCTATACTTGCAGTCGGCAAGTGGATAATATTTAATAATATATCATTTTAAATAGTTGTACTTAGGATCCCAAATACTTAGACAAAAACAGAAAAAAAACACTTACTTAGAGAGGAACTGCAGTCTGCTCACATAATTTGTATTAAAAACATCTTTGCCATTCTGAAGCTTCCCTCCAACCACTTTGCATATTATGTTATATGTACTGTGATTCTGTACTTGCCAAATATGCTGCAGAAATCCCCCCCCCCCCACAAAGTCTGACTGCAACCATTTTAACTGTGGGCAGCTGAAGATGCTGCCTGTTCGCTTCCTGGATTTACACAGACACACACCTCCAGCTTTGCAGCTCTCATTGGCCCTCTTATGACTCATCCCCCCTCCCTTCCTCTCAAACTCTCACAAGAGTGAAGCCTCGTACACACGCTCGGTTTGAAAACTGCTGGCAGAGCTTTCTTGATGAGTAAACCAAGCGTGTGTACAAGGCTTTCAGGTTTCTCGTCTGGAAATCTGGCCAGAATCTCGACGAGAAAAATAGAGAACCTGCTCTCTATTTTCTCGTCGAGATTCTTGTCGGCTTGTTTCCCGACGAGAAACCCGATCGTCTGTATACTTACCTGTTGCCGTGGAAACCCACGCATTCTCGAAATGACTTTGACACATGCGCGGTAGCTTCCACGGCATAGGTAGGGTGAAGCAAGATGGCGGCGACGGCATCGAATGTGACGAGCACATGCTCGTCGTACGCGATGATGTCACGCGTTCTTGCCTTTCAAGAGAACCGCAGTTCTTTTGAAATGAGAGTGTCAGGAAAAACAACTTTTTTTTCCTGACGAGATTCTCGCCCATGTGTACGAGGCCTCAGAGAGAGAGCTGTGCATGATGTCATAAGCCTAGGCTAACGACCAGACAAGAAAAAGGAAGTGGGCTGTATAAGGTATTTACTATTAGTGTTGAGCAGAATACGCCATATTCGATTTTGCGATATATCACGAATATATAGCCGAATATTCGAGAAATATTCGCTAAATTCGAATATTCGTGATATTTTATCGAAATGAAATGTTTGCGAAATTTCGCTATTGCGAATGCGAAAATAATTGCGAAATTTCAAAAACTGCGGTAGGATCACTCTGATTGGCTCAGAATATTCGTGATATTTTATCGAAATTTCGCAAAATGCGATATTTATTGCGGAATTTCGACAACTGCGGTAGGAGCCCTCTGATTGGCTCAGAATATTTGTGATATTTTATCGAAATTTCGCAAAATGCGAATGCGATATTTATTGCGGAATTTCGACAACTGCGGTAGGAGCCCTCTGATTGGCTCAGAATATTCGTGATATTTTATCGAAATTTTGCAAAATGCGAATGCGATATTTATTGCGGAATTTCGACAACTGCGGTAGGAGCCCTCTGATTGGCTCAGAATATTTGTGATATTTTATCGAAATTTCGCAAAATGCGAATGCGAAATTGATTGCGGAATTTCGACAACTGTGGTAGGAGAACTCTGATTGGCTCTGATGCAAAAGAAGGGCGGAGAAAATAATCGCGCAATATTCCTATTGCCGAATATTCGCATTGCGAATATTCGGCAATATAAAATGATCGCTTCAGCTACTCGGCCCAAGGTCTCTAATCATACCAGCAATGCTTTTAGACGTCGATGGAGATCACTAGGATGTGATCTGTTCTAAAAATAAAATTGAAAAAATCCGAATATTCGGAATAGCGAATATTGACCGCGAAATTCGAGATATTCGCGAATACTCGAATATGCCATATTCGAGCCGAATATTCGCAATACGAATATTCGTGAGCAACACTATTTACTATCAGAAACAAATGTTTTTGACTTAGGCTAGGTTCACATCACGATTTTTACATCCGATAATCGGACCGTTAAATCGTATGTAATCGTATATGACAAAATCGTATGTAATCGTATGTCAAAATGTATTTTTTAAATCGGATTCATAAATCGCACAGCTAAATTTTCCATCCGATTTTCACTAAAAAATCGGATCCTGATTTTAAATAATGTCTGGCAATGGCCATAACGTTTTGGCTATTTGAATGTTTTTTTTTTGTTTTGTAGTTTCTAGCTCGTTCCAGTGTCTAGTGTGCATGCGTAATAAAAAATCGGGTACGATTTATCGGATAAAAACGCACAGTCATCCGATTTATTACGATTTAGATTGACCACAATATAAAAAAAATCGGACACGATTTTAATATGATTTCAAATCAGGACCAAAAATCGTGGTCAAACACGATTTTTGATGCGATTTTAAATCGTATCAAATCTGATGCGGATCAAATCGGATGCACTTGGGGACCTACATTAATGAATGGAAGTGAATGGATACGTTTTTCCATAAAGATTTGTACGATTTCAAACCTAAGAATCGTGAGAACAAGTAGGATGATAAAATCGTGGTGTGAATGCACCCTTAGAGGGAAGCTTCTTGGATTCCATGGACGTTCTCAAGTTCCCAGGCAGAGAGAATGGCTGAAAGAATGGTAAAACCTCAGGCAGGGCACTGGATAAAGCAGTAGGGACAAAACTGAGGTGAAATGATTTGATACAGTAATGTAACCCTAACAGATTACAATGTATTGGTGTGTATGTTATGTTTTTTTTACTTTTTTGAATTTGCCACTGGGCTCCGCCCCCATGCGTCACAAATTTAGCAGGGAACAGAACCCAGAACCCAGATGCATCAACCAGAGGGACTGCCGGAGGACACAGCAGGAAGACATTACAGGATCGTGGGGACAAGGTAAGTAACTGTACATGGATACTGCAGTGCAATCCCGAGTGTGGCTCGGGGTTACCACTTTTGGTATTGAAAATGAACCACGAGCCACAGTCAGGATTACTGCCAGGGAAGTTAATAGGGTTTGGATCCAAGCTTTTGTGATGTTCGAGAGTTTTCAGCCCAACTCTAAAGCCTCGTACATACGATGGGATTCTTCGATGGGAATTGTGTGATAACAGCCTGTTGGCCGAAATTCCGACCAATTGTACGCTCCATTGGACAATTGTTGTCGGATTTTCCGCAGACAAATTTCCGAGGACAATGATCTGTTGTCGGATTTTCCGAGCGTGTGCACACAAGTCCGTCGGAATCAATGCTCACCAAACACAACATTAGCAGAAGGTGCCCAGAGGGTGGCACTCAAGAGCTAAAATTTCACGTAGTACGTAACTATGTTCGTGTTTGTTGGCCGACTTGTGTGCCATTTGTATGCACGACAAATTCATGGCAAACGCCCTTTGGGCTCAAAAGTCTGAGGCTTTGTCTGCGGAAAATCCGATCGTGTGTACAAGGCTTAATAGGCACCCAGAAGACCACATTTTGCACGCTAGCCTCCTGTCAATTGCCCTCTGAAAATTGATCCACCACAGATAAGAGGGCAGCGCAAGTGTAAACTTAGGGGGTTATTTACGAAAGGCAAATCCACTTTGCACTACAAGTGCAAAGTACACTTGAAAATGCACTGAAAGTGCACTTGGAAGTGCAGTCAGTGTAAATCTGAGGGGGACATGCAAGGAAAATAAAAAACAACATATTAGCTTGCACATGATTGGATGATAAAACCAGCGGAGCTTTCCCTCATTTCAGATCTACCCCTCAGATTTACAGCGACTGCACTTCCAGTGCAATTTCAAGTGCAATTTGCACTTGTAGTTTGCACTTGTAGTTTACACTTGTAGTGCAAAGTGAATTTGCCTTTAGCAAATAACCCCCCGAGTCTCGTATGTATGGACAGTCTCACGGGCCACCACCACTGGAACATCAGTGGCCTCATCAGACACAAGTGTCTGGGTCTCTTTAGGAAATTGTGCAATATGCAGGAGCAAAGTATGACATGGTTCTGATTCTACTTAAGAAACCTACAGTCCTTATCTTGTTTGCACCGCCTGTATACTGCTGTTCAAAGTATATAGGGCAAAAGGGTCTTGTCAGGGCCGATCCTCGCTATAGGCTCACTATGCAAGCCACTTAGGGCCCCGCAAAGCTGCAAAGGGCCCCCCAAATTACTAGAGGCCCCGCCTGGTGAGAAGTCATTTTCGCCCCCTCACCCCACTTCTAAACTCGCTGGCTGAGTCATTTCCACTGAAGAATAAGCCGCTGGAATCACCGCTGGTAAGATGCCAGAACACTGCCAGAACACTGCCGTGGGACCTGTCAAAGGTGCAAGAACTTCTGGGATATGCATTTCATGAGCTGACACATCCCCATTCCTTAGTTGACTTTACAGTAGCTCCTGCTGCTGTTAATTAAATACTGTGAGCAGAGAAGAAGAATGGGGTGGGGCACGATCATGCTGTATGTCTCAATGGACACCCACAGCCTCACTCAGGAGCAAGCCTGCACATCTGCCCCCATAGCAATCTGCTCGCTGTGGTGGCAGATACAGCAAAGGAGGAGTCAAGAGTGCCGACGGGGCACATGGGAAGAGGAGGTTAGGGGCCGCTCTGTGCAATGGAATTACAGCTAAGTACATGTTTGCTTTTAGAAAAAGCAAAACGGTCTTTATAACGGCTTTAACCCCCAATGTATGGGGCTTAGTGAGTTTTTTTTAGCTTTCAGAGGTTATAAGAAACATTGGGATTGATTTACTAAAAGAAAATAGACTGTGCGCTTTGCAAAGTGCAGTTGCACTCTACAAGAGCAGTTGCTCCAGAGCTTAGTAAATGAGGAAAAGCTCTGCTGAATTCCATCATCCAATCATATACAAGTGTAGCGCCCCCTTGCTTTCAGCATGGGCACTACGCTAAAGTTAAAGGGGAATGGGAGAGTTACGTTGCTCCCATTCATGATTTGTTCAAATTCCTGGACCTCTGTCATTCCAGAATTGTCCACTGGGTCAGTCTGTGGTCCAGGGATGCAGTGCCATCCCTGGCCGGCAGTTTGCGCTAGAGGGGTTCTGGCGGAGCACACTTTCCCAGCAGCCAATTAGAGGAGTTTTTCCCTCGCAAGGCATGCTGGGGGAGGGTATATCTGGGACAGATGTCACGTGTTCCAAAAACTTTGCGGGGTCCCCGTTCCAGGTGCGCATCCATGGACCCCGCCAGCACGGCCCGCCTGGCCAAAGCTCGAGACTGCATTGACCCTCATCCTGAGGAGAAAGGGGACTCCAGTGTTTCGCTGGGTTCCAGGATCTATTGAGAGAATCCCAGTCGGGGAACGGGGGTCCGGACCACTGACAGGTATGATTGCTGTCATCCGGGGGCCTGTTTAGGAAAAAGTCTGCTGGGAGGAGTTGCTCTTTATTCACCTAAGTCCTTTATTGAAATTGGCCTGTAGCAGAGGCCCTAGAGCTGTTCCTCCCATACAGTTCAGAGTGACACTTCGGCTGCCAGACCTATCATAGGGGTCTGTCCGGGGGCACTTTACCCACTCTAAGTAGAGTGGCGACGAGTTATAGAAGTTGGTGCTATACAGAGCCGTACTGACTGATCCATTGATATCCAGGCCTGATACTGCAAGGTTTTTCTCATTCTATCCTTTTCATCAACCTTGTCCTTCCAAACTGATGTTGATGTTGGCCGTGTTGGCCTGGAAATAAAGCATTAAAAACCCTTCAATTACTGTCTGGACCTTCGCTCACTATTTGCCCTACCACTGCACCCCTGGAGCCATGTCAGGGTAACTTAATTTGCCGATCCCAAATCAATCAGCGGCTCCTTCGGGGGTAAGCGCTACACAAGCAAAAAGGGTGTTTTTCTTCATTTCCTTGCACGTGATTGGGTATTCTTTGCAGAGTGAAGCTTTACCTCATTTACTAAGCTCTGGAGCAACTGCACTTTGGAAAGTGCACAGTCTATTAGCCTTTAGTAAATCCACCCCATTGTTTGGAGTTTCAGTTTGGTTTACAGAAAGTCACAAAGAGGAGATCAACGGGTCAGATACTGGACAGGTCAGTTACATTATAGAAAGCTTACATTCTTGGATTTAAATTGAAACAAGCTCAGACAGAGAAGTCGTTTTCAGTGGGGGTTATTTACGAAAGGTAAAGCCACTTTGCACTACAAGTGCAAACTACAAGTGCAAAAGTGCACTTGAAATTGCACTGAAAGTGCACTTGGAAGTGCAGTCGCTGTAAATCTGAGGTGTAGATCTGAAATGAGGGGAAGCTCTGCTTATTTTATTATCCAATCATGTGCAAGCTAAAATGCTGTTTTTTATTTTCCTTGCATGTCCCCCTCGGATCTACAGCGACTGCACTTCCAAGTGCACTTTCAGTGCAATTTCAAGTGCACTTTGTACTTGTAGTTTGCACTTGTAGTGCAAAGTAGAGTTGCCTTTAGTAAATTACCTCCCATGTCTAGAGTGTTATAGCAAACAACCTTTTCCAGGAATTTTGCGGATTCTATGATCACCCTAAGAAAGATTTTATCATTGCTTGTGCCTACTATGAATACTTTTTTTTGTAAATCCGCAAAATTTACAAAAAACTATGAGGAAATCCTTGAACTTCTCAATTCATTGCACTTGAAAGTCAAATAAAACCAAAAACAAACAAAAGAGAGAACCACAAAACTTTTCTTTCTTTTTTTTATCATTTTATCTAGGTTTTTTTTGAGAAATGTGTTGTAAGATATATTAGAATAAAAAAAAATTTGAATATCAACAAAATGGGCATCCTATCTTGCAGTTAATAAAACAAATTTGGGAGTCAACAATAACCTTTTACCCATCGCTCATATGTCCATGATGTCAGCATTGCTTACACAAGACTGTCTGAACTGATAACTATCAGAACACCAAACAAAAAAAAAGCAGGATTTTCCAGTTGGCATTGTGGTCTTCTACCCCACCTACAGCCCTTATTCCACATTCCATTGTGTGAGATGAACTTGCTCATGAATTCTGGTACATACATCACTAAGACACTCCGGAATGCATTTAACTGACGGATAATCTGATGCTAAAACAACATAAGTTCTTTTCCTGGTTGAATACAGAAGGGTTATTGTCACCCAACAAGTTAGTAGACACGGGTTGAATGCTGTCAAAGAGATTGTATCTGCTTCATTGCAGTCCCTATATTTAGAACAAACATATGACAAAAATTCCTTCAATGGAAATGGGAAACTCCAGAAAACTACGTACAGTTCTCTCTCTTTGTCTTTTTTTTTTTCTGTTTCCTCATGTAACTCTTTTTCTCGTTATCTGTGTGTATGTATATGTATATATATATATATATATATATATATATATATATATATATATATGTATATATATATATATATATATATATATATATATATATACACAATACAATCAAATATACAATCAAATATATATATATATAATATATATATTGTATATAAATATACAATCAAATATATATATATAAAAATATATACAAATTTGGCAAAATTATGCCTCGATCAGATAAAAAAAAAAAACAAGTAAGCCCTCGTTCACACTGAACGTTGGTTTCAAATTGTGCGAGTTCAGCTGAATTTGCACAATTTCAAACCCTCATTTCAGTGCGAGTTTGGGGGCGATTTGAAAGATATCTGTGCAAGTTAATGCACAGAGCAGGAACTACTTTTGGAAATGGGTGCCGCGTCACGTGGATTGGGACAGTGCTGTTGCCAGAAATAGGCTGGGATTTGGGGTGCAATTTTGCATGTCAAATCGCGCCGATTTAAATAGGGACTTAAATTGTGACTTGCTGAATGACTTGATTCCCCTAATTTTTTAACTGATTGCTTACCTCTGCATACAGAAAATGAGATTTTAGTTATTACCTAAACCAACATATTAAACAGTAAGGTAGTTTGTCTGATGTACTAGGATTTAGTATATATACTATTACTACTCACTATATTTGTAGCGCCCCCTTCATTTATATATCCAACATTTAATTCAGTTCACTGATTTTTTTGGGGAACAGCTTATTATCTATAATATTTATGATTTATTATTATTCACTATTATAATTTTTCACGATATATTATTTTTTACATTTAGTTGGCGCAAGATCCTCACCTTTCCCATATTCTAAGCTATTTATAGTTTTTATCTGCGCAGCCATGGATGTATTTAATTTCATGCAGAGTCGGCAGACCAATCTTGAAGAAATTTTTCAACAACAACCCAGCCCTAATTTGGACCTTGAAAGGTGTTTCAAACAACTCCAGTATGATATGGAGAAACAGATCCGTTTATGGTGGGATATAGCATAGTTTGAGATGTACATCGGTAAAAACCTTACCCCTAGGAGGCTAAGGTGGGATGTGCACCCCAACGATGGAGTAGAGGACCTCACCCTAGTGGATGAGTGGTTCCAATTTTTCAACGCCTGTGAGCAAAAGCTCATGCAGCTTATGATCAGGAGGCGTAAAGCTAAAAATATCCTAATGGAAGCCAACATAGCAGATTTAAAAGAGCAAATGGGACCCCATATGGGAACAAAGGAATATTTGTATAGGGCACAGATCCTTCAGACTCACCTATCCAAATATGATGGGGACATCAAACATAAGAAACTTAAAAAATACCAGAGGGATAAAAAAGACATCGAGGATCATAAAGTGTATAAATGGCAAGTAGAATTTGATTTAGCTAGGTCAAAAGAATCTTCAGTGGAGAGAGAAATGGAAGTACATAATGTGGTTACCCAAGCAGCCAATAAGTTTAAAGCAAAAATACAAACTCCCAAAAAAAACCATCCCATCCAAATGGGCCTCACCATCCGGGAGGTAGGGGTCCACCACCCTCCTCTTATGGAGGTAATTACCCACCTCCTAATGACTACTACCCTGCCCCATATGCAGGCATCCACTTATAACAGATTTTCTCCATTGGATAATAGACCAATAGATTATATTTATCAACAATACAACCAGGGCTCTCAATACTATGCCCCTAGACCCCCACGTGGACAGTTTCGGGGCAATTTTAAATGAACGCCAGCCCAACACCAATCCAACCAACAACCGGGGGGGGGGATTGAAGAGGATGGAAGGAACCTTACAAGATTCCACCCACTACACCACAGTTCCCCAAAGAAAATACAGGAAAAGAGGTTGGAGAGGGGGAACCAGGAAAAAAAAGGCCACGGGACAATTAAGGGAAGGGATATTCAACCTAGCAGGCGTTGACTTTTCAGAGGCAGAGTTAACAGTTTTGGCTAAAGGTATGAAATTTGCCTCGAATAAAAATATAGACAAATTTGAACTATTTGTTGATGTGGAAAAATATTTGAGTAAACTTAATATCAAAAAACATTTCTCACAACAAACAATCAATTTACCTCAACCAGATGTTACGGGTTACCAACATAGTGGTTTGAGGAATATCTCAGTATTTAAAACAAAACAAAAAACCCTAAGGTTGGCGCTGCGCTGAATTAATTTGAGTGATTAAAAAGTGTAACAATAAAAATTAATAGTTATATTAATGAAGAGCTGCTAGCATTAAATTGTGTACCACAATCTTACAAACATAAAAACAAAAAGAGAATGCAGCGCTAATAAGTGACGAATCAACAATATAGGTGAGTAATTGGTGATGTTAGCAGAAAAAAATCAATAATAAAAATGATCATTCCAAAGAATAAACAATTTAAGAAATAAATAAAAAGAGAAAATCACCAAGTTGCAAATAGTCCAGAAATTAGTGAATGATTACACTTAATTTTCTCTTAATTGTCCCACAAGTGAAAATGTGAAAAAACTAAAAAAGAAAAGATGACACAGAAAATCCATATAAAAAAGATCCATAAAGGTTTCCAAGACGGTGAAGATAGGGTGATGAGAGATGAAATTCCACACTGCACCCGTGCTTATAAAAATGCCTCCTTACCGCAATTAAAGACTGTATCTCACCAGTCTCATAAAGCCTATGGGAATTGAGGTATCCCACAACCCATCCACCTGGATGATCAGAGGGCTCAGCATAGGATCCAAACGGAACCGTGGATAATAAAAGAGAAAGGGATTCTCATAGCGTATAACGTTTAA
This sequence comes from Rana temporaria, assembly GCF_905171775.1. NCBI lineage: Eukaryota > Metazoa > Chordata > Amphibia > Anura > Ranidae > Rana > Rana temporaria. Next base: position 197,989,605 of record NC_053492.1, read on the forward strand.
AATCACAATCGGTATTTAATAAAAGTTGCACTTACAATTAAGTAGTGTATAATAGGCAGTAACAAGCAGTCACAGGAAGGAATCCTTCTCCGATGCTTCAATGCTACGATGCTTCCTCGCTACCAGGACTCACACACCGCTGGCGTTCAGGGCGAAAACGCGATGACGTCACAGCAACCCGACGATCGTTTCGTCTCAATAGGACATCTACGGGGGTTTGGCCGGCCAAACCCCCGTAGATGTCCTATTGAGACGAAACGATCGTCGGGTTGCTGTGACGTCATCGCGTTTTCGCCCTGAACGCCAGCGGTGTGTGAGTCCTGGTAGCGAGGAAGCATCGTAGCATTGAAGCATCGGAGAAGGATTCCTTCCTGTGACTGCTTGTTACTGCCTATTATACACTACTTAATTGTAAGTGCAACTTTTATTAAATACCGATTGTGATTTTAAACGTTATACGCTATGAGAATCCCTTTCTCTTTTATTATCCACGGTTCCGTTTGGATCCTATGCTGAGCCCTCTGATCATCCAGGTGGATGGGTTGTGGGATACCTCAATTCCCATAGGCTTTATGAGACTGGTGAGATACAGTCTTTAATTGCGGTAAGGAGGCATTTTTATAAGCACGGGTGCAGTGTGGAATTTCATCTCTCATCACCCTATCTTCACCGTCTTGGAAACCTTTATGGATCTTTTTTATATGGATTTTCTGTGTCATCTTTTCTTTTTTAGTTTTTTCACATTTTCACTTGTGGGACAATTAAGAGAAAATTAAGTGTAATCATTCACTAATTTCTGGACTATTTGCAACTTGGTGATTTTCTCTTTTTATTTATTTCTTAAATTGTTTATTCTTTGGAATGATCATTTTTATTATTGATTTTTTTCTGCTAACATCACCAATTACTCACCTATATTGTTGATTCGTCACTTATTAGCGCTGCATTCTCTTTTTGTTTTTATCTCAGTATTTAACCCTAAAAAGGGAACACACCACCATGTAGAAGTTTTTAAAAATATGGTGCAAGAAAAAATCAAAAATCTAGAGGTAAAACGATTTAACAATAAAAACAGTATAGTGATGGAAGGGATTAAACAATTGGAAAAAAATAAGAATATAATGGTGCGCCCAGCGGATAAGGGTGGAGGAGTGGTGATACTCACCAAAGAAAATTACTATGGAGAAATCCAGCGTCTATTGGGAGATACCAACACCTACCAACCCCTGCCAGGTGACCCAATGGTGAAACTCAAAGCAGAGTTCTCCCTCTGGGTTAATGATGGAGCCGCCCAATCAATTTTGACTATAAAGGAAGCATTATATCTTGTACCTAAAGTACCACGTACCCCGGTTCTCTAAATAGTTCCAAAGATCCATAAAAATAGGACCAACCCCCCAGGCCGACACATAATTAGTGGGATCGGATCATTATACTCTAGAGTGGGGGAGTACCTTGATATATTTTTCCAACCTTTGGTGATACAGGGAAGATCCTATCCTAAGGACAGTAGAGAGCTCATCAAATCTCTATCCTCCATAGTAGTCACTGAGGACACGTGGTTGGTGACAGTAGATATTGAATCATTATATACAAATATCAAACACGAGGATGCTATCATTATTATTATTATTATTATTATACAGGATTTATATAGCGCCAACAGTTTACGCAGCGCTTTACAACATCAGGGAAGACATTATAGTTACAATACAATTTAATACAGGAATGATCAGAGGGCCCTGCTCGTTAGAGCTCACAATCTAGAAGGGAGGGTGAAGTGGAACAGAGGGTAGTAGATGTGGGGGTTGATCAGGTGGGCAAAGTTAAAATACAGTTGTTAGGTGTGGGTAGGATAGGCTTCTCTGAAGAGGAGGGTTTTCAGGGATCCTCGAAAAGCTGAAAGAGAAGGAGATAGACGGATAGTTTGGGGTAAGGAGTTCCATAGGCTTGGAGAGGCTCTGGAAAAGTCCTGTAGACGAGCATGGGAGGAGGTGATGAGAGAGCTAGAGAGCAGGAGGTCTTGAGAAGAACGAAGAGAGCGATTAGGTTGGTATTTGGAGACTAGGTCAGTGATGTAGCAGGGGGCAGAATTGTGGATGGCTTTGTAGGTCGTAGTTAGTATTTTGAATTTAATTCGTTGGGTGAGCGGAAGCCAGTGGAGGGATTGACAGAGGGGAGTAGCAGAGACAGAGCGGTTGGTAAGGTGGATAAGTCTGGCTGCAGCATTCATGATGGATTGAAGGGGGGTTAGAGTATGCAGCGGTAAGCCAATGAGAAGGGAATTGCAGTAATCAAGGCGAGAGATGACCAGGGAGTGAATTAAGAGCTTTGTGGCGTCATTGGTTAGAAAGGGGCGTATTTTGGAGATGTTGCGGAGGTTGAGGCGGCAGGATTTGGACAGTGATTGAACATGAGGCTTAAAGGACAGTTCAGAGTCCAGGACTACTCCTAGGACCTTGACATGTGGGGATGGGCTGATAGTTGTGCCATCAATTTTGACAGAAAGATCAGGGGAAGAGGCACGTGGGGGAGGAAAAATGATAAGTTCGGTTTTGGATAGGTTGAGTTTGAGGAAGTGACGTGACATCCAAAGTGATATATCTGATAGTAAATTAGTGATACGTGAGGAAAATGAAGGAGTGAGTTGAGGGGCAGAGAAATAGATTTGAGTGTCATCAGCGTAGAGGTGGTATTGGAAGCCGTGGGAGGCTATCAGCTGACCCAGGGAGGAGGTGTAGATTGAAAATAAGAGGGGTCCAAGAACAGAACCTTGGGGGACCCCAACAGAGAATGGTAGAGGAGAGGAGGAAGTAGAGTTGTAAGTAACGCTGAAGGTGCGGTTGGATAAGTAGGTAGAGAACCAGCGAAGAGTAAAGTCACAGAGACCAAAGGTGTGGAGTTTTTTGAGGAGGAGTGGGTGGTCAACCGTGTCGAAGGCGGCAGAGAGGTCCAGGAGTAGGAGCACAGAATAGTGTCCTTTAGTTTTGGCCGTTAGTATATCGTTTGTTAGTTTTAGGAGAGCAGTTTCAGTGGAATGTTGTGGACGAAATCCAGACTGAAGGGGATCAAGAAGGTTATTGTCAGCAAGGTGTATGCTCAGTTGGTTGTAGACTAGACGTTCAAGGAGTTTGGATAAAAAGGGGAGCAAGGAGATGGGGCGTAGGTTGTCAAGATTGGATGGGTCCAGTGAGGGCTTTTTAAGTATGGGGCTGACTAGTGCATGTTTCAAAGAGTTAGGGAAGATGCCAGAAGAGAGGGAGAGATTGAAGATGTGGGTAAGAGAGTGTAGAATAGAGCAAGAGGGTGAACGTATCATAGCAGTTACTAAGATGCTTGAGGAGAAATCCACACTCCAATTGGCTTAGATTAAGTTCTTGGTCTTGGTCGATGGACTCAGACAAGCTATGGGCAATAATTATTTTTGGGCTCAGGGAAAATTCTATAAACAAATCAAGGGAGTCGCGATGGGGGCTCGTTATGCCCCCAGCATGGCTAATTTGGTCCTTAACAAGTGGGAGGGAGAAACGATATTCAGGGAAAATTACAAATCTTTGAAGTATTATAAACGATATATCGATGATATAATATTGCTATGGGAGGGGTCCCAAGCAACATTAGAAACTTTCCTACATAACATGAATATCAATCAGTATGGTCTTCGCTTTACAGCAGAGTTTAGCCTGACCTCCATCAACTACTTAAATCTGACACTAATGAAAAAAGGGAACCAGGTGTGCACAAAAGCGTTTAAGTCTACGGACCGGAATGGCTTTGTGCCCACCACTAGTTGCCATCATCGCAAGTGGTTGGGAGCTATACCAAAGGGGCAGTACATGCGTATTCGTCGGAATTGTAATGAATTAACTGACTTTGACCAACAGGCCAACATGTTGACCGAGAGGTTTGTTGAAAAGGGCTATTCCCAATCTGTTTTATTGAACATCAAAAAATAAGTCCTAAATATAGATAGACAAACCCTGTTGGAATCCAGGGGAAGGCCCCTTCATCAGGGAGAGGTGGCGTTCCTCTCTGGATTCCACAGACAATATAAAAGTGTGGAAAAGATTTTTAAACAATTCTGGCCCACTTAAAGAATACATTCTACTTACCGAAGGGCCCCAGGTCTGAGGAACATGATAGCAGCTAATGTTTCAGACCCTCCGGAGAAACCACTAACATTTTTAGATGGATCCGGTTTTCACTATTGCACCCGTTGTAGATCTTGTAAGAACACCAATAGACAAGGGAGGAAAATAAGTAAATTCAGGTCTAACGTGACTAAACAAGAATTTGCTATTAAGCCACTTATCACCTGTCATTCCAAATACGTCACCTATGTCCTAGAATGTCCTTGTACCCTCCAGTATGTAGGACGGACTACTAGAGAGTTAAAAGTCAGGATAAACGAACATGTGGCCAATATCATCAAAGGTTTCCCCAATCACAGTGTCTCTAGGCATTTTGCCCAATGCCACAATAGGGATCCACGTCAGCTAACTTTTTATGGAATAGACATGGTCACCAGCCATTGGAGAGGCACTGACCTTACCAAGACTGTCTCTCAGACAGGGCCGGACTGGCCTACCGGGATACCGGGAAAATTCCCGGTAGGCCGCCTGCTGTCAGTCTAATGCATCAGCTGTTCGCCACGGCGGCGGCCTCCGGCCGCACTTTGAAATTATACAGGGGTGGACGCCTGCCCTAGGCCATGTGTCATGCATGTGTCACATTATGTCAGTAATCGTAAAGCAGCGGCGGGCCGGCCGCTGGCGGGTTGCGGCCGCCATGCTAGCCGCCGCACTTTCTTTTCCATCTGACCCGGCGCTGTGACCCGACTGGAGCGATCATGTGACTGAGCAAGGGGAGGAGCCGAGCAAGAGAACCGAACGTCAGATTGGTTCCATCGTCCCGTGCGGCGCCAGCACCGCCCACTATTTCTCCTGCAGGGTCACGTGGCAGAGGAGGCAGAGAGGAGAAGAAGTTAACGGCGCCTGCCACCCTTGGAGCACAAGGTGATATTTTAATGAAATCCTGACCTGTATACTGTATCTCTCTCTCACCATATAACGGTGCACCATCCCCCCCGCCCCCCCCCCCTCCTCTCTCTGTCACCTACCTTTGCTGCCCCTGAAAATTGTAAACTGTATAATCTCAGAGAGAGGGGGGGAGGGAGTGCACCGTGCAATGGTGTGAGAGAGAGAGATTATACAGATTACAATTTGCAGGGGCAGAAAAGGTAGGTGACAGAGCAGAGGAGGGGGGGGTTGCATGGTGCACCCCCCTCTCTCTGTCACTTTTGCTGTCCCTGCAAATTGTAATCTGGACTGTATAATCTCTCTCTCTCTCACCATTCCGTGGTCAACCCCCTCCTCCCCTCTCTGCACCTACCTTTTAAATGCAAAGGGAAAAAAAATGTGTAATTTAAAAAAATAAAAAACAATAATCTGCCTGTGCTTAGGACCGTGAATTGGGCTGCTGCCCCCCCTGGAAACCAATCCCCTAAGCCCCCATTCACACCTAGGCATTTTGTCGCCTGTAGTGTGACGCCGCAGCAGCCCCAAGATGCTGGAGGGATGAAAACACATTGCCCTCTATGGAGATGGTTCACATCTCCACGCCGAACGACGTACGCCTGCCACCTGAAAAAAAGTCCCGGACCTTTTTTTCAGGCGGCTTTCGGCGTTCGGCATAGGAGATGTGAACCATCTCCATAGAGGGGGGTGAGGCTGCATTCACAATCGTGGCGTTTTGTCACCGTAAATCGCGGTACAAAACGCCGCAATTTGTCGCCGCAATTCTGTACGCCTAGGTGTGAATGCAGCCTTAGGCCTCATTCCCACGAGGCGGACTCCGTCACTACGGAGTCCGCCTGCTCCCTTCAGCTCAGCGGGAGATCAGTCTGCAGATCTCCGCTGAGCCGAGGGATTACAAGCTCCTCTCTGCTCACTTAGCGGGGAGGGGCTTGTCGGGCACCGCTGTCTCCGTATGGAGCGATCTGATGAAAACGGACAGCATGTCTGTTTACATCAGATCCTACCCGATCCGATCCGCATGGACGGATGGGGACGTGGCCCCCATAGGTCTGTTTTTAGCGGATCGGATAGGGTCGGATGTCAGCGGACATGTTTCCACTGACATCCGACGCTCCATAGGGATGCATGGAGCGGCCATTCAGGTCCGCCTTCAAAACTGACAGGGGGACCTGAACGGTCCGTAGTGTGAATGAGGCCTTAAAGGGGTAGGTGAACGTGATAGAAAATGTGTGAAGATTGGGGGTGATGGCGCTGCCTGTGCCTTATCCCCTTATACCATAAAGGGTGAGAAAAGGACCCAAATATAGGATCCAATAAGGTGAGCTACAAATAAGTGCACTAAATATGTGAAAAAATTCAATGTATGAGCTTCCACAACAGCTGGAAGTGGTAACCTTGGCTAGATGTGTAAGCCTCCACATTAATTAACAGTGAGAAAATAAAACCGTTAGTGTAAGGTGACCAGATTTTTAAAATGAAATCCGGGGACATATTTTTTCTTTACTAGTAATGGCAACAATCAGCGACTCTCTGCCCGTCGCCGCCCCCCCCGCCTCACAGCCTCTCAAGTCTTACTCTCCGGGCCCCGGCTACTACTGGACGGGAAGCGGAGGAAGATCACTCCGCCAGGGAAGGCAAGGATATAGGTAGGTGGCCAGGATTTGAGCCAAGGCAGAAGAACATGCGAGCAGAGCTGAATGGGCATGTGGTCGAAACGGAAGAAATATTCCCTCTGTTCCGACCAGCACATGATCATCAGAAAGGGGCACAGATAATGGGAAAAATACAACCCCCCTATGCTAGTAGGCACAGCGGGGGGGGGGGGGGTAATTCTAATTTTTTTATTTTAATTCTGCACTGATTGTCTTTTAAATTGCCCCTGCCCCCTATTAAATCCAATCTGGGGACAAAACCAGGGACAGACTTGGTCCGGGGACAGTGTCCTTAATCAGGGGACTGTCCCCTGAAACTGGGGATGTCTGGTCACCCTACATAAGTGTGGGCCTGTGCCAGCTTATTAACAGGTGAGAATGTGCAGGTGAGAATCAAAATAATCATACAGTGAATGAAAGTATATAGTCCAATTGCAGACTCAGGTCTAAGGCTATATGATGTCTGACCGGTAAGACCGCATGAAGGAGATCACATAAAAACATAAAACACAATAGTCTCTAGTGGGAGAGGTTCTATTGATTCCAGTCAGGGCTTATGGATGCAGGTTCTTGCAGTGAGGAAAGGTGTTCCTATACAGCTGATACAGCATTCGCGGTGGTCCCGGTGCTCCCCCACAAGGGTCCCCACTCACCAGATCCAACTCCCTGCCAGGGGTACACAGCATGTAGTATAGGCTTCCCAGTTTTCCACTATACCTACATATACCTACTACTTTCATATCTGTCTTTTATATATATATATATATATATATATATATATATATATATATATATATATATATATATATATAAATACATTCTTCAAATGTGCTTTAAAATGTATGGTTTCATGAACAAGAAAATAATGACGTTTGCTGTTGGGCTGGTATAAAAATGCTATGGGGCTGGTATGAATTTTTTTCCAGGGCTGGTTTTTATTCCCAGTCCGGCCCTGCTCTCAGAATGAGACCCAGTGGTTGCACCGCCTAAGAACGATGCAGCTGCTGGGCCTTAACATTGAGCTGGATTTAAATTGCTTCCTGACAAATGAATAACCCAATTTTGGTTGATCTGGGAGTTTGGTATTTTTATTCATACATACTTATTACTATTTTCATCCCATAAGTCTATGTATATGTTTGATGCTAGTTTCCCGATCTAATTTTAAGAATATTAATTAATATATGTGATGTTATACTCATCTCTTAGTCTATATATATAATTGATCCTTTTTTCCAGATTATTTAAAAAAATATTATTTAATGGTATTAATGTTGATTTTATTGCTGAAGCAGAGGTGAATATATAGGCATACATGCATTTTTTATAAGTTAAATTTGTTGTGCATTTGGCTTTGCCAGAAGTTCCCTATGTAAACTGGCACATGTCACCTTTTAAATATATAGAGGAGTTAAGTTTGGTTGCTGGAACCGGGACAGAGGCTGTTATAGGTCTAATCCCTCCCACTCAGCTGATTGATGGACCTATATTACAGGTCCAGTGCGTGACCAGGTACGCATCCTGATGACGTGGTAAGGAAACGTACGTCGAGGCGGTACCTGGTCATGCACAGCTACGCACTTCTGGTCCCGCTGGTTCTCTGCAACAAGGAGGTGGAACACACGCCAGCTTCCCCAGCGTGGAGCCATCTCTCCATTATCTACACGCCAAACAGCTTCAGTGCCGGGTCACAGGCACCAGCAAGAGTAAGGAGCTACTTGGCACTGTGTTTTATACTACCGTATTTTCCGGCGTATAAGACGACTGGGCGTATAAGACGACCCCCTAATTTTCCAGGAAAAATGTTGGTTTTGGGATATACTCACTGTATAAGACTACCCCCTTCTTACTAGTCTTTCTGGAAGCTGAGGGGTAGCCAGAACCGCTGACAGAAACAGGCTTTTTCAAATCTCACTGTGCCATTACATTACATTCCTCACTGTGCCATTACATCACTTGCCCCTCACTGTGCCATCACTTGCCCCCTCTCTGTGCCATCACTTGCCCCCTCTCTGTGCCATCACTGCAAACGGTGCATTTACTCACTTTTTTTCTGAATAGCAGGCGGTGCGGTGCGATGACAGTCTCCATGCTGCGAGCGTCAATGATTTAAAAGACGCGCCTTCTCCTCAGACTGTCCTGTGTTAGGCGGAACACAAATCTTCCCAGCAGCGCCTCTGTTCTGTGTTCCGCCTATCACGGACGTCTTCTCATCTCGTCCGAGGATGAGAAGGCATCTGTGATAGGAGAACAGAGGCGCTGCTGGGAAGATTTGTGTTCCGCCTATCACAGAACACACTGAGGAGAAGGAGCGTCTTTTAAATCATTGATGCTCGCAGCAGCACGGAGACCGTACCCGGCGTATAAGACGACCCCCGACTTTGGATGCATTTTTTTGCATCCAGAAAGTCGTCTTATACGCCGGAAAATACGGTAATCTTTTATTGAAAACGAAATTACACTATGGCGGTTTTTTCTTTTCTTTGTTCCGCTGCATGATATTGGAGTCAGGCTGAACTAAAGGATTATGAGCCACGTATGAAGTCCTTATATTGTGACACAAAGCTACTATTGACCTCTTTTAAATTAAATAGGTCAACATCATCTGGTAAGGTGCCACTCTTTGAGCACAGTTTTGGGTGATTTTACAGCTGGTGGAGGTAGAGATTTTTCACAGTGAATTTTAAGGCATCGTCTGAGCACAAGCACTTTATTTATTTATCTATGGACTTTTGCACTTATATTTTTAATAAATCCACCATCTTTGGTGGTGCTTCCAGGGATTTTTCACAATACTAATTGTTGGTTTTGCTATATACTTGTCTGATGTACTAGGATTTAGTATATATACTATTACTACTCACTATATTTGTAGCGCCCCCTTCATTTATATATCCAACATTTAATTCAGTTCACTGATTTTTTGGGGGAGCAGCTTATTATCGATAATATTTATGATTTATTATTATTCACTATTATAATTTTTTACATTTAGTTGGCGCGAGATCCTTACCTTTCCAAGTACCCCTTATTACTCATTCCCAAAAATAGTAAAGTGTAAATAAACCCACCAATACTTTAGAAAAAGCCTTAAACAGCAATTGCAAAACATACAATAAAACCCCCAAAGCCTCCCATGATGTAAATCCAGCATAAAACACCTGTCCAACAATATAAATTCATTGTCAATCATGGTGTCTAGCGATGTAAATCCTTGTCAATCATGAGGACCCAACAATGTCAACCCACCACATTCCTGTTGCTAAATGACAGATCACTAGCACTGTCCTAATGTCAACACAGGGCTGGAGATTCTAGGTGACATTTTTGACCAGTAGTTATTATATTTAATCAATGACATTGCCCAGGATCACCAACTGTTTGTTTACATTTCAGATGCCCCAGATTCAGGAGGAAGATCGAGACATTTTGGGCTAAATTGGGCAGTTTGGCCCAAATCTCATTCTTAATGAGCAAATAGTCATTTTCTTTACCAATTTCCATTTATTTGATCTAATGTACAATGGTCCACATATGTTTTTAATAAGAATTTTTTGTGTGTTTGTGTTTGTAGTATAGCAAGACTCACACAACTATTATACAGGTAAAGACAAAGCAGCCTATCTGAGGCATGCCAGAATTGCCACATTGTCTGAGTTTTTGCAATTGTTTGAGTGTGTGTGTATGGGTGATTTGGTGCACTGATAATATTACCAACTGTACTATTAAAGTCCATCTGTTGTGCCACATGCAATATGGAAAAATAAGTCAACTTACTGGACTTACCATCAAATATCCCTTTGCCCATATAGTGAATAGTTTGGTCGGTGTATTGGCACTTTTAAGTTTAGAATTAAATTACTGTGAAACAATGCGGAATGGATGGTTGCCCACTCACCTGTATGTTGCTGTTATCAGTGACATCAATGTGAAACCAGCATACGACATAAAAGAGACTGAAAACATCACAAACCTTGCCCAACCTGTTTTATGACAAGTAGACAACTTGATGCTATCACATTATAAGTATGCCAACCTGAATCTTGTATTGTATTGTACATATTATAAAATGAACAAGCAGATCCAGGAACCTGCAGGCAAAGACAGTCTGATGCTTTAAGCCTTTTCCAAATGGATTCTGGTGAAAAATTTTGTAGCAGTAAAAATGCAGGAGGAGACAGAAAAGGGTAGGTGTCTATAGAGCAGGAGGATCTGAAAAAATACCACCCAAAGGCACTTGCCTAACTTGCCTGACTGGAAATCTGCCAAACTGTGTTCAGTATTGGTTCTATTGTCTGGGAAGGGTATCGATCCCCTGACAGGTTCAACAACTTTCCCAGTTTAATTTAATCAAGCAGAAAAAAAAGCTTTACACATGGGAAACCCCAAATTATTATGTGCAGCTCAAAAAAATTCTTAAGGAAAGCAATTAGAAAATGCAAAGAAAATGCAGAAACTTAATTGGAGAAAATTATAGAACAGAGAATAAGTAAGTTTGTATATCTAAACAGTGGAAAATATCTGCTAGCATTAATTAAAAGAATCTCATCTTTACCTATCAAAAACATATTTAAGTAGACATGTGGACACTGAAATATTTTGTTTTCGTTTGAAAAATAAATTTATTTTGTTACTCCCAAAACTCGTTTTTATTTATTTTGTTTCATTATAAAATGCATTTGTCCGAAAATCTGAATTAATTAATGTTGAATCTGTCATTTGAAGGCTTATGGTGTCTGTCGAATGTTCTAAGAAGCAACTAAACTGTACGACACCGCAATCGTACATTTCTAGTCGAATGCTCTGCCCACAAGCTATAGTAGAATTCTAATGTTGTATATGACTAGTAATAATTATATTTATTAATTATTATTACTTGTCAACCAACATTGGAATTCTTCTATAGCCTATGGGCGGAGCATTTGACCATAAATGTCCGTTCGCTGCGATCGTATGTTTTTAGCTGCTTCGTGGGATCTTCATGTCTCTATAATGTCAAATCTTTTCTCTCTATGACAAATAATCTTGGACTAATAGAGTTAGGGTAGGCACATTCGACCGCAGGTTCAATAGACACAGATCGCTATTTTTACCGTCATGTCGAATCTGTATCAAACTGTTGTTGCAACGAAACTAAAATCTTTTGGATCTTTTGGATTTCGGATTCTGTCCATTCTTTATCGTTTGTTAAAATGAAAGCGAAAATCCCTGAAATTCGGACGAAAATGCATTCGTACAAAAACGAATGCACATGTCTATATTTAAGTAAGGAGGTGCATGCACATCTATGTGTAGCCCTCATTAAACAGACTGCCAGGTTTTCCATGTACGAAATTCAGAAATTCTGTTAAGTCATCTTCTTATGTGTTTAACTGGCTTTCCCAACAACAGCTGCATCATGCATGGAAAATCAGCTTTCTGGAGAAATTCTCCAGTAATCTCTGAACTACTGGGGGTTGAAAAACTCTATTTAGAGACAATGTTTCCTCTTTAACTTTAACATGGTCAGGTTGAAATCAGAGGTCTATAGAGCCTAGCTTTAATATAGTATTAAAAAAATACATTTATCATATTGAAAGTTTCCCTGAATACCCTATTGCTGTTATAAAAGTCAGGACAACAGGGAAACCTTCAATGAATTTATGTGTGTGTGCATGGTATTCCTTGTAAAAAGAAATTGTCTTCTAAATGTGTCTCTTTTTTAACACCTTCTCATTGTTGCGTTTTTAGAAGATTTCGCGTAGTGTGTAGATTCTGTAAGGAGTTGGACCATATTTTGTATAGGTGATCCTGAGCTGTTTTGTCTTTTCCACCAAGGACTGGCAATGAGCTTTACAGAAAAAACGCTACAGATGAAATAGTAGTCTTTCAGCGAACAAGTACTGGGAAATACGTTTTTCCTTCGCGCCTCAAGGACTAGTCTGTATAATGTGATGAGTGTTTCAAAAGGTGGGCTGTGCAATTAATATCAATTGTTTTCCAGAAGCCTACCAAGACTTAGACTTGGTTAAGTTACTTTGGTAGAACTATATATATCATAGGACCACAATGGGTGTTGTAGTACCAATCATTTTAAATTCCCGCCTCAATGTACCAAGTTAACGAACCTTCTTTACAGCATTCTGCAATGTATGGTAGTATATTATGGTTTATTTTATTACAAAACAGCGTCACATCTGATTTTCTTATCGTTAGGATGTGTTGGTAGCCCATTCATCTCAATAGGCCACTGTAATGCATCGCATATTAGCACATGAAATGTGTGCATTAACACACACAAGTTAACACTGCAGATAAGTGTGGACTGCACCTGGGCATTTGAACAGATGGCAAAGCATTTACCTGTACGGCAGGATCAAAACATCACATATAATAGCGGTTATACTCCACACCAAATGGAATTTTTATGTTTTTTTTGCTTTGATACATTCCCCCAGGGCAGTGCCCAGCCCAACCCCACATTCTATTTTTTGAAAATGCCTGCCATATTAGCATAGACATTTTTAATTTCCATCTTTAGTGAGGTTAGGATTTAGCACCCGAAAAATAGTCATGTTTGTCAAACTGAATCCAGGTACGTTCAGCTCATTACTAGTTAACACACTACAAGGAAGTCAATAATCCCATTGGCCCCTGTTCTCCGTCTCTGAAAACCAGCTTTCTTGGATGCAAGCATGCATGTAGGCAGGTTACCTACTGTCTTAATTTTTGCTAGGTTTTGTGGCTGCCAAGGCTAGGGGGAAAGGGTTCAGACTGTTTTTGCATACCCTGCTCACGTTTGCAGGATCTTTTGGGGTCTGGCCTCCTGTCCTATGATACATAAAAGGCAGAGGTTTGGGTCCCAAGAGAGCAGAGATGGGAACCTTGCAGGACTTTTGAGACTTGTAGTTCATCTACACAGCACACTCTTGGAATACACCCAAGCCATGGACTTTTCCAATCGAGTCATACCACTTATGGACTTCACCTATAAGAACTTGACCGCTGTTAGAGTTAGTTTGGGAAAGGACATTCGCCTGGCGTAGCCCAGAAGAACCCACCTTTGGGTAGGCTTCCTATGTGACCCACACTTGGCCCAGTGAGTTAATGGGGAACATGGACGATGTGATGCACACAATAAATCTATGTACATTGATGGTCCTGCTAGTTTTTGCTCTATTATTGGTGTGCGCAGTCTATTGCATTAGGTGTGCACCCCAAAGTTTACATACATACACACACTATTATAAATTAATCTAAACAAACATTTTAACATGTATTAAAACATGGACAATGTCAGTAGAGCAGTCGACGGTATTAGCTTCACCACTCAACCAGTCAGCGTACCTCTGTTACCTCACTCCCAGTAACAGAATGGGGTCCCACCAAGCACATAGCATGGACCTTATACATGCTCAACTTAACTCCATGCCAATGACTGGTTGCAGTTTAACCCTTAGTTACTCCTAGCAACTTGATTTCAAGTTAACCTTTTGTTGTAGTGATGTTTCACAGCTCCCAATATAAAGTTCAGACCCTTGGGTAAATTCAGACCAGGCTTTGCATGGTTATACAGCTTTTACTGAAATTTCAGCATAGACTACATAGGGCAGTGGACGGTGTCAGTAGTTTTTTATTTTGACTATAATTTAAAAATAAATTGTTATAATATAATTTTTTGGTGAAATATCAGGGGCCTAACAGTCCTGTTCCTTCACAAACGCAGTTTAGTATGCTTCAGTTATGAATGGACACAGTAGCGAACAATACCAATCCCTCACTGTACTCATTCAGAAAATGAAGGGGCTGGTGAATGACATATTTACCAGCCCATTCCTCCACTCTCCATCCTTGCAGCAGCTAGCGGGAGAGGAAAAAAGGCAAGGCAGCAGTGCTACGGGGTAGTTGGGAGGAGGGCCTGGGCAGCAGGGGATCTTGGTGCGGCACACGGTGATTAGAGTGTGCACAGGCACACTTGGCACACCCAAGGAATCCATGTTAACTTCCATAACACAATGATGATTTCATCTTTATGCAATGTGTGTTCTGCATCTTATTTCTACATATGTATTAAGTAAACAGTAGCTAATAATTGACAGACTTGAATTGTTTGTTATTATAATATCTTGTTGCTAAAATGTCTCTAAATCTCTTGTTTTCAGAAAGAGTATGCAAAATAGAAAAGGCTGAGTAAAATTCATGATCTTCACCCTTGTTCCAGGTCAGTGACTCCAACTGTTGAAGCCACAGGATAAGCATGATAGCCAGTCAACTAGTAGAAGTAACGATTAGAAAACTCCATTTCTTTCTTTTAGAAATAGTTTCTCTTTCTCTTTTTTTGCTAATATAAAAAGTAGTTAAAAGGTTCATCTGAAATGTCTTTTTTAAATAAGTTTAACCCTTTAGGTGTGCCCAACATGGCTGGTGTAAAAAAATATCCTTATTTTTCTAGGAATCAATCTCTCTACAAAAATAAATCTATACAACCTTGACAGAATTGTCAAAAAATAACAGATACATGGTCTTGTCTTTACTTGATGCTTTGGTAAAGCGGGAAACAATAGTAAGTATAATAAATGTATCTAAAGGAGACACTGTTCAGATACATGTATCTCTTTTTAGATCATCAAGGGCTCATGCACACTGCAGCTCAACAAAAAAAGCTGCTTTAATAGGCATATGAGCTTTTATATCAGCTTGAAAAAGCTTCTACTTTTTTTGGCTCTTTTGCACATTTCTATTGAGCTTCTTTGAGCTCCTTTGAGCTTCTTTAAACATAAATGTTTTTTTTTTCACAAACCCTCAGCTCACTTTTCCTATTTTTTTATTTTTTTTTGCGTGTGTCTTCAAGTTTCTTTGAGCTTTTTCATGCTCTTTTGTGCGTTTTTGGGCACTTAGGCATCTTTTCTGCTCAAAAGCTCCTCTCAAAAGTGAGAGTTTGGTGGGGATTTTTTTCTGCCTGTAATCTCCCAAAAAAGCCATAGTGTGCAGTTTACAGGCAGAAAAAATAATAGCTGAAAAAAGCTCAAAAGCCTGTAGGAGACGCTTTTTTGAGTTTCTTTGAGCTGCAGTGTGCATGAGCCCTAAGGCTGCATTCACACCTGAGTCTTTTGCCCTGTACACATGATCGGAATTTCCAATGGGAAAAAATCTGATGGAATTTTCCGTCGGAATTCCGTTCAAGCTGTCTTGCTTACACACTGTCAGAACAAATTCCGTGACGAGCCAAGAAAAATGAAGTTCAATAATTCTGAGCATGCGTCGACTTGATTCTGAAAATGCATGTTTTTTTCTCCATCGGAGTTCCACACAGACGATTGGAATTTAATCGGAAAAAAAATAAAACATGTTCTATTTCTGAACTCCGACAGAAAAAAGTCAGATGGGGCCCTCAAACGGTCCGAATATCCAATGAAAAAATTCCATCTGACTTTCTTCATTGGAAATTCAGATCAAGTGTACAAGGCATTTGAGTGCTTTTCTGGCGACTTTGCATGTTTGTATGTAGCATTTTTGGTCTTTGACGTTTTTTTATTGGCCACTAGTGAAGACTATTATCTGTTGCATTATTTATTGCTAGGTATTTCAGTTCTTTTAGCTTTTCCATTAGCTTGTATTTCTTATTTTCTTATTATTAATTTATTATAATGTTTTTTAATTAGGGTAAGGGGTTCGAGTTCAGTTCAGATTAGGGATAGGATTAGGAGATGGGTTGTTTATTATTATTTTGTATTTATTATTATTATTATTATTATTAGTATTATTATTATTATTATTATTATTATTATTATTATTATTATAATAATCATAATAATAATAATAATAAATGAATAAATACATTTAAAATAAATACACAATTAAATAAAAGTCATAAATAAAAAATGTATAAATTCAATAAAATTAATACTAAGTAACAATAAATAAATAAAAAACCCTTTAACTTTATCCCTTACCCCATAACAAATAAACTAAACACCCTAACACAAAAATAAAAATAATACTAATTATTACTATTATTATTAATAAAGTATTTTTTGTTCAAGTTTGGGTGTTGTTAGTTTATTATTATTATTCCTGTCATTATTATTAAACATTAATATTTAATATTTTTTAAGGTTAATTATTATTTATTAATGTATTATTACATATTATTAATTTATTTTACTTATTTATTATGATTTTTAGTTAGTTGTGTATTTATTTAACATTTATTTATTCATATATTATTACTATTTTATTTAAAAAACAATTAATTTAAGCAGAAAATTGTGCACAAATGCGTGACAAAATGCATGAATACGCACAAAAACGCACGCATGGCGTATTTCCATAAATTCCTATGGGAATACAAACATGCCAAAAACACCCAAATCTGCCCGATTCCAGCGACAACCAAAGCTTCAGAACTTTTTTGAGCTTCAGAACTTTTTTGAGCTTCAAGTGTTTTAGAGTGGAGATGTGAACCATCTCCATAGAGAATAATTCATGTTTTTCCCCTCCAGCGTTTTGGAGCTTCAGGCTTCAAGGTACAAAACGCTCAGGTGTGAATGGGGTCTAAGTCATATAAAATGATCATAACATTTATGTCTTTATATTTCAATATATTTCGTACATCATACTAATAATGTGAAAGTATAGAATCCTGGTTGATTTTTATGAAAAATAACCCTTTGTATGGTGATCTTTTATCTCTGAAGTAGCAGTGTTTCATCAGATAGTAGGGGAATCAAAAAGCTTTGCTTGCACAGTGACAAGGTTCCTGTTCTATTTAGGCACTTCCCTTTTAGCATAGAAGAATGCATGTTTGGAGAAGAGAATCGTATAAAACTTGTTTTATGTTTTGTACTTAAAGGGGTTGTAAAGGATTTTTTTTCCCTAAATAGCTTCCTTTACCTTAGTGCAGTCCTCCTTCACTTACCTCATCCTTCAATTTTGCTTTTAAATGTCCTTATTTCTTCTGAGAAATGCTCACTTCCTGTTCTTCTGTCTGTAACTCCACACCGTAATGCGAGGCTTTCTTCAGGGTGTGGAGAAAGCCTCTTAAGGGGGGAGGGGGCGAGCAGGCAAGTCAGGACACTCTCTACTTTGCAGATAGAGAAAGGAGCTGTGTGTTAGTGGGCGTCCTGACACTCCCGCTTGCCCCCTCCGTGACACTCTACACCATGGAGAAAGCCTGTGTGGAGTTAGGCCCCGTACACACGACCGAGTTTCTCGGCAGAATTCAGACAGAAACTCGATGGGAGACGTATTCTGCCGAGAAAACCGGTCATGTGTACACTTGTCGCCGAGGAAACCGACGAGGATCTCGTCGGGCCAAAAAGAGAACATGTTCTCTATTTCCTCGTTAGGCAATGGGAAAAGTTGGCTCGCCGAGATCCTCGGCGGCTTCACAAGGAACTCGACGAGCAAAACGATGTCTTTTGCCCGTCGAGTTTCTCGGACGTGTGTACGGGGCCTTACAAACAGAGGAACAGGAAGGGAGGATTTCTCAGAAGAAATAAGGACATTTAAAAGCAAAATTGAAGGATGAGGTAAGTGAAGGAGGACTACACTAAGGTAAAGAAAGCTATTTAGGGAAGAAAAAAAATCCTTTACAACCCCTTTAAAGGAGTTGTAAAGGAAAAAAATTTTTTTGCTGAAATGACTGTTTACAGGGTATAGAGACATAATAGTTAACTGATTCCTTTTAAAATTGATTAAAAATTGATTGATTAAAAATAGATAAAAATAAATCATATAATGTACAAAAAAAGTTTTGTTTTTGCATCTAGTTTCATTTTTGCATGTTATCCTGCCTCTGTGCTATACAGAGCCATAGAGCAGTGATGGTTTGGAAAATGAAACTAGAATCTCCCAGTACTGTGGTCATCAGGAAACAGACAACCAGGAAGTGTCCAGAACAGAGAAGAATTACAGCAACATCAGAGAAAAAACGAACAATGAGGACATGAAACCAGGACTGCAGTAAGGTAAAGGAAGCTATTTAGCTAAAAAAAAAAATCCTTTAGTGACCCTTTAAGTCTTTATTCTAATTTTGCATGTCTCCAATGTGAAAACATATGAAAACTAATGAAAACTAATCAGAACAACAACAATAGTAATAATAAGTATTCCATTATCACATTAAAAGCAGAAACCCATACCCCACATACACATACCCCTTTTGTATAGTGAACACAGGTGTGGTCTTTTTTTCACAGCATTTACATGCGTAAGGATCCTCAAATTAAAATGCCTGTAAAGTCTATTTTTTTTTCTATTAAAATTACAAACATGTTATTCTTACCTGCTCTGTGCAGGGGTTATGCACACAGCAGCCCAGATCCTCCTCTTCTCGGGTCCCTGGCTGGATCTCCTGGACCCTTCCTCCTGTCAAGTGTCCCCACAGCAAGTGGCTTGCTATGGGGGCACCTGAGCCGAGCTGCAGCTCCGTATATCCATTCAGATTTGGAGCTGTGGTTCGGCCCCAACCCCTCTCTCTCCTTATCCTGAGTTTGATTGACAGCAGTGGGAGCCAATGGCACCACTGCTGTGTCTCAGCCAATCAGGAGGGAGAGTCCCGGATGCTCGATTCACATTGCTGGATAGAGATGGATAGAGATGGGGCTCAGGTAAATATCAGGGGGGCTGGGAGAGGCTGTTGCACACAGAAGTTTTTTATCTTAATGCATATAATGCATTAAGATAAAAAAAACTTCTGAATTTACAATCGCTTTAACCGATTCCCGATCGGCTCATGTACTGCGGCACAATGGCTCTCCTGGGCAAAACCCCAAATGGATACATCCTTCCCTTAAAGAGGGGGTCTGCATGCGCTCGCTGCACGGCGAGGGGTCCCGATGCGCGTGGCCGCCGGCCACGCACGATCATGTGCACGAGAGCCAGTGCAGGGATCTGTGTGTGTAAACACACAAATCCCTGTTCTGTCAGGAGGAGAGGAGAGGAGACATATTGTTTGTTCCTACTAAGTCCTATCCCCATACAGTTAGAACACATCTAGGGAACACACATTTACCCCTTGATCACCCCCTAGTGTTAACCCTTTCCCTACCAGTGACATTTACACAGTAATCAGTGCATATTTATAGCACTGATCGCTGTATAAATGTCAATGGTCCCGAAAATGTGTCAAAAGTGTCCGATCTGTCTGTCGCAATGTCGCAGTACCGATAAAAATCGCAGATCCCCACCATTACTAGTAAAAAATAAATAAATAATAGAAATGCCATAAAAATGCCATAAATCTTTTCCATAGTTTGTAGGCGCAAAACAATCAATATACGATTATTGTGATTTTTTTTTTTACCAAAAATATGTAGAAGAATATATATTGGCCTAAACTGATGAAGAAATTAGTTGTTTAAAAAAAATTGGGGGATTTTTATTAAAGCAAAAAGTAAAAATTATTATTATTTTTTTTTTCGCCCTTTGTTTGAGAAAATATCACCAAAAGAAAGCTCTTTTTGTGGGAAAAAAAGGATGCAAATTTCATTGCATGACTGCACAATTGTCAGTGACACAGTGCCAAATAGTAAAAAGTGCTCTGGTCAGGAAGGGGGTAAAATCTTCCGGGGCTGAAGTGGTTAAATCCATTACCAGGAATGAAGTCTTAAACAACAGAATCAGAATTTACTGGAAGCCAATCACAATGAATGATTATTGTATCTTTCATTTGCTCACCTCTACCTTTTACTGGTAGGGTCCTATTGTTGTCTGTACCTGTTTTGTCTGAAGTCTGTAAAGCTGGTTATATCTGCTACCAGAATACATTATCGGCTGCAACTGTCAATCAATGAAAGTTTTCCAGCATGGTCATTCGAACAGAATGAAAAGGTAGGGCCACGCACTGATCGAAATTCAGCCAGTCCCTGCTGAACCAACCAAATTTCGATCCATGTGTACCCATCTTAACTTCATTATTTCATGCACAGCACTTTCTAAATAAAGGATAATAATAATAACATGCAGGATGATATAAGGGTCTAAGGCTGGATTCACACATATGCGATTTTCAGAGCTTTTTTTCTCAGAAAATAGGTGCAGGAACTCAACCACGACCCGTTCAGATTTCACAAACAGTAGAAGAGTCTTAAAGGGGCATTAAATACCAGAATTGCATTACATACAGAGTGCAGAGTTCAGGGGGTTACAAAGCTGTCACTTGTAAACACAGAAACCAGACATCTGTGTTTACAAGTGATTGTGGTGAGCAGGCACCAAAGGGTCTGAGCCAGAGGTGGTGGAACTGAGTTCCCCCAAGTTCCCCCTGAAAAAAAGCCCTGGCGATTTTAGTGCTTTTTGCATTTTGCAGATTTGCACTACAGTCCATTTACCATGGTTTCCTATGGAACACGTTTTGTAGTGCAAATCTGCAAAATGCAAAAAGCACTAAAAATGCCTAGGTGTGAATCCAGCCTAATGCCGCATACACACCATCACTTTATGTGATGAAAAAAAACGACACTTTCTGTGAAGTAAAAAATGACGTTTTTGAAACTTCAATTTTCAAAGACGAAGTTGCCTACACACCATCGTTTTTCTCACAATGTTCTAGCAAAGCAAGGTTACGTTCCACCACGTTTTACCATTGAAGCTCGCTTCATAAGTAGCTTCTGGGCATGCGTGGATGAAAAAACGTCTTACAAAACGACGTTTTTTGCTACACACGGTCAATTTCTGTGAAGTAAAAAGTGCACTTTTGAAAAACGACACATAAAATTGAAGCATGCTTCAATTTTTTTTGGTCGTTTTTTACAAGACATAAAACGACGTTTTCCCCCACACACAGTCAATTAAAGTGACGTTTTTAAAAACGTCATTTTTTTTCATCACATAAAGTGATGGTGTGTACGCGGCATAAGAGCTATTATCCCAACCACTACTAAGGGATGAAGAGATGTCTCTATTTCATTGAAAATAGTGAAATGATCTTTTTTTCAGAATTGTTGCATGAAAATAGTGGCGAGGCATTGTAGCTGCCAGGAAAAGAGAAAATGTCTTTCATTTTCTGGAAATCAGTGTTTGAAGTGGAGAAAAGAAACTGAAAATGAATCACATTAATATAATTTAAACCATGTTATTGGACAGCTTTACAATAATGGTAAGAAACATTCCCAATTTATTAGAAACAATTATGGAAAAGTGTAACTTTACGGTACCAACAAATATACATTTATTCACATATACACAATTTAAGAATTGCATATTGGGTTGAAAGTTTTATTGTTTATACATCTCCTATGTCAATATCTCAGTGCTTTTCCTGGATTATATATTTTCTTTATCAGGGTATAAATAGAATGTTATAGATCTACAAAATAACAATATTATCAGAAAACTGCACAAGTACGGCAAGAGTTTACACAACTAGTTAATATCCATCATACAAGGTTTACACCTATAAATTAATAATAATGGCTCACTTCCTGATAGAGTTATGCAGTACTATAGATCTTTATCCTTGGTTTTGCTATTAATAAATACTGAGAGAAATATTAATGTTACATCTTCGAACTTATGTCTGTATATATAATATGAGGGCTTGTATGGTCTGCCTTATACATGGATGTAACATAAAGGGGGTTATTTACGAAAGGCAAATCCACTTTGCACTACAAGTGCAGAGTGCACTTGAAATTGCACTAAAAGTGCACTTGGAAGTGCAGTCACTGTAGATCCGAGGGGGACATGCAAGGAAAATAAAAAACAGCATTTTAGCTTGCACATGATTGGATGATAAAATCAGCAGAGCTTCCCCTCATTTCAGATCTACCCCTCAGATTTACAGCGACTGCACTTCCAAGTGCACTTTCAGTGCAATTTCAAGTACACTTTCCACTTGTAGTTTTCACTTGTAGTGCAAAGTGGATTCGCCTTTCGTAAATAACCCCCAAAATATGTATATAGGTTATTGAGATTGACCTTCCAGATACTCTTATGCTCTTTGCACCCACCCTTACCCCCAATTATGGGATGATAATGGACTTGGTGCCCTAGGTGGTGGAGTGTATGAATCAAATTGTAAGCGTAGACATTATTAACTAGTTGTGCTAACTTTTGCCTAATATATGCAGTTTTCTGAATATATCATTTAGATTTTGTAGATCTATCAACTCCTATTTATCTCCCTAAGAAGCAGATGTATAATCTCAGGCCTCATACACACGGCCGAGTTTCTCGGCAAAAACCAGCAAGAAGCTTGCTGGGTTTTTTCTTTGCCGAGGAAACCGGTCGTGTGTACACTTTTCAACCAGGAAAATGCCGAGGATCTCATCGGGCCAAAAAGAAAGCATGTCTTCTTTTTCCTCGACGGCAATGGGAAAATTTGGCTCGCCGAGATCCTCTGCGGCTTCACAAGGAACTCGACGAGCAAAACGATGTGTTTCACCCGTCGAGTTCCTCGGACGTGTGTACGAGGCTTCAGAGACTGGTTCAGAAGTGGTCTCACCCCTCTGCAGATATCAGCTTGGAGATGTGAGGGTAATTACATTTTTAATCCAATAAGTAGTTCTTAGATAAACCCATGTTGGGGTTTTGGGACCCTAGGATATCAATATGTTCATTAAGCTTTTGAATAATAATAATAATAACAATAATAATAATAAAAAAAGGAGATTAATTGTATAATGGCACTAAATTTCATTTAGTGTGTTCTTAAGGCATATCAAGATGAAACACATTTTTGTATACATATATTAAAGCGCAACTTTTCTATAATTGTGTTCATATTAGTATCATTTGTCACAGCAATGGGTGAGTTCATGGAAAATGTGCTGGCTAGCAGGCAGGGTGTAAAAAATGGGATGGACAATGAGAAGTACCTGTGTCTCCTCCCTTCATACAAAGTAAGGAGAATCAGTGTGGGAGAGACAGTAGCAGACAGACACCTGTTCTCGTGAAGTGAAGGACACTAATTTAGCATGATGTTCTGATAAGGAAGCAAGAGAACTACAAACAAATAATGGGAAAACTAATTCTGTGGATTTATGCTATCTGCTGTATCTTGGCTTTGAGTGGTAAGATAATTTATCACATTTTATCTTTGTTTGAGGTTTTTTTTAACACAAAATTACTAATTATTATTGAGGTAAATGATAATAGAAAAAATGTACAAAATGTCATCAGCTTGCAATTATACTATCTTGAATTTTTTTTTCCATTCAATTACTCTAAAAATATATTGCCCAAAATAGTTTTGGATAGAGCAAGGAAGAGTGAGAGTCTCTGTCCCCCTCTAGGTTCATCTACTCATTTTCGTCTTGGTGACCAGTATTCCCTGAACAGAAGGTAGGAGAAAACTCCCCAACTGGAATACAGTCAGCAATAAAAACCTGACAGAGGTTCTCACTCTTCCCTGTTCTTTTCAAAGCTATTAAATACAAGTTTATGCTGAAGTTCTGCTATAACCTTGCTTCTCAAGTAGTATACAAGGAGGTTGACTAATTTTGAAAACTTTTCCAACGAGTTGATCGTTTTTTGCTGATTTGCTGTTGGTTTCTACTGACGCAGATGTTAACTGACATCTCCCTGCTCTGCTATCTTTTGGGTGTAAGCTGGTCATAAGCATCAGGGGAAGATTGGATGTGCAAGCAGAATCCTACTATTCAAAGGTGGTCCTTGGTCCAACTTAAAACAGGGATGAGTGGGTTGCCCATGCATTCATATTTATGCTGTGGTGCAAGACAGAGGAATGTGGAAATTTTTATGATTGTCAGCAGTTTGGCCAGATTTTTTATTTTTTTTTCAAAAGCGGCTATTAATATATTTTGTAATTATAGATAGAAATATGCTTAAATGTTTCAAAGTGAACAAGGGCTAGGCTAAATATTAGTCGCTAGGTAGGTCCTTTAGTAATCCAGCCTTGTGGCTCATTTACTAAAGGATTGGGGAGACTGTTCACATAACAGATGAAGTTGAATGCAAGAAAAGATGATTTTTCCCTTCTTATTTTCCTTGTACATTATTGTGTATTCCAACGCAACATTCTGTGGTTAGTAAATCACACACCATTGCCTCCGGATTTGTTTTGTGGCCTTTAAGGCTTTTATTATACAATTTTAATTACAGCCTTGTACACACGTGCTGAATATCAGCCGGTATTGGCTGCTAGCTGTAAGCACAGACCGGTGTGTTCTGGCAGGGCGAGGGGCCGAACAAAATAGCTCAGTGGGGAGATGGCTGTACTAATATCGCATAGTTAGACCCCTTTCACACTGGTGCTTCTATTTTACCGTCGGATTTGCGGCTCATTTCGGCCGCTAGTGGGGCACTTTTAACCCCCGCTAGCGATCAAGAAAGGGTTAATACCACCCGCAATGCGCCGCTACAGCAGCGCATTGCGGCATATTGCCGGCGGTATGGCAGCTCTGCCCATTGATTTCAATGGGCAGGAGCGCATTAGCAGCAGTGAGTTCACCGCTGTGCTAATGCGCTCCAAAGAAGCTGCTGGCAGAACTTTTTCTGACTCCCTGCCAGCGCACCGCTCCTGTGTGAAGCCCCTTAGGCTTTTACACTGGAGTGTGAGGAGCAGCTGTTTAAGGGCAGATTGCAGGCACTATTTTTAATGCTATAGCGCCTGTAAAATGCCCTCAGTGTGAAAGGGGTCTTAGTATAGTGAGCTCCTAGCAAGCTACTTTTTTTGTCCAGCCTGCTGAGTTGAACGGAAAAAAAAAATCTGTCAGTGTGTACCAGGCTTACTTCTAGAATCAACAGAGTGTAATGAGTAAAGAAGCCCAATCTAATTCTAATTACTAGTAATTTTTTCCCTTTCATGCTAATCCCAATAGGTGATACATCAACCTTTGTACTGTCTACCATGCACATATATACATTCTTAACAGGTGTTTAGTTATTATAGCATCTTCTTGTACTAAGCTAACGGGCCAGCTTTTCTGGCCTTTCCACACCTATAGCCCAGGGCAAGGCAGTACAACTTCTATTGTGTCTCTGAAATCAGTTTGAATACAGTTTAAATAAACAGTGCATAACGGAGTTGTGTCACCGAAGTCTGTCTGTCATAGCATCTTAACTAAACAAGCAGAATATTCTTAAAATAATATGCGCAATAATATTGTGAAAAAAATTGAATATTGCTGCCTGTAACCGATTGTTGGAATAACACAAGTGTTAGGCCCCTTTCACACAGCCGGATAGAATGGTGCTTTTAGCTGCGGATTTTACTGCAGCTAAAAGCACACAATGGGGTGGATTCAGTAAGCAATTGCGTCTGCGTATCCATAGTTATGCAGCGCAATTTCTTAGTTGCGCCGGCGTAACGACTTTTCTGTATTCAGAAAGCTCGTTACGCCGACTGCAGCCTAAGATATGACTGGCATAAGGCGTCGTATCGTAGGCTGCATTCTTACGATGGCCGCTAGGTGGCGTTCCCGTAGTGGTCAGCGTAGAGTATGCAAATTGCATACTCACACCGATTCACAACCCTACGCGCGCCCTGCGTACGCATTTTACGTCGTTTGCGTTCGTCGGGTTCCGCGTAAGGCTGCTCCTGCTATTAGCAGGGGCAGCCAATGCTAAGTATACCCGTCGTTCCCGCGTCGCGATGTTTGAAAATTACGTTGTTTGCGTTAGTGAATCGTGAATGGCGCTGGATGCCATTTACGTTCACGTTAAAGCAAATGACGTCCTTGCGACGTCATTTGTCGCAATGCACGTCGGGAAAGTTTCCCAACGGAGCATGCGCACTACGTTCGGCGCGGGAACGCGCCTAATTTAAATGATCCACGCCCCCTACGGGATCATTTAAATTACGCGCGCTTACGCCGGCCATTTTTACGGAGCGCCTCCCCAATTACGGAGCTACTGCTTCCTGAATCAAGCGTAGCGCAAGTAATTTACGGAGGCGTAGCGTAAAAGCGTAACGCTGCGCCTCCGTAAGAAGTGCGCAGCAGTACCTGAATCTACCCCAATGCTTTCATATGACATCATTCACACACTACGGTTACATGCGGTTTTGTTACCCACAGTTTTGTGCGGATAGAAGAAATAGATTTCAATGCGTCCAGCTGCGAAATCACATAACCGCAGGTAATCGCAGTGCACTGTGTCAGCTGCGATTGGTATGAATCTTGAGGGGGAACTCTGCGCCAAATTTCAAATAAAAAACTGGCATGGGTTCCCCCTACAGGAGCATACCAGGCCCTTGAGTCTGCTATGGATTTTAAGGGGAACACCGTACACTGAAAAAACGGCGTGGGGTTCCCCCAAATTTCATACCAGACCCGTATCCGAGCAACAGCCCAGTCGGTCAGGAAAGGGGGTGGGGACGAGCGAGCACCCCCCCTCCTTAACTGTGCCAGGCCGCATGCCCTCAACATGGGGGGGGGGTAGGTGCTTTGGGGCAGGGGGACGCCCTGTGGCTCCCCCCACCCCAAAGCACCTGGCCCCATGTTGATGAGGACAGGGCCTCTTCCCGACAACCCTGGCCATTGGTTGTCGGGGTATGCGGGAGGGGAGCTTATCAAAATCTGGTAGCCCCCTTTAAAAAGGGGACCTCCAGATCCCGGCCCCCCACCCTAGGTGAATGAGTATGGGGTACATCATACCCCTACCTATTCACCTGGCAGAAAAAAAAATGTAAAAAAACACACTACACAGGGTTTTTAATAATAATAATGTTTACGCTTATATAGCACCAATTACAGCGTTGCTGCTGTGTCTAAGCGCTGATAATGGTGGTCATTATTACCCAACTCAATGGTACTCATTTTACCGACCTCGGAAGGATGAGTGGACCCCGCCGGGATCGAACCTGCAACCCTTGGGACACAGGCAATCACAGACTGCTGAAAAGGAGCATTAGCTCCCTGCGCTATCTTACCAGCTTTTAAAGTCATTTATTAGTCAGCTCCGGGGCAATTAGATTCATACCAGACACAGTGCTTGGTATTGGCAGGGATCCAAGTCGGATCCCCATTCAATATCGTGCCGCGGCTAAATGCAACCGCAGCTAAAAGCACTGTACAAATACAGCTGACCGCTGTGCCTGGAGTCTTGAATTCCAGCAAAACATAAACATGCTTTTATCTGCGGCAAAACAGCCGCCCGTGTAAAAAGGCGCCTTATGTAAACTGTTCTGGGTGACTCTACTAAAATGATTTCACAATGCATGGACAATTGTATGTTTCATTTTATGTTCTGGCAGTACATTAAGCTTATTTTGCACTTTGGAATAGTTTTAAAATTGAACAAGTACCCATAAAGCCTCGGACACACGGCCGGGTTTCCGAATGGGAAAAGACCTGTTGGAAATCCTGGGGGGAAACCGAGAACCTGCTCGGTAACATTTCCACCGTACACACGAGAGGTTTTCCCATCGGGAAAACTCTGAGAGCTTTGGTCGGAAATCTCGACCGTGTGTATGCTCCATTGCAGTTCTTCCCATAGGAAAACTGCTAAAAACGCCTTGATATCTGTGAGGATAACTAGTGCAGATGGGAGTTGTGCTCACCTTTTACTTAGATTAAAGCCCACGTACACATGGGCCGAATGTCAGGAGACATCGGCCGGTTAAAAAAAAATGAAACAGCCGACATTCGGCCTGTTTGGCCGGCTTCTGTCAGACGAGCATGCTGGAAAGCCAGCAGCTGACCAGCTGGCGATCAGTGCTCTTAGCCAATGGTGGAGAGTGCTGATTTGAGTGTTCTGGTTGGGGAGTTTCCCAGGAGCTGACAGTTTTTTTTAACCTGCTGTGTTGAACGAAAAAAAAAAAGAAGGAAAGTGTGTACCAGGCTTTACTGTGTGCAGACTGAACCTGAATCTGCTCATTACCACTTCCCCACCGAGCCATTGTAAAATGACGTCGGCGGGGACCTCTCGTCCTTCAGACTGGACGTCATATGACGTCCTGTCTTTTCCTGCCACTATGGGGCGCGCACGCCCGTCGCATTTCTCGGGACCCGGTGCGCGTGCCCGGCGGCCGCGATGTCCGCCGGGCACCCGCGATTACCCGCAATCACGGCAGGACCATGGATCTGTGTGTGTAAACACACAGATCCATGTCCTGTCAGCGGTGAGGAGACTGATGTGTGTTCCCAGTACAGAGGAACACACATCGATCTCCTCCCCCAGTCAGTCCCCCTCCCCCTAACAGTTAGAACACACTTTAGGGAACATATTTAACCCCTTCAGCGCCCCCCTAGTTTTAACCCCTTCTCTGCCAGTCACATTTACACAGTAATCAGTGCAGTTTTATAGCACTAATCGCTGTGTAAATGTGAATGGCTCCAAAAATGTGTCAAAAGTGTCCGATATGTCCGCCGCAATGTCACGGTCACAATAAAAAAAAAATCGCAGATCGCCGCCATTACTAGTAAAAAAAAAAATGCCATAATTCTATTTCCTATTTTTTAGACGCTAGAACTTTTGCGCAAACCGATCAAATACGCTTATTGCGTTTTTTTTTTTACCAAAAATATGTAGAATAAGTATCGGTCTAAACTGAGGAAAAATTTTTTTTTTTTTTTTTAAAAAAATATGATATTTATTAAATCAAAAAGTTAAAGATATTGTGTTTTTTTTTCAAAATTGTCGCTCTTCTTTTGTTTATAGCGCAAAAAATAAAAACCGCAGAGGTGATCAAATACCACCAAAAGAAAGCTCTATTTGTGGGGAAAAAAGGGTGACAATTTTGTTTGGGAGCCACGTCGCACGACTGCGCATTCATTTGTCATTCAAAGTGCGACAGCGCTGAAAACTAAAAATTGGTCTGGGCAGGAAGGGGGTGAAAATGCCCTGTATGAAAGTGGTTAATCAACCTGCATATGGTCATCCATACCTTCTGAGCAGAAGCAGTGTACTTTAGGACTAGACTGGTCATGTACAGTATGTGCCAAGATTTAAGAAGATTCAGCAAAAATATTACAAAAGTTTGATGAACATTAAGGAAATTAACAAAATTATTTCTTATAACCAACATAAATTAGATACTAGTAAAAAAAAGTTTCACCACTTGTTTCAAAATCATTTGCTTGCATGATAATTATCAGAAAATGCCATTATAATGATTTTTTTTTTTTTAAAGGGCAATTACAGTGCAATCGTTTAAATTAAAATGAAAGTGCTACAGTTTAGAATGTAAATGGACTGAAACAATGACACATTACCTTGACATAAAATGGAAAAAAAAAAAGTTTTATTTTGTTTGTGAACAATCATTCTGATACAAATTGTCATACATTTTTGTAAAATCTTTTTTGAAATCATTCCATTTAACACCAGCTTAAAACTAATTAGGGAAAGAGATCTCTGATTGAGAAACAAATATAGAATATATATATATATAAGAACATACAGAAAATACTGTATACTTGTGTCAGATGTAGGAAATTAATTCTAGCTATTTTATAGGTTGCCTTTAATCTCTTGGTCATTAGTTGGCTTTGCTGTTTAAAACAAGGTGTAGCATGTGGTGTACAGTGGAAATTATAGGACATTATACATAGTTTGGTTCTATAAACTAAATAAAGAAATAAAAAAATATATATTTGGACCGCAGTTTTTGCACCTTTTTTATTTAATGCAAGCAAAAGCAGACTGTAGGTGAGTATAGTGTAGTTACTATCTGGTTGCATTTAGCACAGAAGAGCACTTTGACTTGTGACCAATGCGCACTGTTACTGTTTGCTGTAAAAAATCACTCTCACCCCAGAGATTAATGCACTGCATAGCGATTAACAAAAAATAACTTTCAGTGTACCAGTTATAAAACAGTCCCAAGATAGTCTCCCTTTCAACTGCTCATAAATTTACCTTCAATTTTTTTAACTGACGTTAATATTAGTTTACGTACTTGTTTTCATGAGCAGCGCAGGTGTGTCGCATTTAGAAGATCAAAATAATTAAAGTATATTAAAAGGCTGAACTTTTTTTTGCATAGAGTAGGTAAGGGTTTGAGCATAAATACAGCAAGAGAAAAATGGGTCCTATGAAAATGTATCCACAAATACGTGTTTGATTATATCAATCCTTATGCTGCGTACACGCGATCATTTTTCGGCATAAAAAAAAAACGACGTTTTTAAAAACGTAATTTAAAATGATCGTTTTCCGGCTTCTGAAAAACGACAAAAAAAAAATTCGAACATGCTGCATTTTTTAACGTCAATTTAAAAATGTTCGTTTTTCGGGTTGTAAAAAATGATCGTGTGTGGGCTAAAACGACATTTTAAACCTCTGCATGCTCAGAAGCAAGTTATGAGATGGGAGCGCTCGTTCAGGTAAAACTACCGTTCATAATGGAGTAAGCACATTCATCACACTGTAGCAGACAGAAAATCGTGGATCGTCTTTTACTAACACGGAATCAGCTAAGGCGAATAGAACTTCCCCTTTAGAGTGCCGTCGTACGTGTTGTACGTCACCGCGCTTTGTTCATAATTTTTTAAAAACTACGGTGTGTGGGCATCATCGTTTTTAATGATGAAGTTGGACATGCTGAAAAAGGAATTTTTTTTTCATGCTGAAAAATGATCGTGTGTACGCGGCATTAGGCCACTCACCGCTATAGGGTGTTGCTACTGTAGCCAAACAAACTAGACATATAAAAAAAAACTCAGGAAAGGTTACCCGGAAAAAATAGGCTACTGAGGCAACAATGGGCAGTGATAAACAGGGTTAGAGCCCTAGTCATATTTTTTGCCATTTATTGGTAGATTTCCTTTTACTTTCTGCCCCATTGACACAACAGGAAGCTAGAGGAAATCTCTCG
The DNA here is from genome assembly GCF_905171775.1 of Rana temporaria. Lineage (NCBI taxonomy): Eukaryota > Metazoa > Chordata > Amphibia > Anura > Ranidae > Rana > Rana temporaria. The sequence goes on from NC_053492.1 coordinate 198,020,996, forward strand.
AAAGTGTGAAAAATCCTCGGTTGTCACTGGAACAAATACTCATTGGAAGATTTCACTCTAATCCTGTTCTGGTGGCTATTTAAAATGTTGGATTTTTCCCTCTCTTTTTGTCCTGGTGATAATGGTGTTCAGCACAAAAACAGAAGGGAAATCCCCTCAGCAAACATACACACACACAAAAAAAACATGACTGGGGTCATCCATCTTTTCCCCCACTCTATCAAAGAAAATAGCTTAAATGCACTTTATCTAAACTGCTACCATAGTACCATCTCTTTAACCTCTTGCTGCCCACCTAACACATATGTGCAGTGGCAAAGAGAATGGGCATTAACACCCACATGCCACACATATAAATCCATGGGTGGCAGAGCTTGCTGTGCTGAGAGCAAGCTTGCTGAGCTGGGTGACTGCGCTATCACTGTGCTGGGAGACAGCAAGACAGTTACTACTACAGCCAGTCATTTGCTAGTCAGGCATTTACGTGAAATGTTAACAAATCACAAGGCAGTTCTGTACTGAATGCAACCGCATGGTTAACTTTGGCATCCTCACCTACAATCTGCTTTTTATTTACATTGTTTCATGTTTATTGAACCCTTTTATTTAGCTTCCACTTTGTTATCTTTTTTTTTTTTACTGGCTTGTTTGCAGTACTGCATTATCTTAATGGGAGGTATGTAAAAGGGCACATGAATATACTATCACTGGGGTACAGATAGCACCAGTGTCCCCGTATACCCTTAAATTCTGAGATCCCAGTCATTAATATTATTGTTTATATTACTAGATGTAAATTCACATCTCTCTATGTGCAGCATTAATTAATGTTTCCCAACATTATTATATTATATACTGTAATCTACATATAGCATAAGATGCTTGTCAAGTACCTTTTGGTCATGGTACCATAGATATCATCAATTGCCTTTAATTCCGATAAATAGGATTAGCCGCCATTCAAACGCCACTTCATTAAGGCCTGGTTCACACCAATGCTTTTTTTAGTACGTTTTTAGGTTTGCAGAAAGTCAGAAACACACTACAGTCCATGTAACATGGTTTCATATGGATGTAGTTTACATCTGAGCATTTTATGGAAAGGGCCAGGGACTTTTTTCTGGTTTTTGGTTCCATACACTTCAATGGATGAAAAGCATGTATTGAAAAACGCAAAATGCACATTCAATATGCAAACTGCAACCTGCAAAAGTCTGAATCAGACCTAAGGCTGCAGTTGTAGTGCTTTTTGCATTTTGCAGATTTGCACTACAGAACGTGTTCCATAGGAAACCATGTTAAAGGACTGCAGTGCAAATCTGCAAAATACAAAAAGCACAAAAAATGTGTTTTGCAGAAACACACTACAGTCTATTTAACATGGTTTCCTAAGGGTCACATTCACATCTGGAAATTAGGCTTGGCTGAGTCAGTGTCAGACCTATGCCACAAATCAGTGCTAGCTGGTCTGGGAAGTGCAAAATGCACCTGGAATATGCAAACTGCAACCTGCATAGATGTGAACCAGGCCCTTAATGGTTGCTATGGGTACTGCAAATTGCTGTTTGCTTCTTCCAACAGTTTTCATTGAATAAACCTGTTGCTTTTCCAATAGACCACTTTGTAATCTGGCTGTGAACCGAACTGCTCTGCTAATTTTGTTATTTTTCATTTGATGTTCTGTTTTTTTTCTCTCTCATGGCTATTTGTTCTGTTGACATTTTTATGTACAACTGGGAACCATAAGACAAACGTAAAAGTGTATTTCAGATAGTTTTGGGGTGTAGGTGTCTCTATTAGGAAGAGTCACCATCTCTGTTGGCTCTGTAGGGCATTTACACTTGCTTTGATGCTTACTTAACCATTTACATGGACACTCACCTACCCTGTTTAAAACCACCCCCTAAAACAAAAAAACATTGTCTTTAATTGAATTCATGCATTTTAATCTAAAACAGCATCAAAAGCGTTAACTGGATGTGGATATCAAAACTGAGGCCTCGTACACACGACCGAGGAACTCGTCGTGAATGAAACATCGTTTTCCTCGACGAGTTCCTTGTTAGGCTTGTCGAGAATCTTGTCAAGCTTACTTTGCGTACACACTGTCAAGACTAAATCTCGTCGTTCTCAAACGTGGTGACGTACAACACGTACGACGGCACTTTAAAGGGGAAGTTTGATTCCACTGGCGCCACCCTTGGGGCTGCTTTTACTAATCTCGTGTTACTGCGTGTTAAGTAAAAGTTTGGTGAGAGACGATTCGCGCTTTTCAGTCTGTTACAGAGTGACGAATGTGCTATCTCCATTACGAACGCTACTTTTACCGAAGGTGCGCACCCGTCTCATAATTTATTCTGAGCATGCGCGGGTTTCTAAGCCAGCCAGACGAGAAACAAGACGAGAAAATTGAGACTCCCGATGAGGAAAAAGAGAACTTGTTCTCTTTTTTTCTTGTCGAGATCCACGACAGTGTTCTCGACGAAAAACATACACACGACCGTTTTCCTCGGCAAAAAAGCTCTGCCACCAAGTTTCTTGATGGATTCTGTAGAGGAAATCGGTCGTGTGTACGAGGCCTGAGAGTTTGAAGGTTTTAAACTCACAATTCTAGTTTAGTAGTTGTATAGTAGTAGTAGTAGTAGTACTTCTAGTATAGTAGTAGTAGTAGTGTTTATATATATATATATATATATATACAGTGAGGAAAATAAGTATTTGAACACCCTGCTATTTTGCAAGTTCTCCCACTTGGAAATCATGGAGGGGTCTGAAATTGTTATCGTAGGTGCATGTCCACTGTGAGAGGCATAATCAAAAAAAAAAATCCAGAAATCACAATGTATGATTTTTTTAACTATTTATTTGTATGATACAGCTGCAAATAAGTATTTGAACACCTGAGAAAATCAATGTTAATATTTGGTACAGTAGCCTTTGTTTGCAATTACAGAGGTCAAACGTTTCTTGTAGTTTTTCACCAGGTTTGCACACACTGGAGGAGGGATTTTGGCCTACTCCTCCACACAGATCTTCTCTAGATCAGTCAGGTTTCTGGGCTGTCGCTGAGAAACACGGAGTTTGAGCTCCCTCCAAAGATTCTCTATTGGGTTTAGGTCTTGAGACTGGCTAGGCCACGCCAGAACCTTGATATGCTTCTTACAGAGCCACTCCTTGGTTATCCTGGCTGTGTGCTTCGGGTCATTGTCATGTTGGAAGACCCAGCCTCGACCCATCTTCAAAGCTCTAACTGAGGGAAGGAGGTTGTTGCCCAAAATCTCGCAATACATGGCCCCGGTCATCCTCTCCTTAATACAGTGCAGTCGCCCTGTCCCATGTGCAGAAAAACACCCCCAAAGCATGATGCTACCACCCCCATGCTTCACAGTAGGCATGGTGTTCTTGGGATGGTACTCATCATTCTTCTTCCTCCAAACACGGTTAGTGGAATTATGACCAAAAAGTTCTATTTTGGTCTCATCTGACCACATGACTTTCTCCCATGACTCCTCTGGATCATCCAAATGGTCATTGGCAAACTTAAGACGGGCCTTGACATGTGCTGGTTTAAGCAGGGGAACCTTCCGTGCCATGCATGATTTCAAACCATGACGTCTTAGTGTATTACCAACAGTAACCTTGGAAACGGTGGTCCCAGCTCTTTTCAGGTCATTGACCAGCTCCTCCCGTGTAGTCCTGGGCTGATTTCTCACCTTTCTTAGGATCATTGAGACCCCACGAGGTGAGAGTTTGCATGGAGCCCCAGTCCGAGGGAGATTGACAGTCATGTTTAGCTTCTTCCATTTTCTAATGATTGCTCCAACAGTGGACCTTTTTTCACCAAGCTGCTTGGCAATTTCCCCGTAGCCCTTTCCAGCCTTGTGGAGGTGTACAATTTTGTCTCTAGTGTCTTTGGACAGCTCTTTGGTCTTGGCCATGTTAGTAGTTGGATTCTTACTGATTGTATGGGGTGGACAGGTGTCTTTATGCAGCTAATGACCTCAAACAGGTGCATCTAATTTAGGATAATAAATGGAGTGGAGGTGGACATTTTAAAGGCAGACTAACAGGTCTTTGAGGGTCAGAATTCTAGCTGATAGACAGGTGTTCAAATACTTATTTGCAGCTGTATCATACAAATAAATAGTTAAAAAATCATAAATTGTGATTTTTGGAATTATTTTTTTTGATTATGTCTCTCACAGTGGACATGCACCTACGATGACAATTTCAGACCCCTCCATGATTTCCAAGTGGGAGAACTTGCAAAATAGCAGGGTGTTCAAATACTTATTTTCCTCACTGTATATATATATATATATATATATATATATATATATATATATATATATATTAGGATTTAGTGCGGCTTATTATGAGATAATTCCTTTCTTGTAGTTAACTACATCTCTATTCAAGAATGAGGAGTCATGTTTATTTAACTTTCTTCGGTGGTTAGGACATCCACAATGGGAACAAATACACCTCAAACCAGTATATCTTGAAGGACACTGATTCATGAGAAAGACAAACAAGAATAAGTGCTCTGTAAAATATAGTTCAGCGGTCATGAGCAAAGTTATATCTTTTCAACATGTTGTGTGACAAAATAATTAGTCATTCTGCTCCCACAGTACAAGAGATTATTTAAAAATGAATAGCTTCTAGGCCAGAAAATCAGAAGCCAGTGAAAGTTTAATTCAGTTGCAATTTTTTGGGGAGATAATGATAATATTAATATAATGATGCATCATTGTCATTATTGTTTCTAGAAACTTAAAACAATGTATTTTGGCTACAAAATCGCTACAAAATCGCATAATCGCATGATCAGCAAGGGTCAAATGGACTAAAATATTGAAATTAGCATTTCACATTTTAATAAATTACAATGTCGGAAAACCAAAAAAAATCAGCTTGAAATACATTTTATTACTGTTTTTACACGTCAAGCATTTTTCTGTTGGATATATATATATATATATATATATATATATATATATATATATATATATATATATATATATATATATATATACACACACACTATAAAATACCCAAATTATTGGGGTGCCTGCCTTTACACGCACATGAACTTTAATGGCATACCAGTCTTAGTCTGTAGGATTCAATATTGAGTTGGCCTACCCTTTGCAGCTTCAACTCTTCTGGGAAGGCGTCCACAAGGTTTAGAAGGGTGTCTATGGAACAGTTTGACCATTCTTCCAGAAGCGATTTGTGAGATCGGGTACTGATATAGACGAGAAGGCCTGGCTTATAGTCTCTGAGTCTCTGCTCTAATTCATCCGAAAGGTGTTCTATCAAGTTCAGGTCAGGACTCTGTGCAGGCCAGTCAAGTTCCTCCACCCCAAACTCACTGATCCATGTCTTTATGGACCTTGCTTTGTGCACTGGTCCAAATCATTTGGTGGAGGGGGGGGTTATGATATGGGTTTGGTCTTGGCCCCTTAGTTCCAGTGAAGGGAACTCTTAAGGCGTCAGCATACCAATACATTTTGGACAATTTCATGCTCCCAACTTTGTGGGAACAGTCTGGAACAGTCTGGGGATGGCCCCTTCCTGTTCCAACATGACTGTGCACCAGTGCACAAAGCAAGGTTCATAAGGATATGGATGAGCAAGTTTGGGGTGGAGGAACTTGACTGGCCTTCACAGGTCCTGACCTCAACCGGATAGAACAACTTCGGGATGAATTAAAGCAGAGACTACAATCCAGGCCTTCTTGTCCACATCAATACCTGACTTCCCAAATGCGCTTCAGGAAGAATGGTTAAACATTCCCATAGACGCACTCCTAAACCTTGTGGACAACCGTCCCAGAAGAGTTAAAGCTGTAATAACTGCAAAGAGTCAGCCAACTCAATATTGAACCCTACAGACTAAGACTGGGAAGCCATTAAAGTTCATGCTGTGTAAAGGCAGGCACCCCAATACTTTTGGTAATATAGTGTATATATATATATATATATATATATATATATATATATATATATATATATATATATATATATATATATATATGCCAATACTTTTGGTAATATTGTGTGTGTCTATATATATATATTAGGATTTAATGTGACTTCTTTCTTTTAGTTGACTACATCTCCATTCAAGAACGATGAGTCAAGTTTATTTAACTTTCTTCGATAGTTAGGACACCCACAATGGGAAAGAGTACACCCCAAACCAGTATATATTGAAGGACTGTGGTTCACAAGAAAAACAAACAAGAATCTGGAAAATTAAGTTTCAGAAGTCATGAGCCCAAGGTTATACCCTTTTGACATGCTGGGTGACAAAATGATTACTCATTTTGCTCCCTCAGTACAAGAGATTATTTAAAAAGGAATAGCTGCTAGCCCAGAACATCAGAAGCCAGTGAATGTTAAATTCAGTTGCAGGTTTTTGAAGAGATGATAATAATATTAACATAATATTGCATCATTGACATTATTGTTTCTAGAAATTTAAATATTCTGGTAAAAAAATATTCTGCGATCAGTAAGGGTCAAAATCACTAACATATTAAAATTAGCATTTCACATTTGAATAAATGACAATGGGCTTCATTCACAAATCCAAATTTCCTCTTAAAAATTTGCAGTAAAATATCTCATAGCGTTTTTCAAAACATTTTATTTTCCATTAGCAGAAAACTCTACTAAAATAACGCATGCAGCATTTTATAGAAATATGTGGTATTTTATCTCATGTGATAGCCAGTGGAATTGATACAGTTGAGAAGAATTAGAACCCCTGTCAGTTTTTGTTGTTAATAAAGAGGTAAAATGTTTTAAACCGTAGCAATATGCCAACTCACTAAGTCAGTGAGGTCCCTGCAAGATACAGTACTTTCTCCAGTCATTTCGCCAGATTTTTAAGGACTTTTTTTGTGACTATACAAGCATATGCAGTTGGGCGCCTGCCTTTACACGCACATGAACTTTAATGGCATCCCAGTCTCCGTAGGGTTCAATATTGAGTTGGGCCACCCTTTTCAGCTATAACAACTCTTCTAGGAAGGCTGTCCACAAGGTTTAGGAGTGTGTCTATAGGAATGTTTGACCATTCTTCCAGAAGTGCATTGGTGAGGTCAGGCACTGATGTTGGAGGAGAAGACCTGGCTCGCAGTCTCCGCTCTAATTCACCTCAAAGGTGTTCTATCGGGTTGAGGTCAGGAATCTATGCAGGCCAGTCAAGTTTCTCCACCACAAACTCACTCATCCATGTCTTTATGGACCTTGCTTTGTGCACTGGTGCAGTCATGTTGGAACAGGAAGGGGCCATCCTCAAACTGTTCCCACAAAGTTGGGAGCATGAAAATTGTCCAAAATGTCTTGGTATGCTGACGACTTAAGAGTTCTAAAGGGCTAAGCCCAACCCCTAAAGAACAACCCCACGCAATAATCCCTCCTCCACCAAATGATTTGGAGGTGTGACCTAATAAATTTGGCAATATAGTGTGGATGAGCGAGTGTTTGAGGTGGAGGAACTTGACTGGCCTTCCCCAGTCTGGAGGGGGAGTGACCTTGAGCCTGGGTTTGGGTGCGAACAGGACCCTTCTCAAGAAACATGGAGGTGCCCTTGACAGGTAGCATGGGAGCAAGAGAGGACAGCAGGAGAGCACTTCCAGGCCAAGTCTCCAGGAAAGGAACAACAGGTTGCAGCCAAGAGTCAGGAGAGGACTGGAGAGGCATGCCTGATAGGACTGGGAGAGTGCAGTCAGGGATGGCTGCAGAGTCAGGGGAGTGGACTGTGGTGGCACGGGCAGTGGAAAGAGGCAGCTGCAGCCAGGAGGGCTGGCAGGGCCTGAAGAGGTGGTACTGGGAGCAGTAACCACATGGAAAGCTAGCACTGGGACTATCTACCATCTTCCTACACTAAAGGGGCCTGTGGTCCCTGTCTGCAAAGGGCAAATTTACCTTAGGCTTGGCTGAGTCAATGTCAGACCTATGCTACAAATCAGTGCTAGCTGGTCTGGGAAGTGCAAGCAAGTGATGTGCTGGAGGTGTTGAGGAGAGATAGTTTGCAAGCTAGTAATGTGCTGGAGTTGAAGGTTGGAATTGTATATACCAAAGGTGTATATAGTTGGTCCCATGTATATTTCCTGCAATCAGTTTGGGCATCTCATGAATATCCCATCCCTATTCAAGTTTATTCCCCTCAATAAAAATACAAACAAAGTTCAAGGACTGTTTTTCTGCCTGAGGGTGAATGAGAACTGTGTGCCTGGCTGGGCAGGGTGACAAATGGACTACAACACTCAGCAGTCCATACAGGGGTACCGCTACAATAGTGTACATCATTTGCTGCAAAAAACTCCCAATCACTTCAAACATAGTATCATGTACATGCATATCACAATGGTCTAATCCCTTGTTAGAACATATATCAAAGGTAGTGGGGATACTTTATTTTTTCACAATGTTTGTAGACACATCTTCCCACTGACATCATTGATCTTTTTAGCTATCCATAAGGGGCAATTCTTCCCCGTGACTACAAGTGTAAGGAGCATTCTTCCCACTAACCATCACACTAATGTAGACATGGATTTTTTTTTCAAAGGTACCTCTTTGTTGAAAAGGTTGAAAAAAACAGCTTTAAAGTGTTACTTTAGGCAACACTTTTTTTTCATTTTGGATAGAGTAAAGCTCTGTACACACGATCGAAACTTCCGATGGAAAAAGTCAGCGGTCTTTTTCTATCGGAAATTCCAACCATGTGTATGCCCCATCGGAGTAATTCCATCGGAAATTCCAATGAATTCTGATGGAATTCTGGTCCGATCATATGTAAGGGGCTTTAGTTAGAGTTAGAACCCCTGCGATTTTTTTTCTTTTTTTGCTATCTGTGTCCCCATTGGAAGATGTCCTCCCTATCACTTTTCTGGAGACAACCCCACATTTGGGGTTTTATTTTTATTTCACTTTCAATGATAATGGTAAACAGGACAAATAGAGAGGGTCAATTTCTCTGAACGGGGACACAGACAGCAATGAAAGCCTGACATGGGTTCTAGTCCACCTCCACTTTATACAAAAGTTAAAAAAACTTTTCATTTAGTTATTCTGTAAATCAACCCCTGATCAATTCCATATTTCCATAATTAAGTTTCTATGCACTACTGTTGAGAGAGCTGATCCAAAAATGCCGAAAATGTTTAAAATTGCCTAATATCTTTTTGCATTTCTTAAATACCACATGCCTGGACCATTGCCTAATAACCGCATGCATTTAATTATTTATTTCCATCTGAGAATTGAGTTTAATGCCTTTTCTTGACGTATTTACCAAGCATTTTGAGCGTCTTGGGGTAAATACCGCAAAATGGTATAGTGAACTGAAAGTTTCAGGATCGCATGTGATATTTTGGCAAAATGTTTCTGGACACCTACATACCGCATGCGAGTTGCTTTTGTGACTGGAGCCCGATGTCAGAAAAAAGATCAGGCAATATTAAAAATGTTTACTGTTTAAAGTGAAAAGTTAATTCAAGTTGTAAATGGTTGCAATAAAAGCATAGATGGAAATGAAAAGCATGAAGAAAACAGAGAGGTTTTGGCCTCACAGGGCCAATATTGTGTGCAAAAGCAATTCAGCATAACATTTTGCACATAAGATTGGTGGACGTTTACATGATTTATATGAATTATTTATTTACTTATCTATTCATTGGGGGTTATTTACGAAAGGCAAATCCACTTTGTACTACAAGTGCAAACTACAAGTGCAATGTGCGGTCGCTGTAAATCTGAGGGGTAGATTTGAAATGAGGGAAAGCTCTGCTGATTTTATTATCCAATCGGGTGCAAGGGAAAATGCTGTTTTATTTCCTTACATGTCTTCCTTGGATCTACAGCAACTGCAGTTCCAAGTGCACGTTCAGTGCAATTTCAAGTGCACTTTACACTTGTAGTTTACACTTGTAGTACAAAGTGGATTTGGCTTTCGTAAATAACCCCCATTATGTGTGTGTGTATATATATATATATATATATATATATATATATATATATATATATATATATATATATATATATATAGAGAGAGAGAGAGAGAGAGAGAGAGAGAGAGAGAGAGAGTCCTATGTTTTTTATTATTCACTGTATGATTTTGGTAGTGTGGTGCTTTATTTTTATGATCACTTGGAATTGTGTATATTTATTGAAAAATACATGGCAATTATGGAGGGTTGAGATGTTTTAGGTTGTGCTGCACTCATTGTTTATATATACAGTACAGTAAAGTATTAGATGAAAAAAATGACTAATACATGACTAATAAATTAAATAAATGGACCTGTCTCCCACCCACTGTCCCCTGCATGATGCCCCATTCTGAGGCAATGTTCATCTATATCCCCTTTGACAGATAGCAGACAAAACTGTATATGGCTGTCAGGCTTAGCTGTTGTTGACAGTGCATGTCCCCACTAACTCTCAGAAATCATTAAAAGTGCTTCCCAATCATATTATAATTGTCAGTTATGGCATAATGCAGGCTGGAGGCTTAATTCACTGATAAAGATTGTACTGTAATACCATAAAAGGTATTTTAAAATACTACATTTGTTTAATTAATAAACTTAATAGAAAGTTTTAAAAAGATTTTTTTGTTTGTCAGCTCTTTTTGATTAAATTGGTTTACCAAATAAAAGCGCTATATACCAAATTATTCAGATCCAAGAGTTGGCATTGTCAAGTTAACTGACATATACTGTTGCTGCTAAATGTGACCAGGCAAATTGTCAGGACTTTTGCAGCACATTTAAGTTCGATTGTTCAGAAGCCAAATTGTGTCATACAATATATGGGCTTCAGCTGATCCTCTTCTCTGGGTCTATTTCTTTTATGTGACATTGATGCCCTTATAGACATAAACTAGGTACAGTATTTCTGCTGTGAGTATGTACACAGCACAAACTATAGTGACATCTCCTGGGTGAGCATGGCAATTCAGTTAAGTACAGGTTATAATTAAATAATGTGCTGGTAATCCTTTAAAATACTGGAGCTGATTTCATTAAATAGGAGCTCCCGTCTTCTATGTAAAAATTAAAAGTCAACAGCTACAAAAACTTTTAATTAACAGCCACTCACCTGCCCCACGATCCAGCACTGTGCACGGCCCCAGTGTTTTCATCATGTGTCCTCTCTCCCTGGCATCTTTACCATGGGAATTCAGCTGTGACAGCTTGCGACTTCACAGCCAGGTACCCAAAAATACCAGTATATATATGCAGTATATACTTAGCAGTATAAAAAAAATTTGGTCATTAAGTTAAATAACGAACATTTTAACCGATAGAAGGATTGTAAATCTATAGCAAACCCAGGCAGATAAAAATGAAGATTACATAGCCAGATCCAATTTATAAATCATTGTAATGATGTCACTGTTTTCTTATTCTCACTAGCATTATCTACCAACAGAACCAGCACTGCATCTATTTATTCAGAATCTACATCTGAAGATACCTTGACCAGTAATGATATCAACAGTATAAAAATACTTAAAGTATAAATATTAATTTATCCTCACTTTTTTTTTTAGATCCTACTACTGCACAATCTACAGTTACCGATCCAGGAGATTCCACTACGGTAGATCCAGAAACTGCCACAACAGATTATACATCAACAAGTAATGATATCAATAGTGAAAGTACAACTGCTGGAAGTACAGATAATGAAACAACTACAGTTATTGCAACTACCAATGCAGCTGATAAAGAAGTGTCAACTAGTAGTGACATGTTTGATACAAGTACCAGCCCAGAAAAGTTGACCACAAGCGGTGGATCTGGCATAATTACCAGCACAGCAGAAGAATCAACCACAGAAACTACCAGTGCAACAGAAGCACCAGTTACAATCTATGGCACGTCTGGTACTAGCACATCAGAAGCTTTGACAACGTGGGAAACATCCGACTTATCTACAGCTAAAGAATCATTCACAACTGATGATACCACATATGTAGGTACCAGAACGGAAGGGCCAGCTATAACTGGTAATACAACTGACATAACCAGCATAGCACAAGTAGCTTCTACAGCTAGTGACACACCTGATGTAAGTAGCAGCACAGTAGAGAAGCCAAATACAACTGGTGACACATCCGACATATCTACCCTCACTGCAGGAGTATCAACCACAACCAGTGACACGTCTGACTTAACTGCCACAAATGACTACACATCTGTTACTTCCAGCTCAGTCAATGAACCAACTACATCTGCTGATACAGCTGACAAGTCTTCCAGCACAGTAGAGAAACCATCAACAACTGGTGATTTAACTGAAATAACTTCCAATATTGTAACTGAACTAGCTACATCTGCAGATACACCAACAACACCTATAGACACATCAACTGCTGAGACATCCCAGACCACTGAAGAAACCACAACCAGTGACACGTCTGACTTAACTGCAACAAGTGACTACACATCTGTTACTTCCAGCTCAGTCAATGAACCAACTACATCTGCTGATGCAGCTGACAAGTCTTCCAGCACAGTAGAGAAACCTTCTACAACTGGTGATTTAACTGAAAGAACTTCCACTATGGTAACTGAACTAGCTACATCTGCAGGTACACCAAAAACACCTATAGACACATCAACTGCCGAGACATCCCAGACCACTGAAGAAACCACAATTAGTAAAACATCTGACGTAACTGCCACAAATGACTACACATCTGTTACTTCCAGCTCAGTCAATGAACCAACTACATCTGCTGATACAGCTGACAAGTCTTCCAGCACAGTAGAGAAACCATCAACAACTGGTGATTTAACTGAAATAACTTCCAATGTGGCAACTGAACTAGCTACATCTGCAGGTACACCAAAAACACCTATAGACACATCAACTGCTGAGACATCCCAGACCACTGAAGAAACCACAACCAGTGACATGTCTGACGTACCTGCCACAAATGACTACACATCTGTTACTTCCAGCTCATTCAATGAACCAACTACATCTGCTGATACAGCCTACAAGTCTTCCAGCACAGTAGAGAAACTATCAACAACTGGTGATTTAACTGAAATAACTTCCAATATGGCAACTGAACTAGCTACATCTGCAGGTACACCAAAAACACCTATAGACACATCAACTGCCGAGACATCCCAGACCACTGAAGAAACCACAATTAGTAAAACATCTGACGTAACTGCCACAAATGACTACACATCTGTTACTTCCAGCTCAGTCAATGAACCAACTACATCTGCTGATACAGCTGACAAGTCTTCCAGCACAGTAGAGAAACCATCAACAACTGGTGATTTAACTGAAATAACTTCCAATGTGGCAACTGAACTAGCTACATCTGCAGGTACAGCAAAAACACCTATAGACACATCAACTGCCGAGACATCCCAGACCACTGAAGAAACCACAATTAGTAAAACATCTGACGTAACTGCCACAAATGACTACACATCTGTTACTTCCAGCTCAGTCAATGAACCAACTACATCTGCTGATACAGCTGACAAGTCTTCCAGCACAGTAGAGAAACCATCAACAACTGGTGATTTAACTGAAATAACTTCCAATGTGGCAACTGAACTAGCTACATCTGCAGGTACACCAAAAACACCTATAGACACATCAACTGCCGAGACATCCCAGACCACTGAAGAAACCACAATTAGTAAAACATCTGACGTAACTGCCACAAATGACTACACATCTGTTACTTCCAGCTCAGTCGATGAACCAGCTACATCTGCTGATACAGCTGACAAGTCTTCCAGCACAGTAGAGAAACCATCAACAACTGGTGATTTAACTGAAATAACTTCCAATGTGGCAACTGAACTAGCTACATCTGCAGGTACACCAAAAACACCTATAGACACATCAACTGCCGAGACATCCCAGACCACTGAAGAAACCACAATTAGTAAAACATCTGACTTAACTGCCACAAATGACTACACATCTGTTACTTCCAGCTCAGTCAATGAACCAACTACATCTGCTGATACAGCTGACAAGTCTTCCAGCACAGTAGAGAAACCATCAACAACTGGTGATTTAACTGAAATAACTTCCAATATGGCAACTGAACTAGCTACATCTGCAGGTACACCAAAAACACCTGGAGACACATCAACTTCTGAGACATCCCAGACCACTGAAGAAACCACAACAAGTGACATGTCTGACGTAACTGCCACAAATGACTACACATCTGTTACTTCCAGCTCAGTCAATGAACCAGCTACGTCTGCTGATACAGCTGACAAGTCTTCCAGCACAGTAGAGAAACCATCAACAACTGGTGATTTAACTGAAATAACTTCCAATATGGCAACTGAACTAGCTACATCTGCAGGTACACCAAAAACACCTGGAGACACATCAACTTCTGAGACATCCCAGACCACTGAAGAAACCACAACCAGTGACATGTCTGACGTAACTGCCACAAATGACTACACATCTGTTACTTCCAGCTCAGTCAATAAACCAACTACATCTGCTGATACAGCCTACAAGTCTTCCAGCACAGTAGAGAAACCATCAACAACTGGTGATTTGACTGAAATAACTTCCAATATGGCAACTGAACTAGCTACATCTGCAGGTACACCAAAAACACCTATAGACACATCAACTGCTGAGACATCCCAGACCACTGATGAAACCACAACCAGTGACACGTCTGACGTAACTGCCACAAATGCCTACAAAACATCTGTTGCTTCCAGCTCAGTCAATGAACCAACTACATCTGCTGATACAGCTGACAAGTCTTCCAGCACAGTAGAGAAACCTTCTACAACTGGTGATTTAACTGAAATAACTTCCAATGTGGCAACTAAACTAGATACATCTGCAGGTACACCAAAAACACCTATAGACACATCAACTGCTGAGACATCCCAGACCACTGATGAAACCACAACCAGTGACACGTCTGACGTAACTGCCACAAATGCCTATACAACATCTGTTGCTCCCAGCTCAGTCAATGAACCAACTACATCTGCTGATACAGCTGACAAGTCTTCCAGCACAGTAGAGAAACCTTCTACAACTGGTGATTTAACTGAAATAACTTCCAATGTGGCAACTAAACTAGATACATCTGCAGGTACACCAAAAACACCTATAGACACATCAACTGCTGAGACATCCCAGACCACTGATGAAACCACAACCAGTGACACATCTAAAGTAACTGCCACAAATGACTACACATCTGTTGCTTCCAGCTCAGTCAATGAACCAACAACATCTGCTGATACAGCTGACAAGTCTTCCAGCACAGTAGAGAAACCTTCTACAACTGGTGATTTAACTGAAAGAACTTCCAATGTGGCAACTAAACTAGCTACATCTGCAGGTACACCAAAAACACCTATAGACACATCAACTGCTGAGACATCCCAGACCACTGAAGAAAGCACATTTGATTCCATCACTACTAATGTAGTTGATCAAAGTACATATATTTATCCTGAACCAAACACAACTGGAGAAAGAAGTACCCCTGATATAATTTCTAGTACAATACTAGATATACGTTCAACTGGCAATGGTCCTACTGATTCTGGTTCTACATCCAGTTTCATTCCTGAGATAAGCACAACAAATACTGTAAGAAGCAGTCCTGATGTTATCACTACTTCACCTGTAGACATGGGCACATCTACAGAAATGTCTACAAAGGAAGTCATTAGCAGTGCCATATCAGAAAAAAGCTCTACAAGAGAAAGTTCCACGGCTTCGATAACTAGCACCACTGCATTTGAAATAAGTTCAGATTCTGAGAGAACTGTTATTCCTACATCAAATGGTCCAGTCACAAATATGCCGCTAGAACAAAGTACCGCAATGAGTATAATCTCTGGCAGAATCACTGCCACATCTAAACTAGAACAAAGGACAACAGAAGAAAGAACGCCTTTTATAACAAGCAGCATACCACATGAACTTAGTACTACTGAAGAAAGGCCTACATCAGCCACCACAAATGCTGACATCAACACCAGTAGTAGTGAGGTAAAAACAACAGCAGAAATACTTGTTACAACATCACAAAGCACTGTTGAGCAGACCACTGGCATGATAAATCCTACTACTCAGCCTGAAGTTATCACCACTGGAAACAGAATTACAGAGACAATTATTACAGGGGAGACCAGTGTTAGCGCTGGACCTCAGCTAACTACCACTATGTTTGCAATTGCAGTTACAAGTCAAGCTTCTCAAACCAGTACGTCTGAAGAAAGAACAGCTAAATCTGAGACTGAATCCAGCACATCTGGAACACCTTCTGCAGTTGTTACTCTCACTAGGACACAATCTCAGAGAGTTACAACTGGCATCATTACCAGTAGCACTTCTGTGCCGAGTTCAGCTCAATCTCCAACTGAAAACACAACAATCCAAGAAACCTTTAGTACCACTAAACAGACACCTCCACATGTTGTCAGTTCTACAACTCAGACTACCAGTACATATAGTCCTACCACTATAATCTCCACACACACCACAGAAGCAACCACTACCATTAAACCTACTTCAACTATATTAACCACTACATCCACTACCAGTACTATTAAACCTACTTCAACTATATTAACCACTACATCCACTACCAGTACTATTAAACCTACTTCAACTATATTAACCACTAGTACTACAACCCCTGGATACACAACTACAATAACCTCTGTGGGGATTATAAATACTACTGTTACAACATACACACCCATGACAACCTCCAATGGACCACTTTCTACTTTAGGCACTAAATACACAAGTATATCTACAGCTTCTTTGCCTTTAATGTCTACATCACCCTGGATAAATTCCACAACTCTGGCCATAACAACACAGGGTGAGTATGTTGCATTTTAATATGACTTGATGCATAGAGTAGTTTTATTTATTTTTTTTATTCCAGGCTGATATACAAGACACACAATAATGCAATTCTGATTTAATAATAATACATTACAGTATTAAATGCATTTTAATGCAAATAGTGTAAGTACTTGAATATGACTTGGTATCAGCCTTCTGCAACCCCCTTTACAACATAGTTTAGACAGAGAGAGGGAGAAGCAGCATAACTAATCAATAAGTTGTTCTATAGTGCTCATGTGTTAACAAGGGAAAGGTGCATAGGAGGAGAGAGCAGAATGAGAGAGAGAGAGAGAGAGAGAGAGAGAGAAAGAGAGAGAGAAAGAGAGAGAGAGAGAGAGAGGTCCACCAATCCTTCTGGTTTTGAATTGTATTGCAACTGTACTGACTGCTTTCATGTGGTAAAGCTCTGCGCAAACTGTTGGCACTATATATATCATTTAATAATGATAATCTGCTGCATTTTTCCTTCGATAGCCAGCCACAGGGTGGGGGGCACAGTGCAGATTGCCCCCCTCACCGTATATACTGCTATACTGCTCTCCTGCCTTTCTCTGCCACAAACCCCCTTCCCCCAGTGACTGGTTGCCCCTAACAACCAATGCAAAAACAGATGAAAAACGACATCCGTTTTTCATCCGATCCGTTTTTTTGTCAGATGAAAAATAGGGCTTTCATCCGTTCAAAAAATAAAGATGTTGACAGAAGCGGATGAAAATATATGATCACCCGTTGTTTTCTGTTTTTCCATTAGAATGCATTGATGTCCATTTTTCATCCATCAATGGATGGATGGAAAACAGACAAACGGTTTGTATGTGTGAAGGGGGCCTAAGAGAACACTGCATTCATTTCAAGGCGGAAGGGTTTTCTGAGTGACAAAGGTAAAAACAGGCAACTGGTAGTGTCTGCTTTTAGGCAGTGCATTATTTATTAAACAATTAAATAGGGTAAGGCCCCGTACACACGACCGAGTTTCTCGGCAGAATTCAGCCAGAAACTCGATCGGAGCTGAATTCTGCCGAGAAACCCGGCGTGTGTACACTTTCGGCCGAGGAAGCCGACGAGTTCCTCGTCGAGCCAAATAGAGAACTTGTTCTCTATTTCCTCGTTGTTCAATGAGGAAAGTTGGCTCGCCGAGATCCTCGGCGGCTTCACACAGAACTCGACGAGCAAAACTATGAGTTTTGCCCGTCGAGTTCCTCGGACGTGTGTACGGGGACTAACAGGTTCTCTCTAAGACCCATTCACACCCCTTGCACTGCATTTAGTGCATTTATGCACATCAAATGCTCCTAAGTTGATGTGTGTTGAATAAAATTTTTAGCACATTGCATTAATGTTTTTTTTTTTTTTCATAGCAGAAACAAAACAATTTTTTTGTTTTGTAATGTATACCCAGCAAGTTCCGTTTTCAACCAGCCTACATTAACACAGCCTTTTGGTGGGAAGTATGACAATCGGACTCAAGGCATTTTGTCTTGTCCTTTCAGTGGGGCAGCATTGAGCCACGCACACCAACAAAACACAATGCAAGTGGTGTGAATGGCTTATTATAGGGCCAGGAGTGCCTCATCCTGTGGCTTCCAGTTAGTAATTCTAGAATTCATTTTTAACCTTCATTAGATTTGTTCATGGCTAAAATGGCTTATTTCATAAGACAGTTGAGAATATTTAGCTTTGCAGCCGATTAAAAAAAAAACTACATTTTCTGAAACCCTTTCAATCTGTACCAACAATTTTTATTTTGTTACACGCTATCTAGTAAATTGGCTTAATGTTTTCTAATGCTTTTTTCAAATAGCAATTATTGTTTGCAACCTGCTATGTACCAACGGTCAATGCTACATCAGTCCTGGAACTACAAACCCTGTGTGCCGTTGTAACAGTGGCTTTATACCAGACTCATCACAGTTTGATAGGATGTGCACTGGTAAGTTATATAACATAAACATTTTACTCTTTTTTCACAGGACATGCATTTTTTTTATTCATGGCTATATAATATAGTACATGCAGACAACGCATATTTTTTATCATTGTTTATGGTAATCGTAATTATTGTTTGTTTTACTTTTCTCTTTGCTATATTTTAGATCAGTTTTTTTTATATTATTTATTAAAAATAGAATGGTTTAAATTGTGTCATGGATTAATAATAAGCACTGTATAGAGACAGCTAAAACAAATGGTCCCTTATTTTTTTAAGTCAAATAAGGGAGGTCTGGCCTGTAGAGGATTTGTGCAGAATAGTTTGCCTATATGTAGTAAATGTATAAGAGTGACTGTCCATTATTATTATAGTATTTAATCCAAAACTATCATGTTTTACAGATGTCAATGAATGTAGCCAACAGCCATGTGACCAGATCTGCTCCAACACAATTGGTTCATACTCATGCTCCTGTCAAGATGGGTACTCTAAAAACCCAAACAACACAAATCTGTGCATTCGTAAGAATTACTATTTTTTTTTTTACTATACAAAAAAGTCATGAATTTGTTAAGATAGATTGCTATAGATGGTATTTTGTTAAGAATACTTTTGTTAAGAAAAAAACATTTCCTCTGGATGATTTATGCACATAGAAGGGACTTTTTTTATTTGAAATTATCAAAAACAATAAGTACAGAAAAGAATGTTGTACAGACAGAAAACAAAAAAGCGATAAACAAATCATAGCAGGGATTTTAACAAACCATGTGGTGGAGTCCCACTTTTGTTTTTCTGAAGAAATAGCTGTCTATTTGCTGTTTCCATGTGCAAAGTAAATATGAATGGGAGTGACTTTATAATTATCAATCAGCTGCTTGTAGGGTTGTAATGAAAAACGTGTCAGGGTTTGAATCAGAAGTCAAGTCCTGGGGAAAAAAGTGTGGGAACTCCCACCCAAGATCCACTCCCCCACCAAAAAAAAAAAAATGATACGCTCATATGCATAATTACTATACCACATTTTCTTTTTCCGATCCACTGTACCTTAGTAATCCTTTATGTTACTGGCCGCTTCCTGTATATGGAGCATGTGCTGTTTATCAACACCAATTTGTTAGGGAATTATAAACATTAACACTTTCATAGTATATACAGTGGAATGTGCTTCACCCTAATAAATGAATACATGTAGAAAATACTGTGAGACTATTCTCTGGTTGACTGAATCTACGGGTACATCTGTGCAACACCTAACTTACAATATTCTTTGTAATCTAGGACTATTGTCTTACTGAGGTGCCATTTAAAATACAGGTGAAACTCGAAAAATTTGAAACTCGAGTAATTTCTGCTTGCCTATCATATCAAGTTCTTACTTGTACACACAATCGTTTTTCCGTCGGAATAAACTCAGACGTGTTTTTCCGACGGAATTCCGCTTAAGCTGTCTTGCATACACACGGACACACCAAATTCCGACCGTCAAAAATGCGGTGACGTATAACACGTACGACGAGCCGAGAAAAATTAAGTTCAATGCTACTGAGCATGCGTCAACTTGATTCTGAGCATGCGTGTTTTTTTCTCCGTCAGAGTTCCATACAGACAAACAGAATTTCTGATAGAAATTCTTTCCGTCTGTTCTCTTTCTAAGTCCGTCGGAATTTCCGATGGAAAAAGTCAGATTTGGGACACACACGGTCGGAATATCCGATGAAAAAATTCCATCTGACTTTTTTCATCGGAAATTCTGATCGTGTGTACGAGGCATTATTGTTATATTTCAAATATTTATAATAAGTTACTGTATATAATATTTATGTTCTGTATTTTTTTTTTTGCAGAGAATAATTATTGTAAGAGCTCACCCTGTGTGCATGGTCAGTGTCAAAATGGTCTGTATAACTACATATGCCTGTGTGCTGCTGGATGGGAGGGATCAACGTGTAACACAGGTAAGTCACAGTAATAGTTTTAATTTTATATAAGATACAGCCTTTTTTCAATTATTAGCATTTGTCAGTCAGATAGTTCTAACATTCATCAAGGGATAACAAATCATTTTAATTAGGAGGATTTTGAGAAACTGTTAAATCTGGTCAAAGAGCTCCAATGCAGTAACCTCCCGCATATGTGCATTTGCATCGCAATCGTGTCCAGCAGAGTACCTTCATTGTGCGCACACAGGGCATTCAAAGGAAAATTAGCATCACCGTCTGCTTGTTGCCAGACCGTGTTGTTACTATTAAGGTGGTGTTTCGAGGGTGGGTTTGACTTTTGCATCTAAGTATTTTTGTATCTATGCATGTATCTCAAATTGTATTGAAGCTATAGTATAATAGGACTGGGAGACATTTCCACTATGCAGGTCACTTAGGGGCATATTTATAAAGCAGTGAATGTGACTTTCATCAAACATTCACTGGTAGTAAAGCAAACGCTGTCATTTAAAGCAAAAGCATCAGAAGGTTCACCTGTAGTTTATGTTTAAAGAATGCTTTATAAATTTAAACCTAAATATCGGCATAGATGATAATTAGCAAATTCCATTGCAAGTTTCTATTTCCATTACAATCAGGGCTGGATTCCAGACAAGGCCACGAGGCAAGGCCTTGGGGCGGCAGTGGGTGCAGGGGCGGCGCCGGTGGAATGGCAGTCCTTCTCCCAGTGATCGTGGAGGGGAAGAGAGAGAAAGCCAAGAGAGAAAGCAACTGGTGGCTATTACCGTCGGTCCGCTTTTGGTTCGTACTGCGCAAGCGATGCGCCTGCGCAGTACAGGGGGGACACTCATTGGCAGAACACCAGCAGCAAGTCCCCATATTTCGACCCGGCGTCCCGACCAGCGACTACTATCAACAAGTCCTGTGTGGGGGAGGGGGGGGGCAGGGCCATCTACATAGCATCTATCACTCTCAGTGCCATCATGGGGCCACCAATTTCGGGGGAAGCATGGGCTCAAGAACCAGCTGCTTTGGGGAACGTGCAGGGGCCCCCCATGCAGCTGGGGCCCCTGGGCAGTGCCCAGGTGTGCCCTCTCATTAAGACAGCCCTGGGGGGGTGACCGCATTGAAGGACCCGGTCTTGGGGCGGCAAAGGGAGTACATTTTGTGCTTGCCTCAACTTCAATAGGGTAGCCAAAGAAAAAGGCTTTATTTTTGTAAACATTATCAAAATGCTTCTTTGATGTGCTGAAGGTTGCTGGTATTGTAATAATGATACAAGTGAATCATGCTCACTTTGTTTAGTACAGAAAGCATAGTACTGTACCCAAGTGCTGCTGCTAATGAAAGGCATTCAAGCAGAAAGACGAAGGGGAAAGAGAAACCCACTGAAACTCTGAGTATCTAAAACTCATAGTAACTGCAACATCTCTAATCCCTGTTTCAAAGCCACTTGTACTGCATACTTGAAAATAGTTCTATATATTAACGTACTGATCTAGATAAGTGCTACCATTGTATCCTCAGCTAAATTATTGTGCTTGCTCCATCAGATATTAATGAATGTGTCAGAAACAATCCCTGCAGCTCTCACGGCACTTGCAAAAACACCCTGGGCTCCTACACCTGCAATTGCATGTCTGGGTGGAGTGGACCATTATGCAGTATTGGTAAGTATAAAATGAAGAATTTGTCTTCTCTAATCTTGAAGTGATCCTTTCCTTTGCCCATGCAAAAACAAAGCAAAGCAAAATGTTTTTATGATGCCTGTGCCCTAACCCTCCTTATTTTCACCCTCTTCTGTTTTGTTCAACTGTTTAAATTGAAGGAAAATGTTTGTGCTTGGGGAGGATGTAAACCTTGCCCCATTTTTCTATGATTAAGCACCTGTAATCAGGCCACTGTCTGATTCGAACCTGCTGACCCGGATGACCCCCATGGGCATCTTCAGTGAGGGCAGTGATTATAAAAGGCTCTGGCTCACTGCAATTAGCTCACATTCTGCTCGCTGGTGCTGCTGTAGGAAACCCCTTTCACTACTAGTCCCTAGATGCTTACTGCCTGTGGAAGGTGCTCTCAGTCTCTGAGCATCGCTCCCTGCAAGTGCTGTATATTTATCTGTTAGTGTTGCCACCAGTGCTAAATTGTTGCACAGACTCTGTTACTGTATGTTGGAAGGTTTGCCACAATACAATTCCTGAAACTCCTCGGGGGTGCTTACCACCTGGGCCTTTCTATAGTCAACATTAGTTACTGTATCTTGATTGTCGTCTTCATGCCATCTACACAATGGTAACTGTATTCATGTGTGCTTATAAAAACAACCTATGCTCTTTTTAGAGGATTGTTTAGGAGTCTATCATGCACCTGTCTATAGGTTGCCCTAGAATGGTTCGTTTTTTTCAGTTTAGTAGCTCACAAAATGACTTTTCATCGATAGATGAAGAGTTTTATATCTCTATCAGTAACTAAACAATGCAATTCACTTTGTACTCAGGTGATGGTATTATAGAGGAATTTTTCAATTTTACAGGATACTATAAGTCAAATTGGTAAACCAAGGATTGCCTTATTCACTCAACTGAATTTGGCTGACTTGGTAAAAATATATACCTAGTAAAGTCTACAAACACTTCCCGACCAGTGATGTACCCATATGCTGCTGGACCTTCGGTGGTTACACCCGGATGATGCCTGCTTTTGCAGGCATCACTACAGTACTGTTTTTTAGAGACAGGAGTCAGCTCCCCTGTAAAAGCAATCCTATTGGCTAACTAGCTGCTGGACTGCTTTTACTTACAAGCAGCGGGAGATGACATCCCCCCTTCCTGTCAACTTTTGTGGCTTGTTCGGGCTCTTCCATTCTACCGCATCTGCCGGCTGGTTATACAGACGAACAAAGCCACGATCAGCTTTGAACGGATCTCTGGAAGCAAAGACATGACATCATCAATGGCACTTTAAAAAAAATCAAAAGCATTCAAAAACACAGATCTTGGTGTTTTGAATGCTTTTAAGGGCATAGGAGAGATTTGAGGTCCATAAAGAGTACCTGTCACAGGCATATTGCTAACACAAGGATGTTTACATTCCTTGTGACAGTAATAGAAAGTGATACATTTTTTTTTTAAAGCAACAGTGTCAAACATTTTTTTTATTATTATAATAAAAAAAGTCCCCCCCCCCCCCCGTGCTTGCATGCAGAGGCGAACACCTGCAGCAGTCTTTCACACACGCAAACAGTGATCATTCCCCACATGTGAGGTATTACTGCAAACGTCAGATTATAGGCAGTAATTCTAGCACCAGACCTCCTCTGTAAATCTAAAGTGGTAATCTGTAAAGGCTTTTAAAGCATCCCCTATGGATAGTAAAATGTACATTGTTTCTTGCCATTTCAATGGCAATTTTAAAGCGTGAAATGTTTGGAGTATTTACTTAGCGTCACGTCATCTTTTACATACCAAAACATTAGGTAAGATATTGTGTTTTTGCATTAAAATTCAATGTGGTTTTTCCCCCCGAGAATTTGAAAAACCGCTGCGCAAATACCGTGTGATATAAAAATTTACAAAACCCAGTATATTCTAGGGCAGCAGTCCCTAAACTTTTTGGCACCAGGAACTGGTTTCAGGGCAGCCGACAGACAAGGACACAGACAAGCGAAGTGGAGATGTGTGGCTGCAGTAGTCGGGGTGGGAGGTCAGAGTGGAGCAGGGCATTTTGAGAGACAAACACATGGTGTGTGTTGCTGGTGCTCAGTACTGATGGTGGGAGTGATAGGGCAGGGAGAAGTGAGGTTCCGGGCATGTATATTCAGAGTGTAGTAAACACACACAGGTGCAGGGAATTCTGGTACCTCACCAGGCTCCAGTGACAGTTTCTGTCTCTGCCCTAGTGGTTAGTTCCAGACAAGACGAGTGGAGTGGGTTGTTTTCAGCTTTCCCCCGCGGGTGTCTCTTCCATCTGTCAACTGGGCTTTCCCCTGGTTCAATCAGTGGGTAAGCAGGTGTTCCAGGCGGGTCCCTCGAGGGTATGTGTGGCTTACTCCTTCTCACTACATAAGAACCCTCACCTGTCTGTCAGCCCTAGCTCCCCTCCACCCCTCTGGCCAATGGGCGGCTGTGTAACTTACCATCCAGCACTTTCTCATTCTTTTGAAGGATGCATTGAGGTTGTTTGTTTTTCCAAGGATACACTGTTTTACAATAAATCAATCTACTTCATCTACCATTGACATCCTGCAAGCTGAGGTAAAGCTGTTATACAGGCTAGATCCATCCTATAGACAGATTGACTGCAAATCATGCCTGACAGATTTCTTCTGATGGGCTGTGTTGGGACTCTGATCACAAGTGATTTAGTTACTCACTGTGGACACTAGCATTACTGACTTGATTATTTATACCAGGACTTTGGTGTGCTTCTAGGGCATGTTCTGCCTGCACTGTTTTTGATTTTTTTTTTTGTGAATTCTGTGACTTGTAGTCTATTCTAGCTGGGTGTGGGTTTTGTAGGAGAAAAATGGGGGAAAAGGACCCCAAGAAATGGAGAGTGGGTACTAGATGCGACAACAAGGTTGTTGCACTGTTACACATTAAAAAAATATCTTTATTTGGACCACGTTGTATAGAAAAACATATAGCAAAAATTCTAGATTAGTTCTTCCACCCACCACTTAAAAATTACAACATTGTGATTTTTAAGTGGTGGATGGAGGTACAAATCTAGCGTTTTTGCTATATGTTTTTCTATATTTTAGGAGTCCAAATAAATATGTTTTTCTACAGTGTAACAACTTTGTGGTCGCATCTAGTACCCGTTCTCTATTTCTTGGGGTCCTTTCCCTCATTTTTTTTTAGTTTTGCATAAATCCTGGGTACGCTGACTCACACCTATATAGTGTCAACACAATATTACTATTTTATTTGGTTTCCTGTTTTTTAGTGTCACTTGGCATGTTGACACTCATTATAGTTCTGTCTGGTAGTAGGAATCTGCTCCTATTCCTCCATGTCTCTTAGTGCCTGGTAAAGGAGGTGGTGGCCTGGGTGCACAACAAGAGAACCTGTCCTGAGGAACATGGTGCCCATTAAAGTTTTTCTCCTCTCCATCTTCTTGATTATGTGTAAAGCTTAACTTCAATTCACTAAACTTTACAAGGTGAACATGCACTTTGCAAAGTAACATTTCGTACTCCTTTATTACATCAACTGTATTATTTATGAATAATTCTGATTTGATTGTTTTATTTTACTTTGTGCTTCATTGTCAACAGCTATCTTTAAAATCGTATATATCTTATTTAATTCATTTTAGATATCAATGAGTGCCTTTCTAACCCATGTGGCAGTTATGGAACTTGTTACAACACTATAGGAAGCTATGTATGTTCCTGTAATTCCGGATTCACTGGGGTCAACTGTCAAACTAGTAAGTGAGCCAATATAATCCTTTCTGTCAGCATTGCATTCACGGCTTCATCTCTGTAATCTCTTTATTTATGTTTGCCATAGTTCTTGTGCACTTCACTAATATTTGTTTTTGCACCCACAGATATTAATGAGTGTCTGAGCAATCCCTGTACGAATGGTGCCACATGCAATGATGGCATCAATGCTTTCTCCTGTTCCTGTGCTCTAGGTTTCACTGGCAGGTTCTGTGAATTAAGTAAGTATTACAATATCCAATTTTGGACCCCACATGGGCAGAGCTTAGCCAAAACTGGTGTGGCCTATCCAACTGTGGGTTTTGTTGTGTGTGGATGGACAGAGGTTGAATGGATGGATGATACTTTGAATAAGCCAGGAATGAATCTGCCTTTATATTGCTGCCAGTATACAAATACATTAAACACATATTTGGTATTCGTAAATGTGTTTTTTTATTTTTATTTCAGGAATTAATTTCTGCAGCAGCACTACATGCAAGAATGGTGGCGTCTGCGTTAGTCTGATAAATGATTTCTTGTGCTTTTGTCCATCTAACTGGCAGGGGAAGAAGTGTACCGATGGTAATAATATACCTATTATTAGTGTTATTATTATTGTGGCTATTGTTATCATAGAGCAAATGTTATTAATGAATAAACAAAATGATTGAGCCGATAAACACTTTTATGTTTCAGATGTGAATGAATGTACAAATGGGCAAAGCCGATGCAGTCCTTATGCAAGCTGTACTAATACAGTTGGATCATATTATTGTACATGCCAGTCTGGATACATTGGGGACGGATTTACCTGCAGAGGTATAGCTAAATGTTAATTTTGAATTGTTTGTAGATAGGCATATCTTTAGGGCATCGAGGAATATTTTATTATTATATTCTACTGCATCTCATTTCATTTTTCCTTGTTATCTTTTCCAATAGTATAGAGTTGCTGCCTATTTCCTACATTGGCAGATCCATTACCTGAAGCTGCAGACTCTGCAAATGACTTTAATTTTAAGATTATTTTGCACATTATTTTACCACTATTAGCAGCGCTAAACCAAAATATTACTCAAGTTCTAAGCCAGGGCTGCAAACATAATGTAATTCTTTTACCTTTGAATATGTACATATAGTACTGTATATCATGACTGTGACCACATATCCACTGTGAAAGGAAGGCTATAGTAAGTCTGAGCATCTCCTCAGTTTATGCAGATGTTACAGTTCCACATGGACAATACAGCTAGGGGAAAGCGGAACACAGTTATTACATAGTATGTATCATTTGTAACCAAAAGAAATGACTGATTTATTTTTATTTACTTTTTAGAGAACAGACTGTTTGATTATTCTGGTGGGTTCAGAGCAACCCAGCGCTACAAGGATTTTGCCTCTCCTATAATCAACGTCCCAATGGGATTTCCTTTTGGTGGCTCTTTTTACAGCTCATTATATGTAAGTCATACATTTATATCTACAGTTATAACATCAGGGACAGCCTTACAATTCTGCCAAAATGAAGGATATCAGGTGTGATTGCTAAGGGTTTGGTAGGGTCGAACAAACATGGGTGCAATTATAAAGAAGCTGTATAGGCAGTGATTTTTAGCGGTCTCATATAAATTGTTCCCATTACTGACCATTTCCTGCTGCAAGTTCACAGTCTCTGACAATCTGTAGCCTTACATATGTGGAATATAATGTGCATCTCTTTGTCTCTGAACACACATGAGGCCTCCTGTGTCTAGTACATCTAGTATTTTGGTCACCACTGCATGTTCATGGGTGGACGTCTGAGATACAGCCCCTGTTCACGTGATTTTAACATCTTTGACATCTGAAAAAACTATATGATTGCACTATTGCAAACGCAGAAGAGAATCCCACTACATACACACTTGCAAATAACGAAGCAAGACAAAATTAAAAATCTAAGAGAAAAAAATATAATATTGTTAAGCCATATTTATTTTACATTACTTTTATTTTTTTTCAAACTAATGTTTAAATTGTTTTTTTTTTTTTAGTTTACTGCTTAAATAAATCTTTAATAAAATCTTCTAAACACATTGCATTAGTGTCACATGGCATTAAAAGTTTCTATAGAGAATTATAGCGTATGGGAGGTTATGAGTCACTTTTTTTCAATAATTCAGCTGTTCTTGAATAATAGCTACAGCTACTGAGCCCTGTACACAACACATGTTTTCAGTACAGCAGTTAGCCTGGGAACATGAGAAAAAAACCTTAAGCTCTACATGCTGGCTGGAATATATAAATATAATAAGCAATATGCCATATGTATCTGATGGCACTAAAATATTATTAAATGCTTTGTCCTGCACATACATGGTTAAAATAAATATATACAAAAATCACTATAGCTTGAAGTACTTTTACGCTAAAAATAAATCAGAGTCAAATAATTTAAACCAATGCTGGATATGGTAAATACTCAGCTTATCAATATCAGTAGAAAGCAGAATCTGGAAGGCAAAGAAACACAGAAGAGGAACATTAGGAATGTGCAAGACGAATTTACCATTAGCTTGTAAATTATTTTGTGAGTTTCTTGCTGCTCAGACATAGCATTGGGCTAACTAAAATGCTACATGAGATCAGATCCAAGAAATATTTCACTAAAGTAGGAAACATGGAATTGAATTGTAAGTTTGGCTCAATGTTTTTGAATGTCAAAGTTTGTTTTCTGAGTCTCCAAATCATGTACAAGTGGGTCACAAAATTCTAGACAATAGTTAAAATAGTAGTCAACTCCCCCCCCCCCCAATGTTTTTCCCCCCACTTACCTGTAGTGCTATAATATTTTTTGCACACTTTAAAGCACATACTCACTGTAACGGTCACAATCTACTGTTTGGGTGCTACACAGCGGGTCCTGTGCCACCATCTTTGGAAGCAAAAAGGTATAGACAGCCGCACTCCGATAAATGTAAAAAACAATAAAAGCCTTTAATCCAGTAAAAAAACACTGCACAAACAGAGAAACAGCAAACGGTGGGATAATATAGCTGACGCGTTTCACATTGTTATACAATGCTTAGTCAATGCTTAGTCTTTCCCCTACTGTGCCACCATCTTGGTCCTCTTCATCTGGCTGACTCTTCCAAGTGTAGGCAGACAATTTTGATGATGTTCCTGTCTTACTCCCAGCCCTCCCGAGCCTGCAGCCTCCTGGAAGATATGATGTAAATATCTCAGGACCAGGTACACATAATTCTGGCCTAGTTCAGAATGGTGGTGGATGGAAAAGCAAAAAAAAAATTTAAAGATTTCCATTCACTTCCTATCAAGTTGACAAAACCGTAAGTATGGAAACTTTGTCAACAGGATATATGCAGCAACAAGAACGTTTTCCCATTCTACTAATAAAAGTACTTTTATTGCTGTCTGTATTAGTGATATTCATGTTGATGCACCAAAAAAGTTGAAAATCTTCACTCAAACCGCGAGTATTCACTTTAATCATGTGAAAACAAATTCCTATTAATTTTGAATATCTGATTATATGTTTGGATAACTGAAGTAATTGTTCACCCAATTTTTAAATGAAGATTCTCCTCCCGTAACTATTTTAATCACACAATCAGAGTGTTTTTGAATTCTGCATTAACTTTTGTGATTCATATTGTACCATGGATGAACAAAAAATGGAGACTCATTTGCATCTTGTAACTCATTTTGAAATGATTGGCTGCAAATAATTGTGCAATGTTTTAAATACTGATTCATCATCAACCCGTTTGTATACATTTATAGATCTTCTTCTGCCTAAACTAATCAATATGACTTGTTTTTCTTTTGCACAGTTCACAGACAATGGTGTTATCATATTTCGTCGGAATTCGTATGACCCTATTTACACAATGCCTTACCCATTAAGCACTTTCTACAACTACGACTATTCCACGCCACCCATGATCGCTGTTTTCTGGGCAGATGCTGACTTCTCCCGTACAGGGGATTTGTACTACCAGGTGAGACAAATCAATATTTTAAGATACTTAAGATAGTGTATAAAAATGTATTACAACCTGATACATTGAAACCAATGTTGAATATTTTTTTGCCAGTTGTTTTACCTCTTCTGCTATTTGTGTCCCATTGGGAAGAATTACTTTCACTTCCTGTCCTGTAGACACAACAGGTAGTTAGACCAAATCGCAGTTGTCACCAGTCCTCATTAAAAGATTTCCCTTTCTGCCTCTTCCTTTGACAACTCAATTTTTTTGATTTTCAGTGACCATGTTTAGGATATCATATAGAGAGGATGAATCTCCCAGTGAGATACATAATTCATATTCCCATTGCACACATTCCTGGATAAGCTCTTGGGTTTGGGTCCTCGTAGCAACAACCAGCTGGATACTGGTGCACGTTACAGTAGAAATATTTGCCAGCACACCATGGAACAATGTAAATAGTGTCCAAAAGGATGATTTATTGCATGATCACAAAACAAAGAGAGTGCAGTGAGGACACAGGCAAAAATACAATATGACACATGTCCTATGTTGTATCTCTTTCCTACTTTATTATATGCTAAAAAAAAAAAAAAGTTTTGGTTTTAGATACACTTTAAATCTCTGACCAGAAATCCTTCAAGTTCTGAGCTGACAGTTCTTTTTCTGCCGATATTTATTAAAAATATAGTGACTTTTTTATTATAATATAGCATTAATCTAGAGATGATAGATTTATAATAATGATACTATGATACCTAATTGGTAAACATCTGTTTTTCCAATTATTATTATTATTATTATTTAAGTATCATTCACCATCACTCCCCATAATCCTAATAGGGATGCTCTGTGCCTCTGATTGGGTCATTGAATTGGTGTTTCTCGGTTGAATGTTTTGGCAGTAAGCACTGAGAGATTGCTTATAACAAACATATTATTTTTTCTCCAGATTTATGACTTCCAGGCCAATCCAGGCCAAAATACAGATTTTAAAACTAAATTGGAATCGCAAATAAAATTGAATTTCTCCTCCACTATTTCAAATTTCAAGGCTCTCTGGGCTTTAACGATAACTTGGGATCAAGTTTTACCGTATCCTGCATATTTCTTCAATCCTTCACAGGTAAAATTGTACTGAAACGCTTGCATGCCATTAATATGTGTTATCATGACCACAGATTTTGTTTCAGATTTTATACGTTGATGCAAAAATATTTGTCAACAACTTTATACCATGAGGATCTGTCTCCTTGGATATAATCTGAAGATATTGTTTAGCCAGGCCCTTAACTGTTGATACATTTTATGGACCTGACATATTATAGTTGAGATAAAATCTTATGCCTAGTACACACAATCGTTTTTCCCGTTGGGAAAACTGCCGTGTTTTCCTTTGGTTTGGGAAAACCAGACGTGTGTATGCTCCTTAGCAGTTTTTCCGACATGAAAACTGTGGTTTAAAAAATGAGAACATGTCCTCTTTTTTCTCGCCGCGAATCGCATTGTTTTTTTTCCCCGCAGTTTTCCTATAGGAAACACTGCGAGGGAGCATACACATGGCCGGTTATCCCGACCAAAGTTCTCATGGCAGTTTTCCTGTCGGGAAAACCGGCCGTGTGTACAGGGGAAAAGGGACCAAGCCGGTTCCCGGTTTTGCCCTTGGTTTTCCTGGCGGTCTTTTGACCGTCGGGAAAATCGATTGCGTGTACTAGGCAAAAGAGTATACAGACAGCTTTATATATTTTTTTACTAATGGTACATTCATTCACTATAGGAAATCTTTTATGACAATGTAACATGGTAGATGTTGTAACTGAGGATGCAACGGGTTACAGTTTTATATATTTATCTTATCAAGTGTTTATGGTTCACTTTAATGCTAACAGTTGACAGAGAGGTATTATTGGTCTAATGGTGCAGATTTATTTAATTAATAGATAACCTCTGCTTAAAGGGTTAGTTCACCAAAAAATGTATATGCAGATATGTCTGTAGATACAACACAAACTGTATAGCTTTGACTAAAGATGAATATTGCCCTTGCTATAGGTGTAGGCTATATACAGTGCTTTGAAAAAGTATTCATACCCCTTGAAATGTTCTGCATTTTGTCATGTTACAACCAAAAACGTAAATACCAGTAGATTACTCATGGAGACCCAGCTGGGACACATTTCTGAGGCCTGACAGGGTCAGTGGTCTAGAACAGTGGTCCCCAACCTTTTTGGCACCGGGGACCAGCATTTGGAAGAAAATTGTGCCAAGGCCCGATGATGCGGGCCGACAATGCGTTTTTTCACGGCCAATTGGTCAGGAAATGGCTGGTGTTAGCACTTCAATCATCACAACACCATGGTTAATATGGTGTCAGGATGATTGAAGCGCATTACTTTTATTATATTGTAATATAAAATTAAATAGTTAAACTCATAATGCAGAATCTGCCACCAGATGCAGATTGCCACAGTGCCTGTCACCAGATTGCCACATGCCATCAGATGCAGATTGCCACATGCCACAGTCACATGCCACCAGATGCAGATTGCCACAATGCCTGTCACCAGATTGCCACATGCCACCAGATGCAGATTGCCACAGTCACATGCCACCAGATGCAGATTGTCACAGTGCCTGTCACCAGATTGCCACAGTGCCACCAGATGCAGATTGCCACATGCCACAGTCGCATGCCACAGTCACATGCCACCAGATGCAGATTGCCACAGTCACATGCCACCAGATGCAGATTGCCACAGTGCCTGTCACCAGATTGCCACATGCCACCAGATGCAGATTGCCACATGCCACCAGATGCAGATTGCCACAGTCACATGCCACCAGATGCAGATTGCCACAGTGCCTGTCACCAGATTGCCACAGTGCCACCTGATGCAGATTGCCACATGCCACAGTCGCATGCCACAGTCACATGCCACCAGATGCAGATTGCCACAGTCACATGCCACCAGATGCAGATTGCCACAGTGCCTGTCACCAGATTGCCACATGCCACCAGATGCAGATTGCCACATGCCACAGTCACATGCCACCAGATGCAGATTGCCACAGTGCCTGTCACCAGATTGCCACATGCCACCAGATGCAGATTGCCACATGTCAGTCACATGCCACCAGATGCAGATTGCCACATGCCTTCAGATGCAGATTGCCACATGCCACAGTCACATGCCACCAGATGCAGATTGCCACAGTGCCTGTCACCAGATTGCCACATGCCACCAGATGCAGATTGCCACATGCCACAGTCACATGCCACCAGATGCAGATTGGCACATGCCACAGTCACATGCCACCAGATGCAGATTGCCACATGCCTCCAGATGCAGATTGGCACATGCCTCCAGATGCAGATTGCCACATGCCACAGTCACATGCCTCCAGATGCAGATTGCCACATGCCACCAGATGCAGATTGCCACATGCCACCAGATGCAGATTGCCACATGCCACCAGATGCAGATTGCCACATGCCACAGTCGCATGCCACCAGATGCAGATTGCCACAGTGCCTGTCACCAGATTGCCACATGCCACCAGATGTAGATTGCCACATGCCACATGCCACCAGATGCAGTGTTCTGACACCAGCACCCAGATAGAGAACACTGACACCAGCACCCAGATACAGAGCACTATCTGGGTGCTGGTGTCAGTGTTCTATCGCAGTGCTGGTGCCAGTGAAGGAGGTAGCCAATCAGCAGGCAGTGCCAGCATAGGATGCAGAGCGCCCCCGGCCCACCACAACCGAGCATCAGCACTGGACTGGGTTGGGACCTCCCGACCCCTGCAGTGGTGCCCTGCATAGGTGGGGGTAAGTGCAGGGTGGAGGGGTCAAGGGCTGTCAAGCACAGGTTGGCACACTGGCACAGAACTGTGCTGCCCTGAGTGTGGCACTGAGGATCAGGAGGAAGGGAGTAGGGGGATAGGGCGGAGGTGGCTATAAAGACCAATGGCTGAGGGATGCTGGAGGAGCAGGGGTGGGGACTGACTCTCTCTGATGGTGGTAGCTGACTGCAGAAGGGGGTTGTGGCATGACACTTCTTCTTTCCTACCTCACATTGGCTTCATACAGCCCTGGTGAGGCTTCCTCCCCTGCGGGGCCCTCCTCCCCTCTGCTTACCAGATGCCGTACGCCTCCTCCGGGTGTGCAGGGATTGCTCACTCCAGTGGCACAGTGAGGGGTGACGGGGGGGGGGGGGCGATCTGCATCCCCAGAGTAGCAGGAACCATTAACTTCTTGCTGCAAGGAATGTATCTCCTCACCTTCTCCTCCGTACAACACAGTGCTGGCCCCGCCTCCTCCCCAGGACACATACAGAGCCACGGCTCCGTCCTCTCTCCCAGTCTCCACTGCCTGGCTGTAGAGCTCAGGCTGCTGCAGTGTGAGGGCACTTGTGTGTGTGGGCGGAAGTGCCGCGATCCGGGCGAGCGGTGAGAGATATCATCTCTCTGCTTGCCCGCCGCCGCACCTCACACAGTGCAGCCTTCGCGGCCCGGCTGCAAATAGGCTACGGCCCGGAAGTGGGCCGCGGACCGGGGGTTGGGGAACCCTGGTCTAGAAAAGTCACACACTGATGACTTTACTCATTTTAAAACATTTTTACTTATAAGCATGTGCCATAAAAAAGCATCTGAGATGCTGAGATGGAGGCTTGGAGCAGTGACTTCTGAATGACTCACTGACAGTATGGTTAATTAACTACTTCAATCTACTAACTGCGTGACTCCAAAGCTCTCCTTACATATAGTTCTCTTTGGTTGATTCCTGTTACCAGAGCGCAGGTGCACCAATATACTATTTATACACATGTACATTATTAAATACATACATGTTTTGTACAAAAGCTTTGAAATATTAAAGGGATATGCTCTTTTCATAACAGCATTTTAACTAAACCCTTTTCCCCTGATACCCTTGTAAAGCACAACAATTGTGGAGCAAAGCAGAACAGAAAGCAGAACCTGACTGTGTAATGTATGTAATGTAAAGGTTGATCGCTTTTACTTGTATAGCTAAACAAATCATAGTTCAACTTTACTTCCTCTGTAATGCACTATTTTGGAGTTTGTAGCAGGTAGAAGGTTACAGGTTTGTCTGGCTAGCATAACATTTCAGTCACCCTATTGTCCCCTTAGTTTGTGATATAGATTATCCTGGATGCCTGGCCTGTTTTTATGATTTGCTTTCATGTATTCCTTTTCAGACAAGCACCTATCAAGCTGTACTTGTCACAGATGGCATCAACTCGTTCTGCTTGATGTATTTTAAAGATGGAGGAATGAATTGGAATTATTTATCAATTCCTTCAAATTACTTACCAAAGATGGGCTACTTTAGGTACTTCCTTCTTTAAGTAAATATGTCTAATGAGTATGGAAAATAATTTATTAACATGTAATCTTAAAAGTAAGGTAAAGAACTAATTATGGTCCTAGGAACACATCTATATGTCAATACATGTTCATGTTCAGTGGCAACATTCTTAGCATTTTGTACAACATACTTAAAGTGGAACAAAACCCTCTTATCCTTTACTGCCAAGGAAACTGTCATCTTTGCCACCTTTTGCTTTGCAGTTGCCATGGGGTTGTACATGTGATCAGTTATGACACCAGCATTTTGATGGCTTGGAAGTTCGATTGAGTGCAGCTATGACAGTTATCATTTATGGCATGCCTTGAATATAACTGTTTTGGGGGACAAAAATTGGTGGGTTTAGTCCCACTTACAATTAAATAAGTAACCTGGATTGCCCATTCTTCATTGGAAAATTCAGAGTTCAGTAACAATTATGTATTTATGGTTTGGTAAATGTTACTTATGCGAGACTCTGGTTTTTACTCTCGCTATTTGGACATGGTGAATCATTGAATGTTTCAGTGATTCAAAATGGAATCCAAACACTGGGAACATCCTTCCTGCCACACACTTTCACTGTCCATCTGACACTCTACAAATGGGGAGTTTAGATTGAAAATGTAAATTGAATTTGCCCCATCCAACTTGCATTAGTTTCACATTTTAACCACTTCCTATCTCGCGTATAGTCAAATGACGGCTGCAAGGTGGCGCTGCCATCCTGGGCGGGCGTTATATGACATCCTTGGCTTCCCGGCCGCTAGGGGGCGAGCACGTGCCAGGTCACTCGGGAGCCGATGCGCGTGCCTGATGGCTGTGATGTCCACCAGGCACACGTGTTTGCCGGTCACAGAGCAGGGACGAGGATCAGTGTGTGTAAACACACAGATCCATGTCCTGTCAGGGAAGAGGAGACCGATTGTGTGCTCCTTGTATATAGGAGCACCGATCGGTCACCTCCCCCAGTCAGTCCCCTCCCCCCACAGTTGGAATCACTCCTTAGGTAACACATTTAACCCCTTGATCGCTCCCTAGTGTTAACCCCTTCCCTGCCAGTGACATTTATACAGTAATCAGTGCACATTTATAACAGTGTTCTCTGTATAATTGTCAATGGTCCAAAAATAGTGTCAAAACTGTCTGATCTGTCCGCCACAATATTGCAAATCGCAGATCGCCGCCATTACTAGTTAAAAAAAAATAATCCATAAATCTATCCCCTATTTTGTAGGTTCTATAACTTTTGCGCAAACCAATAAATATATGCTTATAGCGATTTTTTTTACCAAAAATATGTTGAAGAATACATGTAGGCCTAAACTGAGGAAGACATTTTTTTTTTTTAATTGGGATATTTATTATAGCAAAAAGTAAAAATGATTGTGTTTTTTTCAAAATTGTCGGTCTTTTTTTGTTTATAGCACAAAAAATAAAAACCGCAGAGGTGATCAAATACCACCAAAAGAAAAGCTCCATTTGTGGGAAAAAATTATCAAAATTTCTTTGGGGGTACAGTGTTGTATGACCGTGTAATTGTCATTCAAATCGCTCTTGTTCTTGCTCAACTTTCCTACCCTCCAGTTTTTCAATATGAGTCAGATGATTGAACCATGTCATTAGTTTACATAATCCATGCAAAATTTTTTATGACACCAACCATGACAGTTTGAATTTTATCGGAAGCACAATAATAGAAAGTTATTAGATTGTAAAACTCGGTCTACACATTGCAATAGCTTTTTCTTCTTTGTTTACTGCATGATTGTAAAGTTTTTATGAGCAGCAAAGCTTCTTAAAGTGTATCTAAAC
Organism: Rana temporaria; assembly: GCF_905171775.1. Classification (NCBI taxonomy): domain Eukaryota; kingdom Metazoa; phylum Chordata; class Amphibia; order Anura; family Ranidae; genus Rana; species Rana temporaria. The sequence goes on from NC_053492.1 coordinate 198,058,406, forward strand.
CCCAAGCTAAAATTAAAACATATTGTAGCTTAGTAGCCCTTGGCGTGGTGGCTGTTTTTCTTTTTCCAAGCGACATTTGCTTTATTTACACCTGCCAATCCTGCAAATAACAACATTTCTGTCCCTGGGTGGCTACACACACTCCTCCACTGTATCTATGGAGTAAGCAAACCTAGTCTGTTCTCCTATAATGGACTACAAACATATCTGTATCTTTTTATCTCCAGGATATGGGGGGTAGGGCAATTGGTAGTTTATTGAAGAAAGCTAGGAAGGTAGATATTCTTTGGTGCAGCAAACAGGAGCTGACATGACATGGCATTTTTTGGCAAGATCAAGATGTCCTGTATGTGCTGAAAATGTTCTTAGCTTGAAAAGAAACTAAAACAAATGCAGCCACCACATCTAAGGACTGTAAGCTGAAAAATATAGCATTTTTATTATTGTGTTTAGTGATCCCTAAATCTAACAAACTGTAACTGATGTTATATATTTACTGTGTTTTCTATGACTTTGTTTTATTTGTAGTGGAGAATCTTCATATTACAGTTCTGCTACCAATTTCCCAGCATACAATGACCCACAAACAAATTATGACGCTAGTATCCAGAAAAGGTACACTCCAGATCAGTACATAGGACAAAACACAAGTAAGTGCAATGATATTTCACCTGAAACATTTTACTCAGAAAGTGCATCTTACATAGAAAACATTTGGGGAATAAAGGCATTCTACAGACTGCAAAATCTCATATAAATGCATGTTTTAAATTTTTTTTTTTCGCAGATAAAAAAGGCTACTGGGCATATCGGCTTGAATATAACTCAGGATACACAGCAAATTACAGAAAGCAATGTTTGAACTGGTACTATAATGAAATTTACTCAAATGTATTCCCTTACTGGATGTATTATTCACGCCCATGCCCATGTACATACAGGCAGGCCGTATTTGATTCTTCCTACAGACAGGCAAATATTCTACCATACTATGGCATTCCTCAGAAATACACAGGTCAGTCTTTTTGTGTCTATTTTTCACCATCATATTAGAAATGAATGCAGAGCACATTTATGTCAGAGCAGAAAACTCCAGATCTGAGAGTCCTATGCCAGAAACATCACACCTTGCATTTATGTCTCTCAGCCTGCGTTCATTTCTGTTCCTCGTATTTCTTTTATATTGCACTTCCCCTGTACTTTGCTCTTCTGTTTGTTCTAACAACCTGTTCATGGAAAAAAAAAAGCCTTGCTCTATAAACTTTGCCTCAGTAAATATTACTTCCATAATGTTTAATGTTCATAAACGCTGTAAAATAATCCATGTAACAATTATGCTGGAAGGGAGGGAGTTCATTTTAGGATGAAAAAAAATCAAATCAATCATTGCATGAAACAATGTATTTTTCTTAAATAAACAAAATGCATGTAAGAAATGCCAGGCTATTAGGGAATTTTCTTTAGGTTAATAATAGTTAACTTGCACTTTTCAATTCCATTTGTTAAAATCCAACTCCACACCATAAATGAGGTTTTAATGTTATGCTGCCACTGGTAAATATTTTAGAAACGTCATGCTGGACACAGTCATTTACATCTGTGCTTCTCATCAGATGTTTATAATTTGTAGCAAATGTGTCACTTTTTCACATCTGGACTTCCTTATAATTTTTTTACATTTTGCACTATAGAGAATTTAATAGTGTAGTGGGATACCATCTTTGTGATAGCCACAATCGGGGCTTCTATAGAGCTTTTCATTGACACTTTCCAAATCTTTACTGAATATGGAATTTCTTTTTCATGACATGTTTGATTTAAGTAGTTAGAACCAATTAGTCATCAGTACAGTTCATGACAAATTTCTATCAGCCCAGATTTTGGTAAGAACATTATTGTATGTGGTGTGACAGTGCTCTGGAATCTGGTCACTACCCCCCAACCATGGCCTGAGCTCAAGCTGTGACATGCACTGTAACATGAGAGTTTGCATGTTACACAGAATGTATTTGTCTGCAGAAGCAAATAAAATCACATAACGTCAGAACATGTTCCTCTCTCAATCTTAGTGCTTCATGTTATCATGCTGGTTATCAGCGGTGCTTGGGCTCCTGAAGCTGGATGTGGAAAACATGTTCAGTTTAGGGGTTGGTGTAAGTGTTAGGCTTGCGGGAAAGTTAAATGAAATCTATAGTTATAGCATTCCTTTTCATTATATAACATCAGTATTGTACTAACAATATAAACACAAGTTATTTTTGACAATTGAATTAATAGTAATAAAACTACTTAAAACATCTCCTTTCATGGTGTGAGTGTTGCCTGACTGCAGGCCATCTCTTTCCACATTTTCATTCATTCCCTGCATGCTTTAATTAAAGATTCTTCTCTGCTGTTTTTTTTTCAAATTCTAAGGACTATATATCCCATGGTACCTTGCTGCCTGCAAGCTGTGATCCTTTTACTGACTCCTTTTCCTGAAACTTCTCCGCTCAGTACCTCTGTAGCTCAGAAGGCAGGCTCTATGAACTCTATGACACAGCAGTGCCTACTTACAGGGCATAGTAAATACGTGTCACAGAATTCATTAAATGTGTGGGGAACTTCACAGGATAGGTTTTCAAACTTCAAGATTGTTCAAATTAGTAGGAGTAGGCTAGAAATAATAGAAATGCAATGTGGAAAATGAATATAGGATTTTCCATTTTGACCTTAGATATGCTTTAAGTGTTCTCTTTAGAATTTTTGATTTGAGAGAGAATGTAAGTATTAGGAGCTCGCTCTAGGTGTTAATATTGTTATAATTGTGGGTTGTAGAAGAGCTGAGATAAAGTGTTAATGATTTGTTGCAGGGGTGAGTGTTAGGGGTAGGCTAAGAGTGAGTTGCATTTTAGAGTGCTTTAATATAGAGAATAATACATAGAACAGCTCCAATGTTCACACTGATTTTTAGCTCCAAGTTTTTTTATTCAGAAATGTAGTATTAAGCTAAATCATTTTTTTTCGGACGGTGCTGTTATGTTTTTGACTGTTTTTGTTCTCGACTCTGACAGATGTGGTGTTATTATCCAGACATGTATACATAAATGTGGTGTCTATGGTATTCACTACTTGCTATTTCCCCTTTCAGATTGGTATAGTCAGTCCTACACTTTTCAGACTTCATTTTCAACTTGGTTTGGAGGAGGAACCAGGTGCTACTACAGTTACTGGGGTAGTTTGACCTATGGAGAGAAAGAGAGATATTTACCAACTCCCTGGGAGTATGAGAACAGCTGGCTTCGGTGGTATAACCCGTACTATTACTACAATTGGTATTATAGCCAATACCTGTCTCAGATGCAAACGATCAGACGTCAATACCAAGGTAACTAATCTCACACAAAGAAAAACAAAAAAGTACCATATTTATCGGTGTATAACACGCACCCCAATTTTAAGAGGGGAGTTTAAGGAAAAATTCACAGCCCCCTTTACAGTACACAACTCCTCATCCAGTACACAGCTCCCCCACATCCAGTATACAGCTCCCCCATCCAGTATACATCTCCCCCACATCCAGTATACAGCTCCCCCCATCCAGTGTACAGCTTCCTCCATCCAGTATACAGCTCCCTCCATCCAGTATACAGCCCCCTCCATCCAGTATACAGCTCCCCCCATCCAGTATACAGCCCACTCCATTCAGTATACAGCTCCCCCTATCCAGTATACAGCTCCCCTATACAGTATACAGCCCCTCCATCCAGTATACAGCTCCCCCATCCAGTATACAGCCCACTCCATTCAGTATACAGCTCCCTCTATCCAGTATACAGCTCCCCCTATCCAGTATACAGCTCCCCCTATCCAGTATACAGCCCCTCCATCCAGTATACAGCTCCCCCATACAGTATACAGCTCCCCCCATCCAGTATACAGCTTCCCCCCATTCAGTATACAGCTCCCCCCATTCAGTATACAGTCCCCTCAATCCAGTATACAGCCCCCTCTCTGAACTCCCAGGAGACCCCCAGTCTCCTGGGACAGTGCTGCCAGCATACTCAACAGTTAAGAAAAAAAATCACTGCAGCTCCTTCCACACTGCTCCTCCTGTGTCACTCCTATTGTAAAATGAAGCTTCCATATACCTCAATAGTTTAGTTTTTCCCACTGACCAGGTCACATGACTGCTCTCCTCTGATGTTACACAGATGGTCATGTGACCGCACTCCTTCTCCAATCTAAAGCTACACTCAGAGGAAGAGTGGGAGGAGGAGAGCAGTCAGAAAAAAACGGAGCTGTTGAGCTATTTATAAGCTTTGTTTTTCAATGACACTGACACAGGAGGAGCAGTGTAGAAGGGGCTGGCAAGTGATTTTTTTCTCAACTTTTCTTCTTATGCCGGATGCTGTCCCAGGGCCAGGAGAGGCGGGATGGCCGGCCTGACACCCCCCAATGGGTGGCTCCTGGGGTGGACCGCCCGGTCCCCGCCCCCTGTTGGTAAAACGTAATATCGGCATATAACACGCAGGCACTGTTTATCCTCTGTTTTCAGGGGGGAAAAGTGTGTGTTATACACCGATAAATACGGTACTTAACAAATGACTCTTTTCTACATTATGCATTTCCTAGACTATACTGTTTGCAGTGGTTGAGATAAACATTTGTAGGTATTTTTACATCTGGAGTGGTTACTGCATCTGATTTTCTAAATTCTCATATAATGTGCTATTTTTTTATAACCTACACCAACCTAAATCTATACAATAGGCATAGACTAATTTTATCATTGGTGTATTAACATTTTTACATTTTTTCTTTTTTGTGCTTGCAGAACAAGAAGTGGATCCTTATAACAACTGTTGTTTATACTCTGGTTCTTCATACCTCTGTTCCTTATACCGTCAAAGAAGACCTTATGATTCCTGTGTTGGATATGTTCCACCAAGATTTGGTAAGTTATTACTAAAAGCACTCCTAAGCACATTTCAAAGTAGAATCAAAACAAACTGCATAATAATATTTTAAAGTGAACTTTTTCATTCGACAGTGTTGTGTAATGTTGCATCAAATATTTTTTTGCAGGTTTTAATTTCACCACCTTTTACCTTTTTTATAAACACAGGAAAATAAAAAACCTGTGGAATAAAGAAAAACAAAGCTTTGTAAATAGCTCAAAACTCAAAAGAGCAAAAACTAGTAAATTTGACAAAATTGTTTTTATTGCTTTTGAAACAGACCCCTTAATATTGTGAGTGTATCTATTGATTCATTTTTTTCAGGATTCCTGTTTGGAGACCCTCACATCAACACACTGGATGATGTACAGTATACTTTCAATGGACTGGGAGAGTTTACCTTGGCCAATGTTAGAGACGAGAACAACACACGTATCTTCACACTCCAAGGACGCACAGTCAAGGCTGGCAACGACACACAAGCAACTAACTTTGTTGGACTGGCCGCAAGGACTCAAAATCAAACGGTAAGATTCATGTATCAGGTAGTGGAGCCTTTATTATTATACAGGATTTAAATAGCGCTAACAGTTTGCGCAGCGCTCTACAACTTCAGAGGAGACAGTACAATTACAATACAATACAGGAGGAATCAGAGTCTAGAAGATTTTAGTCCTTTATAGTACTTGTATATGGTAACAGAAATAACTTCCACATGGTACAATTTTTCTGCACTGCCCAAAGCTAAACACACTGTATAACTGATGGCTGTTGCTTATTTGTTTTAGGTGGAGTGGTTACTGCAGGATAAAAATACAACAATTGTGAAGATTGACGGTATCGCATTTACCTTACCAGGTAACAGGGCTTCAGTTTTTGTTAGTAAATAGGGTGTTAAATAGGAATGAGCTCAGTGTTTGGTCCTAATGTAAGTTTAGGACATTCTGCATGGATGAACAAAATAGCTTCCAGCTGTTAATGGTTGATAATGAAGCAGTGGGTGCTGGGTCCTTACCAACCACTGACATCAACCCACCCAATAATTATATGGCTGGAAATAACTGGCCACATAAGTATATACTAAGGGATTGGAGAGGTTAAACCACTGGTTAAATATAGCCACAAGGCCAAATTTGGGAAATAGCATATGACAACTGTGTCTCCACTATCTCCGCCTCTTCCAGTGTATAGCTGTCAGGGAGCTGTCATTTGCAGCAATTTACAGCAATTTAAAACAATTTTTTTCCTCTGTTAATTTCAGTGCTTTAAAAAAAAATCATTGCTCCCATCCATTTTTTTTTTGTTTTTTTTTTTCATTGATCCCCAGGACAGTGTCCACCACCAACTTTCCCACCCCCCTCCCTCCTTGCTGTGTTTTTTTTTTTTTTTACAACTCTTTGTCTATTAGCCCAGAAAATTAGCATTTTAATAGTATGTTAATATTAGATTTCTGTAATCTGTAATCACTTTCTGTAAGTCTCTTAAAAGTATTTTAAAATAAACTGAATTAATTAAACATTAACATATACAGTATTACTTGACCATTTTAGCTGTGTCACATGGATATAGTTTAATTTTCAATGATTTGCTTTTTTTAAGATAATGCTACACAGTTGAATAAGTTGACCCTGGAGAAGACAGAGAAAAATGAAATAATGGCTACCTTTGATGGTGGGATCTCAGTGACAGTTTCTGCTAAAGTGGGAGCCTTGAGCTTTACCACAATGTTTGACGTTATTTACAAGAACAAGACAGAAGGCCTTTTGGGTGAGTTATGTTTTATTACTCTGACTGCAAAAGAAAAATTGACACCTCTTCCTTTATGGAGATTGATTAATAAAGTCCAGCTTTGAAAGTGAAAATTAAATGATGAAATGTCATTTTAGGTGTGTTCAATGATGATAAAACTGATGATCTCATGGCTTCTAATGGAACAAAACTGGAATTTGATGGAGTAAAGCTCCCCAATGAATCCCTTATTTTTGAAATTGGAATGACATGTAAGTATCTGCTTAGTACATTTACATACTGTTTGGTGGAAAAAAAAAAAAACTGAGCACTATATAGATATAAATGACAAAAAATAAAGCAGTTCTAATCAGTAATACATTGGAGTTGATTTACTAGAACTGGAGAGTGGAAAATCTGGTGCAGCTACAGTATGCATGGTAGCCAATCAGCTTTTAACTTCAGATGTTCAATTAAAATGATTGTAAACAATCACCTATTAAAACAACTCATTCAGTTTAAAATAGAAATGAAAGGCAAAACATTTTTGTATAGATCTAAAAATCCATTATACCTACCCCTTTATAAGCGATCACATTACCTCTGTTCTCAGTTGCATAAGAGCTGGGGGAGGAGGAGCAGCAGAATACGGAGCTTCCCAGAGAATGGCTGTGCAGTGGGGGGCATGTTATGACAAGTCTGATCATTGGAGGAGAGCACACAGAGTTCCCAGCATAGCTAGAGACCTGACCATGACGTGCTCTCCTACTTAGTGTGGTCGGTTATTAATAGGAAAGCAGAGGGACAGGTAGGAACACCAGGGATTTTACATAAAGGAAGCGAAGCAAAGAGAAAGGGACACTTTCATACAAGTGCAAGGTACAGCAAGCTCATATCAGGAATATTAAGTTTTGGAGTAACAAACCCTTTAAGCTTTGACCAAAAAAAAAAAACAGCCTAGCAGCTGATTGGTTTCTATGCAGAACTGCACCAGATTTAGCAATCTCCAGTTTTTTAAAATCAACCTTGTTAAATGTATTTTTTTAGTGCAAGCAGTGTAAGTATCTTACTTTGCCTTGGTATTGGCCATTTGCAGTAAAATGCAGAAGCGGTGCAAGAAACCAATGACGCTATGTGTTAAAAGAAGCATGCTGATAGAAAGCGAAAGCAGAGTGACAGAGAGATGAGCTGATCACTGTGCTGCATCTCCTTTCACTGTCCAATCACAAGGTGGGGCAGATCCAGTACTAGGAAATGTGTTAAATTATGCTGAGAAAAGGTACTACAGAGGAAATATCTATATCGAAGGTGAATACTGCAGAACAAACTGGTTTTGTTATTGTATAATTGAATAGGCTATATATAAACAATGTTTGTGTTATTTTTGGCTGAAGTTTTGTTGTAATGTTTTAGTCTTTCACCTGCTGCCTTCCTACATCAGTCTCTACTTCTATTTCTGGGCTTATATACAAACATTCCGCAAACCACCCTTTCTGCTCCCCCACTAGCCTATTACTGTACTCCTCACTCTTCCTATACGTGATAATAGGATTTTTCTAAAGCAGCTCCCAATTCTTTGCAATTATCTAACTTTTCCCATTACACTAGACTCCATTTTCGTTTAAGAGCATGTTACAAGTTACACCCATATTTAGGACATTACATGTAACATGGTGACAAGCGAACTCCCCCACCCCCAAACAGGGCCTCCCTCTGACAACATGCTGGGGTTCTTCTCCCCAACAGCAGTTGTCAGATTTAAAATGGCAGGCCGTGTAAGGCTCTGCCCAAACAGCCACAACATTAATTCCCAGGTGGACTTGTAGATCTCAAGGGAATACAAGTGAGGTGATCACTACACTCATAGTCCATCGACACTTACTCCAGTTCTCTACTTGAAAGCCTGTACCTCAATACGAACAGGAAACTAGAGGAACAGTCTGCAGGAGCCTGGAACTGCACCCATGGTTCACTGGTCATGGCTGCATTGCTTTGCATGTCCATTTTGCAATGCACATTTTTTTCTGCAATTATATGTGCATTTAATATTTTTTGCAAAGGTGAACATAGCCTTTAAGGGTCCATGCACACTGGCTTAAAAAAATACTGCTTATATAGGATTTTTTTTGTTTTTCCTGTAGAAGCAGCTCAATGTTATCCTATGTATCCATGCACAATATGACATTTAGAGGCATGTTTTAAACCAAGCATTTAGAGGCAGGAAAAAAAAACATGGGGGGGGTGGCTGCTTTGGGGCGGGGGGGCTTCTGACATCACAGACTTGTGCATGCTAGGCATATGATGTCACGTGGGGGCGTGGGCCCTGCCTCTTACCTATATAAGAAAATGTCAAAGCAGAGAGGGGGCCTTCAGCTGCGCCCTATAAGGAGGCTGCAGGGTTCACATTTTGGACCGGGGGGGACCCCACGCCATTTTGTTCGTTATTTTTTAAACTGCATTTTTTTTATTGTATAGCTGTCAGCGGGGAAACCCATTGACAGCTGATGACTTCCTGGCCCCCCAGGGAGCAGAATGCACTGTGCAGCGCTCAGTGCATTGCAGGGTGTTCGTCGGAGGGCAAACACCCTGCAAACACCCTGCAAATTCGGGTGTTCAGTAAATGGGCAATGTTCTTCCCAAACTGATGCTCGGGCTGAACCATGCACCCATCCCTAGTTACAATCTGTTTGCACCCATACGTTTAGATTCACTCACACTTATGTAGTACAAAGGTCTGCCTGATTTTATTAAAATTGAATGTTTTTATAGGTAGACAAATTGTACTGTATATTGTCAACGTTAGACTATAAGAGATTATTCATACTAGACTGTCCTTTTGATTGAAATATAGCATATTTAAAACCATTGGTGAACTCTGTATTGCTTCCTTGTCAAGTGAACTACGCAGACTCTTTCTTCTACTCAAAAACTTTCAATAACTCTCAGTAATAAGAGTCAGTGCATGTGTATGCATTACATTGCATATATAGATTTGTTATGTCTATGTATATTATCAACTAGTGTTATTAAGGGTCATTTTTTATTTATTTTTTTCAATAACAGTTTTATTCAGAATATTTTCAATACACGTATACATGTAGGATCAATCTCAAAGGGTCATTTTTTAACAACAACTAAACTATGCCAGAAGCTTTATACCTGTTATTCAGCCCAGACATACCACACTGATGTTCATTTATAAAATTTTAGTGCAATAAAAAAAAAGGCTTTGTATAAACTTATGAATGTATTTTTTTTTCTTTGCAGGGAAAACAACTCCCTTGAGCAGCATTTTTATTTACAATGAGACAGAAGGGGAATCCTGGTACACCTACAGCAATAACAGCTTTGTGCCATTGTTTTATGATCAGTTGCTACTGACTAGTGACCCTGCACTTATCACCCAAGCAAATGAAACATGCAAAGGAAATGATGAATGTATTTTTGACATTCTGAGTACTAAAAGTTTTGAGGTGGGAGAGAGTACGCTGGGCAGTGTGGCTGCTGCCCAAGAACAGAGCAGCACAATGAGTAAGACATGATCATATCTATCAAATTATGAATGTATTGTTTAACTAACTAATTATGGCAAATTAAACAAAATAGACATACTTGGAAAGGAAAAGTATTTTAAAACAATGGGCCAGATTCACGTAGAATTCTGGCGGCGTAACGTATTGCATTTACGTTACACCGCCGCAAGTTTTACGGGCAAGTGCTTGATTCACAAAGCACTTGCCTGTAAACTTGCGGCGGCGTAGCGTAAATCCGTCCGGCGCAAGCCCGCCTAATTCAAATGGGGCGTGTATCATTTAAATTAGACGCGTTCCCGCACCGAACGTACTGCGCATGCTCCGTTTTGAAATTTCCCGCCGTGTTTTGCGTGAAATGACGTCGCACCGAAGTAATTATTTGAACGCCGACGTGAGTAATGTTCTTTCCTATTCACGGACGACTTACGCAAAAAAAAAAAAAAAATTAAAATTCAACGTGGGAACGACGGCCATACTTTAACATGGCAAGTCTAAATATAAGCCAAGAAATAGCAGCCTTAACTATACGCCGGGAAAAGCCGACTAGCGACGATGTAAGAGAATGCGACGACCGCGCGTACCTTCGTGGATCGCCGTAAACAGCTAATTAGCATACCCGACGCGGAAAACGACGCAAACTCCACCCAGCGGGCGCCGAAGTATTACACCTACGATCTGAAGGCGTACAGAGCCGTACGCCTGTCGGATTGAAGCCAGAAGCCGTTGTATCTTGGTTTGAGGATTCAAACTAAAGGTATGACGTGGCAAATTTGAAAGTACGCCGGAGTATCAGCAGATACTCCGGCGTATTTCTTCTGTGAATCTGGCCCAATGTTTCTGTTGGCATTAAGACTGTAAGGTGAAAATTAAGAAGGAAAAAAAATGTCCAGGTGAACTATATACATTGCAAGAATTTTACATTGCAAAATTGTGTTCTGATTGCTAAGAAATGACAGTAGCATGACTGGCTGAAGATTGAAATGACTTGTGTAGAAATGATGTACATTATATTATATTTCAACACATCTGCAGCCCTCTGCAGCCAGTACCAATATGTATATACAACACAAAGATGTGAGGATATTCTCAACTTGAAACTTCGAAAACCTTTATAAAACGTACCTCGTACCTGTTACTCAAAATGACATTTTTATTTATGTGTTGGTGTTTCCAAGTAGATGTACCTAATAATCCCAACTTGGCCAACACTTTTCTTTTGCCAAGCACAGAAGCAGATATATGCATGGCGTGCCCCCCACTACAACTGCAATAAGGCTGTGACAGTGGCTGAGAACCATTAGCCAGTCACAGCCTGCTTTATGCAACTGTTGCCTGTAGGAACATGGATTGCAAAAGGAACACCGTTCTGAAACACCACACACACACACATACTCCCCTGCTCTGTGTGATAGAAATCTCTGTCTGCCCATCCACTGGTTAAACAGTCACACTCCTCACTATGGGGAAGAGTAATCTAAATGAGACTATGCAGGCAAGTGACTGCAGAATAAAACTTAGCAAAGGGTAAATAACAATTTTTTTACCAAATGAAATGTGATTGAAAATATTATTTGCTCTAATTTTTTAATTTTTTTAAATCAGATAATTTTATATTCAAACAATACAAAACACACAAGCGTCCCATGTAAATATTGTAGTTTCAACATAAATTCCAAAATTATACAAACTAAACCAACAAAACAAAAAAAAAAAACCCTGACCTAAAGCCCCCTCCTCTATAATCTCCTATTATTATAATTATTGTCTACTCTTTTTACTCCCGATCCATCTTTCAGTCCCGGATTTCAGACCACCTCCTCCACACTTTCTCAAATTTCCCTGGGCAACCTCTAAGTAAAAATATATATTCCTCTTAAAGTATAGTTTTCTTTATTTGTACTTTCCATTCAGCTAGAGTTGGGGGATATGATCAGTTTTCTTGCTATAAGCGTTCAAGCCAGAAACAGACTCCTCACTATTTATGTAAGGGTGGTTTCAGGGATCCTAGTTACGTCTATCATACTCAGAAGATGTATACCTGACTCCAACGGCAGTTCCATCCCAAATATACTGTTAATAGTAGACACAACCCCCTGCCAATATTAGGGCATCTCTAAAACATGTGTATTAGGTTAGCTGGACCCCAATTACACCTAAGACATAAAGGCGTATTTCTATGCTTCGATTTAAATAACTTCTCTGGTGTATGATAAGTCCAATGCAAGATGAATAGTTGGGTACATTTTTGTGTAGATGATAAGGAGACTCTGGACACTTCACACAATGCAACCTCTGGTCATATGATACCATCCCCAAATCTCGTTCCCATTGGGTTCTTGCTGGTATATCCACTGTTTCTTGGAGCTTATCATAAAGTACACCATATAGTTGTGATATTAACCCTTTCTTTGCCTCCCCCTTAGACAGCAGTGACATTTTTGTAGATTTATTAAGTATAATTTCTAGAGAGTGGGCCTGTACCTGTATAGCATGTCTAAACTCAAAACATTTAAAGAATCTTTTATATGGAATCCCATATACCTTACTTAATTGGGTAAAGGTTTTTAGCACATCATTATGAAATATTTGGGCTATATAGTCTTCCATAAATCAAACCCTTCCAATTGAAGGGTATATAGCGTATAACCCTTAATCCTTGTAATATTTTTAATTTCCTGCCATGTTTTATCATATAATTTACCCGTTAAGAAGCTTTTATCACGTATCTGATTTCTCATTTCCAGTAAAGATATTATTGGATCTCATTCAAATACAGATAATAACAGACCCTGTATAGGGTCAGAGTCCGTTATTTCTCACCATCCAGGAAAATGCTGTAGTTGCGATGCTAAAAAAAACTTTTGCATTGGGGGATAGCAAGCCACCCTGCCTCTTTGGCTAGCATTAATGTAGTCAGTTTAATACGGGGCTGTTTTATCCATCAGATAAGTTCTCAAAAGAGAGAATCTATCCTCTTAAACCAAAATTATGTAAATCCATATGGGAGAATTATGGAGTATATACTATAGGAAGCAAATATATATAGTATATATGGTGCAGAAACCAGTGGGGCACACAGCCAAAAGCACCCACCAGGGCTGACATATCCCTCTGCTCCCACTCAAAAAGTCCAGAGAGGACATTCTCCTGCTGTTCTGCTCCCTGCGTCCAGTTCCCGGGTCCTAGCTCCCGTTTTCCGTCCATCCGGCTCGGGCTTCCAGGTACCCTGTTTCTGTCACAGGCCTGAATGTCTGTTACTGCAGCTCCCTCTCCAAATACACTGGCGCTATGACGGCTCTCACTCTGACACTGGCCGAGCAGGGTCGCCAGTTGCTAGCGCTGCTGATACAGTTCCCGCTGAGGAAATCTCTTCAACCACACACTGGTGGTCTCCTGCACTCGGCTCCCGCTCTGACACTGGCCGGGCTGGGCCGCACACTGCCAGCGCTGCTGATGTGGCTCCCGCTCTGGGTATCCCTCCACACACTGGCGGTCTCCTGCATTGGGTTCCAGCTCTGTTTCTCGGCACAACACTCACTCTTGGTTTCTGTCTCCTGACTCCTGGAACATGACATTTGGTATCCAATGTGCAGCGTGCACCTTGTGGTGGATGTAATCCAATACCCTGGTGGTTCTCAGGATCTGACAGGATTACCATGGTACTGCGTGTTCCTGGTGGACCACCCACTGACATCCGCATCATAGCCACCCCCCCCCAATTATTTTCTCTAAATTTGTATTAGGGTGTTCACAAATGCTTTACACCTCTCATTAAAAAAGCTACTTAATAACATGCATAAAGTACAGACACCTACCTTCAGATGTCCTAAGGAGTGTAACATTACCCATACACGATGGGAACTCTGATCTAAAAGAAGTTGCAATACTTCCTAAAACTGTTGAATCCTTGCGCACTTTCTCTTACCTACTCTACTTTACAATTGTCCAGTTAGGCCTACTCATTATAGAGATGGGAAAATGTATGGGATGCTGTGGGAAGTGGGGGAAGGCCAATCTTCCCCCACAACTGACACAGCTTTCACAACTGACATTTTAATCATCTATCTATACTATAAATTTAATATATATATAAATGTGAGACCCGTGAGTACCTCTTTCACTGGACTATGTATATATATATATATATATATATATATATATATATATATATATATATATATATATATATAGTTGCTGAGATTGTTTTACTAATAATGATTTTGAATATCCAGTTAATTTATTGCAGACATTTATACAGCAACATCAATGTATACAGCACTTTACATATTGTACATGCATATCAGTCCCTGCCCTCATGGAGCTTAAAATCCCTATCTCACATGCATACAAACACACATACACAGACCAATTTAAAAAAGTAACAATTTAAATACTAAGTTCATCATTAAGGAAAAATTATAAATGCACATATTTTTGCTCGAAAAAATTGTATTTATTATTTTTCCTCACAGGAGTCTGCAAAGCATTGCACTCACGATCAATGAATCATGGGTGTGGTGTCAGGCTCCTGCAGACTCTTCCTCCAGCTTTCTACGCATACCTCTGTACGGGCTTTGAGTTAGAAAGCTGGAGGAAGATTTAATGGACTACAAGTGTGCTGAATACTACAAAAAGTGTGCTGAATACTACACTTGTAGTCCTTTGAAACTACAAGTCTGTATGCCGCGGTTGGAGTTTAATGTTTTACATATCTCTAGAAATGAATAACTCAGTTGGGTGGGATGAGGCTTGGGATGCTTGACAACATGTTACCCCCTAAATACAGGTTAGATTTTTGTGTAAACAATGTTTTCCTCTACAGACAGTTTTCCACCGAATGTGACCGGACCAACCACCCTCCAGACCAAACTCTTTGAATCTGTGACGGTGTACTATACAGCAACCGATAACAACAATGACACAGTGGTCTTTTCCCTGCAGACAGACTCCTCTGAAATCAATATAACAGGTGAATACATTGCTTTCCAGTACCAAGATTATTTTTCATGACTAGCAATTCACTTTCTGATGCTTCACTAATTATGTGTCCTTTCTGTCACGCAGGGAATGGAATGCTGGTATGGCTTCCCACCAGTTCATTTCCCGTTAATGTCTCTGTAATAGCTAATAATTCCAAAACCGCTACTTCAGTTGTCCTGACGTTGGTTCTCTGCAACTGTACCAACAATGGCAGTTGTCTGTATGACAGCCAATTAAGCTTGGGGAATGAAACCACAACCTTCATGGTAAGCAGTAAAAACATTATTTTTTCAATGTACAAAAAAAGATGTAATATCAGCTACAACGGGCAATGTTTAAAGCACTGTTGTATGTATACAGGATATGTTTTAAGTCACAAATCAAATTTTGGCCTTTTGCAGGTTGCAGGGTGTAACTGTTCTGCTGCATGGACAGGGATGTACTGTGAAAAGGATTTCGATGCTTGTAAACAGAACCAATGTTTTGATAACAACACCTGTAAAGATGGAATAGCTCCAGAAACAGGATTTACGTGTGGACCATGTCCTCCTAGTTTAACAGGAGATGGAATAACCTGTACAGGTAGGGAAACTGATCTCTACATTTTGTGAAATTCTGTAGCCACGTTTACGTTGTATTTCTAACAATGAGAATTTGCTTGATGGGCAAGTGCTAGAGGGATTCCCCTATTCTCATTGGCTAAAAGAGAACAAGACACACAGAATATTTCCCTGGCTCGGTACTACTTACATTTATTATAGTCAAACAAATAACATTAACATTTTTAATACAATGTTATTGTGTTTAACCAGTTAAGGACAAGCCACCGCAGTTATACTTCGACAGGTTGACTCCCCTGGGCGAATCGCTGTAGCTGTATGTCGGCTGCTTTAAGAACACTAGGGGGCATAGGCACGCGCACGCGTGGTGCAACGACGGTGCCAATGCTTGTGCCCAGCGGCCGCGATGCCCACCAGGCACCCGTGATCGCTCCAGAGAGAGACAGATTGGAGATCTGTCCATGTAAATAGATATCGGCGTTCTGTCAGGAGTGAGGAGACAGATCTGCTGTTCATACAGTCCCACCCCCCCACAGTTAGAAACACTCCTTAGGACACACATTTAACCCCTTGATCGCCCCTAGTGTTAACCCCTTCCCTGGAAATTACATTTATACAGTAATCAATGGCTAATTTTAGCTCTGATCGCTGTATAAATGTCAGTGGTCCCAAAAAAGTGTCAAAAGTGTCCGATCTGTCCACCGCAATGTCGCAGTCCTGCTAAAAATCACTGATAACCACCATTACCAGTTTAAAAAAATTATGATAAAAATGCCATGAATCTTTCCTCTATTTTGTAGATGCTATAACTTTTGCGCAAACCATTCAATATACGCTTATTCCTTTTTTTTACCAAAAATATGTAGAAGAATACACATCGACCTAAACTGAGGAAGAATTTTTTTTTTTTTTATTATTGGATATGTATTATAGAAAAAAAAATAGTTTTTTTTTTCAAATTGTCACACAAAAAATAAAAACCGCAGATGTGATCAAATAACACCAAAAGAAAGCTTTATGGGGAAAAAAAGGACATACATTTTGTTTGGGTACAGCATCGCACGATATGGCACTGCGCAATTGTCAGTTAAATCGACGCAGTGCCATATCGCAAAGAATGGCCTGGTCATTAAGGGGCAAATGCTTATGGTCCTTAAGTGGTTAAACTAGTTTTGTAAGTTTAGAAATTGCTTTTAACAGTCAAGTAAATAGATTCAGTGCAATTACACTTAATTTGTAGGCCCTTCCTCACTCCTAGTCTTAAGATAACCTTTTCCCGGTTGGTCATAATATAAGTTAAGGAACCCCCTTTCTATGGACACCTCTTCAGCCGGAAACACCTCTTTTGGGCCTGTGCTGTAATGAATAGGTCTTTAGTAAGCTATTTAGAATCTCTGTGCATTAGCAAATATATTATAAGAAAAGGGTGAATTGTCCAAGAAGCTGACATCATAAATGTTAAAGGAATAATATGAAATATTTCTGTTTTTTTTCTCTAGCTATTAATGAATGTTATCTAAATATTTCGACTTGTCAGCAAATCTGTAACAATAATGTGGACGGATACAACTGTAGCTGTGAGAAAGGTTATGAAGTGAACTCACTGAACAGCTCCTTGTGTGATGGTGAGTCCATGATTATAAAACCATGCTTCATAATAAATACTGTTACATTATAAGAAGGTTACACTTTATTGGCATTTATTTATGTAAAGTCAGATCTTTTGAATACTATAGAGATGAGATATTACCTTGGTTAAAAGAATATCTTATTAAACGTAAGCTTTGCGCTCTTCCTTTCAGACATTGATGAATGTGCCAACGTCACATCTCCATGTGGTATAAATACCAACTGTACAAATGTCCCTGGAAACTACTCCTGTGCATGTTTGCCTGGTTATGAAGGTGATCCAACTTGGCTGTGTGTAGGTAAGTATAACAGTTCCCCTGTCCTATAAAAGCAACATTTTGCATTGATAAACTCATGGAAATTTTAGATAACTAACATGCTATCCTGCAAAGAAATACATTTAAAATCTAAAGAAATCTGGTCTTACTGTGTAAACCGTCTAGCCAACAGTTTGCATAAGACCCTGGTTTAAGGTTCTAAACAGCTATTTTCTGAAACATAGATACCATCACAGACAGGGCAGTAGATATGTTAATGTTTTTATGACATACATTTAAAAAAGATCAGCTTAAAGCGGGATTCCACCCGCAATTATTATTTTTTTTAAAGTCAGCAGCTACTAACAGTGTAGCTGCTGACATTTACTAAGGACACTTACCTTGTCCTACGTGCCCGCGCTGATGGCCTCCCCCGATGCCGATCCCACGATCGATGCAGGTCCCGCGCCGCCATTCACACTAGGGGAAACAGGCAGTGAAGCCTTACGGCTTCACTGCCCATTTCCTACTACGCCTGTGTGAGTCTCGTGCCGGCTTGTGAATGGGCGGCTGCTCTCTGAGAACACACACAGTTCCCAGAAAGCAGCGCGCCCCATTCACTAGGAGAAGAAGAAGAAGAAAACATTCCGCGGTGCCGAAGAGGCAGATTACGGACTTCCGCATAGCAACAGGTATTTCGGGTGAGTATAAATTTTTTTTTTTTTCACTTTTATTTTATTTTATTTTTTTAGTACTTTTGGCCAAATGTTGTTTTCCTGGGTGGAACTCCGCTTTAAATGAACTTCTATCAATGTATGTTAGTATATTTAAAAACTACCTGGTTTCTATATTTGGATTGCAATGTATATTCATAAGGGTATTCATATTTGTTCATTATACACAAAGGCTGTACTGTTCATCTTTCTCATTGTATATTTACCATTTCGATGCAACTGGCTCAACTAATCAAAGTCTCTGTGTAGCCTAGATTATATCAGATTCTGGTCAGAAAGGTCTGAATGACTACGGGGAAACATAGCTAACCACTAGAGTGTGTAATTTAATCAAGCATCTAAAATGTGATCATTACTGTAAAACACTTGGGGGTCTATTTATAAATGTATTCACCAAAAACTTACATAGGGCCAGATTCAGGTATGAGATACGACGGCGTATCTCCAGATACGCCGTCGTATCTCTGAGTTTGGCTTTTTGCGGGTTAATTTGGAGCATGCGCACTGGGTTACATTCACGGACGGCGCATGCGCCATTAGTCAAAAACGTCATTTATGTGGGGTCATGTTTTATTTACATAAAACACGCCCACCTCTTCACAATTTGAATTAGGCGCGCTTACGCCGGCAGATTTACGCTACGCCGCCATAACTTAGGGCGCAAGTTCTTGGTGAATACAGAACCTCACTAATTTACGGCGGCTACGCCCGCACAAAATTACGCCCATCTACCTGAATCTACCCCATTATTTTCAGCCAAGATTTAAACAGTTTTCTAGATGGATTAAATTGGATACATGTATAAATCCAGGGCAAACATTGTGTGAATCTTAGAAACAATTCATAAATAGACCCCATTATTCTGAACATTACAAGAATTACTCAAAAGCAGAGCAGAGATATATAGATAAACAGCCATCATTTTTGACTAGTCATCTTCATTTTCTTCAGTTGTAAAAAATTACATCATTGCAATCTTTGCAGATATCAACGAGTGTACCATGAATGAGACTGTGTGTCCCGAACAATCCCTATGTATAAACACAAATGGATCCTATCAATGTGACTGTCTGCCAGGATTTGATGGAGCCAATTGCTCTGGTAAGATTTAGCCGTCTGAGACAAGCTATGAGCAAAAAGATTTGTTGGCTTTTCAGTTGATTTATTTTTGCAACACCCATTGCCCCCATAATACTCTTGTTTATGGTAAAATCTGGTTTTATTACCAGGTGTGTTTAGTAGACTAAAATAGTAAAAAAAGAAATAATTGTAAGAAGAAAATTGTTAACATTTTGGATGACCAGGCAATAAGGTTTTTACCCCTAGGGAGTTCTGGGGTTAGGTCAGGAGGAGAATGTGGAAGAGGATATAGTCTAAGAAGCATCAAGAATTAAAACTCTTTTTATGTGTTTATATGTTACAGATATAAATGAATGTTCGGCAAATTCCACGATCTGTCCCCTAAATTCAAATTGTAATAATACTATTGGCTCTTTCGTCTGTACGTGTAAAGTCGGTTTTGGTGGAGAAAACTGCACAGATATTGATGAATGCGCTCTTGGAATAAACAACTGTAGTTGGGCAGACTGTGTGAACACTGTAGGATCCTATAAATGCATCTGTAGGACAGGATACACTGGTGATGGAGTGGTATGCGTAGGTAAGTCTTCAAACTTGAATTCTCCCATTACTGCTAATGGAACATAACAGGCTTTACTTAACAACCACTTACACAAGAGTAAGTAGGTTTTCAAAGCAGTAAGTATAATTGATTACAATGATTGTTTTAGTTTTCATTTATTGCCTTACTACTGGCCTTGTTGACCTCTTATAAAAACCTCTTTTGTCATCACCAGTTATATTTATATTTGTATTAAATCTTAAATTCTATATCATTTTTCAGATATTAATGAGTGCCAAGCAAATGCTTCTATTTGTGTAGCACATGCCTCCTGTAATAATACCATTGGCAGCTATGAATGCCACTGCGATGATGGATTTACCTTGGTCAATGGAACTTGTAAAGGTATATATTGTTTAGATGTTTTTTTGATATTCACCTGACAACTTTTTCAAAGTCCTCAGTAGCATACATGAAGTTGAAGAATGTGCCTTTTTAAGCTATGGGCAGTGTTTACTTGAATGTACAGAATTGTACTTTAATTATTTGATAATATGTTCTGGTCACATGGAGACAAAAGATTTAAAATCTTGTCTGTGCACCCTAACTCTGTTACAATAAGCTTGACTTCTTTTTTTTTTTTCGGATTCTGAGACTGGTCATACCACTATTCACTAAATGCTTCAGTGGCCACAATAAACGCTCTCACTAATTAGTGAAATATAGGCAGGTGGAAATGGGAATTACCAAATTGTGAATTTGAGGAAGCTACTTATAATAAAAGAATTACATCTGAAATGGAGAAGTACTTTTCTAGATACTAAAATAAGTGGGACTTCATTAGGAGCATTCAAAGCAAGAAATAGAAAAATAGTGGCTCACCAGTTAAGGACTGCAACTACTTAAATGCTATTTGCTCCTGTACATTATGATGAGCACGGTTAACTTTGCTTGTCTCTGTTG
Source organism: Rana temporaria (assembly GCF_905171775.1). NCBI lineage: Eukaryota > Metazoa > Chordata > Amphibia > Anura > Ranidae > Rana > Rana temporaria. The sequence goes on from NC_053492.1 coordinate 198,079,351, forward strand.
TCCATACAAACCAATAAACTTTTTCTTTAATTTGTATAACTACATAGAAGCATGAAAGGGAAAAAAGAATGGTGGCCAAAACTGAAATATCCCCCCCCTCCCCTTAATATAATCTTTAGTAGATGTTGTAGTTTATTGACTGCCATTCAATGCTTAACATACAGTTTATTTTGTTTTAAAGATATTGATGAATGCTCCTCGCCAGAATATTGTAAAGGTGCAGGAAGAAGTTGTATAAACACAGAAGGCAGCTATAATTGCAGTTGTCAACAAGGTTACCAATCAGTCAATGAGAGCTGTGCAGGTATGTATACTTAATGTTAATAAAGATGTTACATAGTCATATCTGAGTCAAATATCATTAGTTGAAACTGACCATTTGAGGTTATCATGATAATAGCAAAAGATACTAGTTGTGTAGAGTATCCAGATAGAATAGGGTTTTCCAAAGAAATGGGGCCTGTAGCATTTAGGTTACTCACCCTCTATGTAGGTGGGACACTGCAAAGAAAAAGATTTCTGTAAAAAAAAAAATGATTTGGAAAATAGACTATTGTCAGATGGGGTTTAGAACGGCAGAGTATAACCTCAGATGCCTAAATAGTGCTATAAACAAATTGTTTCAGATTTTTTAAACTAAAATTATCTGTGTAGTTGCAAGAAACAGAACTAATCATTTTGTGACAGTAGTTTATTAGATAAAAAACAAAGGGGTTGTAAAGGTTCATGTTTTTTCCCCTTAATGTATCCTATGCATTAAAGTAAAAAAAAAAATAGCAAACACAGGCCCCCCAGCGCTCTCGTTTTACTTACCTGAGCCAGTTCACCTGCTCGGCGCATCCCCGCCGTCCTCCTCTCCACAAAGTCCCGGCTTTGATTGGAAAGAGCCATTGGCTCCCGCTGCTGTCAATCGAATCCAATGACGTGGGCGGGGCCGAATCATACACTCGGCGTCTATGGACCCGCAAGGTAACCCCCTGAGAGAGAGCTTCCCAGAGGGAGTTATTTAATGCGGGAGGAGCCACGAGAGCCATCGATGGACCCCAGAAGAGGATGTTTGGGGGCCACTCTGTGCAAAACGAGCTGCACAGTGGAGGTAAGTATGACATGTTTGTTATTTAAAAAAAGGGGACCTTTAGTATCACTTTAAATCGTTATATAAATGTGCGTAATGTAAAAATAAATGCTCAAATACTCAGACTACATACAGTATATTAAGACATCTGATCCAATCATTGTCAAAAGCTTGTAGACTTCACCTTCATAACATTTCAAAAATTCTCCTCTTTTTACCTAATGAAACCATCAAGCTACTCATTCACTCCCTCATTATCTCTCGCCTTAACTATTGCAACTCCCTTCTCATAAGCCTACTTGTCCAAAGGCTATCCCCTCTTCAGTCTATAAGGAATGCTGCTGCCAGACTCATTTACCTTACCAAACGCTCAGTGTCTGCCACCCCTCTCCACCAATCCCTTCACTGAATTCTGTTTGCCCAGCAAATTAAATTCAAAATACTAACTACTCCATAAAAAGCCATTCACCACTCTGCCCAGCTACATCACCAATCTTGTCTCCAAATATCATCCAAGCCATCCTCTACGCTCCTCTCAAAACCTCCTACTCTCAAGCTCCCTTATCTCCTCCTCCCATGTTCATCTTCAGGACTTCTCCAGAGCCTCTCCCATCCTCTGGAACCCTCTACCTCTGTCTGTCTGGATATCTCCTACTCTGGCTGCCCTTCAGCGATACCTGAAAATTCATCTCTTCAGGGAAGCCTATCATGCTTCTATCTAATCTTTTAATTGCTTCCATCACCTCATCCCCCACAGTTATAACCTTTTGAACCACTTGCCCCACCCTCTTAGATTGTAAGCGCTCGTGAGCAGGGCCTTCTTAACCCTCTTGTATGTTATTGTATTGTAACTGTACAGTCTCCCTTTTATATTGTAAAGTGCTGCGTAAACTGTCTGCGCTATATAAATCCTGTATAATAATAATAATAATAATAATAACCTGATAAATATGGTTTAATTACATTACTAAAGTTACTGTATGCTGCAAATTATATTGTAAAATATGTGATGTTTTGACAGATATTGATGAATGTCTTTCTTCTGCACTTAACAACTGTTCTGAGCATGCCATCTGCACCAATGTGGCTGGATCTTTCTTGTGCATATGTATGGCAAACTACACAGGGAATGGTGTTATCTGCACAGGTATGTTACCATAATATTTTTTATTTCAGAAAGTGTACACTTTTAAGCAGGTACAAAATGGAGAAACGTCTGTCCAGAAAATGTTGTCTAAATCCAAAGTTATGTTGGTTATTGGACTATGACCACCTCTAATCTGTGCTGATATTGGGGATACTTTCTATGAATTATGGAAGTCACATATTTCATGGTTAAGCCAGGGTTGTGTGATATATTTACATTCGTGGGGAAACTAATTTCATCTCTGTTTTAAACACACAAAATTAGCCACAGGATTTGTTCACTTTACATGTGGAAAGTTGGCAAATTTCAGGAAAACCTTACATTTCGATTATGAAATAATCAATATAGTGACGATGATATAATCATGTGCAATATTGGCTCAATTATCTCATCAGATGTGGTAGTAATGGGCTCTTTGTATATTTGCATACCATCCTTTGAGCACTACACCTAAAATTTGTAAACATTTAGACTATAAATATTAATAAGTAACAAGTATATTAATAAGTATTACATACATATGCTGCATAACTGCAAGACTGATAATACAATGTAGGTCATCTATATAGATGGAGGAACATAATCAAATTATTTCTTAACATCATCACTCTTCTTACAAATGCCTTTAGCATAATTTATCACATAAATAAAGCAAATGTGTTTCGTTTTCTGTTAATTAGGGAAAAAAAGGCTATCTTTTTGTGTTTTTTGTGCAGTCTTTAATGTGTGTCCAAATTTACATATGTTATTATATACTTTTACCATACTATATTTTTTTCTAATTTAGTTTTAGATGAATGCCTTCTAAACACAACACACTGTGAACATAACTGTACCAGCTTTCTTGGTGGACACATTTGCAGCTGCAAGGATGGCTACCAAGTGAATGCTCTCAATAGCTCTAAATGTGATGGTAATGGCATTTGTGTTTTCATTTATCTTCATTGTCTGTTAGTAGGAACTCTTATTCTGGAAAGGGATGTTTGGAGTTACATAGTTACATAGTAGATGAGGTTGAAAAAAGACACAAGTCCAGCAAGTCCAACCTATGTTTGTGATTATATGTCAGTATTGCCTTGTATATCCCTGTATGTTGTGGTCATTCAGGCGCTTATCTAATTGATGCCCCCTGCTGAGACCACTGCTTGTGGAAGGGAATTCCACATTCTTGCCGCTCTTACAGTAAAGAACCCTCTACGTAGTTTAAGATTAAACCACCCTTTCTTCTAATTTTAAGTGAGTGGCCACGTGTCTTGTTAAACTCCCTCCTGCAAAAAAGTTTTATCCCTATTGTGGGGTCACCAGTATGGTATATGTAAATTTAAATCACATCCCCTCTCAAGCGTCTCTTCTCCAGAGAGAATATGTTCAGTGCTCGCGACCTTTCCTCATAACTAATATCCTCTAGACCCTTTATTAGCTTTGTTGCCCTTCTCTGCACTCGCTCCATTTCCAGTACATCCTTCCTGAGGACTGGTGCCCAGAACTGGACAGCATACTCTAGGTGCAGCTGGACCAGAATCTTGTAGAGCAGAAGAATTATCGTTTTATCTCTGGAGTTAATCCCCTTTTTAATGCATGCCAAATTTCTGTTTGCTTTGTTAACAGCCTCCACGTCCTTTTCCATCCTAGAAAATAAGAGTTGCTTTATATAAGTGTATACATTGTAAATTAGAAACTGGTTGTTCCAAATCTCATCTTGTTTCGTAAACACCCTTATGCTGAACAACCTCTGCAACCTTGGTAAAGAAAATCATAATAATGTAGAAAACATAATCTGTCTCCATGCATACAAACATATGTGTTTGTATGTGTTTAATCTAATTTAAGTTAATAATTTATTAAATACATATGCTGCATAACTGCAAGACTGATAATACAATGTAAGTCATCTATATAGATGGAGCAACATAATCAAATTATTTTTTAACATCATCACTCTTCTTACAAATGCCTTTAGCATAATTTATTACATAAATAAAGCAAGTATGTTTCTTTTTCTGGTAATTAGAAAAAAAAGCTATCTTTTTGTGTTTTTCGTTTTTGTGCAGTCTTTAATGTCTGTCCAAATTTACATATGTTAATATACTTTGACCATACTATATTTTTTTCTAATTTAGTTTTAGATGAATGCCTTCTAAACACAACACACTGTGAACATAACTGTACCAGCTTTCTTGGTGGACACATTTGCAGCTGCAAGGATGGCTACAAAGTGAATGCTCTCAATAGCTCTAAATGTGATGGTAATGGCATTTGTGTTTTCATTTATCTTCACTGTCTGTTAGTAGGAACTCTCATTCTGGAAAGGGATGTTTGGAGTTAAATAGTTACATAGTAGTGGAGGTTGAAAAAAGACACAAGTCCATCAAGTCCAACATATGTGATTATATGTCAGTATTGCCTTGTATATCCCTGTATGTTGTGGTCCTTCAGGTGCTTATCTAATAGTTTATTGAAGCCATTGATGCCCCCTGCTGAGACCACTGCATGTGGAAGGGAATTCCACATTCTTGCCGCTCTTACAGTAAAGAACCCTCTAAGTAGTCTAAGGTTAAACCTCTTTTCTTCTCATTTTAATGAGTGGCCACGTGTCTTGTTAAACTCCTTTCCGCAAAAAAGATTTATCCCTTATGTGGGGTCACCAGTATGGTATTTGTAAATTGAAATCATATACCCTCTCAAGCGTCTCTTCTCCAGAGAGAATAAGTTCAGTGCTCGCAACCTTTCCTCATAACTAATATCCTCCAGACTCTTTATTAGCTTTGTTGCCCTTCTTTGTACTCGCTCCATTTCCAGTACATCCTTCCTGAGGACTGGTGCCCAGAACTGGACAGCCTACTCTAGGTGTGGCCGGACCAGAGTCTTGTAGAGCAGAAGAATTATCGTTTTATCTCTGGAGTTAATCCCCTTTTTAATGCATGTCAATATTCTGTTTGCTTTGTTAGCAGCAGTTTGGCATTGCATGCCATTTCTGAGCCTATCATCTACTAGGACCTCCAGGTCCTTTTCCATCCTAAAGAATAAGAGTTACTTTATATAAGTGTATACTTTGTAAATTAGAAACTGGATGTTCCAAATCTCATTCTTTTTTAATAAACACCCTTATGCTGAACAACCTTGGCAACCTTGGTAAAGAAAATCATAATAATGTAGAAAACATAATCTGTCTCCATGCATACAAACATATGTGTTTGTATGTGTTTAATCTATTTTAAGTTAATCATTATTTATTTTATACATTTATATGTATGCCAGTATATTATACAACTCTTTCTGTACAGAGAGCCAATTACAAGAGTGCAGGGTAGCTGGCAATGTAATGTCTCTAACACAGATATAAAGATGCATAACACACTATCAACGTTGATGGCAGTCAGTTAATAATATGGTGGTATGGTTTTGGAATATGGAAAGTGACCAGTCTCTACTCCCCTATAATGGTTATCTTGTTTGTGTAATTTCCCTATAGCGATCTCCTTTATAACTGGTCACTATATGTTAATATAGGTAAACATAAGAGCAGAGTATGATTTCTGTACACTGTATCCATTTTTAGATATTGATGAGTGCACCAATGCAACTTCTCCATGTGCTGTGAACGCCAATTGCATCAACTTACTAGGAAACTACACCTGCTATTGTATGCCAGGATACGAAGGTGATGGCTATCTACAGTGTACTGGTAAGCCAAATGCTTGTGTCTGCTTTTTTCACAATAAATGCTGTTTGCTGTTATTTTTCTATCTATCTATTTTGTCAATTAGCCACCTCTTTGGCCCCTTTAAAGATATTTTGTCTTTCTCCAGTGTAGAAACATTAAGATTAACCATGTGGGCTTCATTTAATTCAGGTTTTATATATTTTCTTAGCCAAGACAATATGGCACAGTTCATACTAGTTTTAAACTTGATTGCTAGTAAAATTTATAGTAAATGGATAGGGTTTTCCTGTGTATTTATTTATGACAGCCCAGTTGTAAATTGGCTTATCCTGGGATATTACATATCATGGACACTTTCAGTGTAAGTGCCGGCTGTCTACTTGCTACACAGAATCCTTAATACATTTATAATGAATGAATTATTAATTGGTGTTAAAGAGGTTTTCCAAATGTATACTTTCCACCTAGAAATGCAGAGTTGTTCTTCCTTCCTGCACATCCTTTTGGGAACTTAGGGCCAGATTCACAAAAGGGATACGACGGCGTATCTCCTGATACGCCGTCGTATCCCTGTTTCTATCTATGCGACTGATTCATAGAATCAGTTACGCATAGATATCCCTAAGATCCGACAGGTGTAATAGTTTTACACTGTCGGATCTTAGGATGCAGTACCGCGGCCGCCGCTGGGGGGAGTTTGCGTCGTAAACCAGCGTCGGGTATGCAAATTAGGAGTTACGGCGGATCCCCGACGGATTTTCGCGTTCGCTACGTCGCCGCTAGTCTAGTTTCCCGTCGCAAAGTTAGTCGTCGTTTTAGGTGCCCTAACTTTAGTCAGCAAACGTATTGCTGTCTAAAGTATGGCCGTTGTTCCCGCGTCGAAATTAAAAATTTAACGTCGTTTGCGTAACACGTCCGGGAATATGGAAGTACGCTACACGCGTCGCCGTTCGAAAAAATAACGTCACGGCATGCAAAGCACGGCGGGAGTTAGGAAACGGAGCATGCGCAGCAGGTCCGGCGCGGGAGCGCGCCTAATTTAAATGGCACACGCCCATTTGAATTGGCCCGCCTTGCGCCGGAGGCCGCGGGCGTAGTTTTCATCGCAAGTGCTTTGTGAATCAGGCACTTGCGATGAAAACTTGCGGCGGTGTAACGTATCTACGATACGTTACGCCGCCGCGATTCTACATGAATCTGGCCCTTAGTATTTCTAATACGAACCAAGTTGGATGAAAGATGAATTTCATTTAAAGTAGTGCTTCAGTTTTGTGATGAAAATACTACCCTTCGGGTGAACCATATACACAGCAAGAAGGCATTGATAGAGACCTTTAACTACTTCTGTTTTGTAAATAATACAAAATAGCTAGTGTAACAGTCATAACTTAGCCTTATACTAAATTAGAGTTTTCCTTCTTACTTTATGTCAGTAAAATCTATGTTCAGGAATTTATATTCTCCTATGCAATATTAATAGGTGCATCGTTTTGCTATTTTTTCTATTATAGTCTTTGTGTTCAGGGTCCTAAGAAACTTAAGAGGCACATCATGATAATTAAATTTTTCATTTTTTTGTAGCCATAAATATAACAACTGAAGCTCCAACTACTCCTCAACCTAACAATACAACAACGGAATATACAGGCACACCCTCAGGAAATGAGTCCTCTGTCACCACCCTAGTTCCTGTCACTAATGCCAGCAGTGTCACAACTGGTGCAAATGAAACTATTCAGAGCCCGAGCCCAACACTGCCTGTAAACCAGACCACAACAACAACCAACACAACTCTTAGCACCTCTGATGTAAATGTAACAGGTCAGGGAACAAGTCCAACAGGACCTACAAACCAGACTGTGATCACCACTGAAGCTCCAGTCACACATATAAGCACCCCTGATACCAATTCAACTGTTCAGAACCAAAGTACAACAATGCTACCAACAAACCAGACCACAGTTTCCACCCCAGTACCTGAAGCAAATACTACTTTAGTCACATCTACTGTAAATGTAACAAGCCAAACAGGACCTACAAACCACACTGTGATCACCACTGAAGCTCCAGTCACACATATAAGCACCCCTGATACCAATTCAACTGTTCAGAACCAAAGTACAACAATGCTACCAACAAAGCAGACCACAGTTTCCACCCCAGTACCTGAAGCAAATACTACTTTAGTCACATCTACTGTAAATGTAACAAGCCAAACAGGACCTACAAACCAGACTGTGATCACCACTGAAGCTCCAGTCACACATATAAGCACCCCTGATACAAATTCAACTGTTCAGAACCAAAGTACAACAATGCTACCAACAAACCAGACCACAGTTACCACCCCAGTACCTGAAGCAAATACTACTTTAGTCACATCTGCTGTAAATGTAACAAGTCCAACAGGACCTACAAACCAGACTGTGATCACCACTGAAGCTCCAGTCACACATATAAGCACCCCTGATATCAATTCAACTGTTCAGAGCCAAAGTACAACAATTCTACCAACAAACCAGACCACCGTTTCCACCCCAGTACCTGAAGCAAATACTACTTTAGTCACATCTACTGTAAATATAACAAGTCCAACAGGACCTACAAACCAGACTGTGATCACCACTGAAGCTCCAGTCACACATATAAGCACCCCTGATATCAATTCAACTGTTCAGAGCCAAAGTACAACAATGCTACCAACAAACCAGACCACAGTTACCACCCCAGTACCTGAAGCAAATACTACTTCAGTTACATCTGTAGTAAATGTAACAGTCCATGACACAACAGTACCTACAAACCAGACTACAACCACCACTGCAGCTGTTCAAAGTCCAAGTTCAACCACACATATAAACCAGAACACAGACACATTAGTTACACCACTGTCTACTAACAGCACATCTGTGAGCTCTACAACTGGATCAACAACAGCTATATCTATTACTGCTACTAATGCTACATCAACTCAAACACCATCATCTACTATCACAACTACAGCAAGAACAACAGCCACAACTAATGTGCCTACCACGAGTGGAAGTGCACCTGCAGGTAAAAGAAATGCTAGCAAAAGATACACATCAATGGAGAGGCTATATATATTTTGATCATATATACTTTTTATGTCAACTTTACTATTTAAAGCTGAACTCTGGCCTTACCTTTAGTCTTTCACAGTTTTACAGATTTCTGTCATGCACTGAACTGGCTTGCGTTATAGAACTTTTTAGCTTACTGTCAATGTTCCTCTCAATCATAGAGTCTCAGTACCACATGTATGTGTTACTTAGGTTGGTCTACATGCAAATGCAGTCTGCATAGGACCTTCCACTTCTCAAGATTGGCCTTCACTCACCAAGGCATTTTGATATTTGCATAACTCCTCCCAAGAGCCAGATCATTGCTTGCATCAAGGCTAAGGACTCTTGAGAAAAGTACCAGGGCAGAGTGCTATGATATTTTCATGAAGCTATTAGGGATGAGCTTCGGGTTCACACTGAACTAGAAGGCCCCGTACACACGACCAGTTTCCTCGGCAGAATTCAGCTTCCGACCGAGTTTCTGGCTGAATTCTGCCGAGGAAACTGGTCGTGTGTACACTTTCGGCCGAGGAAGCCGACGAGGAGCTCGGCGAGGAAATAGAGAACATGTTCTCTATTTCCTCGTTGTTCTATGGGAGCTCTCTCCCCGCCGAGCTCCTCGGCGGCTTCAGTGCTGAACTGGCCGAGGAACTCGATGTGTTTGGCACGTCGAGTTCCTCGGCCGTGTGTACGAGGCCGAATTCTTGTCTGAATTTTGCCTGTTTCATGTTTGGGGAACAGTGAACATAATAGGCTGTTCTTGGGCCAAACTTTCAGTTACATTTAGCAGTGGTAATTCTACTGCTGATAAATCCTATAACTTCCCATTCAGGCTGTTTTCTAGGAAACCACTGACTTCCTAGCAACCTCACGTGGCCCATTCAGCTGTCATCTGGGGACTCCCAGCTGACATGTGTATATAAACAAAGGGGAAAAGATGATGGCTGACATCATTGATCAAATGTGGCCACATTCATTAGTACATATCCCCCCCCCCCCAGGCAATGTCCAGTCCTCCATGTAATTTGTTTGACAATCTCTTGCCTGTACATCTTGAAAATGGCTGGTACTGATATTAAAGATCCAGCTCCTGTTGTCTTCAATTATGCTCAGAACTTCAGCACAGTTTGATGAACCTTCCACGAATTGAACAAAACCATTTGGGTCATCCCTATAAATTATGTACAGCCTTTTGTTTACCCTTCCCGCTAGCCATGATCTGCCTATGTTGCATAGAGACGCAAAGAAATCCAGCGTTCACTAGAATTAGGTATGTAATGAAAACAACATTAGCATATTAATGAGGGGGCAAAGGGAGGAACCAGGGAAGGCAAACAATAAGCAGAATACATTTCAGCTTTACCATACAAAATATACGAATAATGATATTGGCAATGTAAGGTGCACATTTGTCTCTTTTATTACACACCTTTCATCACAGTTAACATACTCATGAATATTAATATGATTTTGCATTGTAACATATTTTATTGTTACAGCTGTATACCTTTTTGATTATGGATCAAGTGTTGGTGATATTGCCTATGTATCAAGAAGGACAGATTTTACCTCTCCCTTGTTCCAGCCATTGATGGGATTCCCCTTTGGAAACCAAATAAGGAATTTCCTTTATGTGAGTTCTTATTGCTTAGTTTGATTATAATGTCAATGTGTATATATTGCTTTAGAACTACAACAATTGTATTGGTTTATTTTCTCTTTAGTACACAGACAATGGGCAAATCATCTTTCCATTATCAAGAAATAATATCTTCTCTTACCCAAATCCTCCAGTCAATGGATTCAGTACAGGTTTCACCTCCGCATCAATAGCTGTGTTTTGGAATGATGCAGATTTTTCCAAAAATGTGGGAACTACCTATTACCAAGTGAGTCTTACTAGATTTCATTAATGCTTTCATTCTTTGAATAGGATTTTTAAGCCTTAATTATATATACAATGTGTCATTTGTTACCATAAAATTCAATAAATACTTCTACAGCCATAGAAAATGTAAAAGGATGAGGATATTGTGCAAGAAAGCTTGATAGTATTTGAATAGTAACTCACACATATTTTCTAAATAACAGGAATATGATTCAAGAAATAACGCTGTAGTTGAAAGAGTCGAAGGCTTTATTAAGAATTATACAAAAACATCATACGCTGCTCAGTGGACATTGAAGATTACCTGGGAGAATGCTCCTGCTTATCCAGCAACTGCAAATGATGTCAAGGTAAATTGCATATAATAAATCTTACAGCGTGATAGCAATGGCTTTACTTCTGAAAGTGATTTTCTGTCATATTGTACACTTATAGACTAGCACATACCAGGCTGTGCTGACCACGGATGGATTTGTCTCCTATGTGCTGATGTTATATAAAGATGGTGGCATGAACTGGGATCTAACTACACGCTTCCCTAAACCATTGATGGGCTATTGTAGGTAAGGTTTGATTACTGATACTTTGTAAATACAAATCATGATGCTAAATGCTTCTAATTTAAAAATAAGGTCGGAATTTCTAGAAATTACTTAAAGGTTGAATGTAGGATATTTGTAGTTAGTTCATATTTTGAGTAATTATTGCAGTGTTAGGCCTAAATTAATTTATGCAATGGTTACATTTTTAAATGCTTAAAAATATTGTTGTATTAAATACAGAGATATGAAAATGAATAACCCGAGGGAACTTTGTATTTGACTTTCACTCACCATGAATCAGGGCTTGAGTATGTAATGAGAAAATATGACTTCTAATTAATGCATATATTAGACTATATATACCTATAAAACATTAAAACAAATATGATTAGATTATAAATATTATAAGTTTTACATAGATATCTTACAAAACTGAACTTGATATTAATTTTCCTTTTCTTTTTCTAGTGGCAACAGGGATTCATTTTTCAATAGCACCTTTATAAATAGCAATTCAGGTATGACCCATTAAAAATACGTTTGTCTGCAAGTCATGGCCACCTTAGGAAATGTTTTTTTAAGTTCAATTTTGAATAACTCCAAAAAATTAACATGTTATTAATAAAGGCCTTTTTTAATTGCCTGCACTGAGAATAAAAGAGAAATGGGCAGCAACACATTCAAATCAGGCTCTACTGCAGTGGCGGTGCGTCCATAGAGGGCGCAGGAGCGCCGCCCCCTCTCGCTCCTGCACTGCCACTGAAAAACAATACATAGATTCATGCATTGCATGAATCTATGTATTGTCGCCTCTGCCGCTGCCGCCCACTATTCAGATGACCGACCCCCTGGCGAGGGCCGGCCCCCTGGCGAGCGCCGGCCATCTGAATAACGGCGGCTGGTTGGCTGTGGAAGTGTCTATCAGAGGGCGGGACAACATTGAGGGATTATGGAGGAGGATCCCGAGGATGGCTGACTGAGAAAGGTAAGTGCCAGGCGGGGGGGTCAATCTGGCGGCATTTTAGGGGCAAACTGGCAGCAATTGATGGGCACAGTGGCGACAGTGGCATGGCACAGTGGCTGCATTTGGCATGGCACAGTGGCGACAATTGATGGGCACAGTGGCTGCAATTGGGATGACACAGTGGCGACAATTGATGGGCACAGTGGTGACAATGGCATGGCACAGTGGCTGCGTTTGGCATGGCACAGTGGCGACAATTGGTGGCACAGTGGCTGCGTTTGGCATGACACAGTAGCGACAATTTATGGGCACAGTGGCGACATTGGCATGGCACAGTGGCAACAATTGATGGCATGGCACAGTGGTGACAATTGATGGCACAGTGGCTGCGTTTGATGGCACTGCACAGTGGTGACAATTGATGGGCACAGTGGCTGCGTTTGATGGGCACAGTGGCTGCGTTTGATGGGCACAGTGGCGGCAATTGATGGGCACAGTGGCGGCAATTGATGGGCACAGTGGGGCTGCAATTGATGTTTTTTTTTTCGTTTGTTTGCTCCCCCCAAAAAATTTTGAGCACCAGCCGCCACTGCTCTACTGCACTGCCCAGTGCTGCCATACAGTATATTTACCTAACAAGAGTGCTTACAAAATAGAAGATCGCTGGATCTTCAATGTGTTGCTGCTGCTTCTTCATTGTTCAATCACGGGATTGGCTTGGGTTGGTTATTTTGCTTATCTACATTGTAAAAAAATTGAGGTCACTGGACCTGGCTGTTTCATTTTCTTCAAAGCTGGCCTGTATTGGTCATTTAGAAACATGTGTTCCCACTAACTTGCCTGTCACACAAATGAAGTGAAGGTGTAGTGAATCATATGTGCAGGGCAAAAATTCTGTTTTTGTATTTCTCTGTACATGACATTGATATCCAAAGTAAATATCGTTTCACTTTCCTAACTAAACATTCTCTAATCTTAAAGTAAAGCATTCCCACTGACTTGATATATATGATGTAATTCAAATGACAGATTGTCATAATAGACACAATTTTGTCATAATAGACATAATGGGCCAGATTCAGGTACAATTACGTTATTCCGCGACAGCGTAACGTATCCCATTTACGTTACACCGCCGCAGGTTTACAGCGTAAGTGCCTGATTCACAAAGCTCTTACCTGTAAACTTGCAGCGGTGTAACGTAAATCCGCTCAGCGCAAGTCCGCCTAATTCAAATGGGGCGGGCACCATTTAAATTAGTTGCGTTCCCACGCCGAGCGTACTGCGCATGCTCCGTCGGGTAAATTACCCGACGTGCATTGCGCTAAATGATGTCGCAAGGACGTCATTGGTTTTGGCATTAACGTTAATGGCTTCCAGCGCCATTCACGGACGACTTACGCAAACGACGTGAAATTTAAAATTTCGACGCGGGAACGACGGCCATACTTAACATTGCTTAGAACACCTAGGAGGTAGCCCTAATTTTACAACTCGTATCTTGACGAAAACTACGTAAATTTAGATCGACGGGCATCGCGGTTTTCGTGAATCGCCGTAACTAGTCATTTGCATATTCTACGCCAACCGCAATGGCCTCGCCACCTAGCGGCCGGCCTAGAATTGCATCCTAAGATCCGACGGTGTAAGTCAATTACACCTGTCGGATCTTAGGGCTATCTATGCGTAACTGATTCTATGAATCAGCCGCATAGTTAGGACAGGCGGATCACAGAGATACGACGGCGTATCAGGAGATACGACGGCGTATCAGGAGATACACCGTCGTATCTCTTTTGTGAATCTGGCCCAATATACCTAATCATATAAATCTTATTGAAACTAGTGATTTAAAAATAGAAATACAAAAAAAAAGTTGTGCTGCATAGTTTTTTATTTTATAAAACATTGTCCTTACTTTTGAGTTTAAACTTAGTTAAAACAGAACAGAAAAAAATGCTAGAAGGCACAGTTATGTTCGTAGATCTCTTCTTTCCCCCCCAAAAACATACCTGCTACATCTGTTAGATACTAAAGAGTGAAGTCTGGTGCAAGGATATTGTAACTCCATCTTGAAACCCCATTGTATATACCAGCATTTCCTTATTCAGTTCCATAACAAGCATTTTATACTGGGGATATGCTATTAGTAAATGTTCATCTGTCTATTGTATCAATTAATTATCTACTAATGTAGTGCCTATTTGTTATATTTATAAGGATTACGTGTCTGTTTTTATCCAGTATAAAATTGCTCTTTCTCTATTTGCAGATTTGCAAGGTCTCAAATTATATTTGCTGAACAGTACACATCTGGATAACAGTCGTATGAATTGCCTGAACTGGTACAATGCTCAGCCGTCACCATCATCGTGGAATTCAGGCTTGCTCTCTTGTCCTTGCTTATACAGACAAGGGATCTCCGATTTCCGGTTTAGAACAACAAAAGCAGGTACAGAATGTATTTTTAGTACCAAAGTTATAAAATTAAACTGGATGTGATTATTACTTTGGGCAACTACAAACGTTCACTAGAATTATGATTTACATTTGTAAATGGAAATGCAGCATATATAAATGTTGGTTGAAAACATAGAGGATTAAACATTTAGGTTCACAATAATCATGGGATTAATATAATAGTTAATAATCGGGGCCATTAACTCTTAGGCCGCGTACACACGATAGGTTAAACCGATGAGAACGGTCTGATGGGCCGCTTTCATCGGTCCAAACCGATCATGTGTGGGTCCCATCGGTTATTTACCCATAGGTTAAAAAAAGCAATCTTGTTTTAAATATAACCGATGGATACCTAACCGATAGAAAAAAAAACGATCGTTTGTAGGCACGTCACACATGCTCAGAATCAAGTTGACGCATGCTTGGAAGCATTGAACTTTTTTCAGCACGTCGTTGTGTTTTACGTTACCGCGTTCTGACACAATCGTTTTTTTTAACCGATGGTGTGTAGGCACGACTGACCATCAGTCAGCTTCATCGGTTAACCGATGAAAACGGTCCATCAGACCGTTTTAATCGGATGGACCAAATGTGTGTACAGGGCTTTATTAGTTATGATAACACCCGGAAGTAAGGAAGTATGCCTTTTGGAGTCATTTAGATTTTCCTTTTTCTTTTTGCCAAAAAAAGCTACTTTCCTCACCTTTTGCTTTAATTTCCCATCTTTCCTGTCCATTCTGCATCTATGTCCCTTTACCTTCTTTACATTCACATCTCTTTACTTTCCACATCCCTTGATATCCTCGATTTTGGTTCATCTTTCCTCTTCGTTTGCCTCCTTATTCCCCATTGTTCATCCCTTTGCCCTTTCCTGACATTCCTTTCAACCCCTGCCCCATTTGCCCTCCTTCTTTCCTTTCCTTTTTCTTTAAATTGCGGTCCCTTCTCCTTTCCATTTCTCGTTGTTCTTCTCTTTCCCCTTTCTTTCTAGCTCTTAAGCCTCGTACACACGGCCGAGGAACTCGACGTGCCAAACACATCGAGTTCCTCGGCCAGTTCAGCACTGAAGCCGCCGAGGAGCTCGGCGGGACGAGAGCTCCCATAGAACAACGAGGAAATAGAGAACATGTTCTCTATTTCCTCGCCGAGCTCCTCGTCGGCTTCCTCGGCCGAAAGTGTACACACGACCAGTTTCCTCGGCAGAATTCAGCCAGAAACTCGGTCGGAAGCTGAATTCTGCCGAGGAAACTGGTCGTGTGTACGAGGCCTTACACTTTTCATTCCCCATCTTTCTTCTCTTCTCCTTTCTTTCCATTGCTATACTTTCTCCTTTCCATTACTTCATTGTTCTTCTCTTTACCCCTTATTCCTAGTTTTTTTTTTTACTTTACAATCCCTATTTCTCCATATTTATTCTCTTTCACTTTTAATTCCTTTGTTGTTCCTTGCAATTTCCTATTTTCTTCTTTTTTCTTTCAATTGATTTGCCTTTCAATTCCCCATTTTTGTTTTATGTTCCTTATTTATTTGTATTTGTTTGCTTTTCCCTTTGCTTCTAATTATCCATTATTCTATTACAAGTTTAAGGCGTTAAGAATGTATAAATCATACGTAAAGTATATTTAAAACAAAGACTGTGTTATTACATTATAAGCACTGGCCTTATTCAATAAAAGACCAGCATTTTATTTAGTAAGTACTGTAACCTATAGCGACCAACCATAATTTCCTTGCTAAAGTCAGACTAGTTGCTGAGCTTAAAAATTAGCACTATGCTCCTTGTACTCTTTACTAAATGAAAGAAGTTTGTCTGTTTATGTCAAATTGGATTTTTAGCTGAAGGCCTACAGCATTGTAATTTAGGCAATATGACTACCTTTTGAGTATTTCTAATGTTGTTATCATGTATTTGGGACTTATAGGTGGGAGCAGCACAATCAGCTTGCTCCGCAGCACATCTCCAAATCGATTTAATGCTGGTATAAGGTGTGTGTACTACCGGAAGAATCAGTTCCTAGAAGGGTTTCAAGAAAGGGCTTGGATCTCCGCATCTTTAAAACCTGGTAAGTGAAAATACTGGGGTTCATTTACTAAAGTTAAAGCAAAAGTGCTCTTAGCAAAGTGAAGCTGTAATTCCATCAGCCATTTAAATATATGCAAGGAAATTTTTTTTTTATATAAATATATGCAAAGGACACGAGTGAATATTCAAAATGAACAAAGCTCATCTTTATTTCAGGAAGGTTTGAAACACTCCTTTAGTAACTCAATTCCATAGCCAAGCATAGAAACAGTGATTATTTACAGATAGTTAATGAAAAAAAAAATATTTTTACTGAATACACTTTTTGAGGTATTACTTTAAAGTGTAACTCTATGCAATACTTTTTGATAGAGTTGGCAAGGGTTTGTCCCCATCAGGGATATTTCTCTTCACATTATCACCAAAACAGAAAATAAAAGGGATGTTCTCTTCTCTGAGGACAAAGCTACAATAAAAACAATTTTTATTAGCAGACATTTTCTTTCACTTTCTGTTTACTGACAATGGTATCAGCTGGACAAGAAGCATGGGCAAATCTCCACGATGGGGTCTAAGCCAGCAATAAAAACCCCAATGGAGGGTCCAACCCCTCTTTGCTCTATTACAATTAAAAGAAGAAAATGTCTGGAGCTACACCTTATGATTTACAGTGCAGTACACACAGCTTAGATACCCTCTCTGCTGATTTATTTTTGGGGAAAGTGAACCATACTTACCTTAATCCTGACTTCTGCATGCAGTCTAGGCAACAATGCCTTCATGCTTCTTATGGTGAGATCATGGGTATGCTAAATAATCTTAAATTTTGCAATCTTGTTTTTTCATCATACCGGAGCCTTTTCTTGCTAAATTTGGATTACTCAGCATTTGCAGGGATCTTACAGGAAGGAGTATGAGGGCACCCCCTGCAGTGCAGAAGCTGGGGGTACAGTGAGTATATTTACTTTTCCCCCCATGGTTTTTATTTTTTCCTTTAATGCAGTAATTTCTCATGAGGGAGGAACCATGAGGTTAAATGGACCTTGTTTGTTAGTGCAAGGTCCGCTTTAATTCACTGTCTATTGTATAACCATGTCTATTGGATGAACTATGATTATCAGTTTAGCAGGAAGCAGACTAGTATATGTAATGGGCAAATATGGCTGACAAGTTATACATTTGCCATGAGCTAATTAACCAATAAAGGCATATGTGAGTTCATTTACATTCAAATGGTCAGAATACCAACCTATTCAATTTCCCATTTGTTGTCTAGTTGCTACTTAACTTTACATATAAATCCACAAAAATAGCCTAAATCATTGGCACTCAGCTATTTTATCCAATCTTTATTCTGATTTGTATAATATAGACAAACCATCCACTACCCCCCCCCCCATTAAAACTAACCGAGTGTCAATAATTTAGTCTGATTTTGTAGATCTACAGTTGTACATACAGCTCTACAAACTGAGCTGCAAGTGCAAAATGTTTTGCAATAATGCAAAAAAATGAAATGAGAAATTTAGCACATTGTGTTATCTTATCAGCATGATGCTGGTCATATTCACGTACATATGTTTAAAAAGTTTACAGATTCTTAAGTCCTCAGAAAGTCAGTTTTCAGTTTTCAGTTTTCAGTTTTCATGTTTAACACACTTTTCTCCTTAGACCCTGAACTGGATGCTTTTGACACATGCTGCAATGGAGTGGATGATCCCCAGTTTTGCTCTATGTACATGCAGAAGAGATTCCCAATCAACTGCCGTAATTACAGACCTTTAGTCCCTGGTAAACTATTTACTTTTTTTTTTCTACAGTCAATAAAAACTAATATAAGTGTACATTATAGTAAAGACTTGCCTTATTTTTCTCAAAACAAAAAACATTTTACAGGATGGATGTTTGGAGATCCTCATATCACAACCCTAGATGGTCTCAGTTATACTTTCAACGGACTTGGAGATTTCGCACTTGTGAATGCATCAGCTGAAAATATCACCTTCATTCTACAAGGACGTACAGTGCGGACTGGCACTGCACAGGCTACCAACTTTGCAGGATTTGCTGTACAGTACACCTCCAGTAGTGCCAGTGTTACAGTAAGTTCCATTCAAAGGACAATTGTCATATTTCAGCTTAAATAAATAAATAAATATTAGACATGACTTAGTGATGCCCTAAAGCAGAAAATCAAGAACAACAAAAATTCTAATAATACTGTGCTGAAAGTGTATACTAGAATTTGTTAAAGATGTAGAAACTTTTCCGACAAAAAATAAATAAAAAAATGTATTTTATATATATTAGGTTTCTATTTGCACTCTGAACTGAATGACGCTAAAAGAGCATATACAAGTACATTAATGCTGATTTATTAAAAGAGTTGCAAATCTTTATGTAAATATTCACTTTAATTTTCCAACTGCAAGATCCTGTTTACTTATTTAATGTCTGGATAATTGAAGTGAATATTTACACAATTTTATTGTAGGAAGATTCTCAGCTCTTTTAGCAAATCAGCCTCTATATGAATTCAATTTGTATATGTTTTATTATTTGTGTGATTTAGTAATTGCTTAAATAAGCTGTGTTGCTCTTTGGACTTCATGCATGTTTTGTGCATTTATACTGAATAAGTTCAAATTGTTATAGAGACTGTCAGAAGACCAAAAAAATTGCAGGCATTTAAAAATGTATGCACATACCTGCAGTGACCTTGAAAACCTTGAAAACCTTGTAATTATGGCCAAATACTCAAAATACTGGTGTGTTTTGACAGTCCAAAGCTGCAACACTTTTTGGTACTATGGGACGCATCGGTGCTATGGTGGTGGTGAGACTGCTCTATGTATTGTGTTACATTCTGTATTGGTCGGCCCTGAGACTGGGGAATAGTCTCCATGCAGTGCACATAGAGCCCAATTGCTCGGCTATCAGCCCTGACCTCATCTGACAATCAATGTCCTTTTGACAGAGACTGCTACAATGCATCATATGGTATTACACCAATACCTAATTGGACACTAGGGGCCAGATTCACAAAAGGGATACGCAGGCATATCTGCTGATACGCCGTCGTATCCCTGGGCCAGATTCACAAAAGGGATACGCAGGCGTATCTACTGATACGCCGTCGTATCCCTGTTTCTATCTATGCGGCTGATTCATAGAATCAGTTACGCATAGATATCCCTAAGATCCCACATGTGTAATTGTTAGGATGCAGTACCCCGGCCGCCGCTGGGGGGAGTTCTCGTCGTAAACCAGCGTCGGGTATGCAAATTAGCACTTACGGAGATCCACAAAGCTTTTTCCCTTTGTTAAGTCGCCGTAAGTGTTAGTTTGCCGTCGCAAAGATAGGGTACCTTTTACAAAGTGTAAAGTTAGTACACCATGTAAAAGTGTACCCGTATTTCCCGCGTCGCTGTCAAATTTTTTTAAAAAATATTTTTTTCCCGGCGCAACTCTTTTTTTCCCGACGCAACTTTTTTTTACCCGTCGCGATTCACAAAACCTCGGCGCATGGTAACTTCACGCAAAGCACGTCAGGAAATTTGCATCGGGAGCATGCGCAGTACGTCCAGCGCGGGAGCGCGCCTAATTTAAATGGGACTCGCCCCATTTGAATTGGCCCGCCTTGCGCCGGCCGGATTTAGGATACACCGCCGCAAATTTCCAGCTAAGTGCTTTGTGGATCGGGCACTAACTTGGAAAAATTGCGGCGGTGTAACTTAAATCGGAAAAATTAAGTTGCACCCGGGCTACGTGAATCTGGCCCTAGGTGCCTTAGGTGATCTACACTGTCTTTCATTACCTGCCTTCACCCGACACACTTTACTGACCCAATCCTGTTCCGTTGGACACATTAAGCACAGTTGGATCTAATATGGCTGTATAGCCTCCAATTACTTTTATTTTCTGAAGCCATTGTTATCATCAGTGTATGATGGTGTGTATGGGTGTATGTGCAGCTGCTTGATCCCTGGTTAGACAACGTTGTCTCTTTTTAACCCTTTTATAGTTGGTGTTGGTTTCACTTATTGCCTAATCATTTTTGTATTTTGTGAGTTTTTCAAATAAAGCTGCTTAAATTGACCATAGTGTCCCATCTATGTAACTTACTTGGAAGCCTCTTCCTTTTGTATATGCCGGAGATGGTCACAGGGACTGCGCTGTATACATTAATGTATTGTATAGTGAACGGTCTTACAGCAGGGACAGTTCTACAATACTATTGTCTGCTAATCTTGTAGTGGTCGATCTGGGTTTCTCTTTTTAAATTTTGGTTAAAACATAGCTGTGAGAGACATCTTTTAGGGTGCCTGGATGTAATGGCCTCTTGCTGGATAGGACAAATGCCAGACTATAACATCAGAACTATTTAAAATGTAATATAATTTCTCTGCTCTTTTTTTACAGGTAGAGTGGTATCTTGAAAGTAATGGCAGTATATCTACCCTTATAAATGGTCAAAATGTGACATTCACTTACTCAGAAGGTAGGTACATAAATATCCCTTGGTACAGTGGAAATGAAAAAGGTGACTGTTCATTATACAGTCCATAAAGTTTACATGAGAACTATAGACAATTATACCATTATGATTTCAGAGGTTAGTCAGATTTGTAAAAAATAAAAGCTTTGGAAGGTAACATAGTTCAAACACAGCGAGTGATATAAGAAGCTTTTTTTTTTTTTTACTAGCCAAGGATTTATAGTGCTGTGACCCCAACACCAGTGCCTCACTGCATATCCAAGCAAATGTTTTTTCTACTTCTTGGTTCAGCTTTATACCAAGCAAATAATTATTTCCTATGTCATCTGCCTGGTTGTACCTGGGTAAATAGAGATACCAGTTTGTGAGAAAACCTCATACTTATTAATGAGGTCATTATATCACATGCTCATTGTATAAATAATGTGTGCTGCTTATACCATCAATATTTAATGACTTTAGTGACTTGACCCTGTTGTGTGTGACGTAAATGTAACAACCTGTGTATGTTTTTCTGATTTGTAGACATGGATGCTGAGATTAATGGCACCAACCCAGCCGTCTTTTTACTTAAAAATGACTCCATCACTGCAACCTTTGAAGGGATTTTGTCTGTGTCAGTGTCTCAGTATTCTGGGATGTTTAGTGCTGTCTCCAGTCTTCCAAATGAGTTTCTTGGGAAAACGAAAGGATTGCTAGGTATGTATCTATCTTATACTGAGAGTGCTGACCATGCTATGGACCCAGCGCTCACAGGTTCCCATTATATCCTGCTTTATACATTACTTGTGCACTATTAATTCTTGTTTACTAACATAATATTTCATAGGTACCTGGAATAATGACCAGAGTGATGATTTCATGAGACCAAATGGCACAACCATCCCCTCAAATAGTTCGGAACAAGATATATATAATTATGGATTGCTATGTGAGTGCTTTGTTTCACATTATCTCATAACATGATAAGCTTGGCTTTAAGAATACCTTTAAACAAATCTTGGTGGCATTGGGACATCAGGAACATTTTCTTAAATGAATATATATATATATATATATATATATATATATATATATATATATTACACTATATTGCTAAAAGTATTGGGAAGCCTCCCTTTACACGCACATGAAATTTAATGGCATCCCAATATTAGTCCGTAGGGTTCAATATTGAGTTGGTCCACCCTTTGCAGCCATAACAGCTTCAGATCTACGGGGAAGGCTGTCCACAAGGTTTCGAAATGTGTCTATGGGAATTTCTTCCAGAAGTGCATTTGTGAGGTCAGGCACTGATGTTGGATTAGAAGGCCTGGCTCGCAGTCCTATGCATAAAGGTGAAAAAACACCTGTAAGTGACCGTCCCCCAGCTCCCCCGTTTTACTTACCTGAGCCAGTCCATCTCCTCGGTGCATCCCCGCGGTCCTCCTCTCAACTGAGTCCTGGCTTGGATATTGATAGCAGCGCAGCCATTGGCTCCCGCTGCTGTCAATCAAATCCAATGTTCCGGGTGCCAGGGGGGCGGGGCCGAGTCATACACTCGGCGTCTATGGATACTGAGTTTATGACTCAGCAGCGCGCCTGCAATGTAACCACCTCAGGAGAGCACTTCTCCAAGAGGGTTATCTAATGCGGGGAGGAGCCACGAGAGCCGCCGAGGGACCCCAGAAGAGGATTCAGGGGCCACTCTGTGCAAAACAAGCTGCCCAGTGGAGGCAAGTATGACATGTTTGTTATTTTTTAAAAAAGGAACCTTTGATATAATTTTAAGAGTTCCCTTCACTGGAACTAATGCCGCATACAGACGGTCATTTTTTGCGATGGAAAAAAAATGAAGTTTGAAGTGATGAAAAAAAACGACATTTTTGAAACTTCATTTTTAAAAACGATGTAGCATACACACCATCGTTTTGAAAAATGATGAACAAAGTGACGGCACTCTAAAGGGGAAGTTCTTTTCGCCTTGAGGCTGCTTTTAGCTGGTTACTTGTTAGTAAAAGACGTTTCGTGCTTTTTTGTCTGTTACAGCGTGATGAATGTGCTTACTCCATTATGAATGGTAGTTTTACCTCCCGTCTCAAAACTTGCTTCTGGGCATGTGCGGGTTTAAAAGTCATTTTTGCCCACACACGATCATTTTTTATGACACAAAAAATGACATTTTAAAAAATGACATAAAAAATTCAAGCATGTTCGAATTTTTTTTTTGTCATTTTTCAGAAGACATAAAATGACATTTTGCCCACACACGATCATTTTAAATGACATTTTTAAAAATGTCATTTTATTTCATCACAAAAAGTGATCGTGTGTACAGGGCATTAGGGGCCAAGCCCAACCCCTTAAAAACAACCTCACACCATAATCCCCCCTCCACCAAATGATTTGGACCAGTGCACAAAGCAAGGTTTATAAAGACATGGGTGAGCGAATTTGGGGTGGAGGAACTGGCATTCACAGAGTCCTGACTTCAACCTGATAGAACAACTTTTGGATGAGTTAGAGCAGAGACTGCGAGCCAGGCCTTCTTGTTCAACATCAGTGCCTGACCTCACAATTGCGCTTCTATGGTCTGAGCACTGACAGGCTGACCCCCAACCCCTTCAACTTCTGCAGCAATGCTGGCAGCACTCATTCATCTGTTTCCCTAAGACAACCTCTGGGTATGACGCTGAGCATGTGCACTCAACTTCTTTGGTTGACCATGGTGAGGTCTGTTCTGAGTGGAACCTGTCCTGTTAAACTGCTGTGTGGTCTTGACCACTGTGCTGCAGCTCAGTTTCAGGGTCTCGACAATCTTCTTATAGCTTAGGCCATCTTTATGTAGAGCAACAATTATTTTTTCCAGATCCTCAGAGAGTTCTTTGCAATGAGTGGCCATGTGACTAGTATGAGAGAGTGAGAGCGATAACACCAAATTTAACATTCCTGCTCTCCGTTCACACCTAAGACCTTAACACTAACGAGTCACATGACACCAGGGGGGGGGGGGTGGCTAATTGGGCCCAATTTGGACATTTTCACTTAGGGGTGTACTCACTTTTGTTTAGAAATTAATGCCTGTGTGTTGATTTATTTTGATTTATTTTGAGGGGACAGCAAATTTACACTGTTATACCAGCTGTACACTCACTACTTTACATTGTAGCAAAGTGTAATTTCTTCAGTGTTGTCACATGAAAAGATATAATAAAATATTTACAAAAGTGTCAGGGGTGTACTCACTTTTGTGAGATACTGATACATATTTGTTTATTTATATAGTTTTACACATTAGAGAAAGCAAATACTTGCAGCAGAAGGAGGCAGGACATACATGTCCTGACAAGGAGCATGCAGACAAGGAAAGAGAGCATATAGAAAATCTCATCACTGTATTGCCTCCCCTTCTCACTGTCTAGTCATAGGATGAGTCAACTCTGACCTCAGAGGAAGTAGTTTTAATGATTCTGATTGAAAACTCAGGATTGAAAGTGAATATTGCAGTAAAAAATGCATTTTTATTTTATCTTTTAATGGGCTATTTATTTTATCTTAATAATTTTGCCTGAAGTTCTGATTTAATACACACTAAAATGTTTATTTGCAACAAGCTGATCTTTGTCAACATACATGTCTATAAATATTGAAAATAATATACAATCTCTTTAAAAGTATCTTTAATGCTAGTAGTTTAAAAGCACTTTTCTTCCTAAAAGAGTTTCAGATTTCAGTGAGGAGTTGGACCTTTTTACACACCAGGGTCGATTCACTAAAATGAATGCATTATTATAACATCCCTACTTATTTTAATAAACTAATAACTAAATAATGATAACTTAACTATTACTAACTATTAAATTATAGGTATTAAAATTTCCTTTCAAATGTGGCTGTTAGTGAATGAACACAAATTTATCCGAAGTTATGACTTATCTGTAAAAACAAATGCTGTATCTAAACGAATGGAACGTAACAAAATAATAATAATAAATAACAATAATATTAATAAAAATATATATTATTATTTATTATTATTTCATCCATTCCATTTGTTTAGATGTGACATTCTTTATTTCAGATAATTTACAACTTCAGATACATTTGTATTCGTTATGTTACAAAAGACATTCCAATACCTATAATTTAATGGTTAGTTATTATTAGTTAGTTAACTATTACTTGATTTTTGGATTTTCCTTTCTTATTTTAAATTTCCGAATTTTCTAATTTCTGAGATTTCGCTTTTCAAATGTTTGAATTCTGAATTTTCTAATTTACAAATTCTGAATTTTCTAATTTACGAATAAAACATAAAACAAATGAAACGAAAAGGAGCGTATTTTTCGGCAGTGCACATGTCTACGTCTCATATATCTTGTTTTTCTCTGAATAATAGAAACAATTTCCAGCATATAACTAGTATTAGGTAAACCTGTATTTTTAATTCTTAATATTCTGTTATTTTTTCTTTCATCATATAGGGGAGGCCAAAGAGAATAACTTGTTTACAAATCCACAAGCACTTGAAAGAAGTGTATTCATTCCAATTTTCTTCAGTAGTTTGATAGCTCAAAATTTAACACAGTATGGAGAGTTGCAAACTTTATGCGGCAACAACACAGAATGTATCTTTGATGCTATGAGCACCAACCAAACAAACCTGGGCTTAGCAACATTACGTGTATCTGACACCTTACAGGCAGTTAATGAAACTTTGAGTAAGTATCATTATTAAAAACAAGTACGTGATTTAATTACTTTTACATCACAATATATACTGTTATTTCCCAAACTTGCTTGTATATTTCATCAAAAGCAAGGAATATATTAACATTCTTCCCCCCCCCCCCCCCCAACTTTCCAGTAAGTCTTCAGGGTTTCCATTGTTATGGTTTCGAGTAATTGATATTATACTTGTCTGTTTCAGATGCCGAACCTCCTCATATCATTGGTGATTCAACCATTCTTACCTTCATGAGTACCGGTATTACAGTAAATTTTACTTCCAATGGGACAATTGTGACTTTTTCCAGCGACCCTACCACAAACTTGGACATTTCTTTGTCATGTGAGTAATTGCACATATTTAACCACTTCAGCCCCGGAATGATTTACCCCCTTTCTGACTAGGCCATTTTTTGCGATTCGGCACTACGTCGCTTTAACTGACAATTGCTTGGTCGTGCGACTTTGTACCCAAACAAAATTAATGTCCCTTTTTCCCCCCAAAATATAGCTTTTTTTGTGGTATTAGATCACCTCTACGGTTTAATTTTTTTGCGCTATAAACAAAAAAGAGTGTCAATTTTGAAAAAAAAAACCCAATATTTTTTACTTTCTGCTATAATACATATCCCCCCAAAGAACTATAAAAAAACAAATGTATTCATAAGTTTAGGCCAATATGTATTCTGCCACATATTTTTGGTAAAAAAAAATCACAATAAGCGTATATTGATTGGTCCACAAAATAGGGGTAAGATTTAGGGACTTTTTTTATTGTTTTTTCTGGTAATGGCGGGACTGCAATATTGCAGCGGACAAATCTAACCCTAAGTGACACTTTTTGGGGACCAGTGACACCAATACACTGATCAGTGCTATAAAAATGCACTGATCACGATATAAATGGCACTGGCAGGGAAGGGGTTAACACTATGGGGCGCTCAGGGGTTTAAAATGTGTTCCCTGGGAGGTGTTTCTAACTGCATGGGGGCTGGGCTGCCTGGGAGAAGAGAGAGATCGCTGTTCCTGATCACTAGGGACAGCTGATCTCTCTCTCCTCCCCTGTCAGAACGTGAATCTGTGAGTTTACATTGACAGATCCCTGTTCTGGCTCACAGTACCACATGCACAGACCGACGTACTCGTATGGCAGTTTGCGCAGCCAAGTCGCCATGCCGCAGTATATATGTCGGCAAGTGGTTACATATATATCAGCTGCTCTTCGTTTTAAAAGGCAAGTTAGTGAGTTAACAGAAGATTGTTCTTAGCAAACATTTTATTCTTTAAACAAAAAGCCTATAAAAGATGAGAAGCATCGTTTCACAAAAGACACTTTTTATGTGACTGCTACTTATCAAAACATGTTACATAGTAGGTAAGGTTGAATAAAGACAATAGTCTACCCAGTTCAACCTGTGTAGGTGTACAAGAGTCAAAAATCATTTTCCATAGCCCTGTATGTTGTGTTCTTTAAGATGCACGTCCAAGAGTCTTCCTGAGGACTTGTGACAAGAACTGGACTGAATACTCCAGATGTGGCCTAACCAGAGTTTTATAAAGTGTCAGGATTATAGGTTTATCTCTGGAGTATCGCTTCTTTATTATGCATACTAATATTCTGCTGGCTTTGGTAGCTGCAGCTTGATATTGCATGCTATTTCTCAGCCTGTCTTCTACTAGGACTCCAGATCTTTCTCTATCCTTGACCTCCCCCCAGAGTTTCTCCTCCTAGTGAGTAGTTTGTGTTTATGTTTTTAGCCCCCAAGTGCATTACCTAAAATTTCTCCACATTAAACCTAATTTGCCATGTAGTTTGTTAATCAAAACCAGTAAATTACTAAGCATTTCTTTTTATACAATTCTCATAAATAAAGCTGTTTTAGTATTATGCAAAGACTAATAATGTTGTATGTTTTTAACAGCAACCGGATCTCTGACATGGAAACCGACAAGTACAGTAGGATTTACATTCAACCTTGTAGCTACTGACTCAAAAAACCTGTCATCTGCCCTCCAACTCAACTTTGTGGTCTGTAACTGTAATCTTTCTGCTCAGTGTAATTACACCATGGCAACGAAAATCAACAATAGCTCTCTTGCTGTAAGTCAGATTAATATCATATACATGGGTAGTTCTAGTTTTGAGGGTTAAATAGCTTTCAAAAATACAAAAATTATAAAAATGGGATGGAAAAGACCATTATGTATCAGATACTGACCCCTGTACAGTTTTCTTATGTTATATCAGAATATACCAAATGTCAGATTCATAAATGGAGTTTTTATATAATCTGTGCTTGAAAGTTTTCAACCACAGATCATACAGTATACCATTTGCCAATCCCATAATGATGTAAAGGTAAGGCGGTTTGGGTTTTTAGCCTGACAAATTGGCTTTTTTACTCTCATTGTCTAATATGTAATATATACTGTACAAATCCTCTTGCTGACCACCTAACTAGGAACTAATGTCGCCTATAGACATGTGCGTTCCCGTTCGTAACGGATGGATTTTCATACAAATTTGTTAGTATTCGTACATTCAGATCAATTCGAGCATCCGA
Organism: Rana temporaria; assembly: GCF_905171775.1. NCBI lineage: Eukaryota > Metazoa > Chordata > Amphibia > Anura > Ranidae > Rana > Rana temporaria. Next base: position 198,107,972 of record NC_053492.1, read on the forward strand.
ATAGCTGAAAGAACCAAAATACGAAAATTACGGAATTACAAATAAGCAAAATAACAAACAAACAAAAATACGAACGTACGATTGGACAATCTTACTAAGATACGAAACACCAAAACAGTAAAAGAACGAAAATTACATCAATAACGAACGATTTGCATTCCGTATTTTAAATCCTTTGTCTGTTCATAATTTCGTATATTCGTATTTTCATTTGTATGTTCGTATTTTCATTTGTGTGTTTTGTAAATCCGTTTCTTTGTCTGTTCATAAATTTGTGTACTCGAATCATTCTTTTGAATGGGTACTGGGCAGTGTAGTTAGTGAGTGATGTATCTTACTTATTATCTTAGCCAATCAGCTTATCTCTTTTGTGCTGAGTCACATTGGACAGTGTAAAGCCTTGTACACACGATCGGACTTCAAACAAACTTTTCCGTGGATTTTTGTCCGAAGGGAGTTGGCCGGACTTTTGAAACCAAAAAAGTTTGTCCGATGGATCGTACACACGGTCGGATTTTTTACAGTATAGGTGTACTTAAAGCGGGGGTTCACCCTAAAATTAACTTTTTGGCTAACCTATCTGTAGCCTTAATAAAGGCTTGTAGCGTTGTCATTTTTTTTAATGTGTACACTTACCTGCCTTCAGCCGCACTTCCGGGTCTTCTTCCTTGCGGGGAGTGGGCGTGTTGCTCCTTTTCCCCGACGGGGAGCTCTGCATAGATGATTGACGTGCGCGTCATCGCCTTCCGAAAATATCCGACGGGGACTCGGCTCTTTACGGCACTATACAGCACCTGCGCCTGCCGTGTAGAGCTGACTGCGCAGGCGCCGTAAAGTGCCGATTCCCACTCGGATATTTTCGGAAGGCGATGACGTGTACGTCAATCATCTATGCAGAGCTTAAGAACGCCTACTCCCTGGGGGAGCGAGAACCCGGATGTAAAACCAAATAGTGCTGTAAATCTTTGCTGCAGAAAGAAGACAATTATTGTATACATTTTTAGGTAAATGGCTAGCAGGTGAGGCTCGTATCTTCTTTTCCCATACTGAGGTGTTATCTTATAGTCTGCTAAAAAAAAATATGCATTTGTTTACTGAGCTCAATATCTTATGCTACAATTTACACATGCAACTAAGTTATCAAAGTGACGTATTCCTGTGGATGGCTGAGATTAGGGTTTCAAGGCAGAATACTACTGCTGTGTTGTCTCTTTAGCTAACCTACAGTGCCCTGGAGAGTCTTGGTCATGCATTAAATGTTTATTTATAAAACAAGTTTTAATAAAAAACTAAGATAAGACTGATCCAAAACCAATATAATTTGATGTCTTTTTTTTAAGTTTATATAGTTTTCCTATTTATAGAAAATCTTTAATGCAGGGCTCACCAATGACAATGAATTCATGGAGAATTTTTGGTCTTCTAAAGTGAAATGAGAGAAGAAAGTATTTGCTTTCAGATTGCCATTCTGGAGAATAATAGTAAAACCATTTAGATCACAGTGAGGTGGTACAAAAGGAACCAAAAAGTCAGCCTTTAAAGAAGTACTGTGAAATACAGCTTTGCCTTCTAATAACAAAAGGAATTTAAATGTCCTCACTTTCAGCACAAAACCCAAAAACAAGGAGCTTCGCCTCTGATTATGGTTAAGTGGGCATAGCCATACAAATAATTTATTTTTGCCCCTTTTATCTATAATTGCATCGAGAACCACTGGTGTATAGCACAGACATAGCCATCATTTTACAGAGGTGCTATTGCCGACTTGCATACAGCTGTCTCAGACGTCTTACTAGCACTCATCAGTGCTAGATATGGCTTTACTGACTCCACTATGTAGGCTTTGTGAGTCCAGGGGAACAGTACAACCATACAGGTTGCAGTAGGGTGGTATAAAGGGCTAAAATGGGCAGCAAAATAATAATTGCATGACTCCATGCACTTACACATACTGTAAGAAGAGACTGAGCTCCTTGTTTTGGGGATTTGTGCTGGAAGTGATATGTAAATATCTACTGTTATATGATGGTAATGCTGTATCAGACTGTCTTTCTTTAACTGGAACTCCATGCCGCCCTGTATAAACTGAAAAGGGCAGTGAGAGGGAAGGGGTGAGGATGGGTCACACCTCTGAATTATTCACTCTGCCCTGGAGTTATTAAAGACCATATACAGTATATTTGATGCATTCTTTAGTATGGCCACATGACATATTGGGTCACCTTCTCCCTTTTCTTCCCCCAGCAGTTGGCAGATCCTGACTGCTGCAGTAATGATGTGGTGCTGATCTCTGTGGTACTCTCCTGTGAATCCAGGGGGGCCTGATGTGCATTCTAGGGAAGCGGGGTTTCTTGACAAGAAACCAGTGAGCCTGGACAGTCCCAGAGATATTGCAGAAATAGTTTTTTTTTTTTTTTAGCAGAGCAGTTAAATTAGTCTGGTAAATTTGTGAAGGTGCTTACACGTTTACCTGCTGGCTGAAAATGTAAAGATGACATATTCATATGCACTATTTCATATTCATTCCTCCAGAAATACTAAAACCCAAACTCTAAATATTTTTCTAAACATACAGTACATGAGATCATATAAAAACGTACTATACATAGTCTTTTTAAGCCCAATTATTCTATCCAGTACCGGAAAGCAACACATAAAAGTGATAAAAATGCAACTAAACACTGTCCCTATAAAGAAGAACGTGAATACATACCTTTCCAGCACATGCTGCTACATTAAATGAAACTCTGATTTCTCAAAAACCAATACTTCCAGTTATATTGATTCCTGTTCATCTGCTGGGCTCAGTGTGTTCTATAGTGACACAGATGTTGGTGGGAAGAACCAAGGAGCTCAGCTAAGAACACTTGGACACTCCCGAAACCGAAAGTGTTCTTCAAGAGGCTTTAGCTGGGCAATTTTCTACAGGGGAGTGGGCAGTAGGAGAGGTAAGAATTCATTTTCTTCTTTATAGGGACAGCATTTAAATGTACCTTTAGTTAGCTGATGGGATGTCTTTACCAGGTAAATTGATGTTTAAGTAAGAAAAAAAAAAATATAACAACTAAATAATAAAGAAAAAAACAAAAAGCGAAACAGACAGAGCAAACAGAAAACATAAATACGTTACAAAGAATACCTTTGCATAATACCTCTCCAGACACCTCTCTAATGGGCTTATATGGAAAATCAACAGAAATACCAGTTAATTCATGTACTGTATGCATATGTAAATGTACAAGAGCAAAATACAATTCATTGTAATGTTATTAGAGACACTATTTGCTAACCTGCTGAATATGTTCTTCTAATTAACAGATTGCTGGGTGTATTTGCACAAACAACTATACAGGAGAATTCTGCCAGAACCCACCCAATCCGTGTATTCAAGGCTGCTACCCTAATGTGACATGTGATAATACAACTGGCTGTGGACCATGTCCATCTGGCTTCTCTGGGGATGGGATCCATTGTACAGGTATATCTTGTATATTTGTCTTCCTTTCAGTATAGTATGCATATCTTCTACAGCTAGAATCTTTTTGTATTTGTATATATTTTAAATATAGCTTACCTTAAATGTTTAGATGTGTTTATCACACATAATTAGAAACAGTTATTTCCTGATAAACCTGCCTATCCAAACATTTGGTAAGGTTTTCTAGCTTCATGAAGTGCCAATCAAGCCATCAACCTTCCAAACAGGCAATTCTGTAACAATTTAACAATTTTTAAACAGTTTACCAAGTAATCCAGTCAACATATTTGCCATATAAATTCATAAACTGTTGATGATAAACTTCCTTGTGATTTTTCTTGTGATCCAAAGCTGGTTTGAAACTGTTAGAAAACTACCTGTTGGCATTTGCAGTCTTTACTCCCCACTAAAGGTGGCTCGTGACCGAAGTGGCAATGCAGAAGGGGAAGGAAGTCAAGAGGAACTTGGTTCCTCTATGATTTCCTGTGGTGACCAGGGGGAGCAGCTGTCCGATTGGATGCTGGTGCCCCGTGTGACCTTGGCAGCCATCTTGGGTCAAGACAGTGTCCATTTAAGAGAATGGCTTATGGGTTTGGGGCACAGTTGGAGAGTGGTTAGTGTAGGGACAAGCAGAGTGTTCAGCAGTACGGAAATGTTCCAAAGGAGTAGGCACAATGCAGGGACTATGTCCTTCCTCCGTTTTAGGAATCTTCTCGGCTTTCCGCATCACTTTAAGCTAACGCTCCGCTGTTACAGTTTTGCAAGTTGATCTGGTCGGCTATGCCTATCCGCCAGGCCTAATTGTACATTGTTTGAAGTTTTCTTACACCTTTGTCATTCACTTTGGACTCTATGTGATCACTGCTCACCAACACAACACGCTGCACCTTACTCATACCTGCAATGACCAACAAATAATATTTAAGGGTCTGAAGAGAAAGGTGCATACTAGTAAATATATGGCCTCTTCATGAAGGTATTTTGAACATTCTTGATTAGAATGAAAGGTTCTATTAAATGTATTTATTTATTATTTTTGTCATTTGTGTCCCATTGCGGAGATTTCCTTTCACTTACTGTCCCATAGCCAAACAGGAAGTGAGAGGAAATCCCTGCAAATGAAGGGAATTCTTTGGGGACCCCCAGGTCACCAGAACTAGTGTCCCCATTGGAAGATTTCCCCTCTATTTCTTTTCTGGGGACAACCCAAAATATGGGATTGTCTTTTTACTTTCACTTTGATGATAAAGGTAAACTGGACATGATGAGAGGGTGAAACTCCTTAATGGGGGTACAGACAGCAATACAAACTGGAAGGGGGTTCTAACCCCTGTGCATTTAGTTATACTTTAGTTGCCTTTAGTTATACTTTAGGTTATTGTAACACAGCATCGCCATACTAAATTATTATTTTATTTTATAGATATTGATGAATGTTCCACTGATACTAATAAATGTGATAAATATGCTAATTGTACCAATACCTTTGGAAATTATACCTGCACATGCAGAAATGGATTTCATGGTGAGTATTAATTCCTTTAAATAAATGTGATACTGACTCTAATGGGTACAGCAGTTGTCTAGGGGAATCACTCTTAATGATCTTATTTAGACCTAAAATGTCAGTGGGTTTGTAATATATTTTCTTTCTAAATACTTAGGGGTAGATTCACGTAGATCCGCGTATCTTTGCGGTGGCGTAACGTATCCGATTTACGTTACGCCTCCGCAACTTAGACGAGCAAGTGCTGTATTCTCAAAGCACTTGCTCCGTAAGTTGCGGCGGCATAGCGTAAATCGGCCGGCGTAAGCCCGCCTAATTCAAATGTGGGACAGGGGGCGTGTTTTATGTTAATGTTCTGTGACCCGACGTGATTGATGTTTTTCCCGAACGGCGCATGCGCCGTCCGTGGAATTTCCCAGTGTGCATTGCTCCTAATATGCCGCAATGCGATTGGTTTCGACGTGAACGTAAATGACGTCCAGCCCCATTCACGGACGACTTACGCAAACGACGTAACTTTTTCAAATTTTGACGCGGGAACGACGGCCATACTTAACATTGGTACGCCGCACTTACGCCACCATATAGCAGGGGTAACTATACGCCGGGAAAAGCCTAACATAAACGGCGTAACTGTACTGCGTCGGCCGGGCGTACGTTCGTGAATTCACGTATCTAGCTGATTTACATATTTTGACGCGTAAATCAGCATACACGCCCCTAGCGGCCAGGGTAAATATGCAGTTACGATCCGACGGCGTAAGAGACTTTCGCCTGTCGGATCTAAGGAAAATCTATGCGTAACTGATTCTATGAATCAGGCGCAAAGATACGATGGCGCAACTCAGAGATACGACGGCGTATCTGGAGATACACAGTCGTATCTCCACTGAGAATCTGGCCCTTAGATTTGTGCTCATATAGTTCACCTAAGCTCCTTTAACAGTGTCTCAGTTCTCCTTTGTATTGCTAACAGCAACCTATCAGTGCTTGCTTCTGGAATTTTGACGCGTAAATCAGCATACACGCCCCTAGCGGCCATGAGTCTCAGTCAGGAAAAATACTACATTATGGCCACTAGGGGAATAATTGCCTTAAGCAAGATATGGTCAGAGTGCATGACAACAAGGTGAATGCTTGTGTCATTTATCTGGTCATTTTTTATTTATTTTTTTAAAAAATAGACCCCATGTAGATTTTTGACAGTTTGATCCTGTGTGTTTCCATTCCCCTTCCTAATTATGTAAATGCTGCCTAAGTTGGAACCAGGAAAAAATGTAATTTAGGTAACAAGAATTTTTTTTTTTATATGAGCAGTGCTGTACATAATCATAACATAGTGGAGAAACTGGGCAAAGATACACTTGGATTGATATACTAAAAGAGTATAATGTGTTCACCTTCAAAGTGAAAACTGACTTTACAAAAATACCCAATCATGTGCAAGGAAAATTAAAGAATGTCACCCGATTCACGAATCTAAGTGAATTTTTCCGATTCATTTTGTTTTAATCGATGAATGAGCTAACTTCAATTAACCAACCATAAATAAGCAAAAGGCCTGTTTTTTTTTATTTTTCTTGTACATCTACAGACATGTGCAAAGATAGTTTTGACTTTGTTTTACCTTATTTACTAAGATAGGGCAAAATTCACTTTTGAAAATTAGTCATTTGTTTATTAAAGCCGTGTACACACGATCGGTTTGTCCAATAAAAACAGACTGATGGACTGTTTTCATCGGACAAACCGATCGTGTGTGAGCCCCATCGGTCTTTTTTCCATCTGTGTTTTTTGGCTCGTCGTACTGTTTTACATCACCGCGTTTTGGCACGACCGGATTTTTGACCGATGGTGTGTAGGCAAGACTGATGAAAGTCAGCTTCATCGGATATCCGACGAAAAAATCCATCGGATTAGATTCCATCACATATCCGATCGTGTGTACAGAGCTTTAGAGTTTGAACATAATGTAATGCTGAAGTAGATCAGGATTATTGTCAGGCCCTGAACTATAATTAAGTCTTTTCTCAGTTCAAAGAAAGGTGTTGAAAATGCAAACACACAAAGAAAAGCATTTTGTCACTAACCTTTACTGTATATACAGTATATGTGCACTGCAAAGATGTAGTTGAGCAGTGTTTTATCATGGAGATAAAGCATTTTTCTTCACACAGGTACATGAAGTGTAACATTACTAATTCATGTGTAACCCCTCCAACCCCCCCCAAAAAAAAAAAAAATGTTTTCCAAATAAACTGTATTTGTTCTAATTGGAAATGTTTTCTCTAACAAGGTGATGGATTCACATGCACTGATATTGATGAGTGCCAGGGCAACAATTCCTGTTTAGCAAATGCCACCTGTACTAACACACTTGGCAGTTACAGCTGCTCCTGCAAAAATGGATTCACAGGTAATTTAGATACATCAGGTCTTATGTTGCTGTGAATGACTAGGGTTCAGAAAACAATATAAATTATGAATGCTTAATGATCGATTGTATTTTATACTGATTTATCTTTTTACATGAAACTGTATCCACTGTACAGAAATTCTACTGAAAGATTCAGCGTTTGATCCAAAGGGTTAAAATCAGGCATAGGAAAAGCTGGAAGTAGGAAAATTATGTTTTTTAAATTGGCTCTTAAAATAATTCTCTAAGGCCTCATGTACACAGGATGCTGCTAAACATACGTTCAGAGGCAGTTGGACTCTTTTTTCAACTGCCCCTGAACTCATTCAATGTTATCCTATGTGACCATGTACACAGTCTTATTGCCATTTTTAGGCAGTTGCATTTAACAGCGTTTCTTTGAAAGCAAAAAAATGGGTTCAAATGCGGGAGATTTTCACGTTTCAGATGCCAAACGCAACTAAACCCGACTAAACACGGCTTAACATGGTTACCAGTGTTTAGCAGCGCTTCGTTTATAGGCGTTTTTCGTTTTTGGCCAATTAAAAAAAAAAAACGCTTTTAAATGCAAACGCTGCTAAACACCGCTAAACGCGGCAAAACAGACATTTTAAACTTGGGTCACTATCTGTCAAGTTTAATCATTTAGTTGTAAAAGCGTCCCATGTACATGGAGCCTTAGGATGCGCTCACACTGGGACTGGTATGAGTGAACCATTCCTGAGTTCACTTGTCTCCCCCGCTTGTCTACCATCACACTAGACTAGTAGTCTTGGACACACTTAGGCCCCGTACACACGACCAGTTTCCTCGGCAGAATTCAGCTTCCAACCGAGTTTCTGGCTGAATTCTGCCGAGGAAACTGGTCGTGTGTACACTTTCGGCCGAGGAAGCCGACGAGGAGCTCGGCGAGGAAATAGAGAACATGTTCTCTATTTCCTCGTTGTTCTATGGGAGCTCTCTCCCCGCCGAGCTCCTCGGCGGCTTCAGTGCTGAACTGGCCGAGGAACTCGATGTGTTTGGCACGTCGAGTTCCTCGGCCGTGTGTACGAGGCCTAACATCATCACTCCTGCTAACCAGACCAGTGATCCATGCTTCTGCACACAGTTCTTAAGGAGAATTATTTGGTCTGCCTTGGTTTGCACTTACACTACAGCAAACAGTTCCAGACGACAAATGGACCGTGCCTGGGACCACCAATTCCAAGTAGTCCCGGGCACGGCACACTTAACTGATTCTGGGTGCATGCTCTTCATCAGAGTCAAGTTGCTCACAATAAACCTATCTTTAACTAAGGTTACCTTCTATCTCTCCCAGCATACCTTAAATTACCACTCCCATCTAGATATATTAATATGATCGGCATCATGACATGATGACACCATTTAGTAATATGTGATATAAAACTGTCAAATCTATAAAATAACATTGGTGCACCAATCATGAGTCATATACACCCAAACACTTAGACATATATGCTTTTTTTATGCAATAAGTTTATGCTTATTATAATTTGCTTCAAGTAGCTAGGAGTCTTCTGCTTTCTGTCTGCAAAATGTTTGGCTGAGTAACATACAGGTCTGATGTTTCAATATAACGGTATATGGTCAGAAAACACATAGGGGTCAATTTTTAAGAAATTTGCTGGGCGAATGTTACAAGCTTTCACTCAGTCTTCAGAAATTCTGACTGTGTTTTACCTAATATGTTAATTTCCTTTGATTGCCAGCTTTACCTAATAGCAAAAAAGTTGTATTTTCCTTGAAATACCTCAATCAGGAAAATACTGCAGTAAAACAAACTTTTACCAAAAAAACTGTATTTGTTTTTAATTGTAAATATTTTTCTCTAACAAGGCGATGGAGTCACATGCACTGATATTGATGAGTGCCAGGGCAACAATTACTGTTCACCAAATGCCACCTGTACTAACACACCTGGCAACTACAGCTGCTCCTGCAAAAATGGATTCACAGGTAAGTTATATAAATCAGGTCTTATGTTAGTATGAGTGACTAGTGTTCAGAAAACAATATAAAGTATGAATGTTTCAGTATGGATTAATCTTGCTTGTATTATATACTTATTTACAGGCAGTCCCAGAGTTACGAACACATTAAGGACTGTAGGTTTGTTTGTAAGTGTAACTTCTGGTCGGAACCCTGCATTTGTAAGTGTAACTTCCGGTCGGAACCCTGCATTTGTAAGTGTAACTTCCGGTCGGAACCCTGCATTTGTAAGTGTAACTTCCGGTTGGAACGATGCATTTGTAAGTGTAACTTCTGCCTTTGCATGGATGTGGGATGTTCCGGGCGCTTGCTTTGTAATCTGGGGCTGTTCTGGCCATGCAGTACATGTAGTACTGCAGTGTGGGAGGTGTCCGAAGGTGCTCGGAGATATTCAGGACCAGCATGGAGCACAAGTGGCCAGCATTTGAGGCCGTTCATAAGTAGGAGTCTTTCGTAACTCAGGTGTTTGTAACTCGGGGACTGCCTGTATCATTTTACATAAAATGTTATCCACTGTACAAAAATTCTACTGAAAGACTGACAGTTTGATTCAAAAGGTTAAGATCAGGTAGAGGAGAAGCTAGAAAAGCTGTTAGGAAAATTTGTGTTTTTAAATTGCCTCTTAAATTCTCTTAGGATGCGTTCACACTGGGAATGGTTTGAGACAGTGAACCATACCCAAGTTCATCTGCTTCCCCTCCCTACTCCCCCACTTGTCTACACTCACACTAGATAAGTTGTCCTGGACACACTTACATTGTCCCTCCTGCTAACCAAACCAGTGATCCATGCTTCTGTTTACAGTATTTATGGAGAGTTATGTGGTCTGGCATGGGTTATACTTACACGTAGCAAACAGTTACAGACCACAAATGAACCCTGCCTGGGACCACCTCATCCAAGTGGTCCTGGACATGGTACACTCAACCGATCCTGGGTGCATGCTCTTTATCAGAGCTAGTTTGCACACAATAAATCTATCTTCAACTGCCGTAGTTACCGTTTATCTGTCCTAGCATGCATGAAAGTGTTTGGAAACTCACTTAGTAAAAATCATGCAAATCCCTGTTTTTCATAATAAGTGTCCTGTACATGTTCCTTATTAAAAAAAAGCCATTCTATACCTTATTTATTAGCGCCCCTCGGTGCTCACGTGACCAGCCGGCTCGCCTCTCTCACAATCTGACAGGTACAGTGGAAGGGAGTCTGTTGGGAGTAGGAGAGGAAGGAGCCAGCCAGTCATGTGAGCGCAGAGCGGCGCTATTAAATCAGGTATAGAGCGGCTTTTTTTAATAAGGTGCATATACATGACACTTAGTATTATGAAAGCCAGGGGATTGTGTGATTTTTACCAAGTTAGCAGCAGCAGGGGGAGGGTGAGATACGACAGAGCTGACAAGCAGGGAGGGATGGGTGAGATACGACAGATGAGAGACGGGAGAGCTGCAGATGATGGAGGCACATAAACTGACCACAGTGTCAGGACTTCTACAGCCATGATAAACCGTGGTCAGTTTACAGGGGGAGGGTATAGCCATGCAGGATCAGCAAGGTATTTCAGGTGTTACAGGGGGCAAAGTTACACGGCACAAGCACTGTGCTGTATACCATGCTTTTATATTTCACATTATACAAAGTAAATGGACCAGGTTTACTGTTTTTTTTATTTTTATTTATTTTTTTCACAAAAATTGCATTTATAAGACTGCTGCGCAAATACAGTGTGACATAAAATATTGCAACAATCTCCATTTTAGTCTCTAGAGTCTCTTCTAAAAAACTATATATAATGTTTGGGGATTCTAAGTAATTTTCTAGCAAAAGAATACTAATTTAAACCTGTATGCAACAAGTGTCAGGAAAAAGCCCTGTCAACCCATCCACTAATCTAAGTGAATGTTCCTGATTTTTTTCACTTTGTTTAGTGAATGAGCTGACTTGCATTAACCAATCATAAACAAGTAAAAGGCATGTGTTTTTTATTTTCTTTGTACATCATTGTGCATGTGCAAAGGAAATGTTCACTTTATTTCACTTTGTTTCACTTTATTTGCTAAGATAGGGTAAAATGTACTTTTCAAAGTGAAAATGAGTTAATTTTGCAATTGAACGTGATGCAATGCTGTAGTAGATCAGGATTATTGTCAGGCCCTGAACTACAATTAAGCCTTTTCTCAGTTCAAAGAAAGGTGTTGAAAATGCAAACACACAAAGAAAAACATTTTGTCATTAACCTTTATATATAGTATATGTGCACTGCAAAGATGTAGTTGTAAGAGTACTAAAGTAAAGTACTGTATATATTTTTCTTCACACAGGTACATAAAGTGTAACATTACTAATGCGTGTGTAACCCCCCCCCCCCCCCCAAAAAAAAAAAAAAAACTTTTTCCAAATAAATTGTATTTGTTCTAATTGGATTTTTTTGTCTAACAAGGTGATGGGTTGACATGCACTGATATTGATGAGTGCCAGGGCAACAATTCCTGTTTACCAAATGCCACCTGTACTAACACACCTGGCAGTTACAGATGCTCCTGCAAGGAAGGATTCACAGGTAACTTAGATACATCAGGACTTATGTTGGTATGAGTGACTAGTGTTCAGAAAACAATATAAAGTAAGAATGTTTAATGATCGATTGTATTATATACTGATTTTTCTTTTTACATGAAACTGTATCCACTGTACACAAATTCTACTGAAAGACTCTAAAAGGGTTAAAATCAGGCAGAGGAAAAGATGGAAGTAGGAAAATTATGTTTTTAAATTGGCTCTTAAAATAATTCTCTTAGGATGCGCTCACACTGGGACTGGTATAAGTGAACCATTCCTGAGTTCACTTGTCTCCCCCGCTTGTCTACCATCACACTAGACTAGTAGTCTTGGACACACTTACATCATCACTCCTGCTAACCAGACCAGTGATCCATGCTTCTGCACACAGTTCTTATGGAGAATGATTTGGTCTGCCATGGTTTGCACTTACACTGCAGCAAACAGTTCCAGACAACAAATGGACCGTGCCTGGGACCACCTCTTCCAAGTAGTCCTGGGCACGTCACACTTAATCGATTCTGGGTGCATGCTCTTCATCAGAGTGACGTTGCTCACAATAAACCTATCTTTAACTACCACTCCTCTCTAGATATAATAATATGATCGGCATCATATAAGTTGTATTTTTCCCGAAATACCTCAATCAGGAAAATACTGCAGTATGGCCACCAGAGGTTGTATAGGAAATTACTGCATTAAAGTGGACCTTCAGTCGTTTTTTTAAACTTTCCATCTATTAAATCTTCTGCCCTTGTTGTTTTAACACCGGATAGTCAATTTTTATTTTTCACCCAGTAAATACCGTATGCAGCCCACTTCCTGTTTCTTGTCTGGTAAAAATGACATCATGCACAGCTCTCTCACTCTCGCGACAGTTTGCTAGGAAATGAGGGGGATGAGTCATAAGAAAGCCACTGAGAGCTGCAGGGCTGCAGAGCTGGAGGTGTGCCTCTGTGTGTCTGTGTAGATCCAGGAAGTGAACAGGCAGCAGCTTCAGCTGCCCACAGTTAAAATGGTTGCAGCCAGACTCAGGAGGGAGATTTCTGCAGCATATTTGGCAAGTACAGAATCACAGTATATATAAAATAATATGCAAAGTGGTTGGATGGAAGCTTCAGAATGGCACAGATGTTTTATTACAAATTATGTGAGCAGACTGCAGTTCCTCTTTAAGTAAGATACGGACAGAATGCATGACAACTGGGCAAATGCTTGTGTCATTTATCCAGTGATGTTATTTTTTTTTATATAAATTGACCCCATGAAGATTTTTGACAGTTTGTTCTTGTGTATTTCCATTTCTCTTCACAATTATGTAAGTGCTGCTTAATTTCAGTGGCGTCACTAGGGTTGGTGTCACCTGATGCGGTAAAACATGGTGTCACCAACCCCCCCCCCCCCCAACTTTTTTCCCCCCCAAATAACACTGGCAATAGTAGTAGTATTAGTAGTAGGCCATTAACAACTATAAAGTAACTAGCCAATTTAAATAACAATATGATATGAAAAAAATAGAACTTCTCAGGAAATAACAACCCCTCCCCAGGATCAGTGCCCATTTCTGCAATAACAATCCACAGCATTATTGCCAGTTTAAGCAATAATAACTGCCAGCATTGGTGCCAGTTTCAGTAATAATAACTGCCAGCATTGGTGCCAGTTTCAGCAATAATAACCACCAGCATTGGTGCCAGTTTCTGCAATAACCCCCAGTATTGGTGTTAGTTTCCGAAATATTACCTGCCAGCATTGGTCCCGGTTTCTACAATTATCCTCAGCAGTCAGCATGCATGGTCAGTGGCATTATGCTATTTTGCAGCATGAAGAAGCTAATTACCACTGACATTGGCCACTAATTCAGCTCAATGGGTTAATTAACACTGCTATTGATCACTAATGCAGTAGTGGCCAGTGGCAGTGGTAATTAACCCCCTTGTACTGTATTAGTGTTGAGTGTCAGTGTTAATTACCCCTTTGTATTGCAGCATGAATGGGTTAATTAACACTGACACTGACCACTAATACAGCACAAGGGGGTTAATAACACTGCCACTGGCCAATATCGCATTCGAGATCAGTGGTAGTGTTTGTTAATGCCTTGTGCAGAATTCATGGCCAAAGTCAGTACATTAACCCCTTCGTGCTGCATATGTTAGTTAATTAACCCCCAATCACAAAACCCACTACAGTTTCCAAGACATTAACCAGTCCAGTGCAATGGAAAAGATTCACTGCAACATTACACTGTTAAGCAACATATATTCTACTCTGTCTGTCTGTGATTGTTTACTTACCTAATTCGAGCAACATGCACGCTCCCTCGCGATGCCTCTCTCTCTTCCTGTCCTGCCTCTGAATGACATCATGACAGAGGCGGAGGCTAGAAATGATCTGTCGGGGGGAAGTTTATTCCTCCTGACAGAGAAGTGTTATTGATGTCTACTAATGCTGAGTGTAGGAGTGCAGGAAGCGTTCCAGCACTTGGCACCCCACTGCAGCTCTGCAAGGGCACTATGCAGGGTCAGAGGGTCTGACTTGAGCAGTGATCTGTGTAACGATGTGCATGTTCATCTGCCATGGGGCACTGCCCCCACAAATTTTTTCACGCCAGTCCTTGTCCTGGCCTTGGTGTCACCCCTCTGGCGGGTGCCATCCGGGTGCAGACTGCCGCCCCTTCCCCCCATAGCAACACCACTGCTTAAGTTGGAATTAAATAACATTTAGGTAACAAGGAAATCGTTTTTCAATATGAGCATTGCTGTAAATAATCATGACATAGTGGAGAAATTGGTCAAAGGCACACTGGGTTTTACTTAAATACTAGAGCATGTTCACATTAAAGGTGAATTTTTATAAACGAGGGGAGGCAAAATTAAAACTGACCTCTCAAAAATACCTAATAACAAAAAAAGGAAAATTAAAGAACGTCACTCTATTCACTAATCTAAGTAAATCTTACTGCAAAGTAGTAAATGAGGGGAGGGAAAGTGAAAACGGACTTCACAAAAATACCCAAACATGTGCAAAGAAAATGAAAGAAAGTCGCCCCAATCACTAATCTAAATGGATTTTTCACATTTTTTCACTTAGCTTAGTGAATGATCTGGCTTCAATAAACCAATCACGAACAAGTAAAAATACATTTTTTTTTATTTTCCCTGTGCGTCATTGGGCATGTGCACAGGACATTTTCACTTTATTTCACCTTATTCACTAAGATAGGATACAATCTACTTTTCAAAGTGAAAGATAATTTTGAAATGGAACATGATGTAATGTTTTACTTTTACCAAAAAAACTGTATTTGTTTTTAATTGTAAATATTTTTCTCTAACAAGGCGATGGAGTCACATGCACTGATATTGATGAGTGCCAGGGCAACAATTACTGTTCACCAAATGCCACCTGTACTAACACACCTGGCAACTACAGCTGCTCCTGCAAAAATGGATTCACAGGTAAGTTATATAAATCAGGTCTTATGTTAGTACGAGTGACTAGTGTTCAGAAAACAATATAAAGTATGAATGTTTCATTATGGATTAATCTTGCTTGTATTATATACTTATTTACAGGCAGTCCCCGAGTTACGAACACATTAAGGACTGTAGGTTTGTTTGTAAGTGGAATTTGTTTGTAAGTCGGAACCCTGCATTTGTAGGTGTAACTTCCAGTCGGAACCCTGCATTTGTAAGTGTAACTTCCGGTCGGAACCCTGCATTTGTAAGTGTAACTTCCGGTCGGAACGATGCATTTGTAAGTGTAACTTCCGCCTGTGCATGGATGTGGGATGTTCCGGGCGCTTGCTATGTAATCTGGGGCTGTTCTAGCCATGCAGTACATGTAGTACTGCAGTGTGGGATGTGTCCGGAGGTGATCGGAGCTATCCAGGATCAGCATGGAGCACAAGTGGCCAGCATTTTGAGGCAGTTCGTAAGTAGGAGTCTTTCGTAACTCGGGTGTTCGTAACGCGGGACTGCCTGTATCATTTTACATAAAATGTTATGCATTGTACAAAAATTCTACTGAAAGACTTAGGCCCCGTACACACGACCGAGGAACTCGACGTGCCAAACACATCGAGTTCCTCGGCCAGTTCAGCCCTGAAGCCGCCGAGGAGCTCGGCGGGCCGAGAGCTCCCATAGAACAACGAGGAAATAGAGAACATGTTCTCGATTTCCTCGCCGAGGTCCTCGTCGGCTTCCTCGGCGAAATTGTACACACGGCCGGGTTTCTCGGCAGAATTCAGCCAAAAACTCGGTCGGAAGCTGAATTCTGCCGAGGAAACTGGTTGTGTGTACGGGGCCTCACAGTTTGATTCAAAAGGTTAAGATCAGGTAGAGGAGAAGCTAGTAAAGCTGGTAGGAAAATTTGTGTTTTTAAATTGCCTCTTAAATTCTCTTAGGATGCGTTCACACTGGGAATGATTTCAGAAAGTGAACCATACCCAAGTTCATCTGTTTCCCCACCCTACTCCCCCACTTGTCTACACTCACACTAGATAAGTTGTCCTGGACACACTTACATCATCACTCCTGCTAACCAGATCAGTGATCCATGCTTCTGTTTACAGTATTTATGGAGAGTTATGTGGTCTGGCATGGGTTATACTTACACGTAGCAAACAGTTACAGACCACAAATGAACCCTGCCTGGGACCACCTCCTCCAAGTGGTCCTGGACATGGTACACTTAACCGATCCTGGCTGCATGCTCTTCATCAGAGCTAGTTTGCTCACAATAAATCTGTCTACAACTACCGTTAGTTACCTTCTATCTGTCCTAGCATGCATGAAAGTGTTTGGAAACTCACTTAGTAAAAATCAAGCAAATCCCTGGTTTTCATAATACGTGTCCTGTACATGTGCCTTATTAAAAAAAAGTCATTCTATAACTTATTTATTAGCGCCGCTCGGTGCTCACATGACCAGCCGTCTCGCCTCTCTCACAGTCTGACAGGTACAGTGGAAGGGAGTCTGTTGGGAGTAGGAGAGGAAGGAGCCAGTCGGTCATGTCAGTGCAGAGCGGCGCTATTAAATCGGGTATAGAACAGCTTTTTTTAATAAAGTGCATATACAGGATACTTAGTATTATGAAAGCCAGGGGATTGCGTAATTTTTACCAAGTTAGCAGCAGCGGGGGGGGGGGGGGTGAGATACGACAGAGCTGACAAACAGGGAGGGTGGAGTGAGATAGGACAGATGAGAGACAGGAAAACTGAGCACGGTGTCAGGACTCAGCAGCCATGATAAACCATGGTCAGTTTATGGGGGGAGGGTATAGCCATGCAGGATCAGCAAGGTATTTCAGGTGTTAACGGGGGCAAAATTACACAGCACAAGCACTGTGCTGTATGGCATGCTTTAACGGAGAAGGATCCATTTGTATTTTTATTTTTTAGGTGAACAAACACTCCTCTCTAGATACCATAATATGATAGGCCAAAATAAGATGACATGATTTAATGATCTTATTTAGTAATATCTCGTATAAAACTGTCAAATCTATAAAATTACATTGGTAAACCAATCATGAGTCATATACACCCAAACTCATAGACATGCAGGCTTTTTTTTTATGCAATTAGGTTATGTTTATTATAATTTGCTTCAAATGGCAAGTCTTCAGCCGAGTAACATACAGGTGTGATGTTCAATGTAAACACATACTGTAAATGGTCAGAAAACACATAGGGGTCCATTATAAGAAATTTTCTGGACGAATGTTACAAGCTTTCACTCAGTCTTCAGAAATTCTGACTGTATTTTGGCTAATTTGTGAATTTCCTATGATTGCCAGCTTTATCTAATGGCAAAAATATGGTATTTTCTTTGCATTATGGCCACTAGAGGTTGCATAGGAAATTATTGCATTAAGCAATATATGGTCAGAATTCATGACAAATAGGCACATGCTTGTATCCTTTATCTAGTGAATTTATATATATATATATATATATATATATATATATATATATATATATATATATATATATATATATATATATATATATATATATATATATATATATGTATATAAATAAATAGACCTAAATGGAGATTTCTGACATTTTGTCCCCATGTATTTCAATTCCTCTCCCCAATTCGGTATGTGGAACCAGGAAAAAATTAAATTTAGATAACAATAATAATTATAGGATAGTGGAGAAATTTGTTAAAGGCACACTGGGATTGATGTACTAAAAGAGTAGAATGTGTTCACCATCAAAGTGAATTTTCATTTTGCAAAGTAGTATATAAGGGGAAGCAACTGACTTAAACTGACAAAAATACCCAGACATATGCAAGGAAATCTAACTACTTCCGGACTGCCCACTGTATATATGCGTCATTATTTTGACGTTAAATACGGGGCTTATGGCAGCAGCTATCTGCCATAACCCTGGTATTTTTTATACAACGGGCGAATCAGCATCTGATAAAAGTGGTCCTGGCAGCAGGAAAAATAAAAACTTTTACCAAATAAACTGTATTTTTTTTAATTGTAAATGTTTTCTCTAACAAGGCAATGGATTCACATGCACTGATATTGATGAGTGCCAGGGCAACAATACCTGTTCAGCAAATGCCACCTGTACTAACACACCTGGCAGTTACAGCTGCTCCTGCAAGGTTGGATTCACAGGTAATTTAGATAATGACTAGTGGTCAGAAAACAATATAAAGTATGAATGTTTAATGATCGAGTGTATTTTAATGGGATTTATCTTTTTACATAAAATTGTATCCA
Organism: Rana temporaria; assembly: GCF_905171775.1. Classification (NCBI taxonomy): domain Eukaryota; kingdom Metazoa; phylum Chordata; class Amphibia; order Anura; family Ranidae; genus Rana; species Rana temporaria. Next base: position 198,126,692 of record NC_053492.1, read on the forward strand.
CTGTACACAAATTCTACTGAAAAACTAAAAAGGCTCAAAATTATTTGATCCAAAGGGTTAAAATCAGGTAGAGGGGAAGCTGGAAAGCCTGGAAGTAGAACAATTATGTTTTTAAATTGGCTCTTAAATTCTCTTAGGATGCGCTCACACTGGGAATGGTTTAGGTGAACCATACCTGAGTTCACTTGTTCCCCCTCCCTAGTCCTCCGCTTGTTTACACTCACATTATACAAGTAGTCCCGGAAACACTTACATCTTCACTCCTGCTAACCAGATCCATGCTTCTGTATACAGTTTTTATGGAAATGTATGTGGTCTGGCATGGTTTGCACTTACATTGCAGCAAACAGTTCCAGACTACTAATGAACCGTACCTGGGGTGACTTCTTCCAAGTAGTCTCAGCCACGGCACACTTAAAGTGGAGTTCCACCCATAAATATAACATTACATCAGTAGTTTAAAAAAAATGTCATTAGTCCTTTAAGAAAAAACATTTTTTTTTAGATGCCTTCAAAGTGTTGTTGCTAGGCAGAATAGTTAATCTTCCCTCTTCCTGCACCTAGGTTCTTAAGCTTCACCGCATAGACTCCTGGGAATGTAGTGGGTGTAACTTTCCAGGAGTCTGTGCACTCCCCAGTCTCCATAATCATGTGACTTGGACAGTACAGGTGCTGAAACCTGATCTGAAAACTATTACATTGCTTGTGCAGCACTGAGCATGTGCGAGATCTGCAAGGCTGAAATCCAGGAAGTCATACAGTCTGGCTTCATGATGCCCATACTTAAGATGGCCCCAGTCAATTTCTATTTTATAAAGTGTCTAAATGCTGTAACCACCTATCAAAATGGACCTTAGTTTACAGACTAAATTTACTAGAATACATTAAGCTTGTGTACAGGGGTATTTATATATAAAAAGTGAAATTGTGGCCTGAACTCCGCTTTAACTAATCCTTGGTGCAGGCTCTTCATCCAAGCCAATTTGCTCACAATTAACCTATCTTTAACTACCTTTAGTTACCTTCTATTTCTCCTAGCATGCCTTAAATTGCCACTCTTCTCAGTCTTTAGCTACCATAATGTGATTGGCCAAAATAAGATAACATGATTTAATGACATCATTTAGTAATATCTGATATAAAACTGTCAAATCTGTAAAATAACTTTGGTAAACCAATCATATACACGTGAACTCTTACCCATACAAGCCTTTTTATGCAATAAAGTTATGTTTATTATAATTTGCTTCAAATGGCAAGGGGTCTTCTGCTTTCTATGTCTGCAAAGTCTTCAGCCGAGTAACATACAGGTGTGATGTTCAATGTAAACACATACTGTAAATGGTCAGAAAACACATAGGGGTCCATTATAAGAAATTTTCTGGACGAATGTTACAAGCTTTCACTCAGTCTTCAGAAATTCTGACTGTATTTTGGCTAATTTGTGAATTTCCTATGATTGCCAGCTTTATCTAATGGCAAAAATATGGTATTTTCCTTGCATTATGACCACTAGAGGTTGCATAGGAAATTATTGCATTAACCTGCCTGGCGGTATTCCCGAGTCTGACTCGGGGTTAGATTTTCCTGCTGCGAGCGGTAACCCCGAGTCAGACTCGGGCTTGCCTCGCTAGATCCACAGGCATGGTTTACTTACCTTGTCCCTGGATCCAGCGATGCCACCGCGCTGTGTGAGCGAGCGGGACCTTGCTCAATTCACACAGCGTCCTCCTGTGCCGCCGATCTCCGTTCCCTGCGACGTTACGACGCACGGGGACGGAGAACGGCGCCAAATTCAAAAAAGTAAACAAACACTTTACATACAGTATACTGTAATCTTATAGATTACAGTACTGTATGTAAAAAAAACACACACCCCTTGTCCCTAGTGGTCTGTCCTGTGTCATGCATGTCATTTTATATAATAAAAACGTTTCTTTCTCCCTGCAAACTGTAGATTGTCCATAGCAACCAAAAGTGTCCCTTTATGTCAAAAATAGTTTTAGATCAGCTAAAAAACAACGATAATAAATTATAATCACTTGCAGAATTGTGCGATAGCCATTTGTGGGGAAATTCGTCATAAAAAAAAAAAAATAATGACAGCAACAATTCTGCAACTGAGCAAATTTCAGTGATTTTGATTTGATTACATTATTGAATAATTTTTATTATAATTATATTATTATTTGTTATAATTATTTATAATTATTTATTATATTATAATTTATAATTTTGTTTTTAAAAAAATGTCATACCCGGGATGCCTATTAGAATCTTGTTTGGTCAGATTTAAGTGAGTTATTTCTAAAAATGACAGACCTACAATATAAAACGACAAATTTCCTTGCAAATAATGGTACCGCTTTCAGCATGTTTTTTCTGAAAGAATCATACCGCTAGGGAGGTTAAGCAATATATGGTCAGAATTCATGACAAATAGGAAAATGCTTGTATCCTTTATCTAGTGAATATATATATATATATATATATATATATATATATATATATATATATATATATATATATAAATAGACCCAAATGGAGATTTGTGACATTTTGTTCCCATGTATTTCAATTCCTCTCCCCAATTATGTATGTGGAACCAGGAAAAATTTAATTTAGATAACAATAATAATTATAGGATAGTGGAGAAATTGGTTAAAGGCACACTGGGATTGATGTACTAAAAGAGTAGAATGTGTTCACCATCAAAGTGAATTTTCATTTTGCAAAGTAGTATATAAGGGGAAGCAAAGTGAAAACTGACTTAAACTGACAAAAATACACAGACATATGCAAGGAAATCTAACTACTTCCGGACTGCCCACTGTATATATGCGTCATTATTTTGACGTTAAATACCGGGTTTATGGCAGCAGCTATCTGCCATAACCCTGGTATTTTTTATACAACGGGCGAATCAGCATCTGATAAAAGTGGTCCTGGCAGCAGAAAAAATAAAAACTTTTACCAAATAAACTGTATTTTTTTTTTAATTGTAAATGTTTTCTCTAACAAGGCAACGGATTCACATGCACTGATATTGATGAGTGCCAGGGCAACAATACCTGTTCAGCAAATGCCACCTGTACTAACACACCTGGCAGTTACAGCTGCTCCTGCACGGTTGGATTCACAGGTAATTTAGATAATGACTAGTGGTCAGAAAACAATATAAAGTATGAATGTTTAATGATCGAGTGTGTTTTATACGGATTTATCTTTTTACATATAATAGTGAGATACGACAGAGCTGACAAGCAGGGAGGGAGGAGTGAGATAGGACAGATGAGAGACAGGAGAGCTGCGGATGACAAAGGCACATAAACTGAGCACGGTGTCAGGACTCAGCAGCCATGATAAACCATGGTCAGTTTATGGGGGGAGGGTATAGCCATGCAGGATCAGCAAGGTATTTCAGGTGTTAACGGGGGCAAAACTACACAGCACAAGCACTGTGCTGTATAGCATGCTTTAACGGAGAATGATCCATTTGTATTTTTATTTTTTAGGTGAACAAACACTCCTCTCTAGATACCATAATATGATAGGCCAAAATAAGATGACATGATTTAATGATCTTATTTAGTAATATCTTGTATAAAACTGTCAAATCTATAAAATTTCATTGGTAAACCAATCATGAGTCATATACACCCAAACTCATAGACATGCAGGCTTTTTTTATGCAATAAGGTTATGTTTATTATAATTTGCTTCAAATGACAAGGGGTCTTCTGCTTTCTATGTCTGCAAAGTCTTCAGCCGAGTAACATACAGGTGTGATGTTCAATGTAAACACATACTGTAAATGGTCAGAAAACACATAGGGGTCCATTATAAGAAATTTTCTGGACGAATGTTACAAGCTTTCACTCAGTCTTCAGAAATTCTGACTGTATTTTGGCTAATTTGTGAATTTCCTATGATTGCCAGCTTTATCTAATGGCAAAAATATGGTATTTTCCTTGCATTATGGCCACTAGAGGTTGCATAGGAAATTATTGCATTAAGCAATATATGGTCAGAATTCATGACAAATAGGAAAATGCTTGTATCCTTTTTCTAGTGAATATATATATATATATATATATATATATATATATATATATATATATATATATATATATATATTTTTTTCTCTCCCCAATTCTGTATGTGGAACCAGGAAAAAATGTAATTTAGATAACAATAATAATTATAGGATAGTGGAGGAATTGGTTAAAGGCACACTGGGATTGATGTACTAAAAGAGTAGAATGTGTTCACCATCAAAGTGAATTTTCATTTTGCAAAGTAGTATATAAGGGGAAGCAAAGTGAAAACTGACTTAAACTGACAAAAATACCCAGACATATGCAGGGAAATCTAACTACTTCCGGACTGCCCACTGTATATATGCGTCATTATTTTGACGTTAAATAACAGGTTCATGGCAGCAGCTATCTGCCATAACCCTGGTATTTTGTATACAACGGGCGAATCAGCATCTGATAAAAGTGGTCCTGGCAGCAGAAAAAAAAAACTTTTACCAAATAAACTGTATTTTTTTTAATTGTAAATGTTTTCTCTAACAAGGCAATGGATTCACATGCACTGATATTGATGAGTGCCAGGGCAACAATACCTGTTCAGCAAATGCCACCTGTACTAACACACCTGGCAGTTATAGCTGCTCCTGCAAGGTTGGATTCACAGGTAATTTAGATAATGACTAGTGGTCAGAAAACAATATAAAGTATGAATGTTTAATGATCGAGTGTATTTTATACGGATTTATCTTTTTACATAAAATTGTGAGATACGACAGAGCTGACAAGCAGGGAGGGAGGAGTGAGATAGGACAGATGAGAGACAGGAGAGCTGCGGATGACAAAGGCACATAAACTGAGCACGGTGTCAGGACTCAGCAGCCATGATAAACCATGGTCAGTTTACGGGGGGAGGGTATAGCCATGCAGGATCAGCAAGGTATTTCAGGTGTTAACGGGGGCAAAATTACACAGCACAAGCACTGTGCTGTATAGCATGCTTTAACGGAGAAGGATCAATTTGTATTTTTATTTTTTAGGTGAACAAACACTCCTCTCTAGATACCATAATATGATAGGCCAAAATAAGATGACATGATTTAATGATCTTATTTAGTAATATCTCGTATAAAACTGTCAAATCTATAAAATTACATTGGTAAACCAATCATGAGTCATATACACCCAAACTCATAGACATGCAGGCTTTTTTTTATGCAATTAGGTTATGTTTATTATAATTTGCTTCAAATGGCAAGTCTTCAACCGAGTAACATACAGGTGTGATGTTCAATGTAAACACATACTGTAAATGGTCAGAAAACACATAGGGGTCCATTATAAGAAATTTTCTGGACAAATGTTACAAGCTTTCACTCAGTCTTCAGAAATTCTGACTGTATTTTGGCTAATTTGTGAATTTCCTATGATTGCCAGCTTTATCTAATGGCAAAAATATGGTATTTTCCTTGCATTATGGCCACTAGAGGTTGCATAGGAAATGATTGCATTAAGCAATATATGGTCAGAATTCATGACAAATAGGCACATGATTGTATCCTTTATCTAGTGATTTTTTGTATATATATATATAAATAGACCCAAATGGAGATTTCTGACGTTTTGTTCCCATGTATTTCAATTCCTCTCCCCAATTCTGTATGTGCTGCTTAAGTTGGAACCAGGAAAAAAATTAATTTAGATAACAATAATAATTATAGGATAGTGGAAAAATTGGTCAAAGCCACACTGGGTTTGATGTACTAAAAGTGTAGAATGTGTTCACCATCAAAGTGAATTTTCATTTTGCAAAGTAGTATATAAGGGGAAGCAAAGTGAAAACTGACTTAAACTGACAAAAATACCCAGACATATGCAAGGAAAATGAACCACTTCCGGACTGCCCACTGTATATATGCGTCATTATTTTGACGTTAAATACCAGGCTTATGGCAGCAGCTATCTGCCATAACCCTGGTATTTTTTATACAACGGGCGAATCAGCGTCTGATAAAAGTGGTCCTGGCAGCAGAAAAAAAAACGTTTACCAAATAAACTGTATTTTGTTTTAATTGTAAATTTTTTCTCTAACAAGGCAATGGAGTCACATGCACTGATATTGATGAGTGCCAGGGCAACAATTCCTGTTCAGCAAATGCCACCTGTACTAACACACCTGGCAGTTACAGCTGCTCCTGCAAGGTTGGATTCACAGGTAACTTAGATAATGACTAGTGGTCAGAAAACAATATAAAGTATGAATGTTTAATGATCGAGTGTATTTTATACAGATTTATCTTTTTACATAAAATTGTATCCACTGTACACAAATTCTACTGAAAAACTAAAAAGGCTCAAAATTATTTGATCCAAAGGGTTAAAATCAGGTAGAGGGGAAGCTGGAAAACCTGGAAGTAGGAAAATTATGTTTTTAAATTGGTTCACTTGTTCCCCCTCCCTAGTCCCCCGCTTGTTTACACTCACATTATACAAGTAGTCCCGGACACACTTACATCTTCACTCCTGCTAACCAGATCCATGCTTCTGTATACAGTTTTTATGGAAATGTATGTGGTCTGGCATGGTTTGCACTTACATTGCAGCAAACAGTTCCAGACTACTAATGAACCGTACCTGGGGTGACTTCTTCCAAGTAGTCCCGGGCACGGCACACTTAACTAATCTTTGGTGCAGGCTCTTCATCCAAGCCAATTTGCTCACAATTAACCTATCTTTAACTACCTTTAGTTACCTTCTATTTCTCTTAGCATGCCTTAAATTGCCACTCTTCTCAGTCTTTAACTACCATAATGTGATTGGCTAAAATAAGATAACATGATGTAATGACATCATTTAGTAATATCTGATCTAAAACTGTCAAATCTGTAAAATAACTTTGGTAAACCAATCATTAGACATGTGCACAGAAAAAATATTTGTTTTTTTTTTGTTCCGTTTCGTATCGTTCCGTAGGTTCGTTTCCGTTCGTTTTTTTCATAAGACGCCCGTTTTCCTGTTCGTTCCCGTTCGTTTTTCGGACGACACGATTTTTTCGTATTCCGATCATTTCGTATTTTGGTTACCGTTTTATTTTCGTACACGCGGGATGGTTCGTTATTCTGTTTAATTCATGTTCGTTACTTGTTAGACAATAATTTTCGTGAATTTTCGTCATTTTGTACTTTCGTAAATATATTGCGGGATTCACGGCACTTTCAACACGCGGCTCATCCATATTAACTATTGTTAAGCCCCATACACTTGGTCAGACTTTTTTAACAACAAACATAAAAACTATCGTTTTACCGAACGTTCGTTCGTTTTTAAACTCCATCAGAAAACCATTTTTGGGTTCTAGGTTCAAAAGTCTGGCCAACTGATCTCCCTTCAGACGAAAATCCACAGAAAAGTTTATTTGGCTTTACTGTACTACTGTACTCAGCACAAAAGAGAAGCTGCTTCACTAACTAAACTCACTGCCCATTCACAAAAACGAAAATGACATCTATAACAAAAGATTTTCATTCTGTATTTTGTTTGAATCCTTTTTCTGTTCGTATGTTCATATGACATCTATAACAAAAGATTTTCATTCTGTATTTTGAAACCAAATTACGAACAGAAAAAAGGAATTCAGAATACAGAATGCAAATCTTTTGTTATAGATGTCATATGAACATACGAACAGAAAATGGATTGTTATGCGGCTCATTCGTAATCCCGTAGTTTTCGTATTTTGGTGATTTAATTTTTTTTCGTATGTACACATTATTCTGCGGGTACGAAAATGAAAATTTTCATACGAAAATAACATTCGTACGAACGGGAATGCACATATCTACCAATCATATACACCCAAACTCTTACCCATACAAGCTTTTTTATGCAATAAGGTTATGTTTATTATAATTTGCTTAAAGTAGCAAGGAGTCTTCTGATTTCTATCTCTGCAAAATCTTTGAATAACATACAGGTCTGAGGTTTCAATGTAAACACATACTGTAAAGGGTCAGAAAACACATAGGGGTCCATTAAAAGAAATTTGCTGAACGAATGTTACAAGCTTTCACTCTTCCTAAATTGTGAATGTATTTTGCCTAAAATGTTAATTTCCTATGATTACCAGCTTCATCTAATAGCAAAAATTTGGTATTTTCCTGAAATACCTCAATCAGGAAAAATACTGCATTATGGCCACTAGAAGTTACATAGGGAATGATTGCATTAAGCAAGATATGGTCAGAATTCATGCCAACTGAGTGAATGCTTGTGTCCTTTATATAGTGATTCATAAAAAAATTTTTAAATAGACACCATGGAGATTTTTAAAATTTTGTTCCTGCGTGTTTCTATTTCTCTTACCAATTATGTAAATGTGCTTGAAAGTTATTGTAATGTCTATTTTTTTTTTCCTGGCCCCTTCCTCCTGTCTAGTGACCCCACAGCAAGCAGCTTGCTATGGGGGCCCCTGAGCCAACCTGCATGTGTCCGTTCAAACACAGAGCTTCAGTTCGGCCTCACCCCCTCTCTCTCTTGATTAGCTAACTGAATTTGATTGACAGCAGCAGGAGTCAATGGCACCGCTGCTGTGTCTTAGCCAATCAGGAGGGAGAGTTCCAGACAGCCAAGGGACTCATGCACATCACTGGATAGAGATGGGGCTCAGGTAAGTATTAGGGGGCTGAGGGGGGCTGTTGCACTCAGACGTTTTTTTATCTTAGTGCATTAAGATAAAAAAAAAAACTTCTGCCTTTACAACCCCTTTAAGTTGGAACCAGGAAAAAAGTGTTTTAGGTAACAAGGAAAACTGTTTTATATGACCAGTGCTATAAATAATCATGCCATAGTGAAGAAACCGGTCAAAGGTACACTGCGATTGACTTACTAAAAGAGTAGAACATGTTTACCTTCAAAGTGAATCTTCATTTTGAAAAATAGTAAAGCAAAGTGAAAACTTACTTTACAAAAATACATGTGCAGGGAAAATTAAAGAATGTCACCCCATTCACTAATCAAAGTGACTTTTCCTGATTTGTTTTCACTTTACTTAGTAAATGAGCTTATTTCAATTAACCAATTATGTAAAAGGCCTTGTGTATCATTGGGCGTGTACAAAGGAAATTTTCACTTTGTTTCACCTTATTCACTAAGATATGGCAACATTTAGTTTTCTAAATGAAAATTCATTTTGAAATTTGACATGATGTAATGTTTTAGTAAATCAGGGTTATTGGCAGGCACAGGACTATGGTTAGCAATTCCCCAGATCAAAAAAAGGTATTAAAAATGCAAAAAAAAAACACAAAGAAAAGCATTTCATCACTAACCTTTACATATACGATATGTGCTCCGCAAAGATGTAGTTGAGCAGTGTTTAATCATAGAGATAAAGTATACATTTTTCTTCACAGAGATAAAGTGTAACATTACTGATGTGTGTGTGGACCCCCCCCCCCCCCCAAAAAAAAAACGTTAAAAAAATAAACTGTATTTGTTTTTAATTGTAAATGTTTTCTCTAACAAGGTGATGGAGTCACATGCACTGATATTAATGAGTGCCAGAGCAACAATCCCTGTTCAGCAAACGCCAACTGTATTAACACATATGGCAGTTACAGCTGCTCCTGCAAATATGGATTCACAGGTAACTTAGATAAATCAGTTCTTATGTTAGTACGAGTGACTAGTGTTCAGAAAACAATATAAAGTATAAATGTTTCATTATGGATTAATCTTGCTTGTGTTATATACCGATTTATCTTTTGACATAAAATGTTATCCACTGTAAAAAAATTCTACTGAAAGACTCATTGATCCAAAGGGCTAAAATCAGGTAGAGGGGAAGCTGATATTAATGAGTGCCAGGGCAACAATTCCTGTTCAGCAAACGCCAACTGTATTAACACATATGGCAGTTACAGATGCTCCTGCAAAGATGGATTCACAGGTTACTTAGATAATTCAGGTCTTATGTTAGTACGAGTGACCAGTGTTCAGAGAACAATATAAAGTATAAATGTTTCATTATGGATTAATCTTGCTTGTATTATATACCGATTTACAGGCAGTCCCCGAGTTACGAACACATTAAGGACTGTAGGTTTGTTCCTAAGTGGAATTTGTAAGTGTAACTTCTGGTCGGAACCCTGCATTTGTAAGTGTAACTTCCGGTCGGAACCCTGCATTTGTAAGTGTAACTTCCAGTCAGAACCCTGCATTTGTAAGTGTAACTTCCGGTTGGAACCCTGCATTAGTATGTATAACTTCTGCCTGAGCATGGATGTGGGATGTTCCGGGAGCTTGCTATGTTTTCTGGGGCTGTTCTGGACATGCAGTACATGTAGTACTGCAGTGTGGGAGGTGTCCGGAGGTGCTCGGAGCTATTCAGGACCAGCATGGAGCACAAGTGGCTGACATTTTGAGGCCGTTCATAAGTAACTCCGGTGTTCGTAACTCGGATGTTCGTAACTCAGGGACTGCATGTATAATTTTACATAAAATGTTATCCATTGTACAAAAATTCTACTGAAAGACTCACAGTTTGATGCAAAAGGTTAAGATCAGGTAGAGGAGAAGCTGGAAGTAGGAAAATTTGTGTTTTTAAATTGCCTCTTAAATTCTCTTAGAATGCGTTCACACTGGGAATGGTTTAAGACAGTGAACCATACCCAAGTTTATCTGCTTCCCCTCCCTACTCCCCCATTTGTCTACAATCACACTAGATAAGTTGTGCTAATCAGACCAGTGATCCATGCTTCTGCATAAAGTTTTTATGGAGAGTTATGTGATCTGGCATGGGTTATACTTACACATAGCAAACAGTTACAGACCACAAATGAACCCTGCCTGGGACCACCTCCTCCAAGTGGTCCTGGACATGGTACACTTAACCGATCCTGGCTGCATGCTCTTCATCAGAGCTAGTTTGCTCACAATAAATCTGTCTTTAACTACCGTTAGTTACCTTCTATCTGTCCTAGCATGCATGAAATTGTTTGGAAACTCACTTAGTAAAAATCACGCAAATCCCTGGTTTTTCATAATACGTGTCCTGTACATGTGCCATTCTATACCCTATTTATTAGCGCTGCTCGGTGCTCACGTGACCAGCCGTCTCGCCTCTCTCACAGTATGACAGGTACAGTGGAAGGGAGTCTGTTGGGAGTAGGAGAGGAAGGAGCCAGCCGGTCATGTGAGCGCAGAGCGGCGCTATTAAATCGGGTATAGAATGGATTTTTTTTAATAATGTGCATATACAGGATACTTAGTATTATGAAAGCCAGGGGATTGCGTGATTATTACCAAGTTAGCAGCAGCAGAGGGGGGGGGGTTGAGATACGACAGAGCTGACAAGCAGGGAGGGAGGGGTGAGATAGGACAGAGAAGAGACAGGAGAGCAGAGTTCCTCGACAGTTTCCTCGCTGAAAAATGTACGCACGACCGGTTTCCTCGGCAGAATCCATCAAGAAACTTGGTGGGAGATTTTTTTTGCCGAGGAAACCGATCGTGTGTACATTTTTCAGCGAGGAAACTGTCAAGGAACTCGACGAGCCAAAAAGAGAGCATGTTCTCTTTTTCCTCGACGGGAATGGAGAAAATTGGCTTGTCGATTTCCTCGACAAGCCTAACAAGAACTCGACGAGGAAAACGATTTGTTTCGCCCCCCGAGTTCCTCGGTCGTGTGTACGAGGCCATAGACATGCAGGCTTTTTTATGCAATAAGGTTATGTTTATTATAATTTGCTTCAAATAGCAAGGGGTCTTCTGCTTTCTATGTCTGCAAAGTCTTCAGCCGAGTAACATACAGGTGTGATGTTCAATGTAAACACATACTGTAAATGGTCAGAAAACACATAGGGGTCCATTATAAGAAATTTTCTGGACGAATGTTACAAGCTTTCACTCAGTCTTCAGAAATTCTGACTGTATTTTGGCTAATTTGTGAATTTCCTATGATTGCCAGCTTTATCTAATGGCAAAAATATGGTATTTTCCTTGCATTATGGCCACTAGAGGTTGCATAGGAAATTATTGCATTAAGCAATATATGGTCAGAATTCATGACAAATAGGCACATGCTTGTATCCTTTATCTAGTGATTTTTTTATATATATATATATAAATAGACCCAAATGGAGATTTCTGACGTTTTGTTCCCATGTATTTCAATTCCTCTCCCCAATTCTGTATGTGCTGCTTAAGTTGGAACCAGGAAAAAAATTAATTTAGATAACAATAATAATTAAAGTATAGTGGAAAAATTGGTCAAAGGCACACTGGGATTGATGTACTAAAAGAGTAGAATGTGTTCACCATCAAAGTGAATTTTCATTTTGCAAGTAGTATATAAGGGGAAGCAAAGTGAAAACTGACTTAAACTGACAAAAATACCCAGACATATGCAAGGAAAATGAACCACTTGCGGACTGCCCACTGTATATATGCGTCATTATTTTGACATTAAATACCGGGCTTATGGCAGCAGCTATCTGTCATAACCCTGGTATTTTTTATACAGCGGGCGAATCAGCATCTGATAAAAGTGGTCCTGGCAGCAGAAAAAAGAAAAAATTTTACCAAATAAACTGTATTTTTTTTAATTGTAAATGTTTTCTCTAACAAGGCAATGGAGTCACATGCACTGATATCGATGAGTGCCAGGGCAACAATTCCTGTTCAGCAAATGCCACCTGTACTAACACACCTGGCAGTTACAGCTGCTCCTGCAAGGTTGGATTCACAGGTAATTTAGATAATGACTAGTGGTCAGAAAACAATATAAAGTATGAATGTTTAATGATCGAGTGTGTTTTATACTGATTTATCTTTTTACATAAAATTGTATCCACTGTACACAAATTCTACTGAAATACTAAAAAGGCTCAAAATTATTTGATCCAAAGGGTTAAAATCAGGTAGAGGGGAAGCTGGAAAACCTGGAAGTAGGAAAATTATGTTTTTAAATTGGTTCACTTGTTCCCCCTCCCTAGTCGCCCGCATGTTTACACTCACATTATACAAGTAGTCCCGGACACACTTACATCTTCACTTCTGCTAACCAGATCCATGCTTCTGTATACAGTTTTTATGGAAATTTATGTGGTCTGGCATGGTTTGCACTTACATTGCAGCAAACAGTTCCAGACTACTAATGAACCGTACCTGGGGTGACTTCTTCCAAGTAGTCCCGGGCACGGCACACTTAACTAATCCTTGGTGCAGGCTCTTCATCCAAGCCAATTTGCTCACAATTAACCTATCTTTAACTACCTTTAGTTACCTTCTATTTCTCTTAGCATGCCTTAAATTGCCACTCTTCTCAGTCTTTAGCTACCATAATGTGATTGGCCAAAATAAGATAACATGATTTAATGACATCATTTAGTAATATCTGATCTAAAACTGTCAAATCTGTAAAATAACTTTGGTAAACCAATCATATACACCCAAACTCTTACCCATACAAGCTTTTTTATGCAATAAGGTTATGTTTATTATAATTTGCTTAAAGTAGCAAGGAGTCTTCTGATTTCTATCTCTGCAAAATCTTTGAATAACATACAGGTCTGAGGTTTCAATGTAAACACATACTGTAAAGGGTCAGAAAACACATAGGGGTCCATTAAAAGAAATTTGCTGAACGAATGTTACAAGCTTTCACTCTTCCTAAATTCGGAATGTATTTTGCCTAAAATGTTAATTTCCCATGATTACCAGCTTCATCTAATAGCAAAAATTTTGTATTTTCCTGAAATACCTCAATCAGGAAAAATACTGCATTATGGCCACTAGAAGTTACATAGGAAATGATTGCATTAAGCAAGATATGGTCAGAATTCATGCCAACTGAGTGAATGCTTGTGTCATTTATCCAGTGATTTATATAAAAGAAAATGTAAATAGACACCATGGAGATTTTTAACATTTTGTTCCTGCGTGTTTCTATTTCTCTTACCAATTATGTAAATGACATTATTGTAATGTCTCATTTTTTTTTTAAATAACAAACATGTAATACTTAACTGCTCTGTGCAGTTGGTTTTGCACAGAGTTGCCCGGATCCTCCTCTTCTTGGGTCCTCTTTGACGCTCCTGGCCCCTCCCTCCTGTCTAGTGACCCCACAGCAAGCAGCTTGCTATGGGGGCTCCTGAGCCAACCTGCATGTGTCCGTTCAAACACAGAGCTTCAGTTCGGCCTCACCCCCTCTCTCTCTTGATTAGCTAACTGAATTTGATTGACAGCAGCAGGAGTCAATGGCACCGCTGCTGTGTCTTAGCCAATCAGGAGGGAGAGTTCCAGACAACCAAGGGACTAATGCACATCACTGGATAGAGATGGGGCTCAGGTAAGTATTAGGGGGCTGAGGGGGGCTGTTGCACTCAGACGTTTTTTTATCTTAGTGCATTAAGATAAAAAAAACTTCTGCCTTTACAACCCCTTTAAGTTGGAACCAGGAAAAAATTTTTTAGGTAACAAGGAAAAACTGTTTTATATGACCAGTGCTATAAATAATCATGCCATAGTGAAGAAACTGGTCAAAGGTACACTGCAATTGACTTACTAAAAGAGTAGAACATGTTTACCTTCAAAGTGAATCTTCATTTTGCAAAATAGTAAAGCAAAGTGAAAACTTACTTTACAAAAATACATGTGCAGGGAAAATTAAAGAATGTCACCCCATTCACTAATCAAAGTGACTTTTCCTGATTTTTTTCACTTTACTTAGTAAATGAGCTGACTTCAATTAACCAATTATGAAGTAAAAGGCCTGTTTTTTTTATTTCCCTTGTGTATCATTGGGCGTGTACAAAGGAAATTTTCACTTTGTTTCACCTTATTCACTAAGATATGGAAAAATTTAGTTTTCTAAGTGAAAATTCATTTTGAAATTTGACATGATGTAATGTTTTAGTAAATCAGGGTTATTGGCAGGCACAGGACTATGGTTAGCAATTCCCCATATCAAAGAAAGGTATTAAAAATGCAAAAAAACACAAAGAAATACATTTCATCACTAACCTTTACATATACGATATGTGCTCCGCAAATATGTAGTTGAGCAGTGTTTAATCATGGAGATAAAGTATACATTTTTCTTCACACAGATAAAGTGTAACATTACTGATGTGTGTGGACCCCCCCCCCCCCCAAAAAAAAAAAAAAAAACTTTAAAAAAATAAACTGTATTTGTTTTTAATTGTAAATGTTTTCTCTAACAAGGTGATGGAGTCACATGCACTGATATTAATGAGTGCCAGGGAAACAATTCCTGTTCAGCAAACGCCAACTGTATTAACACATATGGCAGTTACAGCTGCTCCTGCAAATATGGATTCACAGGTAACTTAGATAAATCAGTTCCTTATGTTAGTAAGAGTGACTAGGGTTCAGAAAACAATATAAAGTATAAATGTTTCATTATGGATTAATCTTGCTTGTATTACATACCGATTTATCTTTTGACATAAAATGTTATCCACTGTAAAAAAACTTCTACTGAAAGACTCATTGATCCAAAGGGTTAAAATCAGGTAGAGGGGAAGCTGGAAGTAGGAAAATTATGTTTTTTAATTGGTTCTTAAAGTCTCTTAGAATGCGCTCACACTGGGACGGGTTTAAGTGAACCAAACCTGAGTTCACCAGTTCCCCCTCCCTACTCCCTCTCTTGTGTACACTCACACTAGACAAGAGGTCCCGGACACACTTACATCATCACTCCTGCTAACCAGATCCATTCTTCTGTATACAGTTTTTATAGAGAGTTTGAACCCTGCCTGGGATGGCTTCTTTGAAGTAGTCCCGGGCACGGTACACTTAACCGATCCTGGGTGCATGCTCTTCATCAGAGCCAATTTGCTCACAATAAATGTATCTTTAAAGTGGACCTTCAGTGATTTTTTTTCAACTTTCCATCTATTAAATCTTCTGCCCTTGTTGTTTTAACTTTGGATAGTAAAACATTTTTTCTGCCAGTGAATACCTTATACAGCCCACTTCCTGTTTCTTGTCTGGTAATTAGCCTAGGCTTATGACATCCTGCACAGCTCTCTCTCTCTCTCTCTCTCTTACTCTCGTGAGAGTTTGCCAGGAAAAGAGGGGAGTGAGTCATAAGAGGGCCAATGAAAGTTGCAGAGCTGGAGGTGTGTGTCTGTGTAAAAATCCAGGAAGTGAACAGACAGCAGCTTTAGCTGCCCACAGTTAAAATGGCTGCAGACAGATTTAGTGGAGGGAGATTTCTGCAGCATATTTGGCAAGTACAGAATCACAGTATATATAAAATAATATGCAAAGTGGTTGGAGAAAAGATTTTTATTACAAATTATGTGAGCAGACTGCAGTTCCTCTTTAACTACCATTAGTTACCTTCTATCCCTCCTAGCATGCCTTAACCACTTGCTGACCGCCATCTGTACATTTACGTCGGCAGAATGGCACAGCTGCGCAAAGTAACGTATGTTTACGTTACTTTGAATTTCGCGCCCCTGCCGTGACCGTGCCCACGTTACCCGTGGACTCGATGTCCCCCGGTGTCCCGTGATCGTGTCACAGAGCTGCAGACCGGAGAGAGGCCATTGTAAACAAGGCCTCTCCCTGTTCTGCCTAGTGACATGACACTGATCGTCTGCTCCCTTTAAGCCTCGCCCCCACACAGTTAGAATCATTCCCTAGGACACACTTAACCCCTCCCTAGCCCCCTAGTGATTAACCCCTTCCCTGCCAGTCACATTTATACAGTAAACAGTGCATTTTTATAGCACTGATCGCTGTATAACTGTGAATGTTTCCAAAATAGTGTCAGAAGTGTCTGATGTGTCCACCATAATGTCACAGTCACGATAAAAATCGCTGATTGCCACCATTATTGTAAAAAAAATATTAATAAAAATGCCATAAACTAGCCCCTATTTTGTAGACGCTATAGCTTTTGCGCAAACCAATCAATAAACGATTATTGCGATTTTATTTTACCAAAAATATGTAGAAGAATAAGTATCGGCCTGAACTGTGAAAATTTTTATTTTTTTTTTATAGATTTTTTGGGGATGTTAATGATAGCAAAAAGTAAAAAATATTGCTTTCTTTTCAAAATTTACGCTCTATTTTTGTTTATAGTGCAAAAAAAAACAAAAAACGCAGGGGTGATCAAATACCACCAAAAGAAAGCTCTATTTGTGGAAAAAAAAGGACGTCAATTTTGTTTGGGAGCCACGTCGCATGACCGCACAATTGTCAGTTAAATCGACGCAGTGCAGAATCGCAAAGGGGCACGGTCAATTGGGAGACAATTCATCCGGGGCTGAAGTGGTTAAATTACCACTCCCCTCTAGATACCATCATATGATAGGCCAAAATAAGTTGAGATGATTTAATGACATCATTTAGTATTATCTCATATAAAACTGTCAAATCTATAAAATTACATTGGTAAACCAATCATGAGTCATATACAACCAAACTCAGACATGCAAGCTTTTTTTATGCAATAAGGTTTTGTTTGTTATAATTTTCTTCAAGTAGCAAGGGGTCTTCTTCTTTCTATGTCTGTAAAATCTTTGGCTGAGTAACATAGAGGTCTGATGTTTGAATATAAACACATACCGTAAAAATATCAGAAAACACATAGAGGGCCATTTACAAGAAAGTTCCTGGACGAATGTTACAAGTCTTCAAAAATTCTGACTGTGTTTTGCCTAATATGTTAATTTCCTATGATTGCCAGCTTCATCTAATGGCAAAACATTTTTTTTTCCTGAAATACCTCAGTCAAGAAAAATACTGCATTATGGCCACTAGAGGTTGCATAGGGAATTATTGCATTAAATAAGATATGGTCAGAATTTATGACAACTGGGTGTATACAGTGACAAATCACTGTGATAGCCAATCAGAGGCTATCGCAGCGATCAGGTTACCCAGAACCATGTGTCCCGGGTCGCGATCATTAGTATGGGACCCGGGCATCCTGTTGACAGCCTGGTAGCATGCATGCTCCCAGCGCTAGCACCAATACACATATATGTGGCCGCCACAGAAAAAAAACAATTCTGTAGGGCTACATATATGCGTATGGTGGGCATGGAGGGGTTAAACAATGTCACCCCATTCACTAAGTGAGTTTTTTCACTTAGCTTAGTCAATGAGCTGACTTCAATTAACCAATCATGCACAAGCAAAAAGACTGTTTTTTTATTTTAAGGAAATTTCCACTTTGTTTCACCTTATTCACTAATATAGGGCAAAATGTATTTTTCAAAGTGAAAATTAATGTTGAAATTGAACATAACTTAATGCTTTAGTAAATCAGGGTTATTGCCAGACCATTCAGCCATTCCCCAGTTCAAAGAAAGGTATCAAAAATGCATAAACAAAACAAAAGTACATAAAGTGTAACAACATTACTGATGTGTGTGTAATTCAACCCCCCCCCCCCCCAAAAAAAAAACTTTTATCAAAAAAACTGTATTTGTTTCTAATTGTAAATGTTTTTCTCTAACAAGGCGATGGATTCACATGCACTGATACTGATGAGTGCCAGGGCAACAATACCTGTTCAGCAGATGCCACCTGTACTAACATACCTGGCAGTTACAGCTGCTCCTGCAAAGATGGATTCACAGGTAACTTAGATAAATCAGGACTTATGTTGGTGTGAATGACTATTGTTCAGAAAACAATATAAAGTATGGATGCTTAATGATGGATTACTTTTATACTGCATATATATACTGAGTTATCTTTTCACTTTTTCCCCCTCCCTACTCCCCTACTTGTCTACACTCAAACTAGACAGTTGGTCCCAGACACATCTACATCATCCCACTTGCTAACCAGACCAGTGATCTCTGCTTCTGTACACAGTTTTTATGGAGAAAACTGTGGTCTGGAATGATTTACACTTACACCGTAGTAAACACTTCCAGACCACAAGTGAACCACCCTTAGGACTACCTCTTCCAAGTCTTCCAGGGCACGGTACACTTAACCAATCCTGGGTGCGGCTCAGAGCACTCACACTACACAAACAAACTGGCCCAAGGGGCTGAACCATACCCGGGACCAGTTCAAAGTGTCAGTGTGAATTTTAATGAAATAAATAGAAAAATTAACCTGTTGCCACCAGCCATACGCATATATGGGCACTACTGGGCAAGTGGGTTTTAATGCTGAGTGGCTGCATAAAAGTGTCCAAAAGGAATGGTTTTCTGTGCCAAGAACGTGCTCACTGCATGCTTCCAGCACAGTAACTACAATGTCGTGGGAAGTTCCTGATGCATTTTTGTGATTGGGAGCCTGCGATCATGTGACCGATGTGACAACCAATCACAGCAGTCACATGATTGGAATGCCCACCTCAGCCGCCTGCCTTTTAGATTATTTTATAAAGGGGTGGCAGCAGGAAGGGGTTAATACTAAAAACAGGTAACTTGTCCCTGAATGCCCAACCTTCATTTGTTTTGATCTTTAGCCTGGTGATTGCTTTATTTTTCAATATTTGAATGAAAAAAATCGACCCCTTTTTTTTAAGGGGTCGATTTCTGCCAACAAAGATTATTTAAACCTTGTGCTAAAGTGGTCAAATGGTCTAAAGCAGGAACAAAGACATCATGCATTATGTTTAACATGTCCACTTACCAGTGACTGACCACCCAGCCATATACAATATATCATTCAGATTATTATGGTTGAAAAAAAATCACCAAATTGATGAACACAACTTTCTCTAACAGCATATGTTGACACCGTGACTTTAAAAGTTTAGTGATATGTTGCCATGATCCCTTAGGCTGTTTTTGCAATTGAAAGTGGTTTAAAGGGGTTGTAAAGCTTAATGTTAAAGCATCCTAAAAGCATCTGACAGTTACGCCCCCCCAGCCCCACGTTTTACTTACCTAAGCCCCTTCACCTGCTGCACTTGCCCCCGACGTCCTCTTCTCTGCTCAGTCTGGCTGTTGATTGGCTAGAGTAGATGGATTGATAGCAGCGCAGCCATTGGTTCGCGCTGCTGTCAATCACATCCAATGACACGGCGTGCCGGGGGCGGGGCCAAGTGATACAGTGAGCAGCAATATCCGCCGGCTGTATCATGGGAGTGCGCCTGCAAGAACTAACCCCCATGGGAGAGACCAGGTTTGGTTTCTGTGCAAAACAAGCTGCACAGTGGAGGTAAGTATAACATGTTTGTTATTTAAAAAATAAATTAATTATCCTTTACAACCCCTTGACGTAAAATTATAGGGCTTAAGCGAGATTGAAGTGGAGTGCCCATTTACTCACCCACACACGTTAATTTAGTATAAATTCTTCAGCTTTCCTCCCTCTGCAGCTCAATGAGGCCACACCTGTTGGGCACATGATCTGCAGTCAGGTGAATGCTCCTCCATTATCAGAACCAGAACGCAGGCAGCCAGACCAGAGCCTAATAATCGTTGTACAGTTTATTGAGTGAAGATTCTAAACCTCTATAGTAAATAGTATAGCTTCAAGCTCTCAGAGTTAAATACTCAGGGGAGGGGGGTCTCTGTTTTGAGAAGAAAAGAGACCAGCACCCACAACTAAGATGTCAATTTTACCTGGGCGTGGCTCCAACTTGTATGAAGTGCTACCCATCAGGCCTGTTACACTAGAGCTATAGAATCATGTTGATTCTCCCTATCATCTTTAATTGCGGTATGTTCAGCATGAAAATAAACTAACCAATATGCTGTTTTTATTTATCTACAGGGAATGGCACTGTGTGTATTTGTAGTACATGTGACTCCAATTATTGCAGCAATGGTGGACAATGTACAAGAATCCTACCATACTGCAATCCTGTATGTCAGTGCCTTGATGCATACACCGGTGAAAAATGCACAGTAACAAGGGACAGATACCCGGCACAACTGAATCCAGGTAAGCAGCTTAGATTTACATTTGTACTCTTGGACGTAACAGCCTAACTCCAGCCCAGTTTGTATTCAGTTTTGGGTACAAAATCATTAGACACTTGATAGGTTTGTATTTCTGTGCAACCAGCCGAGGGAGATGTTATTGTTTCCTGTCCCTGAGACACTGGTACTAGAAAAGAGGGTGCCAGGAATATGGTGGGGTCTTTTTGTTTTTTTGTTCAATGATCGAGTCTGAAAAATGTAGCACCTACCTCCAGCCTTTTTCTTGTTTGGGTAAAATAGGGAAGAGTGAAACATTTAGTCAGTTTTTTATTTCTCTTTGTGACCCTTGTTCTGATAGGAAGTGATTGCAAATTCTCTCTATAGGCATACAGACAGCTAAAAACCTGACTGGCACTCTATGCCCTTTCCTCTCGAAATAATATAAAATAAAGCATTTTGGCTGGACTTGGGCTTTAAAATATTATAATAATGATATCTGCAAACATCATAGTCCAAACCAAGTCTGAACCAGAAGAACAGCTCAGTTCCTCTAAAGGTCTCACATACTAGTGAGATGATGTCTTGTGTATTGGGAAAGAGACTTACCTCAAAGCTCCTGTAACCCAGCCCCATGCAGGTTGGAGGTCAGGCTAATAACAGGAGTGAAATACCGTAGAGGCTGGTTAGAGGCTGTTTTTGCTGGCCTCCTTCTGGAAATGTTAGTTACCTGATTGTGTTTTGCTTCAATACATTTAAGTTACATACTGGAAACATGCATGAAGTAAATGAGAGTCAGAAATATGTTGACATTTTTTATTATTTTAATTTATTTATTTTAATTTTGCTATTTCTATACTTGTATAAAAAGTGTCTCAGTAAGACAGCAAGGAAAACCTTCTGTGAAGTAGGGGTCAGAACTGCACCGTTTTTTCATGTGCTTTCTAGCCTTCTTTTCAAAAACTAGAACCTGGCCTACAAAATACACACATGGGGCCATATTCTCAAAAAATTTACGCCGGCGTATCAGCAGATACGCCGACGTAAGTCCGATTCTAAGGCCGTCCTATGTTTAAGTGTATTCTCAAACTGAGATACACTTACACCTAATTTAAATGATCCACGCCCCCTACCAGGATCATTTGAATTAGGAGTGCTTGCGCGGGTGGACTTTACGCTACGCCGCCGCAAGTTTACAGGTAAGTGGTTTGGGAATCAGGCACTTGCCAGTTAAACTTGCGGCGGGGTAACGTAAAGGACATACGTTACGCCGCCGGAGATCTCTAAGAATATGGCCCTCAGTCCCTTACTTTGAATATTCTTACATGTGATTGTTGTTATTGTCAAAGTAAAGCTAAGGACTGCTAATTTCCTGTTTACAGGTACAAAAAAAAGATCTGTGTTTGTAACCTTTACAAGTGGAGCTAACTTCTCAGAAGAAGACGGTTATAATAAGGTATGTGTATTTTATAATAATAACACAATAAATCTAAATAGATCTTCATGCAAAACATTAAGTAAAAACATTGTAGTATTTTGCTCTCGGGGTGGGCCCCTATTGGCTGGTGTGGTGCTGGCTTGCGTGTCTTTCCTTTTCAATTCCCGGGTGTGGATCTCTCTGTCTTTTGTTCCTAGTTTTTTTTCGCTCCCAGTCCCTCGGGCTGTTGGTGCGTTGATTGGGGGGGGGGGGCCTGCTGGGAGGGTGGGGGACGGACTGTTGCATCCCCCTTAATGGCTTTTTGATGGAGCAAATTAATACCCGGGCAATAGATAGTCGATTATAATAGAGAGTTATTAAATGATGGTTTTCAATTAAGTATTTCTGACTATACCCTCAAAACAATACCAAAGATGTTTATGGTTATGATTACTTTGTGCTAGATTATTCATAGAACAATACTAAGTGGCCAGCTTGTAGATAAGGCAGCCTCCAGGTGATGGAGCTTCCCTGAAGGCATATCTGCATACTCCATAGTGTATCTGCACTGAAAAAATAATGTAATTTCGCTGAGGGATATTTAGGTGAACAAACAAACAAAAATACAACGGAAAATGAAGAGAGGAGGAGGGGGGGGAGGGGCAAAGAATTTGAAAAAATGTATAACATCAAAAGGATTATGTTACATAAGTAATCGGAAAAGACTATATTATTAATGTTTTATATTAATGTAATCTACTTTTGTATATGATGGAAAAAAGGAAAAAAATCTAATAAAGAATGAAATAAAAAAAAAACATTGTAGTAAAAAATAGTTAAGCACAAAGTTGCTAAATGAAATTCTTAACAACAAGGTTGGTCTTTATTAAGGCAAACGTGGTACAGTATAAGGTACATTAGTCATCAATACATAACAGCATCGTAGGCAGACATGAAATACAGGAATCACAGCCGCGGTTGAACATTCCACAAGTTAAATCACGACAAGAGTACAGCTAAGCATATCAATCATGAGAATTGCCAAGCATAGTAGGTCGGGAACAGGGAGAGGGGGGGAGAGGGGGGGGGAGAAGGGGGGGGGGGGGGGGGGGGGGGGGGGGGGGGGGGGGAGGCAGGGAGGGGGAGACAATCAGCAGGGGCGGCAATGCAATATTCAGGCTCGATCAGAGAGGATTTATCCATGGCCCCCACATCCGCTCAAATTTCAACGGGCAGCCCCTATTCATGTACGTCATTTTATATAGTGGGAGAACTGCATTCACCGCATCCATCCACCCACCCACCGTAGGGGGGGTTCTAGAGGTCCATTTCAGTAGGATCGCTTTTTTGGCATAGAAAAATAGTAGTGACAACAGCAACTTAACCACTTCCATACAGGGCACCTACGCACCTTCCTGCCCAAGCCAATTTTCAGCTTTCAGCACTGTCGCACTTTGAATGGCAATTGCGCGGTCGTGCTACACTGTACCCAAACAAAATTGGCGTCCTTTTTTTCCCACAAATAGAGCTTTCTTTTGGTGGTATTTGATCACCTCTGCGATTTTTTTTTTTGCGCAACAACTAAAAAAAGACTGAAAATTTTGAAAAAAAATTAAATTTTTATTTTTTTCTGTTAATTTTTTTGTAAATAAGTAAGATTTCTCTTTCAATTATGGGCACTGATATGGCGGCACTGATGGGCACCGATGAGGTAGTACTGACGGGCACAGATGAGGTGGCACTGATTGGCGGCGCTGGTATGCAGCACTGATGGGCACACATAGGCGGCACTGATGGGCACACATAGGCGGCACTGATGGGCACACATAGGCGGCACTGATGGGCACACATGGGCGGCACTGATGGGCACACATGGGCGGCACTCATGGGCACACATGGGCAGCACTGATGGGCACTCATGGGCGGCACTGGGCACTTGTAGGTGGCACAGATGGGCACTCATGGGCGGCACTGATGGATAATTATGGGTGGCACAGATGGGCACTGATAGGTGGGCACTGGGCATGGATGGGCACTGTGGGGTGGCACTGATGGACACTGTGGGGTGGCACTGATGGACACTGTGGTGTGGCACTGATGGACACTGTGGGGCGGCACTGATTTACACATGTTGCCAATCAGTGCCCATTTGTGGGCACTGATTGGCATCTTTTTTTATTGCTTTTTTTTTTTCAGACTTTTTTTTTTTTTTTTTTAGACTTTTTTTTTTTTTTTTTTTAAGACTTTTTTTTTTTTTGCCCGCTTCCCTGGTGGTCCAGGGTGGGCTTCCCTGGTGGTCCATGTGGCGATCCGAGGGGGGGCTGCGCTGATAGACAATCAGCGCGAACCCCCCCTGTCAGGAGAGCCGCCGATCTGCTCTCCTCTACTCGCGTCTGTCAGACGCGAGTGAGGAAGAGCCGTCGGCGGCTCTTCCTGTTTACATCGTGATCAGCCGTGGTTGGACACGGCTGATCACGTGGTAAAGAGTCTCCGTGAGAGACTCTTTACCGAGATCGGTGTTGCGGGGTGTCAGACTGACACCCCGCAACAACGATCGCCGCGATGCGCGCCCCCGGGGGCGCGCAGCGGCTGAGAATCCTGAGGACGTCATATGACGTCCGGTCAGGATTCTACAACCACTTTGCCGACGTCAATTTGTCATTGGCAGGCGGCAAGTGGTTAACATACCGAGGCCTCTGCTCATCATCCTGCACCCCCAGGAGCGCCAGCTCCGGGGAGATCGGAAGAGACAGGTGGAGGCGTACATTAACAGTTTCAAAAACAGCGGACCAAAAGTCCGACAGTCTAGGACATGTCCAAAACATGTGCATATAAGTTCCCTCCGAAGTGCAGCATCTCGGGCAGTTAGGAGAGCGCTGCGGATATATCCCGTGCAGTCTCTGAGGGGTGAAGTACACCCTGTGCAAGAACTTAGCCTGAATCAGCTTATCTCTAGATGAGATCACCAGCCTATACCCATCTTCAAAGCACTCCTCCCACACCCCTCTGTCCAGGGACGGGACATCCACCACCCACTTGCTCCACAGGGCATCTATCTTAGGGGAGTTCTTACTGAGGATCGTTAAGTAGAGAGTGGAGAGTGCTTTTTTAAGGGAGCTCTGAGCCAGCAAGTCCTCAACCAGGTCAGCCTGGAGGTCAGGAGGGGCCGGGAACTGGGCCCTAAATGCATGCCGCAGCTGATGATAGCGGAACAGCATCCAGGGCGCCAGACCAAAACGACTGGACAGGGTCGAGAAGGGGAGCAGGGATCCCCCACTGACAATATCCCGGAGGACCTTAATGCCCGAGCGCGCCCACACCTGTGGGTCCGGTACAGTACGGAAGTGCTTGAGGTTGGGGTTACCCCACAACGGGGTAAAGGGGGACCATCTGCCAGGGGATTGAAAACGACGTCTAGCCACTCCCCACACCCGCAGCGTAGTCCTAGACGGGCACGGCAACAAGGGGTATTCGGTTGGACCCCGGTAAACCAGGTTGCTAAGTTCGGTAAGGGACCCCACAATAGCTGCCTCCAAACAGACCACTGCATTGGCCCTGGACTGCTCAAACCACCACCGCACCGTAACTAGTACGGCGGCCCAATAATACACTAGTAGGTTGGGCAGCGCCAACCCCCCGAATGCAACAGGCAGCTGAAGGGTGGACCTGGCCAACCGAGGGGACGATCCCCGCCACAGAAAGGAGCCAATGCAGCTATCTAAGTCCCGAAAAACCGAGTTAGCCAGCCATACAGGGCAGTTCCAAAAAAAATAGTTGAATTTGGGCAAAAAAATCATCTTCAGAACATTGATGCGCCCTAGGAGGTTCAACGGTAGATTACTCCATCGCGAGCAGTGTTCCTTGAGCCTATCAACCACCGGCCTCAGATTGAGTCGGTAGTAGGACCCGAGGTCACGGGAAACCCTCACCCCCAGGTACACAAACTCCTCGACCCATTGCAATGTTGATTGCGGACAAACCACCTTAGCCCTCTCGTCTAATGGGAAGAGGGCAGACTTAGTCCAATTAATACGTACCCCCGAGAATTTACCAAATTCATCAAATATCTCCAGTGCCGATGTTAGGGAGTCAGCTGAGTCGTGGAGATACAGCAGAGTATCGTCCGCATATAAGGATATTTTCTCCTCCAGAGGGCCAACCCGGAGACCGACCACCCGGTCCGAGTCCCTGACCAAAACCGCCAGTGGCTCGAGGGCCAGGGCAAAGAGGCTGGGTGACAAAGGGCACCCCTGCCGGGTTCCCCTCTGGAGGAGGAAAGTGTCAGATAGATGGTCGTTTACCCGGATCCTAGCCCTAGGGGACCTATACAGCATTTGGAGCCATTGAAGAAACCTAGGGCCAAACCCAAACCTACGCAGCACCTCCCACAAGTAGTCCCATTCCACAGAGTCGAAGGCCTTCTCGGCATCGAGAGAGGCCACGACCCTGGTACCCCCGTTATCATGTTGTGCATCCAGATTCAAGAACAGGCGACGAATGTTGATGTCAGTGCCCTTCCCGGGCATGAACCCGGTTTGGTCCACGTGTATCAAGTCTTCTATCACCGTGGCCAGTCTAATAGCCAAAAGCTTAGCTAGGAGCTTGGCGTCCGCATTAATAAGAGAGATATGCCTATATGAGGCACACTCTTCAGGATCCTTACCGGGTTTAGGCACCAACACCACAATCGCGTCAGACATCGAGTCAGGGAGAGACCCCACAGAGAAGGACCGCTTAAGTAGAGAGGTGAGCCTGGGAGCAAGAAGCTCCTGGTGCACCGAGTAAAACTCCGTTGGTATACCATCCGGGCCGGGGGTCTTCCCGGCCTGCATGGAGTGTAGGGCCACCTGTACCTCCTCCAGGGAGATGTCCGAGTCAAGACATTTACATTGTGCCTCAGTCAAGGAGGGAAGGGAGATCTGGTCCAGATAGGTAGTCAACTCGGCAGTAGTATATGTAACCCTAGTGGAGTACAAGGACTGGTAGAACTCAAGGAACCTAGCACCTATATCCCCGGGGGACATGAGCAACCCCCCAGCCCGGTCGCGCAATTTCCCAATGTGGGTCAGAGGTCGCTGCCCCCTAGCAAGCCAGGCCAACAGTCGACCATTCTTGTCTCCATATTCAAATACCCTCTGGGCACTCTCTAGCATGGATTTTTTGGTGAGGTCCACCCGAACTAGGGAGAGGTCACGCAGGGCATCACTCCAGGGCACGTAGTGCTCAGAGTCTGGTGATCGCACAAATTCTGCCTCCTTCAATCTCGCCCTCTCCTCATGGTCCCTCAGAGACTGCACCGATTCACGCTTGCGCACCGCCACCCTAGCCGTAAAGTCACCCCTCAGCCAGGCCTTAAAGGCATCCCACTCCACCAGGGGGTCCGCAGAGCCCTCGTTCCTCAGCCAGAAGTCACAGAGAGCCTCCGGCATCTCCTCCTGGATCCCCGGGTCCATGATCCAATACTTGGACAACCGCAACAGACGCACACCCTCCACCCGAGACAGCCGGATAGTAACAGATACCGGAGCATGGTCCGAGATGCCCCGAGAGAGGATCTCCACATCTACTACCCTCTTCAGCAATTCAGGGGAGGCAAACGCCAAGTCGATGCGTGACATGGTCCGGTAAGTGGTAGACAAGCATGTATAAGCTCTGGTGGAGGGATGCATCCGCCTCCAGAGATCCGTCATGTGAAACGCCTCCGCCCAGCTGGCAAGGCCTTGTTGTTGCGGGCCAGAGGCATGTAACCTGTCTAGATCCCTGGACATAACCAAGTTAAAGTCTCCCACAACTAATACATCCGGGACATTGTACATAGTGATCAATTGCATAAGAGCGTGAAGGACATCTAAGTCCGCAGGGGGGGGCAGATACACACCCACCAATACAATAGGTAGCCCCGAGACCAAGGCATGCAGCAGCACATACCTCCCACCCGGGTCCAACTTAACATCTAGTAGCTGGAAGGGGAGGGACCCGTGCACCAGCACACTGACACCACGGGCATAATTGGAATACGTCGCGTGGTAATGTGTCCCGACCCACGCCCTCTTCAAACCCAGGACACGGGATCCCATAAGATGCGTCTCCTGAAGGATGCACACCTGCGGGTGGAGCCTCCGCAGGTAGTTCATAACCAGGGAGCGCTTCACCGCAGAGTTGAGTCCCCGTACGTTCCATGAGATTACCTTACACTGAGCCATAAGCGGTGGCAAAGAACTCAGCAAAGCCTACGCTCCAATGACACCGACCGGAGCCGACACACCAGCGGGGCGCAATAGCGCCCCCCCCCCCCCGGCCCGCCAGGTCCGGCCAGCACATCAGGACCGCGACTGTACCTCAGCGTGTGCACCCACATGGAGACAAGCAAATAGAACATAGACCAACCAACCTTAATGAAACAACCCCCTGTGAACCAACCAGCCAAACCGTGGCAGGAAAACACCCCCCCTACCCCCCACCCCGCGCCCCTCGGAACAGTAAGGAGCACTTGAATCCCCTCAACCCCATAGTTTAGATCAAAAGTTAACAGTTAGGGGGACGTGTAGCCAGATTGGGACATATGCACCACCCCCGTAATGAGCGGAAGGAGAAAGCAAAAAAAGGGGGAATAACCCAAGTCTCTCCGCAGGAGCTGTGGAGTGATGCAAGTCGAATGTATAGTTGAAAAAGTTCACCTGCCTGGGCAGGGGCACATACTTGAATAGTCTGAACGTTGCAGGCACAAAAGAACATAGGGATTGCGGGCAGTGTACGGGGCCGAGACCAGCATGACACTTAATCGGACAGAGTCCCAGTTCAGTCAGCCGAGCAGGCCCGAGGCCTCCACCAACCCATACCGGTGTCCGACAGCAGGTGGGAAAGAGTCCATCCTTCCCAGGGAGACATGGCAGCCAGAGCTGTGTCTGGCGGGGTGGCGGGTAGGGGAGAACGGATCACCGCCCGGAGATTCAACACAAACATTTCTCCCCAGCCACCCCGACCAGCCAGGTGACAACAACGGCAAACGCGGCCAACAAAAGTCATAGGCAGGCACCACAGTACTCACTAGTAGACGACCCATCCACGCAATCCCAGGCAAGTAAGCGCCGGTAGGAGTCAGTTCATGGTATCCAGCCAGGCTGAGGCATCTTTAGGGGAGGTAAAGAACCGCACCGTCTCCCCGTCCACCACACGCAGCTTTGCAGGAAACAGGACGCTGTACTTGACCCCCCTGCGTCTGAGAGCCGCCTTAACTGCATCGAAAGAGCGACGTTGCCGTTGAGTCTCCATCGTATAGTCCGGGAAAAGCATCAGCTTTATATTCCGGTACGGCAGCTCCCCGGCAGCGCGGGAGGCCCTGAGGAGCTCATCCCGGTCTCTGAAGTTTAGCAGCCGCAGGATAAATGTTCGAGGGGGGGATCCCTCGGGGCCAGGCCTAGGAGGGACCCGGTGAGCCCGCTCCACCGCAAAGTACGGCGACAGCCGGGCCGCCGGTAGCAACGAGCGGAATAGCTCCTCCGCGAACTGAGCCGGGGCACGACCCTCCGCCCCCTCCGGTAGGCCCACGATCCTCAGATTGTTGCGGCGGCTTCTATTCTCAGCGTCTTCCGCCCGGTACTCAAGGGCTTTGACTTTAGATTGCAGGGCACTAATGGAGGCATCATGCCCCGCCACCGCATCCTCCGTCTCACTCAGTCGGTGTTCCACCTCTGACACCCGGGAACGGATCTTGTCAAAGTCCTGCCTGATGAGGCTAACGTCGAGCTGAACCTCCTCGATCTTGTTAGTCAGGGCCGCCTGGCACGTTGTGATAGCCGCCATCACTTCAGGGATGCCAGGGGGAGGCCGAGCCGGGTTCTCCTCGTGTTCCGTCTGCGACGCCATGTTGGAGAGGCGCACAGGGGACAGCAGGCCGTCAGCAACAGGAGTCGAGTCCTTCGGTATAAACGCTGGAAACTTCAACCTCTTAGGCTTTTTCTGGCTCCCAAGGGCTTTAGGAGGCATCTAGTGCACCACGGAGCCCCTCAGATAGGCCCAGGCAGTAGAAAGGATGAGTTTAACGGATCGCACTCCAGGAGAGCTCAGAGAGCACGTCCGCTCAGTCCGCCATCTTGGCCACACCAAATGAAATTCTTTATTGCATGATAAATAGGTTAATGAAGGTAAAAATAAATTCTGTGAATGTTCCAAAAAACAGTTAAACTAATAGGCAGTACTGAAAACATCTGCATAACATAACTCTAGTATACACATAACTCTAGTATACATATATATATAGCAGTGAGTGCTATTTCTGAGCTATCTTTTATAGTAGCGGATCAAAGTTGTTGAGCGGGGGGGGGGGGGGGGCGCAGATCGAAGTTGTTGAACGGGGGGATGACCTAATTGCTTCCGCTGTGAATTTTAAGTAGGAATTGTTTCACGGGGGGCTGATTTACTAAAACTGGAGAGTGCAAAATCTGGTGTAGCTGTGCAAAGCAGCCAATCAGCTTCTAACTACAGCTTGTTCAATTAATCTTTGACATAAAAACGTGGAAACCTGATTGAATACTACGCAGAGCTGCAGCAGATTTTGCAATCTCCAGTTTTAGTAAATCATATAGTAAATATATATCCACGTGAATGCCCATAGCTTGGCAGCAGGTTTATATAAAGCTATCTAAAGACATATCATGGAGGTTGGATGTACAAGCATGTTCACACAGAAGATCTTGTAAACGTTTATAATGCTAGGATATCAGGGGATTGATGAAGAGGTACATCTTAATGGCATGTCTCGTTAGTTTCTACTTGATTTAATCAAGTTTTTCTATCACTTTCTGACTATTAAGTATTGTTTAGAAAATATGAAAAATTCTAATACCACTTATCTCATCTTTATGTTCCCATACAGATTAGGACAGTTCTTACAAATGCTCCAATAGATGTAGATTCTGTATTTGATAATAAAAGCAATACCATAGAGAACCCTATGTAAGTGTAAACTCTTATGTTTCTTGTTTTATTCTGTTTTAAGTCTTTTTCTGTTTTTGTTCCTCTTGTTTTAAGTTTTAATTGCAGGCTACAGGTACATAACAACTTTGTGTATAGTAGGAAAACCTTTTTAAGTAGTCTAATATTTTTCATTACCGTGTTTCCCCGAAAATAAGCCCGGGTCTTATATTAATTTTGGCAACAAAAGACACAGTAGGGCTTATTTTTGGGGTAGGTCTTACCATGTAATGTGCCGTCTTCTCTTCCCCTCTCTCGACCTGCCTGTTAGGAATCCCCAGTGTGAACTGAGCTAAAATGCTTGTAAAATCTTGTAATCCACTCTATTACTGTAGTATATAATGTATAATGTGTGTATTTCTGTAATATAATTGTGCCAAATACCTTCATTATAGCGCCGCTCTGCGCTTTTGTGACCTGCCGGAGCTCTCTTCCCTGCATTTATGTTACAGAAACACACACATTGTACATTGTGTACTACTGTAATAGAGTGGGTTATAGGATTTTAAACTAGGGCTTATTTTCGGGGTAGGGCTTATATTGCAGTCCTCCTGAAAAAGTACGCTAGGTCTTATTTTAGGGGTAGGTTTTATTTTCGGGGAAACAGGGTATATAACAACAGATTTTTAATCTCACAATAGTCCCCAATGTTTCATAGCTCACAAATCAATGTTCCAGGCATTAAAATGACACCTACTCATCTGTAGATGCTCTTACCACTGCAAACACACAACAAGTACAATTAAAGGAACTTTTTCATACTTGTATGCTTTCTCAGGCTCCTTTCGCTGTTTTAGAGAAGGCATGTTAGTCAAGCATAGTAGTCATACAAAAGTTACATTATTTTAAAGCCGTATTAAACCCAAAAGCAAACATTTATTATATCATAGCTTACCAATCCTTAGATATGGTGGCTGCATTTGTTTTATTTTTTAGGTTTTGTTCTTTCTTTTTTTTTTCACCTGGTGATCCTGCCAGTAAGTTTGTTGTTTTAACAAGCTCTCTTGCAAATGTATCAGTTGGACGGATGAGACAAATCAATTACCACTGACACAGGTGCTTGCAATAATCAGATTTTATTTATTAACCACTTAAGCCCCGGACCATTTTGCAGCTAAATGCCCAGGCCAGGTTTTGCGATTCGGCACTGCGTCGCTTTAACAGACAATTGCGCGGTCGTGCGACATGGCTCCCAAACAAAATTGGCGTCCTTTTTTTCCCCACAAATAGAGCTTTCTTTTGGTGGTATTTGATCACCTCTGCGGTTTTTATTTTTTGCGCTATAAACAAAAATAGAGCAACAATTTTAAAAAAAAATGCAATATTTTTTACTTTTTGCTATAATAAATATCCCCCAAAAACATATATACATTTTTTTTTTCCTCAGTTTAGACCGATACGTATTCTTTTACCTATTTTTGGTAAAAAAAAATCGCAATAAGCGTTTATCGATTGGTTTGTGCAAAATTTATAGCGTTTACAAAATAGGGGATAGTTTTATTGCATTTTTATTAATTATTTTTTTTTACTACTATTGGCGGCGATCAGCGATTTTTTTCGTGACTGCGACATTATGGCGGACACTTCGGACAATTTTGACACATTTTTGGGACCATTGTCATTTTCACAGCAAAAAATGCATTTAAATTGCATTGTTTATTGTGAAAATGACAGTTGCAGTTTGGGAGTTAACCACAGGGGGCGCTGTAGGAGTTAGGGTTCACCTAGTGTGTGTTTACAACTGTAGGGGGGTGTGGCTGTAGGACTGACGTCATCGATCGAGTCTCCCTTATAAAAAGGATCACTCGATCGATACGCCGCCACAGTGAAGCACGGGGAAGCCGTGTTTACATACGGCTCTCCCCGTTCTTCAGCTCCGGGGAGCGATGGCGACGGAGCGGCTATAAACGAATAGCCACGCCGTCGTCCCGGATCGCTCCCCGAGGGAATCCGCCCGCCGCACGCAGCGGGGGGGGGGGTACCGATCGGACCCCCCACCCGCTAGAAGGCAGGGACGTATATATACACCCATCTGCCTGTCCGTGCCATTTTGCGGACGTATATAGTCGTGCGGCGGGCGTTAAGGGGTTAATGTAAAAACGTTATCCCAAAAGAAAAAAACTGTTGCTGTAATGCCGCGTACACACGGTCGGAATTTTCGATGGAAAAAGTCAGATGGGAGCTTTTCATCGGATATTCTGACCGTGTGTATGCCCCATTGGACTTTTTCCAATGGAATTTCTGACAGACTTAGATAGAGAGCAGGTTCTCTATTTTTCCGTCAGAAGTTTTTCCCGGTCAAAAGTCCAACCGCGTGTACGCAGCATTAACTGCTTAGAAAGTGTTAGCTGGAGTTCAGCTTCAATTTGTTAGTGTTTCTAAATCTGCTAGTCAATCTAACAATCCCCTCACCCCAGAGTGACAATGCTGCTATCCAATGT
Source organism: Rana temporaria (assembly GCF_905171775.1). NCBI lineage: Eukaryota > Metazoa > Chordata > Amphibia > Anura > Ranidae > Rana > Rana temporaria. The sequence goes on from NC_053492.1 coordinate 198,160,425, forward strand.
GAGTTGGGGGCACTCTAATATAGCAGGTGTGTTGCTGGTCAGATCACCAGAAAATATCCCAAAAAAGAAAAGGAATGCAGGCGCCATATCTGATGATTGGTAAGCTGCAATATATACAATTTTTGGTTTTGGCTTTATTACCACTTTAAGAGAATGTGTAAGGTTTTGTACAGGTTTACGATAGGGTAGTATAGTATACATCATACAAAGCAAATCCGGGCCTGCAAGCCCTAACCAACATAAAGGAAGCAGGAGCCGAGCTCTTATGCTATACTCAAATATAAGATAAAAAAGAAAAAAGTCCTTAGAACCATACGGTCTAGAACCCGGGCTATACCCGGCTGTCTGTAAACCTGTAGAACAAGTATATAATACACAACAAAAGAACCTAAAGGTTAGCATCCTCTAGAAAGAGTAGAGAGGATTAACTGCCAAGAGAAAAGAGACTATGGGAGAATGGAAAAAGAAGAAGAAGAATGGAGCAGAGCGAGAAGAGGAGTAGAAGGCGAAGAGGGAACGACAGAGCAAGGGAGTGTGAGGTCCACGGGGTGCGCGCAAGAGGAGTCCTATATTGACAGCAATGCAGTGTCAAACCGAGAAGGGTGGTGGTATGCAATCCAAGGCTGCCAAACCCTAAGAAATTTGTCATGCGTATCAGAAAGGACCGTTTTTGACTGCCTCAAAGCTAAGTGCGTGGGTTTTCCATGCTCTCGCGATTGTCAACCTTGTTGCAGTAAAGAGATGCTGGGCTAGTTGTCTCTCTGGAGGCAGTAATTCCACAATAGGCTTACCAAGGAGTGCTACATAAGGATCCTGAAATAGATTGCGAAGGAGAGTGTATACCCTAATCCACAGTCTGCACGCCCGCGGGCATGACCACTATATGTGTGCCATGGAGCCCTCCTAGGAGCACCCCCTAAAACAGAGCGGAGAATAATTTGGAATAAAGCGAGCCAATCTCACCGGTGTGTAGTACCACCTGTACAGAATCTTATAGGCGTTTTCCAAGGTCAACACATTACGTGAGCACTTGGACAAAGTTAGTGTCATCGCCTGCCAGTCCTCAGGGTCCAACCGCTTCCCCAACTCTCTCTCCCATTGAAGGTGGTAGGATCTCACCGGGGGTCTCCTTGTGGATATCACAGCTGAATATATCAGTGAAATCAGGCATTCTTCATGTCATTTTATGTAATTAGTATGTTTAGGTCTAAAGATTATCATTTTTTAAAGAATACACAAAAAAATAGAATTTTTTGAAAACAAAAAATGTTTTTCCTTTCTTGAGGTTACTATATAGTATTGTACTTTAATATTTTACATGTGCTACATTGGAGTTGATTTAGTAAAGGCAAATAGACTGTGCACTTTGCAGGGGCATTTGCACTAATTTTCCTTAGTAAAGGTGAAGCTTTCCTTTGTAAAGGATAGCCAATCGGGTGCAAGTAAAATAAAAAAAATTTTTTTTTTTTGCTTGCACATGATTTGATGGTGGAAATCATCAGAGCTTCAACTCATTCACTAAGCTCCAGGGAAATTAGTGCAAGTGCCCTTGCAGGGTGCGCTGTCTATTTGCCTTTAGTAAATCAACCTCATTGAGCCAATAGGATGAGACGTTTTATGCAGAGTTGTATGCAGTTCTTTACTTCTATGCTATAAAAAAAAGTATAATTTGATCCCATGTTCTATTCAGAATTTAAATGAAAACTGCAGAGCCTAGCAGTGAACAGCTATGTCTAAATGATCTTTCTATCTAATTTATCTTTTCATGTATTTGATTAGAAATCCTCAAATTCAAAACAAAGGGGTGAATTTACAAAAAGGCAAACAGACTGTGAACTTTGCAAGTGCAGTTGTACTCATTTCCTCCTGAGCTTAGTAAATGCGGTAAAGGGGTGCTGATTTCCACCATCCTATCATGTGCAAAAATGCATTTTTTTTCCTTAGGCCTCGTACACACGACCGGTTTTCTCTGCAAAAACCATCAAGAAAACTGCTGGCAGAGGTTTCTTGCCGAGAAAACTGTTCGTGTGTACGAGGCTTTCAGGTTTCTCGTCGGGAAATCTGGCCAGAATCTCGACGAGAAAAATAGAGAACCTGCGCTCTATTTTCTCGTCGAGATTCTTCCCGATGAGAAAACCCGAGAGTGTGTATACTTGCCTGTCGCCGTGGAAACCCGCGCATGCTCGAAATGACTTTGACGCATGCGTGGTAGCTTCCACGGCATAGGTAGGGTGAAGCAAGTTGGCGGCGACGGCATCGAATGTGACGAGCGCGTGCTCGTTGTACGCAATGACGTCACTGCGTTCTTGCCTTTCAAGAGAACCGCGGTTCTTTTGAAAGGTCAGTGTGTGCACTCGGGTAGCAAGAGGTTCTTGCCAAGAATCTCGTTGGGAAAAACTACATTTTTTTCCTGACGAGATTCTTGCCCGTGTACGAGGCCTTACACCTGATTGGGTATTGTGTTTTATCATTTGTTTGAACGAGGTTTAACTCATCGCTGATCACTGCATTTAAATTTACTAAATGTAATTACAATTTCTTATAATGTAATCATTTTTCACCTACCATTATCACTGGTAATTTGTCCAGAAGCGCTAACTAGTTTCAATCAGTTCAGCAGCCACAAGTAATTTGGAGACTACATTATCAGATGTCTAAATTGCTGCGTTGCTGTTTCTATACACAAACATTTAGATGTGAATGCTAGAATTTCATTTTTAGTAATTACGTTTATATTTTAATGGTTTGATTATTTTGTATTCTTCTTATTCTTTTTAGGAATACTAGTAATAATATTTGGAATGCAAAGTTCACAGCGCGGTTTACATATATAGCAAATATCACAGTTGTTGGATTCTTAAATGATAAATTGGTGGATTATATTATTAGCAATGCCAATCAAAAAAGAAGTACACGTTCAACAGCTCTTTCAATATCTGACGCTACAAGTGGTGACAAGTGTAAGTGTTTACCTTCCTTTACTGTTTACTGAATCATTACTGTATCCTTTCCTTTGCTAAAAAGATCAATTTATAGAACAGCTAGGTTTGCTGTAGCCAACTAAAAAAATATGTAGATTGGTATGTGCTATTAACCAGGGGCAGAGTCCGTAAAAGTATATTGAGTAATTTGAGTCATACCTGGGCTGGAAAATACTTTAAAAATATATATATATATATTTGTTAAAGAAACTACAAATTCTATGGTGTTAGAATTAGAATTGGATAGTTACCGGTACATCATATACTACAATACAAAAAAGTGTTTGATTAAGAATGCAATTATTAAACTCCAAAATATCATGACCTTGCTGTTTACAATGTATCACTTTGATACAGTTGAATAAGTAATAATGCCTGTCATATTTTACGTATCTTATTCCCTGATGAATTGAGTTACTACACTGATGTATTTACAGTATATAAGCAATATATCTTATAGTGAACCTATGACCTGTTTTAATGTACTAATAGCATTTGTTTTGTTTTGTTTTTTCATTATTTTTATATGATTAAATGTTTGCCTGTTCTGAAATTTTAATTCTTTTGCTTTGAAGATAGTTATTATTACTTATTTTTTTATTGCAGCACTTGGTTAGGTTAAATGTAATACAACGAAACACTGCACATTAAACTGAAGACAAGTTTGTAAATAAAAACAGATTATACCAATAATGTACAAATTTAAACAAAAGAAATCAAGTGTTATACATCCAGTGCTCATGATCAAAAAAGTCCCCATAAAACAGGGGAAATAAAAAAATAAAAAAATCTATGATATTTATATTGCGCCTCTGCACGACAAATGTAAATGCAGGTGACAAATTGTAAACAGGTACATGAATCTGGAGCACGCAGTGCATGCGGGAGAGTACTGAGACTGCTGCTGAGCTTCCACCTGGCACTATACCAATAATATGATCAAAAAAGTAGCTCACCTACAAGGTATAATGTACAAATTTGAACAAAAAAAATATTAAGCGCTACACATCCAGTGCTCATGAATAAAAAAGTCCTCATAAAACAGTCAGGGGAATAAAAAAAACAAACATCTCTGATACTTATAATGTGCCTCTGCATGACAAATGTAAATGCAGGTGACAAATTCATGTACCTGTTGTAAACAGGTACATAAATGTGTCACCTGCATGATACATGAATATGCATGTAAACATACATAAATCTGGGGCATGCAGTGCATGTGGTAGAGTACTGAGAATGCAGCTGTCAGATAGCGCAGCACCAAAACGTTTTAAACCGGTGTGAGTAAAGCCTGATGGGAATTCACAGGTACGAGTTCAACATCAGGTTTGCTCCCCTTGTGATTGACAGCAGGCAGTGGGTTAATCCATAGCATTAGCCAGTAGACAGCCTGCTATTGGCATTAGAATCTGCCCACTGCCTGCTGTCAAGCACAAGTTGACAGCAGACCTGAATGAAAACTAGTGCCTGTGAATTTCCATCAGGCCCGCTTACTGTCAGTGCCAGTGCTCGTTAGGAGGCTGTTGGCTGTGAAGCTGGCAGTGTCCTTAACAGCCAGAGAGAATTAGGGAGGGAGAGGCTATCGGCAGCAAACATACCATACTACCTGCTACACAGCGCACAGAGACAGGCACTGTGCTTGTCTCTGTACGCCAACTTAGAGTTGGTCTTAATTACCTTCAGTATTATCAAGTGGAGTCAATTATTTTTGAATTTGGTGCAGTATTAGAGCTATTAAGAACTAACCGATTCTGATGCATGTGTCAGTAAAGCTACAGAAATGGGCAGCAGGGATTTTTGAATCTGGAGCAGGCCATTTTAAAAGGGTCTATACTGCCAGAAAACAGTGCCAATAGCTTTATTGAACTCTCCTAAGTGTGTTGTAAAGCCCATAAATCATTCCTACTATAAAATCACCATCACACCAATTAGTGAAAATCTCCTTTCAGCATACCACTGCCTCATGAAATATCATTCATCTTATAATACTACTGACCCCAAATTATAGGCAGATCTGTATGCACCTGATTACAGCCATTCACTTCTCCAAGGGTTTGTTCTCCTTTTCTCAAAATGCAACACTATGCTAAATACCTTGACTTTGTGTGAATTTTCCAGTTGTTTTACTTATTTTATTTTGACATTCAACTCATTCAATGTAAATGTTAATAATTCTTTGATTTTATTTTTTAAATGTATGTTAGGAAAGCATCACAAATCTGCTTAACCATCATAATAATTGTATTTTTTTGTCTTTTTTCTTAGTGAATGTAAGTGAGCTGGCACAGAATTTAATATGTGTGTCTGGCTTTGTATTGGATCTTACCACTTTACAATGTAATTCTAAGTGTAATTCATACTGTATGAATGATGGAACTTGTAATCTGATTGGAGGCAACGCTACCTGCATGTAAGTAAACATGCTCTTCTTATGATGTTTTCTAATCCTACAGAAATATCTTCCTATCTATACATCATATACCCCAAAATCACCAGCACCATAATCCCCACCTTACACACACAGTTTTATCCACATCTCATTTACCCATAAATCTCCAGCACCGTAATTCCTACCTTGTACACAGTTTTATTCACACTTTATATACCCAAGAGTCTTCAGCACCATAATTCCTACCTGACATAGCACAGGTATTTTTATATAGAGTTGGGCAAGCAACATCACCTGTTTGCGTGTTCAGCGAACAACCACATTTTCAGGGCACTCGATGGGATGTTTGCCCACCGAGCACACAGTGAATAGCTGTCAGTTATTAAAGCCTGGGCTGAGAAGCCGGCTGCCGCCTCCTTAACAACGAAGGATTTATCAGCTGTCAGCAGGCTTCCCCGCTGCAAGCTGAATGAAAATGAAAAACATTACCAGCGTGCCCCCCAATCCCTACCAGGCCCTTCCAGATTATGGCAACCCCCCTGCCTGCAGACCCCCACAACCACTGCACAGGGTTGTGGGGAAGAGGCCCTTTTCTCCATCAACATGGGGACATGGTGCTTTATGGTGGTAGGCTGCCCAAAAGCACCCCCCGTGTTAAGGGCATTTGGTCTGGTATGGTTCAGGAAGAGGGCCACTTGCTTGGCCACCCCCTTTCCTGGCCTGCGAGGCTGCATGTTCGGACAATGGCTTGGTATAGAATTTTTCCAAATTTTTCTATTGCTGACAAGGATTATTTGTTTTTTTCAAAATCTTGCAGCTGGGAAAATCTATTGAAAGGTCTTTTTTTTTTCTTTCTACCAGTCAGGTTTGCTGCAGCATGTTTTATACACGGTACAGATGCACCACTGAATTTTTATTTTTTCACTTTAAGCATCATTAATATCACGGTTCCTTTAAAAATTATCTTTCAAAAAAGTGTTTGCAGTGATACGTGTCCCCCAGGGCAGTTCCCAGGCCCCCATAACCTGTTTTTGTCCAGTAACTTGCATATAAGCCTTCAAAATGGGGACTTTTGATTTTTCAAGTTCGAGCCTCATAGACTTTAACCACTTAACGACCGCCGCACAATGATATACGTCGGCAGAATGGCACGGATGGGCAGATGGACGTACCGGTACGTCCTTTACATCTACCCAGCCGTGGGTCGTGGGTCCGAAGCTCCGGGGACCAGGGCCGCGAGACCCGCAGACCCGATCGCCGCTGGGGTCCCGCGATCGGTCCCCGGAACTGAAGAACGGGGAGAGCCACGTGTAAACACGGCTTCCCCGTGCTTTACTGCGGCGGCTGCATTGATCGTGTCATCCCCTTTATAGGGATACACAATCGATGACGTCACTCCTACAGCCACACCCCCCTACAGTTGTAAACACACACTAGGTGAAACATAACCCCTTCAGCGCCCCCTGTGGTTAACTCCCAAACTGCAACTGTCATTTCCACAATAAAGAATGCATTTGAAAAGCATTTTTTGCTGTGAAAATGACAATGGTCCCAAAAATGTGTCAAAATTGTGCGAAGTGTCCGCCATAATGTCGCAGTCACGAAAAAAATCGCTGATCGCCGCCATTAGTACTAAAAAAAAAAAAAGAATTATAAAAATGCAATAAAACTATCCCCTATTTTGTAAACTCTATAAATTTTGCGCAAACCAACCGATAAACGCTTATTGCGATTTTTTTTTACCAAAAATATGTAGAAGAATATGTATTGGCCTAAACTGAGGAAAAAAAATATTTTTTATATATTTTTGGGGGATATTTATTATAGCAAAAAGTAAAAAATATTGCATTTTTTTCAAAATTGTCGCTCTATTTTTGTTTATAGCACAAAAAATAAAAATCGCAGAGGCAATCAAATACCATCAAAAGAAAGCTCTATTTGTGGGAAGAAAAGGACACAAATTTTGTTTCGGTACAACATTGCATGACCGCGCAATTATCAGTTAAAGCAGCGCAGTGCCAAATTGTAAAAACACCTCTGGGCATTTAGCTGCATATTGGTCCGGGGCTTAAGTGGTTAATAGGTTCGGGTTTGAACTTTTTACATGTTAGGGAGTTCTGGTGTTCAGCCCAATTCTATTTGTTTATTTGAATCACAAACAAAGTCTTAACAGCACAAACATTTCCTACCCTAAAGGCATGAAAGTCTCTAGTATCTTTGTTCTGACTGATAAAAATAATTAATAGAGCCTTAGAAAGACAAACTATTCACCTATTATTTGGTATAATCAGTGTACATTTTCCAAACAAGAGGTTGTATGTTTAGCATTTAAATATTATCACTATAATAAAGTAGTTGTAAAGTCAGAAGGTTTTTTATCTTAATAAATTCAATGCATGCATAAAAAACCTTCTGTGTGCAGCAGCCCCTCTGTCAATCAAAGTCAGTGAGCCAATGAGGAGAGAGAGGGGGCGGGCCAAGCCACAGCTCTCTGTCTGAATGAACACACAGAGCAGCAGTTTGGCTCAGGTGCCCCCAAAGCAAACTGCTTGCTGTGGGGGCACTCGACAGGAGGGAGGGGCCAGTAGAGCCGGTGAGGGACACGAGAACATGATGATCTGGGCTGCTCTGTACAAAACCACTACACAGATTAGGTAAGTATAACACGTTTGTTATTTTTTTTTAAAACTGACTTTGGTATCACCAGTTGATGTCCTGTTACTTAAAATGTATTATCTTTTTTTATTTTAGTTGTAAACCATTCACTATTTATGCCACTTTTGGTGAACGATGTGAAAACCTCTCAATGAACCTTAATGCATTCTTTGGAATATTATTTGGAGCTTTGGCATTCCTCTTCCTGTTGATCATGGGCATAGTGTTGGGAATATACATCTATAGAAAGAGGAAAAGCAAGAATGATCATGACGATACAGACCAGTAAGTGGCAAATTTATTAGTGTCTGCCAATATGTTCTTGGATGCCATGTTTGTGCTTATATTAAAAGGAGTATTACTTAAAGTGGTTGTACACCCTGTACAACCACTTTTACCTACAGGTAAGCCCAGATTAAGGCTTACCTGTAGGTGCTGGAAATATCTCCTAAACCTCCATGTTTTAGGAGATATTTACGATAGAGCAGTGCGCTGTTGTCTACGGCGCAGGCGCACTTTAGAAACAGTAATCATGCCGTTTCTAAAGGGGTCATGCTGTGACTGGCGGCTCCCGTGCACATTCGTGGGAGTAACCTCACGTGACTCCAGCCAGTCACAGAGCCAGAGTTCGCGGCCCCGGAAGGAAGAGGGGTGACGATGGACGCTCTCTGCTAGTGGGGACAGCGGTGACATTGCAGGCTTTGGTTTCAGGTAAGTGACACATAATGGGCTACTATGCTATGCATAGTAGCCCATTATGCTTTACCTTTGCAGGGAAATAAAGAGGAAGTAAAAACCATCAGGGTTTACTTCCTCTTTAAGAAAGCATCATACAATGTATTAAAGGGTCACTAAAGGAACATTTTTTTTTAGCTAAATAGCTTCCTTTACCTTACTGCAGTACTGGTTTCATGTCCTTATTGTTCGTTTTTGCTTTGAAGTAGCTGTAATTCTGCTGTGATCTCCACACTTCCTGGTTGTCTGTTTCCTTATAACCATCATACTGGGAGATTTTCACGGTGGTCTAAGCTGTCATTACTGTGTGTCTAAAACTCCTCAGAACCAATCAGATTCATTTTAAAAACAAAACACTGCCCTGGATTTGTTTGTTTTTGTTCTGTGAGTCTTCCCGACTCACCTCTCACCCGGAACTTCATTTATGTCCTTTAAAATCGAAAGTGAAACTAGAGGCACATTATATGATAGATTAAATTCAATTTTTAATCAGCAATCAGTTAACTTTTATGTCTCTATACCCAATAAACAGTCATTTCAGCAAAAAAAAATTCCTTTAGTGACCCTTTAAGTTACATGAAAAAAGTTATTGCCACTATTAGCAGTATATACCGTACAGTAGCTGTGATATATGCAGCTGTGAAAAGCACACAATAATCACCATGCTTTGTGTTGGTTTTTCCCCTGTAAGGAGACAAGTATTATACAGTAGGTGTATAATAATTAAAATACTCTCATGGGAAATCTATTTCATGTAATTTCCATACATTAGACTTAACAAATCTGCCCATGTACGTCATATGTAAAAAGTGTTATACATAGGATTTAAAGGGTCAGACTACCCAAACAGCTAGTTTTTGTAGATACTAGAGCACAGGTGTCAAACACAAGGCCCTCCAGGCCATTTAATGTGGCCCTAGCACCTCTCCTGCAGCTGCAGGAGAGCTCCAGCCCTCCTCTGGTCCTCCTCCAGACCCCTACTTTCTGCTTTCAAGCAATGCATCCAGCTTCTTCCCAGCAGCAGCATAAGGAAAGGGGGTGCACTGTGATGTGAGGGAGAGTGGAGGACTCAACTTCTGATGGTGGGGTGGGTCTTGACATCTAATGTAAGGGGAGGAGATGCGCTGGACATCTAATCTTACAGATACAACCGGCCCTGTTTGAGAACAATCATAATGCTGATGCGCCCCACAATAAAATTTAATTTGACACCCCTGTGCTAGAGGTTTAAATTTATGTATTTGATGGCCCTAATAAGAGGCACCTTAAGAATGCACAGCTCCATATATTGCTTTAGCAAATCAACCTCATGTACCTTTGTATTCCATTATCACTGTTTCCTTTTTCTACTCTGGCAGTCTGTGTTTTCTATATTACATTATAGTGTTACAGTATTACATTTATATTCCTTCTGCCTTTATGCATGTCCTAGCAATAATATGAATAATTTGCATTTTTTTTTTCATTAAGGTTGTACCAAACACGATTTACCTGGAAACCACCAATCTTGCCATGTGAGTATATCTTTATTATTATTCAATGTATTTTTTTTTTAACATGTTTTGCTTTTAGCAACATATACCGTTTAGAAAGGTATGTAACATTTCTTTGCATTTAAACTTCTAGCTTTTCAAAGACTGGGAGATAAGGAGATCCCATCTTTGGACACAGATACGTCACCCGATTTGATTTCCTGGAAACCACACTTAGACAAAGTAGACAGTGCGGCAGAGGTATGTATCACTTTCTAAACACAGGACCCTGCAGTCCTTATATCTGGTATCCCATAGTACACAGAACATAGGAATGCAATTATTTTAGTAAATATAAACTGCTAAATATAGTAGTACAGTATATACTCAAATATAGGCCGACCCTAATATAAGCCGAGGCACCTAATTTTACCACAAAAAAATGGGAAAACGTATTGACTTGAGTATAAGCCTAGGGTTCGAAATGCAGCAGCTACTGTAAGTGAAAAAGAGGGTCAACAATGCTCATCTGCAGCCTTGATGTGCTCATTTGCAATCTCCATGTGCCCATTTGCAGCCTCACTGTGCCCATTTTAAGCTTCACTGTGTCTCACTATGCCCTTCTGCAGCCTCACTGTGTCCATTTGCAGCTTCACTGTGCCCATTTGCAGCCTCATTGTGGCTATTTGCATGCCTCAGCATCACTGTGCCCATCTGCATGCCTCACTGTTCCCATCTCCCTGCCTCACTGTGCCCATCTCCCTGTCTCATGTACCTGATCTCCCGGCGCTGTGCCATTTTCTGTCGGGATTTGAGCGAAATTTGAGTGCTGGTTCTCAAATTTTACAACAACAAAATCCGTTTGTAAATTCCCATCGTTTGTAGACAATTCCGACTCACAAAATTCCACACATACTCTGAATCAAGTACGAGACGGAAGCGCTCAGTCTGGTAAAACTAGCATTCGTAATGGAGATGGCACATTTTTCACTCTGTAACGGACTGAAAAGCACAAGGGTGACAAGCGCAAATTGTCTCTCACCTAACTTCTACTAACACGACCGGTATTGAACTTCCCTTTAATAGTGCCATCGTACGAGTTGTACGTGACCATGTTCTTAGCGATCGGAATTTCCGACAACATTTGTGCGACAGTGTGTATGCAAGACAAGTTTGAGCCAACATCCGTCGGAAACAAAAAATCCACAGTTTTGTTGTCGGAATGTCTACTCTCAGGCAAAGACATATAGGCATTAAAGTGGAGGTTCCCCCTAAAAAAAAATTCTAACAATACATTCAGAAGACTGATTACACTGCGGTATGCTGTTTTTTTTTTTTTATTTCGTACATACCTCGTTATAGCCGTTTCATCCCTCGGCTTCCGGGTATGATTCTTGCTGGACCTAGTTGATTGACGTTCCTCCGACCGGCGCATACTGAGCGTCACGACTTTCCGACAGAAGCCGAACGTCATTGCGCAGGCGCCGTATAGAGTCGGCTCTATACGGCACCTGCGTAGCGACGTTCGGCTTCTTTCGGAAAGTCGTGACGTCAAGTATGCGTCGGTCGGAGGAACATCAATCAACTAGGAACGCCCAGCCCCACAAGAATCATACCCGGAAGCCGAGGGATGAAATGGCGATATCGAGGTATGTACGAAAAAAAAAACAGCATACCCGCAGTGTAATCAGTCTTCTGAATGTATTGTTAGACATTTTTTTTAGGGGGAACCTCCACTTTAAGTATCATCCAATGGTAAAATCTGCAATCCTCCACTTTAAAGATATCACCTCCACCAGAACAAGATTTCACTAGCATCGATCAGCAGGTAATGGATGCCAATTCAGGGGTATAGTAAGGCATCCATTACCTGCTGATCAGTGCTAGTAAAATCTTGCCCTGGTGGAGGTGATCTCTTTAAAGTTGAGGATTGCCGATTTTGCCTATATGTCTTTGCCTGAGGGTAAGAGTTAGTGTGATAGGGTGTTGGTGACGGTTTTCAGAGATATTGTCATACAGCATAGAACACCACTTTGATTACTTATGAACTCTTTACTTTATCACTGACGTTATTTAGTTCAGCACTGCACCATTACCACACAATACTGTTTTATTGTTTCCAACAATACTGTGCTAGCTGCTGTATGTAGGATTTCTGTACTAACCCTAGCGCGGGGATATGTAATTAGCGGACCTCCAGCTGTTGCAGAACTACGATTCCCATGAGGCATAGCAAGACTCTGACAGCCAAAAGCATGACACCCAGAGTCAGAGGCATGATGGGACTTGTAGTTTTGCAACAGCTGGAGGTCCGCTAATTGCATATCTCTGCGGGCCTAGCGCAATAGCTTTGTGTTTTTGTTTCTATTTGTTTTTATTTCAAAAAATTTAAAACATACACAATTCACATTATATTACATTTGTGTTAAACGTGTACAAAAAATTCATCTTTAAATACACTCAACATGACTTAAATATACATAACAACATTAAAGACAACATTCTCGATTTGGGTCTATCTTACACCTTTTTTTTTCTTTCTCCCTCTCCTTTACCTTTATCCTCTTTCTTCTCTTATGCTTTCCCTCCATCTCCCTCAAAAAAAAAAAAACAAAAAAAAAAAAAGGGGGGGGGGAGGGAGGAGGAATTAAATACTACGTGTATCTTTATCCTCTTCTCCCTTTCGTGATACCTATCAAAATATCTTTATGTGTTTTACTTTATATTTGTTCCCAGTGACTAAATCCATTTATTTTTATTTTCTCTTCCTTTCCCTTCCTCTTAAGGGGGACAAATTAAATAACATTTCTCCCCTTCAAATCCACTTGTGCAAAAAAAAAAAAAAAAACCCACAACTCCCACTTCCCTTTTCCTGTTCAGTGTCAAATCATTATTTAATTCTTTATTAAATCTCTGTGAGAAAAAAAAAAAAAAAAGGGGGGGGGGGAGGAATTAAATACTACATGTATCTCTGTCCTCTTCTCCCTTTCTCCCTTTCGTGATACCTATCAAGATATCTTTATGTGTTTAACTTTATATTTATTCCCAGTGACTAAATCCATTTATTTTCATTTCCTCTTCCTTTCCCTTCCTCTTAGGGGGGAAAGTTTATTTCTCTCCTTCAAGTCCACTTGTGCAAAAAAAAAAAAAAAAGAAAAAAAAAAAAAAGGGGGGGGGGAGGAATTAAATACTACATGTATCTCTATCCTCTTCTCCCTTTCGTGATACCTATCAAGATATCTTTATGTGTTTAACTTTATATTTATTCCCAGTGACTAAATCCATTTATTTTCATTTCCTCTTCCTTTCCCTTCCTCTTCCTCTTTGTGTTTTTGAAAGCTTAATTAAACAAGTTGAAGTTAGAAGCTGCACCAAATAGCGGGTATTTTCTTGTGACTCAGCAGCTGTACAGAGCAGTGGTAAAGTGAATAAAATGTGCATATACGTAAAACAAACCAGCTAATCTGCCCTGCATGGCAAGAAAAAATGTTGTTATATCTTTTACATGATTAATATATAAAATGTATCAAATTTCTGATTTATTTTCTTTACTTCTTCCTAGATCAAGATTAAGCGACCTGAAATGAAACCTAATGAAAACTTGTATGGATAATCAGCTCAGGGAAAGCTGATACTCACGCTCATGTTTTAACCAGTTTCCTAAAACTGGTATGTCCAGAGAACAGACTGTCTAATAATTACAAAGTGTAATAAAATCTTTATGTAATTGAATCGCTATATGATGACAGGCTGAATGTCTAATGTATTAAATAAATGTTAAATTATTTATTAAATGATAAATGATAACTCAGCCCTAAAAGACCAATATGCTGCCTGATCTTATCGTGTTTTTATGTTATTGATGAAATCCCTAAGCTAAAACAGGATGAACTACAAGTATAAGCTTATTCTCCTATTCTACCTTGATTAAATATGCAGAGCAGTGTCTGTACCCATACCGGCTCTCACTACCTACGGTGTTCTATTGCAGAGAACTAAAGGAAAACTGAAAGTGTTACCTTTGGCATTCAATTGGATTCTGCTTTTCAACCCTACATGATATAATCCTAATTGAAACTTGAATGGTTGCTATTAGCAACCAACTTTCCTTACATCTACAGAAATACTCTAAAAGGTTTAAAATCTGTAACCATAATGAAGGGTAGTTTTATGGGAATAAGCTGCTATTATGTGCAATTGTGAATGGTTTGTACACAATGACAATATATTCCAACCATTTAGATTTTAAACTTGAATATATATGAAAGGGTTTTTCTCAATACTATATTGCACCGTTCTAGTCTTTGTATACTGTTAAAAGGCTAAAGAGTATATTTTTGTATCAGCCTTGTATAGCCTTTGATTGTGAAGCTATTTTTTATTCTCTAATGTATATAATGTATCAAACTATGTAATAAAGCATATGTTATGCAACGCGCCTGAGCTTCTAATATGATAAGGATTAGAACCAAAATGGATGATGGTGCAGCTCTTTCTATTTATATGCCTTACAGTTTTAATAAAAATTATTAATTTCACTTCTTTGGATTTCATTTTTCTTTGTTGGTTTATGGACGTAACCTAATTTTTACTTAACCAATTAAGCCCCGGACCATTTGGCTGGCCAAAGACAGCAGAGCACTTTTTGCGATTCGGCACTGTGTCGATTTAATTGACAATTGCGCGGTCGTGCGACGTGACTCCCAAACAAAATGAATGTCCTTTTTTTCCCATAAATAGAGCTTTCTGTTGGTGGTATTTGATCACCTCTACGGTTTTTATTTTTTGCGCTATAAACAAAAATAAAGCGACAATTTTGAAAAAAAATACATTTATTTTTTATTTTTTTGCTATAATAAATATCCCCAAAAAATATATATAATTTTTTTTCCCCTCAGTTTAGGCCAATACGTATTCTTCTACATATTTTTGGTAAAAAAAAAAACGCAATAAGAGTTTATTGATTGGTTTGCAAAAAAGTCATAACGTCTACAAAATAGGGGATAGTTTATGTCATTTTTCGTAATATTTTTTTTTACTAGTAATGGCGGCGATCAGCGACTTTTTTCATGATTGTGACATTACGGCGGACACATCGGACACTTTTGACGCCATTTTGGGACCATTGTCATTGATACAGCGATCAGTGCTATAAAAATGCACTGATTACTGTAAAAATTACACTGGCAGTGAAGGGGTTGACTAGTAGGGGGTGCTTCAGGGGTTAAGTGTGTCCTAGGGAGTGCTTGTATCTGTAGGGGGGATAGGCTATGTGTGTCACGACACTGATCACCTCTCCCAATTACAGGGAGCTGTGATTGTCCTGTCACTAGGAAGAATGGGGAAATGCTTGTTTACATCAGCATTTCCCCGGTCTTCCTCCCCGCGGACATCGAGTCCACGGGACCTGCGGTTAGACTCACGGAGCTCGCAGCGGATGGGGAACGTGCGTCCACAATGCCACATCTTAAAGGGGATGTACAGGTATGTCCATCTGCTCACTGGAGCCATTGTGTCAACGTATATACAGTAGTCGTGCACTGGTCCTTAAGTGGTTAACAAGAAATACCCTAAGAGCAGAAACATTTTGTTTTAAGGTGCAGAAGAATCAAAAGTATCAACATCAATATATCAAAAATATAAAAAAAATTACATAGACAATATAACATTTCTAAAAATAATCGGGCAAGAACAGCCCCATGGTCACAATACAAAATAATGGTTGCCTCTACATGTTTCACCACAAACGTGGCTTCTTCTGGAGCTTCTGTAGGGCCTTTTTAATACAATACCACCTTTAATAATGATTATGGTTCCAAATAATCCCTAAACCCCTCCAAGAGGTCCGATGGGAGATGTCTGTGCCAAAAACAGGAGGGAAGAACACACACCCTCCAGTTGAGCCTGTTATCTCAGAAAAGGGTACTTGACAAATTTTAATCAGTCAAAATCCTTATCCTTTTTCCGAGTGAAAGCTTGAGAAAGCAAAGGCAAATTTCAAAGAATTTGTGCAATCTAAGTACTTCCCTTCCTTTAAAGTGCCCCTATTCCTTGGTTCAGTGTCAATAAGACACCTATTAGATTGGGAAGATCAACATTAAAATTGATCTAATCCAAGGGAATAACCCTTTTTAAACGAGTATTAGGAGCTTCACTGATAACAGGGTAAAATGGCCACAACTAATGTTATTTTACTTTTTCACCTTTTATCTGTTATTTGCAGAGGAGGATTTTAACACACTATAGTACTCATCTAAACTAAGGCTGGAAACTACTATTTTGAAGATTGGTCCAAATTATCAGATAGCAATTTCACAATTAAGAGCCTAACTGTAGCCAATCTTTTTTTCCCCTAGTTTTGTACAGAGTGGAAAATTGTTTAACCCCCTATACGACACATATATGCGGCATCCAGGAGGGGAACTTTAACCCTGGGTGCTGAATATATGTGTTTTAAATTCAGTGCAAATGTTAGGCAGAACAAAAAAAACAAACAACAAAATGCATACTATTGTTTCTTTGCCCTACTACAAGTACAAAGAAAATATAACATACACATATGTGGTATCCCCACAATCTACAAAAATAGGAGAATTTATTTAACCCCTTAACGCCCGCCGCACGACTATTTACGTCCACAGAATGGCACGTACAGGCAGAAGGACGTATATATACGTCCTTGCCTTCTAGCGGGTGGGGGGTCCGATCGGGACCCCCTCCGCTGCGTGCGGCGGATTCCCTCGGGGAGCGATCTGGGACGACGGCGCGGCTATTCGTTTATAGCTGCTCCGTCGTGATCGCTCCCCGGAGCTGAAGAACGGGGAGAGCCGTATGTAAACACGGCTTCCCCGTGCTTCACTGTGGCGGCGTATCGATCGAGTGATCCTTTTTATAAGGGAGACTCGATCGATGACGTCAGTCCTACAGCCACACCCCCCTACAGTTGTAAACACACACTAAGTGAACACTAACTCCTACAGCGCCCCCTGTGGTTAACTCCCAAACTGCAACTGTCATTTTCACAATAAACAATGCAATTTAAATGCATTTTTTGCTGTGAAAATGACAATGGTCCCAAAAATGTGTCAAAATTGTCCGAAGTGTCCGCCATAATGTCGCAGTCACGAAAAAAATCGCTGATCGCCGCCAATAGTAGTAAAATAATTTTTTTATAAAAATGCAATAAAACTATCCCCTATTTTGTAAACGCTATAAATTTTGCGCAAACCATTCGATAAACGCTCATTGTGATTTTTTTTACCAAAAATAGGTAGAAGAATACGTATCGGCCTAAACTGAGGAAAAAAAATGTTTTATATATGTTTTTGGGGGATATTTATTATAGCAAAAAGTAAAAAATATTGCATTTTTTTTCAAAATTGTCGCTCTATTTTTGTTTATAGTGCAAAAAATAAAAACCGCAGAGATGATCAAATACCACCAAAAGAAAGCTCTATTTGTGGGGAAAAAAGGACGCCAATTTTGTTTGGGAGCCACGTCGCACGACCGCGCAATTGTCTGTTAAAACGACGCAGTGCCGAATCGCAAAACCTGGCCTGGGCATTTAGCTGCAAAATGGTCCGGGGCTTAAGTGGTTAATAAAGGAATTGTCAAAAACTGCCTGTTGTGGTTTTTACTTTACAATGTATGTCGCTCACCTACCACCAAACTATCAAAAAGTTAAACCTTCAGACAAATGCCCAAACAGCCAAACTTTGCTCAGAGATGTGTTCAGACCAAATATTAAAGCGGTGGTTCACCCTGCAGAACAACATTTCAGCATTAAATTCGGCATTGTAGCGCGAGCTACAGTATGCCGGTCTTAATTTTTTTATCCCTGTACTCACTGTTATATCGTACATAGTAGATTCTGACTGCCCGCGGGGAATGGGCGTTCCTTTCAAGAGGGAGGGTGATTGACAGCCGGCTCTGGCACGTCACGCTCCCCGAAGACAGCCGGAGTAGGTCTCGGCTCTTCACGGCGCCTGCGCACAGACTATGCGCAGGCGCCGTGAAGAGCCAAGCCTATTTCGGCTATTTCCGGAGAAGCGTGACGCGCCAGAGCCGGCCGTCAATCACCTTCTGTCTGGATTGGAACGCCCATTCCCCGTGGGCAGTCGGAATCTACTATGTACGATATAACAGTGAGTACGGCGATAAAAAATTTTTTTTTTTTTTTATAGGGTGAACCCCCGCTTTAAGCTCATCCCTATTCATTATGCTCACTTTTCAGAAATGTCCTATTAGTTTTTATTATGTCTGCAGGGCAGAAGGTGAAGAAGTTGAAGGTTTATGTCCCCTACATATTACCATTCCCAAATTTTTCAATGGACTTGGTGACAAAAAGCAAATATAAAAATGTTTCCACTCTCCCTAAAGCCCCTAAAGCCCCTCAAGCTGCTGTATAAATATCTAAATGATATTACAAAACATTATATGCAACATTTAACAAATAATCTATACAAATAAAAGGAGAACATTACATTGATACATCAATGCATCAATACTTAATAACTACAGTACCTTGACACTACATATTGATCACTGACTGCCCTGCACTACATACTGCTCACAGACTGCCCTGCACTACATACTGCTCACAGATTGCCCTGACAAATCATACTGCTTACTGACTGCCCCAGGGTCATATTTAATATTTATTGGACCCTAGTCAAACATTTCTTTGGGCTCCATCCACAACTGCCTGCATACCATGGACTGGAGAGGTGAGGAGACCCACCAACAGACAGAAAGCTCCTAGAACTTGTTATTAACAATGAGCAGAACAGAGAACACCTCTTCAGCCGCCCCCCAGCTCAACCTTTGTGGGGGGAGTCCTTCAATGCAAGTTGATCAGCCAGTCGTCAGCATCCGCTGGGTTGTCAAAGAACCAGATTGCTTCGTCATACTGAACCTGCAGGCAGCTAGGGTAGAGCATGCTGTATTTTATGTTCTTATCTCAGAGCGTCTACGACCATCATTGAAGGCTTTTCTCTTCCGCTGCAAGTCAGCCGAAAAGTCAGGGAAGTGAAGAACGGAGGCATTTCCATATTTGAGTGTGGGATGTTTGCCGGCTTCAGAGAGAATCCTGTCCCTGTCCCGGTAGTTAAGGAAGCGGACCATAAAAGGCCTAGGTAGGCACAGCCCATGGGTACCCGATAGGCCCTTTCAACCACGTAGGTGGGTGGGGCATCCGTAAGGCATAGAAGATTAAAGAACTCCTCTGCAAATTCAGACGGGTGATCGTTTTTCTCAGGCAGCCCCAGAACTCTGATATTGTTGCGCCTGAGCTGGTTTTCAACATCATCAGTCTTTGCGACAAGGGACTGTGATGTGCGCTGGAGGTGGCATGGGTGGCTGTAAGATCAATGGAGGTGGCATGGGTGGCTGTAAGAGGTTCGGGGGCTGATATTCTAGACTCAGCTTCAGCCATTCCACCCCTTATTTTGTCGAGGTCATTCCTTATAAGAAACAAGTGAAAATATTTGCGCTGTAAAAATGATATACACAATGGGTATAGATATGCATGCATATACAAACATACGCACATATATGCATATAGTGGGTGGGAAAACCAAACGTGAAAGTGACAATAAAATGATAATAAGTGACAGTGTTGAACAGTCCCTGTTAGGGGAAAACGCAAAAGGTCCAGGAAAACAAAAGTCCATCCATATAAAAGGTATAGTTAATCAACACCTGATCCAATCAATGAAGTGATGTAAACTTGTAAGATAGTTCAAAAGAGAGAAGCCTCATATCCGAAAATTGGTGAAAGTAGAAGATAAGCCGTAACCAAGATCTCACATAGACACCTCTGGTGGTCCCAGTAGCTCACCTCAGATCTGTCAGGTCAGACTAGATTAGCCAAATCCTAATGGATGTGGTCCAGGACTGGATAGCAGATACGGATCTCCGTATGATGTGATGCATGTAAAACATAAAAGGGCATATACCAAATGGTGTGATAACGTAACAAAACGGGGGGGGGAGCCTCGATCCTAGCCAGTGGAGATGCACTCACATTTAGATAATAACCTAGGGCCTATCTCCACGAGCGCCAAGCTCGTCAGTCCCTGCTTCCTTTCCTTCTCTAGTCCTCCAATGTGTCAGGCTAGGAGTCCTATGTCCAAGAACGGCTCACAGCTGGCTCCTGGAGTCTGATTAGTCAAGTCCTGTTGCATATGTATGTGGGTCAGAATTGAAGAGAAAGATCTGTTCTTGGGCAGCCACGGAGGACTTTGCTTTGTCTTTTAGAACCAATATAGAAATATGGCCAGTGAAACGTTGTCACCTCAAGCTCTGAAATCCCAAATGTCATTTGGGATTTCAGAGCGTCTACATCGCTTCATTGATTGGATCAAGTGTTGATGAACTATACCTTTTATATGGCTGGACTTTTGTTTTCCTGGACCTTTTGCGTTTTCCCCTAACAGGGACTGTTCAACACTGTCACTTATTATCATTTTATTGTCACTTTCACGTTTGGTTTTCCCACCCACTATATGCATATATGTGCGTATGTTTGTATATGCATGCATATCTATACCCATTGTGTATATCATTTTTACAGCGCAAATATTTTCACTTGTTTTATATATCACTCCTTGTCTATTGAGGTAGACCTTTCTTATATTTGCAGCAGTATCCCTGCCAGTTTTCCCTTTCCCTTGTTCCCCTCACCCCAGACAGCGCAGGAGTTCACTTTACTTATTTATTCATTCCTTATAAGATTACACTCCTCAGCAAGATGGTCGATGCGCACCAGCAGTGAGGTCCTACTCTGCTCAATCGCAGCAAGGATCATGATTGTACTATCAGGAGGTAGTGGGGCTGATTCTTCCACCACTGGAGACCCCCAGCACCCATCTCCAATTCTGCCAACAAGACCCACCTGGTGGACCCCCTCCTACACCCCTTGAGACTTGGAAGCAACATGCAGGGTGGAGATGAACAGACAGTTATGAGCTTTGTATGCGATCAGCCTATGCACTGCTAACTAAACATGAAACTTTGTTGAAAGAGATAAATTTAGCATTTGCATTTGAAAACCTAATTGACTGTGAAGCCTGGTATGTGTATACTCCTGTCTGCACCTGTGTGATCCTCTAATAGGGAATACATATAAGGGATCAAATAGATTAATGAACCGTGTGCAGTAAGCATAACGCTTATATATGCTATACATGTAATTCAATCATGCTATGGTAATGGACTAGGAAACCCTGTTGAAACCCTGTTGAATGTGAAAAATCATCTTTATCTGCAATACCCTGCTGGCTGTGAAAATCTTATTTGTGCCTCTTTTCATTTGCTCTGCGATTCCCTAAATAGGAGAGGTGAGCAAACTGATGAACGGACTGTGAGCAGGTGGTATTATTTTTGCATGGGCGTTGTAAGAAATCTGTCCATGTCATGGTAAGCAGACTGTGAAACTCTGTACTTGCACTTTGTAAACCTGGTTAAATGTGAAAATCCAGTATACATATCCTTCTGCCTGCCCCAGTGTGATCCCCTAGTGGAAGCACCTATAGGGGAACAGGCAAATGGACTGTGAATAGCAAGAACTATTTTTATATAAGTTATGCTCACAATTTGCTGATGAGTTAGTAGTTGATGGTGAAATCCTGTTCAATGTGAAAATCTTTCACCCTGAACTTACTTTCGCAAACCCTGCTAACGGTAAAAAACATGTATGTACACCCTGTTTTCTATTACAGTGCAACCCCCAGATAGGAAATACCCATAAGGTGAGCAAACAGACTGTAAGCAGCAAGTAAACATCCCCAAACATAATTGCACGTACTTACTCTGCCTATGCACAGGTGATTGAATGTGAAACTTTGTTAAATGGGAAAACCCTGCACCTGCCTATGGCCCGGTAATTGACGGCAAAATCCTGTTAAATGTGAAAACCTTGCATTTGCCTGTGCAAACTTTACTGACTGTGAAAATTTTGCATGCACATCCGCGTGTCTGTCCCAGTGTACCCCCTATTACAAATACCTATAAGGGAGAGGCGAGTAAACAGATAAATGGACTCTGTGAGTAATAAGTATTATCTTTGTATACGCACTACATGAAATCTGTTGATGCACGGGAAATTGACTGTGAAACTTTGTTGAATGGGAAATCTTGCAGGCGCATTGGCAAACCCTGTTGACTGTGAAAACACTGCATCTGTCTTCTTTCTTATCTATTTAATCACTAGAATGAGAAGCAGAACTACAAAAGGAACCAAGCCTAAAACCCCAAGGGAAAGTTTGAACACCAGTATGATCCAAAAATATTTAACAAAAGAGGAAAATCCAAAAAGCCCTGTTCCTGAAAAACAACAAGCGACTAAAGAAAAGAAAAAAAGAGTCTGCGAAAAAAGAGAAATACAGGAAAAAAATAAAGCAGACGCCAGGATAGACAGCAAAGCAGGTACAGGAGCGCAAATACCTATGCCCAATTGACAACCAAATCAGAAATAATAGAGATGTTTGAAAAATTCGAAAAAAGATTAGAAAATTATTTTAAGACAGAAATCGCAACAATGCAATCAGACTTGGGCCATCTGCTAAAAAGGGTAGAGGAACTGAAGGACCAGAATCAAAAGCAAGCCTCAGAAATACAAGCATCAAAAACACAAGTTAAAACTCTGCAAACCAGTCAGAGGGAAACATTATACAGAAAAGAAAAACAAGAAAACTAAAGCAGACGCCAGAATCTAAGGATAAGAGCGCTTTCAGAAGAGAGAGGTGAAGAGTTGAAAAAAACTATGAAGGAAATATTTAACCCTCTACTGGACAAAGTAGAGGGTTAAAAACTTAGACCCCATAAAGAATAATCATGAACTTAGAAATAGATTACATCTATATGAAAATAGGATTCCCCCTGGGGAACCAGTCACTATGTCTATGTGAGACGTAACGTGCGTCGGAAAGGTTGAAACGCTGACGTCATCGCAAGCGGACGGGTGCTCGAATGCCGGCCGGTATTTCTACAACGAACGCACTTTGTATTTTATGAATGCTTCCTTGTTTTATTCCTAAATTGTAAGGTTTTTTTTTTTTTTTTCGGGAGCAGTGATTTTAATAATGCTTAAAGTGAAACAATAAAAGTGAAATATTCCTTTAAATTTTGTTACTGTGCTTAGAACTGTCCCTGCACAAAGTGTCACCTGCAAGTCACTGGGAAAGCCTGGGTTTTCCCTTGCGTCACAGGGGGATGGGGTCACGTGACGGGTGGCCCTTCCCTCACCTATATAAGAGCTGTCACTAGCTCCCGCCGCATCATTCCCAGAGTGCCTCCGGTGGAGACAGGTGATGCACTGCAGACATCTCATCGCTGGATCCTGGACCTGGATGAAGAGATCTTCTCATCGCTGGACCCCGGGGAGGAGATCACCCATTGCAGGATACTGACAGCGTTGGAGAGGAGACCGAGAGTGGCTTACCACCGCTGGAATCTTTTTTTTTTTTTTTTTTTAATAAAGGACTTTCCCAATGGTGTCTGTGTTTTTTTTTTACAATTTGTTACACTTTCTTTGTGAAATGGTAGGGGTTACCAATGCACATAGGGGGGCTGGGATCTGGGGGTCCCCTTTGTTAAAGGGGTCTTCCAGATTCCGATAAGCCCCCGCCCGCAGACCCCCACAACCACCGGGCAAGGGTTGTGAGGATGAAGCCCTTGTCCCCATCAACATGGGGACATGGTGCTTTGAGGGGTCACAGACCCCCAAAGAATCCTCCCCATGTTGAGGGCATGTGGCCTGGTATGGTTCAGGGGGGGCGCTCTCTCGTCCCCCCTCTTTTCCTGTTGCCTGCCAGGTTGCGTGCTCGGATAAAGGGTCTGGTATGGATTTTCGGGGGAAACTCCACATCATTTTTTTTTAAATTTGGGGGGAACCCCACGTAATTTTTTTTTAAAATTTGGGGTGGAGTTCCCCTTAATATCCATACCAGACCTGAAGGGCCCGGTAATTGAATTTGGGGGGGACCCCCGCACATTTTTTTTTTTTTATCAATGACTTTTCTCCGGATTGCCGGGAGCCGACAATTCATTATAGCCGCGAGTGGTTTTAAATTACTTATTTTCCTTTAGAAATGACACTTTGTGCAGGGACAGTTCTAACCACGGCAAACAAGCGCTGCTTTACATGCATACTATACACACCCCCTAGGTTCGAAATTTAAAGTAATATTTCACTTTCATTGTTTCACTTTAAGCATTATTAAAATCACTGCTCCTGAAAAAAATGCAGTTTAAAAAAAAAAATTGCATTGATACATTTCCCATGGAGCAGGACCCAGGTCCCCAAACACTTTTTGTGACAATAACTTGCATATTAGCCTTTAAAATTAACACTTTAGATTTCTCCCATAGACTTTTACAGGGTGTTCAGCGGCTTTTCGAATTTGCCGCGAACACACAAAATAGTTCGCAGTTCGGCGAACAGGCAATGTTCGAGTCGAACATGAGTTTGACTTGAACTCGAAGCTCATCCCTACACTTGAGTACTAGAAGTGCATCCAGTCCTCAGTACTTGTCTGAGCCGGAGGAGTGTGACTGACATCTGCAGCTAGCATTATACAGGCGGTTTATCAGCTTGCCTCTGGTAAGCATAAAATTCTTATGGTGGTGGATCACGAGTGTTCTGTGGTGAATTCAATATATCTGCTGGCACCCTCAAGTGTGTGATTTATTTCACATTTAGGATCCTATTGGACTTTTCTCCTAAGAACTTTTGCTTATATGGTTCATTCCATTTAATAACTTTTTATTCACACCAGCGATGGATTGTGGGATTGGCTAATTTCTAATTACTCAATTATTGTTGGTTTTTATGAATTTAGTCACTGTAATGTAGCGCAGCTTTTCTATCTTTTTATATATTTTTATGAGATTAAAGAGGCCTTATTGTCATCAATTACCATTATAGCAAAAGAAGGTAAAGATAGTACTAAGTGTTCAAATTATAGACCTATATCATTGTTAAACACGGACACAAAATTGTTTGCGAAAATATTAGCAAGAAGGATGAAAGATTTAATGACGGAGCTGGTCCATCCTGATTAAGTGGGCTTTGTACCAGGGAGAGAGGGGAGGGACAATGGGGTAAGAACACTTTTGTTACTTCAAAAAATAAGAGAAGGGAGAGTCCCCAGTCTACTCCTGTTGATAGATGCCGAAAAGTCATTTGACAGGGTAAACTGGGGATTCATGATGAGCACTCTAGAGAGCATGGGGATAGGCCCAAGGATGATGCAGTGGATACAAACATTATACAAAGGTCCTACAGTCAGGGTTAAAGTAAATTGAACATTGTCACCCCCCTTTAAGATAAATAACGTGACGAGACAGGGATGCCCCCTGTCTCCGCTCTTGTTCGTGCTTGCGCAGGAACCTCTTCTGGCAACAGTGCGGGGAGATGCGGACATAGGGGGCTTCAAAGTCGAAGAAGAAGAGCATAAATTAGCTGCATTTGCATTATATTATATTATGGAGATCTATCTAATTTTAAGATCAAATCCGAAATATTAAATATGAAATTGAAAGAGGAACAGAGTCTACAACAAGAGTTTCCATTGCCTTGGAGGAGGATGAAAATAAAATATCTTGGAATTAAATTAACCGCATTGTTGGAGAAGATATATCAAGCAAACTATATCCCACTATTAGAGGAAATAAAAATAGAAACAAAGATGATAGCAGCACGCCCCCTATCATGGATGGGTCGGAGTAATGATAATACTTCTGAAGATCATGTACAAGTTTCAGATGCTCCCCATATATATACCCCCAGCATATTTTAGAACTTTAAGAATTTTAACCACTAAATTAATATGGCACAATAAGAAACCTAGAATTTCTCTGGCAACTCTGAAGAAAGTAAAAAGCTAAGGATGATTATATGTACCTGACTTTCAAAAATACTAGGAGGCGATTTTGTTAACACGTGGTGGAATGGGCTTGTTTCTTGATATGGGGGGCCTCAAATGTGGCCCCCAACATCACCAAAGGTCCACAGACCTGAATATTCCTGAATATTCAGTATCAGAGACAGCAGGTGCACAACGGTATATATAGTCAAATGATGATGATCATGATACAAGAGATGGTCAGAGTTTCTGGACATATTACAAGAAATGGTCAGAGTCGGGACCACAAACATGCTACAGGAGTTAGGGACTGTGGACATGAGTCTGTATACATTTGCAGTTTGATCAGATGCTTTACAAGCCAGCAATTTCTTATAAACAACAAACCAAAACTGGAAATGACAAAAGTGGGTAAATCTGAATGATGCCTGCAGCAATTTTTTTTCAGTAGGTGATTCCCTGCAATGTAAAAACTATCATAGTGGCTGTTCAGCCACTTGATTGTTTTTACAGGTGGCAGGAGGGGACAGCCCCCCCTCTTGTTGCCCACCGGTTCTTCTACTGGCTCGCCAATGCGATCAGGGAGCCAGAGAATTAATCGACTGATGCGACTGTTTTTTTAGTTGGAAAGGCAGAGATTGTGTTTTATTTTTGTTTGTTTTTTTATCTCAGGTTTTTCAACCTAGAGGAGAGATCTGGGGACTTATAGACCCCAGCTCTCTCTGTAAAGAAGACCTGTCCTGCCCTATTCCTATTACAAAGGATGTTTACATTCTTTGTAATAGGAATAAAAAAATTATCAAAATGTTTTTAAAGGGAAAGTTTAAACAAATAAAAAAATAAATTAAATAAAATAAAAAATTAAAACAAAATATTTAAAGCGCCCCCATCCTCCCATGTTCACATGCAGAAGTAAACGCATATGTAGGTCGCACCCGCATGTGTAAACGGCGTTCAAACCACACATGTGAGGTATCGCTGCAAACGTTCGAGCTAGAGCAAGTACAGAGGAGGTACCACAATACCTCCTCTGTACCTCTAAACTGTAAGCCTTTATTTATTTTTTTAAAGTGTAGTCTATTGAGAATTTTAAGTACTAAAAAAAATTGGGCTAACTTTAGTGTTTTTTTCATTCCTGAAACTGTTTCCCCCAAAAAATTGCGTTTGAAAAATTGCTCAAATACCGTGTGATGACCGCCATTTTATTCCCTAGGGTCTCTGCTAAAAAAAAAATGTATATTTGGGGGTTCTGAGTTATTTTCTAGCAAAAAAATATATGATTTTTTACATGTAGGAGAGGAGTGCCAGAATTGGCTTGGGTTGGAAGTGGTAATGCCATCACTCTTCTGTTTCTTTGTTTCTATATTTCATTACATTTATGTGAAAATCTGAAGTAACAACAATTAAATAATAACTGATGATAATATTTATTAAGACTTTGTCAATAATCGCTATGTTAACAATATAAAGTGCAAATATGTGACATAGAAAAAAAGGTCACATCAGAATGCCATTAAATTAAAATAGAAATCATTTCATGCGTAATATTAATGTTAACATTGTATGCAAAATAAAATTGACAGTCAAACAGAATGCCACCTTACATTTAAAGATACAAGTAATGTGTACATCAAAATAGAAGTCATATAAAAATAAACATTTTCACAAAGAAAATAATACTTTTTTAGAAAAAAATTTTTTATCAACATGGCATTGATCAGAAGTTTCCAGACCACAAAGATCGGTATAATCCACGTCCTCATTTCTCTTGCTCTGGTTGAACTTTCTGATTTAGATTTGCCAAGAAATTCCCTGAGTGCTTTCTTCTCCAAGTATAGACAGAATGTAAAGTTGTTTCATCAAGGATCTGTGCTTGTCTGATGTGTTTCAAGAGATGGCCTTTGGATTTTAATCTAAAAGGAAGAAAAAAATTAAAAGGGCAACTTGAAAGGAGGGACCTGATTTACCTAATTTGGAAGCAGTAAGGTCTGGTAAATGTTTTGGGGGAAACCTTTTCTTGTGTGGAGGGAGTAATGTATTATTGGGGGGGGGGGATTTTTGTTGGGTGAGAGATATCTTTGCTTGTGGAAAAGGGGGAATTTTCGCTTTGGGGAGAGAGGGTGGAGGAATTTTTCTTGGGAGGGAAGGGAGGCTAAATTGGAACTGGTGACTTTCTCATATATTTTCAGCAATAAATCCACTGGTAACCACACATGGTTACTGAATTCAGACATGATTTTGTTCAGGGTGCAGAAATTGTGGACCCAGCTACTATACATATGGACAAAGAAGCACCATTCACCTCAGCTTGGGAGAAAGGGGGAGGATCTTGTGAAAAAGAACAGTACAGACCTGTATATGTGTATAAGATAATGCCTTTTTACCTAACATTTTCCTTATGATTTCTATCTGAGCCATGTAATTTAACCACTTAAGGACCTAAAAAGAGGAGCTATGCCCTAAAACACATAAAAAAAATTCTAGGGCATATCTCCAATGTTCAGCTCCGCTCCCCCACCACTATTATTGGCAACTACCAGCTGCCAAAATGACAGCCAAGAATTGCTCTGTATGGCAAAATTCAATATGCATCAAAATACGGCAGCTCTTGTTTAAAATTACATTGTAACTAGTTTGTAAGTGTCAACAACTTTACTACAACTTTATTAATTATTAGTTTTATTAATATATCATACATATTGTTTTATTAAACCATATAATATTTAAACTTTTTCAGTTTACTTTTTACTGTTAGATTTATCCTATTTACTAACAATACGAGTCAAGATTTTTTAGAATATATATATTTTTTAAATGTACTTTTATTTAACCACGTATTAACATTTAGATTACCTGATTTTTTTATTCTATTTTTTATATTTAATATATTGTAATATTTTATATTGTAGGCATATGCCTGAAAAGGGAAGGGACATACATTTTTGAAGCACGTAGGGTTGCTTGGTGAACATCCATAAGAATTTTGGCCTTTCACCGTATCAGGGCCATCATGATATTTTATTGATCCGAGCTTTAGGGTGCTCTAAGTGTGCTCTAAGTATCTTTGATGTCCTCATGCGATGGATTGTATCATGTCATGTAGTTTTGACCATGTGGTCAACATTCTTTTTTCAATTCCGATAACATTTTGTAATCTTTGTTACATATATCTTAACTGTTCTTCACATTCTGTCTTAAAAGTCCCAAGTGGGGTAATAATTTTCTACAAGTGAATGTGTTCGGGATGTTGGCAGAATTATCTTTGTAAAAAAAAAAAAATTTAAACTTTTTTTCAGTTTTATTTGTCTTGTTTGTTATTTTTTCACTGTTAGATTTAGTCTCTTTACTAACCATACTAGTTACCGTAAGTTTTTAGGGTATTATTTCTATAGGGATTATGTATGAATAAGCAGGACCTTAAATGATTGGTCTCTATAATTTTAATTGTCCAGGTTGGGAAAACACATAAGCATTATATATGTATACGTTGTTTTTAATTTTATACTTTATATTTTATACTTTTTTTTTTATATGTTATACTATATTTTCAATATTTATCTCTAGATTACATATTCAATTAAATAATTTTTGCAACACAGTATTTCCAAAATAAAGCATATTTTGTCCCCAAAGTTATATATGTATTATTTTGTTATCTTAAAGGGGAGTTCCAGCCATTTGTATGTTTATTAAAAGTCAGCAGCAACAAAAAGTGTTGTTGCTGGCTTTTAATAAACAGGCACTTACCTGCTCCAGCGCTCCAGCGACGCGCCGGCCGGGGCTCCGCTCCTCTCCCCCCCTCCCCGGCCGGCGTCTTCATCTTCAGTGTGGGCACCCGGCCGTGACAGCTTTCGGCTTCACGGCCGGGCACCCACTGCGCATGCGCGAGCGCGAGCGGCGCGGCACTGCGCATGCGCGAGCGGCGCGGCCCGGCGCCGCGCCGTGTAATTGGCCAGGAGATCGCCTAGGACCTGTGACGTGTCCTAGGCGATCGCCTACAGCAGCCACTTCCTGAAGGCGACTAAGCTTAGTCGCCTACAGGAAGGAGGAAGTGGGACAGGAAGTCCCACTCGTGCTGAAGCCCCCACTCCCCCCCCAAAAAAATTACATGCCAAATGTGGCATGTAAGGGGGAGAGGAGTGGATTGAGAGGAAGTTCCAAATTTGGGTGGAACTCCTCTTTAAGTGGTGATAAAGTTATTGTGGAATAACCAGAAGATAACCAAAACATTAAATACTGTTTTGCCCTCAGAACATTGTCCTAGAAGAGAGTTGAAATTTTCCCTTTGTTTTGCATAAAAAGTAAAGGTTAATATTTTCTCTTTGTGAGGGGTCCCTGGCAGCGTCAATCTTAGACACTGACTAGTTAAGATGGCCGATTTAGCATTTTCGGCGCTGGAGTAGCAGACAAGGAAAATACATATTAAAAGGGAGGGTGCCAGTAACAAAGATGGCGGAACGGGAACATCCGGCGCCGCAGTAAAGATGGCGGTGCACGGACTTCCGGTGCGGCGCAGTTATAGTTACGGCGAATGGAGCCGGTGCCCTGTGGGGAACAAGGGAACACATGAAAAGAGGGGGAGGAGTGATATGAGGCGCACACACTTAATATGGGAGCCACGCAGTGACAGAAAACTGCTATAGTGGATGAACACCCGGTGCCATTAGTAAAAATGGCAACCGAGTGTATTGTTACTGGGGATCCAGTATCCAAAATGGAGATAGCGGAACTTCCGGCGCCATCAGCCAAGATGGCGGCCGGAACACTTCCGGTATTGAGTGACCACACAAGCATCTTTCAGCCAGATTGTTAGGGTATAAATACAAGTAAGTAAGTAGTGTCCACAGCTTTCCTGATGACGCAAAAATTGCGAAACGCGTAGAAGCTGTCTGGACACACACGGAGGGAGAAGCATACCAACGCGCTGGGACCGTTTGTAGCAACACATTAGGTCAGGAGCGGGGCTTGTACACCTTCCGAAACATCACACAAATGCTGGTCAGCGGCTAAAACGGTTGACACTGCCAAGGATACCCAGTGCCAGTCAGAGGCACTTTTTTCTGTAAGTGCATTTGTTTTTAATATTTTAATAAATGATTTTTACATACTGCACCATGATGAGCCCCTTGTTTTTGAGGAAATAAGGACATCTTGTAAAGAGGGAGAAGGTGGAATACCAGTGACGGAATAAGAAAGACACCATTGTGGGGCTTTTTATTATCCGGGGTCTGGTGAGTGTTGAGTTCAACCATTGGTCGGGTGGAAGAGACAGTTGCACCTTTCTCTATGTAACCAGCACTATCAGCGTTTGAACCCACTTATTCTATTGGACCACATTGTCCAATAGAAATATTGACTGTTGGATTTTCCGGTGCAGTCGGCGTACTTTATATTTGAGACTTTTTCACTTCTGTTTTTTGTTTGTATTTTTGTTTTCACTTGGGCCAGCCTTGAGCCCCATTAATGGCCATTTCTTCCCATATAGGAATATTATGGTGTAAACTATGGTGTGTTGAGGCTTAAGCTGACATCAAATTCTGGGTTACACTCTAAGTATTTAGGTAGATTCAGAGAGAAAGGATTAAACTTCTGGCGGCGTAGCTTAGCGTGTTTAGGCTACGCCGCCATAAGTTAGCTAGGCAAGTACATGATTCACAATGTACTTGCCTGCTATGTTACGGCGGCGTAGCCTAAAGCGGGCGGGCGTAAGGGCACCAAATTCAAATGTGTGTAAGGGGGGCGTGTTGTATGTTAATAAGGTTTGACCTTACGTTTTTGAAGGTTTTTTTTTACTGCGCATTCGCTGGGCGCCTACATTTCCCAGTGTGCATTGCGGCTAAGTACGCCGCACGGGCCTATTGATTTTGACGTGGACGTAAACGACGTAAATCGCTATTCGCGGATGACTTACGCAAACAACGTAAAAATTTTGAATCTCGAAGCGGGAATGGCGGCCATACTTTAACATTGCTATTCCATCTAATAGATGGAATAACTTTAGGCCTGATAATGGCTTACGGAAACGGTGTAAATGTAGTGCGGCGGCCGGGCGTACGTTCGTGAATCGGCGTATCTACTAATTTACATATTCTACGCCGACCGCAATGAAAGCGCCACCTAGCGGCCATCTGAAATATTGCAACCTAAGATAGGACAGCGCAAGCCGTCTTATCTTAGATATGTTTAAGCGTATCTCTGTTTGAGCATACACTTAAACATAAGTCGGCGTAGATTCTGAGTTAGGTCGGCTTATCTACTGATAAGCCGGCCTAACTCTTACTGAATCTACCTACTTGTCCATAAGTGGTACAAAGGTACCAAAGCTAAAGTGTTTAAAAATAAAAATAACCAATGTGGCATATTGATTTTTTGGAATGAGTTAAAATCAAATGAGATTTCTCAGTTTTTTCCCACACATTTGGTTAACTGAAGTAAGGAATATGTTACCTGAGGACCAACTGGAACATTTTCCAAGCGAGGAGTAAAGCTCTTGAGCTCAGGCTTCCCAGCCATGTCAGTCTCTAGCAGCCTCCCAAATGCTGCATAAAAACATACATGTGGGTTTATTATGCATAATTAAATCAATAATAAAACCAAATGAATAACAACAACAACAACAATAATAATAATAATAATAATAATAATAATAATATAACAATAGAGTGCAAGATCATAACAATAATAAATAATAAATAAGACACAAAACAAGATATTTAAAGTGGTTATAAAGCCTAAACATGTTTCGATGCATTCCTTGCATTAAGGAAAACAATTTTAGGCATCAGTATCCTCACATTCCCACCACACACAAACTTTTTACTTACCTAAGGCCTTATTCAATACAGCGCTGTGCCCGTTTGTACCTTTTCTCTCCCCTCACTTCCTGCTATCAATGACTTTGCTGAGGCAAAGCCAGTGACGAGGGAGCGCAGGCCAGAGTCCCTCTGTCTGGTTCAATAGAAGCAGACAGTGGGGCTCCGGAGCAAGCCCACACAAGGGACTTTATGTAAGTGGATTTGGTAGAGGGAGTGCCAATGGGGAACCTGAGAAGAGGAGGTTTGGGGCCATTCTGTACAATTTCATTGCACAGAGCAGGTAAGTATAAACCCTTTTTTATTTAAAAAAAATCACTTTAACATGGCTAGTTACATAAATCTGCCAAGAGAAAGAATGGGTAAATATTGTCCATTCCATTTACAAATATTGTCCAATTACATCTAAACAATCAAATTAATTATATTGGCACTATCCTAGAAAAAAAAAATACTGAATCTGGTTGTTATGTGCAACATAGACATTGTGCTGTATTTCTGACCATATGGGTTGGTTTCTTTAGCCCACAAACATAGAACAGCATACAAACAATATAGACCTCAGACATATACAGTAAGTTAAATATTTATATATATCAGGATATTAGAAAAAGCTGTGGGGGCTTATAAAACTTTATATATACTTGTATTACTCTACAAACACTTTTGTTAAGATATCTTAAAAATCTGAGAATGGAAAAATAAAACAACATTTTGCAGTATTTGTTTTACATGCAGGTGTATAGGTTTGGCATAACTCTTGACTGTGCTAGAATGTTAATTAAAAAAATACTCACATGTAATAGGTTTTGATCCCCAGGACAATGTTAGATCCCTTTAAAACAAAAATATTAAAATTAAGTACAGCATTATCTGTGAATGTAATAACAAGCAAAAACAATTATTTTTAGATCATATTTTTTGTCTTTAGTGGTATCTACACTTAAAATTACAAGTATTATAAAAAGTATAATATAGGAATGTTTTGTCCCAGGATATGGCTCTAATCACCATATATTTTCCCCCGGCAAATCAATTTGGAGACAATTACCTGATAGATCACTTGGGTTTCTATGTTCTCATTCATAGATTTTATAGAACGGACATATGTCTATTTAACATATCACTGTATCTAAAAATTATCTTACATCAAACATAAATAACAGTCATAATCAATGCCTAAATAATGCCTGCTGAACGCGACAGCAAAGATCATTTTTGCAATTTTTGCATCGCACAGCATCATGGCCACAGCATATACAGTATCTCACAAAAGTTAGTACACCCCTCACATTGACAACACTAAAGAAATGACACCTTGCTACAATGTAAAGTATTGAGTTTGCAGCTTGTATAACAGTGTAAATTTGCTGTCCCCTCAAAATAACTCAACACACAGCCATTAATGTTTAAACCGCTGGCAACAAAGGTGAGTACACCCTTATGTGAAAATGTCCACATTGGGTCCAAATAGTCAATATTTTGTCTGGCCACCATTATTTTCCAGCACTGCCTTAACCCCCTTGGGCATGGAGTTCACCAGAGCTTCACAGGTTGCCACTGGAGTCCTCTTCCACTCCTCCATGACGACATCCCAGAGCTGGTGGATGTTAGAGACCTTGCGCTCCTCCACCTTCTATTTGAGGATGCCCCACAGATGCTCAATAGGGTTTAGGTCTGGAGACATGCTTGGCCAGTCCATCACCTTCACCCTCAGCTTCTTCAGCAAGGCAGTGGTCATCTTGGAAATGTGTTTGGGGTCGTTATCATGTTGGAATACTGCCCTGTGGCCCAATCTTCTAAGGGAGGGGATCATGCTCTGCTTCAGTATGTCACAGTACATGCTGGTATTCATGGATTCCGCAATGAACTGTAGCTCCCCAGTGCCGGCAGCACTCATGCAGCCTCAGACCATGACACTCCCACCACCATGCTTGACTGTAGGCAAGACACTCTTGTCTGTGTAGTCCTCATCTGGTTGCCGCCACACACACTTGACCATCTGAACCAAATACATTGATCTTGGTCTCATCAGACCACAGGACATGATTCCAGTAATCCACGTCCTTAGTCTTCTTGTGCATAATCTATAGAAGAGTCTTTCTTCTGGGACAACAGCCATGCATATCAATTTGATGCAGTGTGCGGCATATGGTCTGAGCACTGACAGGCTGACCCCTCACCCCTGCGACCTCTGCAGCAATGCTGGCAGCACTCATACGTCTATTTCCCAAAAATAACCTCTGGATATGATGCTGAGCACGTGCACTCAACTTCTTTGGTCGACCATGGCGAGACCTGTTCCGAGTGGAACCTCTCCTGTTAAACCGCTGTATGGTTTTGGACACCATGCTGCAGCTCAGTTTCAGGGTCTTGGAAATCTTCTAATAGCCTAGGCCATCTTTATGTAGAGCAACATTTTTTTTTTCAGATCCTCAGAGAGTTCTTTGCCATGAGGTGCCATGTTGAACTTCCAGTGATCAGTATGAGAGAGTGAGCGATAACACCAAAATGTAAGATAGTGAAAGTGATTCTGCGCAACGTATCTCACATTGCTGTGACACATAAATATAAACACAAATAAAAGTGAAATAACACTGAATGGGTAAATATATATCCACTAAATAGTCCGTGTATACAGGTGGTATAGGAGAGCTAAGTCCTGCTCAAATAGTGTCTAAAAATACTAAAATAAAATGAAAATCCGAACCAAAAATGGTAAATAAAAGTGATGTGGAAAAAAACCAAAACGAATCCTTCAGTGAAACAAATTCAGTGAAAAAAAATTATTCAATACAAATCAAAATTATATAAAAGCTGCCAAATGATCCAATCAATATGCTGAATATGCTGGATTAGATGTAGAATGAGTGACCAGCAGATGAAGATCGAATCCTCCACTAGGCTCACTAGCCTCTTACCTCTAGGTAGATATAGATGAGCATCAGATCTCTCACACCGTGGCAATCCTTAAAGGGTAGTCCCTGTCCTTTCTCCCCTTGAGCTGGCACAACGTCTATAGATCCGTATAGTACTCCGCCCAAATACATACAATGGAGAGAGGGAACAAAAAAGGAACCTCCGATAGTGAAGCACAGTAAACCAGGTTGTGATTTATTAAACGAAAAAACCTGTGCTTACATTAAAAAATATACAAATGTGCAGCAATATTTAAAATGAGCGGCGTTCACAGCGCCGGCTTATGTCACTCCAGGTGTACGCCAATCCCTACGCGTTACGACACGACGTCACGTGTCTTCATCTGGGGCATCTGATTGGCGGACATTCTATTGTTTATATATCCGAGAAACCGGAAATAGTATCGCCGCCATTTTCTTGAAGTCCAAGTGATATGTATACACACTGCATTGGAATGGCATAGCTCCGCTTGGAGATTATTAAACGATACATATCTCCATGGCAACTAAATGTTAAAAACTCGCTAGACTGCAACGTTAAGTCATATTTACCGCTGCATATCGGACAAGCATGCATATATAGTTACAGGTTAAAAATACATATTAAAATGTATAGTAGAAATGTATATTTCCACAGCCACGGGAGGGAAAAGGGAATAATCGTTCCCATCCCAGAGGTATGAATATGGGAATAAATCCTCACAAACAATTATGCTGTGGGAAACATAATCCATTATAAATATACAAATTCACCAAAAATGGTGATAGCAATCATATTAAAACAGACCTATAGATTGTTAAAAATATATTATAAGAAAAATACTAAACGTATTAAAACGCAGTATTTAAAATTCATAATTAATATATAAAAATATAAAAATATAAAATATAGTAATATACTGTAATCCAGATGGTAGATATTTATATATAAAAATATATAAAAATATATATATAAAAAACCAAAAATATATATATATAGGGGGGTCGCACACCTGGTTTGTCGCATCACATACCCACAATCTCTATATATAAACGATATTTCTATCTTAAGTATTCCTATTGATCATCATGTATAGACTATTCTCTAAACATACACAGAATGGCTAAAATAAATCAAAAGTTACTAAGAAAACAATTGAGATCAAATTCAACGTTCATACCGCCCGGTACAAGTGTACGCATAGTATGAATCCATTTAGATTCCTTTTGGCTAATTGTACGAATCTTGTGACTCCCTCTCCATGAGGGGTTATATTTTTCTACCCCCCAAAATTGTAATTGGGTGGGGTCACGATTATGTACTTGATCAAAATGTCTTGACACACTGTGTTTCGGAAAGCCCTTAATTATGTTCTCCACATGTTCGCTGACCCGAACCTTCAGGGCCCTCTTTGTTCTGCCAACATATTGGAGGTTACAGCTACATTGTAGCACATACACAACCCCCTCAGTGTGACATCCAATGAAGTCTTTAATCACATGGGTTTCCCCTGTGTTTGTTGCCACAAACTCAGTCCGTTTCTTTTGAAACCTCTGTGATTTTCGACATGCATTACAATTCTTACATGGATAAAAACCCTTTCCTGAAAAGAAGGTATATCCTGGTTTTGATGGTGGTTCAACCACTGTTTTCACAATCAAATTTCTCAAAGTTGGTGCTCTCTTGTATACTATCCTTGGCTTTTCTGGAAGTAATTGCCCTAAATCCTTATCTCCCTTCAAAATGTGCCAATGTCTCTCAACCAATTTGGCCACATCTTTATATTGGGAGTTATAATCTAGAATAAGAACCGGTGCATTTTGTTGTTGATGTATTTTCGGTTTATCCTGCAGCATCAGATTCCTATCTAGCTTACTGACAGTATCTATTTGTTCTTTCACCCATGATCCATCATAGCCTTTTTCTTTAAACCTCATGCCAATCATGTCAGCTTGCAACATGTAATCACTCTCTTTCGTACAGTTCCTTCTAATTCTAATCAATTGTCCCTTCGGGATATTGAATAACCAAGGTTTAAAATGGCAACTGTCCATCGAAAGGTAACTGTTTGTATCAACATTTTTAAAATGTGTTTTAGTGACTACTTTGTCTTTCTCTATACTTATGTTTAAGTCCAGGAAGTCTATAGATTTCTCATCAATTTTCCACACTAGGGAAATATTCTTATCATTACTATTGAGTGTCTCCAGGAAGTTCTCCAGACCTTCTCTGCTCCCGTTCCACAGGATAATAATGTCGTCTATATACCTCTTATAGAGGGACAACTCAACTGGAGTATTTTCATATATAGCTGATTCTTCCCATAACGCCATAAATGCATTCGCTACACTAGGTGCGAACTTCGCTCCCATGGCAATACCAATAGCCTGATGGTAATAGCTCTGATCATACCAGAAATAATTGCATTTAAGGCACAGATCGAGACACTTGATGAGAAACTTCCTTTGCTTACAGACTAGGCTGCTAAATTTGCGTAAAAGCCATTTAGCAGCAAAACACGCATCATGGTGCTGCACAATGGTGTACAGTGATGTAACATCTGCTGTAGCTAGTAGTGTGGTACCTTCACATACTGACACTGTATCGAGAAGCTGTAATATATGTTTTGTGTCCTTGAGGTAGGCTGGTGTCTTTTGGACAGCAGGTTGGATGAAATAGTCAATATACTGTCCCATCCTGGCAGTGAGGGAATCTATCCCATTTACTATGGGTCTGCCAGGTGGGTTTTCACGGGATTTGTGGATCTTAGGGATAGTGTAGATAACTGGTATCCTACACATTTCAGGTAACAGAAATTTAGCTTCCTTCTTATTTAGGATATCCTTTTTCTTTCCCAAATTTATGAGTAATGTCAGCTCTTTCTTGTATTTTGAGGTAGGATTCCCCAAGAGTTTATCATACGTGTTACCATCTTGCATTTGTCTACTCAATTCACTCTGATACTGTTCCTTTGATTGTATCACGACAGCTCCTCCCTTATCGGCTGGGCGGACAACGATGTCACTTCTTTTGGTTAGTAGTTTGATTCCCTTCTTTATATGAATTGGGTCATGTATTTTCTTTAGTTTTAGAGACTCCAGGTCTTGTAAGACTAATCTTTTGAAAACATCTATATGTTGATTTTTGGATATCTGAGGGTTGTAGACCGAATTATTTCTCAGAGTACTATGTAATGGTCCATTTACCTCACTTGGTAAAGCTATATGCGGTGTGAAAGGGTTATTTAAGATGGACTTTTTTATCGTGAGTTTCCTCACATATTTCTGGATTCCAATGTAGGTTTCGAATTTGTTTAGATTTTTTGTAGGGGCATGTTTCAACCCTTTATCCAGTACTGCAAGTTCTTCTGCTGTAATGGACTTACCACTCAGGTTTACTACATTTTGGCCAACCTCTCTCTTTTTCGCTTGGACTCCCTTTCCCGCTCGATTGCCTCTCTTTGTTCGGGACTTAGCCTGTCCTCCTGAGTTCTTCTTGGAGGTGAGCGGTGTGGTTCTGGTTGTCGCCGAGGAGAGTTCTCCCTCCTCTCCCTGTCTAAAAAAGCCCTATATCCATTATAGTCATAGTAACTCTGGTATTGTCTTTGATCATAATATGGCTCCTGATAATGTCTAATAGGTTCAAATCTATTCTGTGTATATATAGGGGTTCTATCGTACCCCCCATGATGGTCATAGTGTTGTGGTGGTGCTCTATAGTCCTTCTGATGGTTCTGATTATTTTGACCAGTATGTCCATTATTAAATGGTTTCTTGTAGGGTTTCTTGAAAGGTTTTTTACCCGTTTTTTTTTTTTTTTTTTTTTTTTTTTCGGGGTGCGTTGTCCCTGATTCCCATTATAAGGCTGTTCACAGTAGGGTCTCGCATGATAGGGCTGTTCCTGATAAGATCTATTAATTTCAGGGTATGCATACCCTGAAATTAATAGATCTTATCAGGAACAGCCCTATCATGCGAGACCCTACTGTGAACAGCCTTATAATGGGAATCAGGGACAACGCACCCCGAAAAAAACGGGTAAAAAACCTTTCAAGAAACCCTACAAGAAACCATTTAATAATGGACATACTGGTCAAAATAATCAGAACCATCAGAAGGACTATAGAGCACCACCACAACACTATGACCATCATGGGGGGTACGATAGAACCCCTATATATACACAGAATAGATTTGAACCTATTAGACATTATCAGGAGCCATATTATGATCAAAGACAATACCAGAGTTACTATGACTATAATGGATATAGGGCTTTTTTAGACAGGGAGAGGAGGGAGAACTCTCCTCGGCGACAACCAGAACCACACCGCTCACCTCCAAGAAGAACTCAGGAGGACAGGCTAAGTCCCGAACAAAGAGAGGCAATCGAGCGGGAAAGGGAGTCCAAGCGAAAAAGAGAGAGGTTGGCCAAAATGTAGTAAACCTGAGTGGTAAGTCCATTACAGCAGAAGAACTTGCAGTACTGGATAAAGGGTTGAAACATGCCCCTACAAAAAATCTAAACAAATTCGAAACCTACATTGGAATCCAGAAATATGTGAGGAAACTCACGATAAAAAAGTCCATCTTAAATAACCCTTTCACACCGCATATAGCTTTACCAAGTGAGGTAAATGGACCATTACATAGTACTCTGAGAAATAATTCGGTCTACAACCCTCAGATATCCAAAAATCAACATATAGATGTTTTCAAAAGATTAGTCTTACAAGACCTGGAGTCTCTAAAACTAAAGAAAATACATGACCCAATTCATATAAAGAAGGGAATCAAACTACTAACCAAAAGAAGTGACATCGTTGTCCGCCCAGCCGATAAGGGAGGAGCTGTCGTGATACAATCAAAGGAACAGTATCAGAGTGAATTGAGTAGACAAATGCAAGATGGTAACACGTATGATAAACTCTTGGGGAATCCTACCTCAAAATACAAGAAAGAGCTGACATTACTCATAAATTTGGGAAAGAAAAAGGATATCCTAAATAAGAAGGAAGCTAAATTTCTGTTACCTGAAATGTGTAGGATACCAGTTATCTACACTATCCCTAAGATCCACAAATCCCGTGAAAACCCACCTGGCAGACCCATAGTAAATGGGATAGATTCCCTCACTGCCAGGATGGGACAGTATATTGACTATTTCATCCAACCTGCTGTCCAAAAGACACCAGCCTACCTCAAGGACACAAAACATATATTACAGCTTCTCGATACAGTGTCAGTATGTGAAGGTACCACACTACTAGCTACAGCAGATGTTACATCACTGTACACCATTGTGCAGCACCATGATGCGTGTTTTGCTGCTAAATGGCTTTTACGCAAATTTAGCAGCCTAGTCTGTAAGCAAAGGAAGTTTCTCATCAAGTGTCTCGATCTGTGCCTTAAATGCAATTATTTCTGGTATGATCAGAGCTATTACCATCAGGCTATTGGTATTGCCATGGGAGCGAAGTTCGCACCTAGTGTAGCGAATGCATTTATGGCGTTATGGGAAGAATCAGCTATATATGAAAATACTCCAGTTGAGTTGTCCCTCTATAAGAGGTATATAGACGACATTATTATCCTGTGGAACGGGAGCAGAGAAGGTCTGGAGAACTTCCTGGAGACACTCAATAGTAATGATAAGAATATTTCCCTAGTGTGGAAAATTGATGAGAAATCTATAGACTTCCTGGAC
Source organism: Rana temporaria (assembly GCF_905171775.1). Lineage (NCBI taxonomy): Eukaryota > Metazoa > Chordata > Amphibia > Anura > Ranidae > Rana > Rana temporaria. Next base: position 198,201,939 of record NC_053492.1, read on the forward strand.
TTAAACATAAGTATAGAGAAAGACAAAGTAGTCACTAAAACACATTTTAAAAATGTTGATACAAACAGTTACCTTTCGATGGACAGTTGCCATTTTAAACCTTGGTTATTCAATATCCCGAAGGGACAATTGATTAGAATTAGAAGGAACTGTACGAAAGAGAGTGATTACATGTTGCAAGCTGACATGATTGGCATGAGGTTTAAAGAAAAAGGCTATGATGGATCATGGGTGAAAGAACAAATAGATACTGTCAGTAAGCTAGATAGGAATCTGATGCTGCAGGATAAACCGAAAATACATCAACAACAAAATGCACCGGTTCTTATTCTAGATTATAACTCCCAATATAAAGATGTGGCCAAATTGGTTGAGAGACATTGGCACATTTTGAAGGGAGATAAGGATTTAGGGCAATTACTTCCAGAAAAGCCAAGGATAGTATACAAGAGAGCACCAACTTTGAGAAATTTGATTGTGAAAACAGTGGTTGAACCACCATCAAAACCAGGATATACCTTCTTTTCAGGAAAGGGTTTTTATCCATGTAAGAATTGTAATGCATGTCGAAAATCACAGAGGTTTCAAAAGAAACGGACTGAGTTTGTGGCAACAAACACAGGGGAAACCCATGTGATTAAAGACTTCATTGGATGTCACACTGAGGGGGTTGTGTATGTGCTACAATGTAGCTGTAACCTCCAATATGTTGGCAGAACAAAGAGGGCCCTGAAGGTTCGGGTCAGCGAACATGTGGAGAACATAATTAAGGGCTTTCCGAAACACAGTGTGTCAAGACATTTTGATCAAGTACATAATCGTGACCCCACCCAATTACAATTTTGGGGGGTAGAAAAATATAACCCCTCATGGAGAGGGAGTCACAAGATTCGTACAATTAGCCAAAAGGAATCTAAATGGATTCATACTATGCGTACACTTGTACCGGGCGGTATGAACGTTGAATTTGATCTCAATTGTGTTCTTAGTAACTTTTGATTTATTTTAGCCATTCTGTGTATGTTTAGAGAATAGTCTATACATGATGATCAATAGGAATACTTAAGATAGAAATATTGTTTATATATAGAGATTGTGGGTATGTGATGCGACAAACCAGGTGTGCGACCCCCCTATATATATATATTTTTGGTTTTTTATATATATATTTTTATATATTTTTATATATAAATATCTACCATCTGGATTACAGTATATTACTATATTTTATATTTTTATATTTTTATATATTAATTATGAATTTTAAATACTGCGTTTTAATACGTTTAGTATTTTTCTTATAATATATTTTTAACAATCTATAGGTCTGTTTTAATATGATTGCTATCACCATTTTTGGTGAATTTGTATATTTATAATGGATTATGTTTCCCACAGCATAATTGTTTGTGAGGATTTATTCCCATATTCATACCTCTGGGATGGGAACGATTATTCCCTTTTCCCTCCCGTGGCTGTGGAAATATACATTTCTACTATACATTTTAATATGTATTTTTAACCTGTAACTATATATGCATGCTTGTCCGATATGCAGCGGTAAATATGACTTAACGTTGCAGTCTAGCGAGTTTTTAACATTTAGTTGCCATGGAGATATGTATCGTTTAATAATCTCCAAGCGGAGCTATGCCATTCCAATGCAGTGTGTATACATATCACTTGGACTTCAAGAAAATGGCGGCGATACTATTTCCGGTTTCTCGGATATATAAACAATAGAATGTCCGCCAATCAGATGCCCCAGATGAAGACACGTGACGTCGTGTCGTAACGCGTAGGGATTGGCGTACACCTGGAGTGACGTAAGCCGGCGCTGTGAACGCCGCTCATTTTAAATATTGCTGCACATTTGTATATTTTTTAATGTAAGCACAGGTTTTTTCGTTTAATAAATCACAACCTGGTTTACTGTGCTTCACTATCGGAGGTTCCTTTTTTGTTCCCTCTCTCCATTGTATGTATTTGGGCGGAGTACTATACGGATCTATAGACGTTGTGCCAGCTCAAGGGGAGAAAGGACAGGGACTACCCTTTAAGGATTGCCACGGTGTGAGAGATCTGATGCTCATCTATATCTACCTAGAGGTAAGAGACTAGTGAGCCTAGTGGAGGATTCGATCTTCATCTGCTGGTCACTCATTCTACATCTAATCCAGCATATTCAGCATATTGATTGGATCATTTGGCAGCTTTTATATAATTTTGATTTGTATTGAATAATTTTTTTTCACTGAATTTGTTTCACTGAAGGATTCGTTTTGGTTTTTTTCCACATCACTTTTATTTACCATTTTTGGTTCGGATTTTCATTTTATTTTAGTATTTTTAGACACTATTTGAGCAGGACTTAGCTCTCCTATACCACCTGTATACACAGACTATTTAGTGGATATATATTTACCCATTCAGTGTTATTTCACTTTTATTTGTGTTTATATTTATGTGTCACAGCAATGTGAGATACGTTGCGCAGAATCACTTTCACTATCTTATCTCTATTTTTGTGTTTGGTAAAACACTGCTAGATTTTGCTGCACTGTATATTATTTGTTGAGGTGTTTGTATTTTAAGGATCTATAATAGCGCGGAAGCACTTGTCACTTTAAACACCAAAATGTAACACACCTGCCCCCCATTCACACCTGAGACCTTGTAACACTAACGAGTCAAATGACATCGGGGAGGGAAAATGGCTCATTTGGCCCAATCTGACATTTTCACCTAGGTGTGTACTCACTTTTGTCGCCAGCAGTTTAGACATTAATGGCTGTGTGTTGAGTTATTTTGAGTGGACAGCAAATTTGCAGCAAATTTACACTGTTATACAAGCTGTACACTCACTACTTTACAAGTATAATTTCTTCAGTTTGTCACATGCAAAGATATAATAAAATATTTACAAAAATTAAGGGTGTACTAACTTTTGTGAGATACTGTATACACACCCCTCCACTACCTTTGCAGCAAAAGAGGAATGGTTTGGGGTTGTAAATCTATGACTATCGTTGGGTCTAACTGCCTCCAAACCCCTAGTGTAAACAAGGCCTCATTTATACTATCTAACAACTATATGCCCTGCCTGTATAAAGACAGTCACACATTATAATACAGGCTTCTATTATGTCACCCATTTTCCCAAATTCCTGATAAGAATAAGGGTCGTTGGTTTGAATCCCAACCATGGCACTACCTGCCTGGAGTTTGCATGGGTTTCCTCCAGGTACTCCCCACACTCCAAAGACATACTGGTAGGTTAATTAGCCCGTGTATGTATGAATGTGCGTTAGGGACCTTAAATTGTAAACTCCTAGAGGGCAGGGACCGATAAGAATGTACAATATATATGTAAAGCACTGTGTAAATTGATGGTGAGATATAAGTACCTGTAATAAATAAATACATGTAGTTGTATGGTCAGACTGATAAACTGCCTATACTGATAGCACAGATATCGCCCAATGTCTCACTATTACCTGGGAAGTACTGTAGCAGAATGACATTATTTATTTTTTGGAACATACTCATTGTATGTGTATACAGGGTTTGGGAAGGGGCAATCATATGCAGTGTTTCTTTTTTGTGTTATCCATTAACCCTTCATCTAATCAACTCAGTACTGAGGCCACACTTCATTACATTTAGGACCGGTTCATACCAGATGCAGTCCAGAGCATTTTTTTCTGCATCAATAACGCATGAAAAGCAAGATATATGGTTTCCAATGGCATAGTTCACACCAGTGCAGTCAGTTCCAGGACAATCCAGTTCCAGAAAAAAATTTAACAGGCTGCATTTTTCCTGCACTGGAACATGGTAAAACGCAAAAAAAAAAAACAGGGGAGCTGCGGTGGCTCAACGCGATTGGCACTGCGCTGACAAGCCATTCACCTCTGCAGCTAGGGGTTCGGATCCCGGTCTCGGCTACATGTGAATTGAGTTTGGTGGTCTCAGCCCGGCTCCCGGTGGGTGTGCTATGCGAGGTATGCCTGCGCTTAGTACACCTACCCCCTCCCACAATAACCACCACACTTACACACACTCGAAATTGGGTTAACATGCACGCACTTTGACCACGCGGTCTCTAAAAAAGCGAGGCGAAGGACTAACAGGGCTGGTTGAGTGGGCAAAATCCTCTCACTCCCTTATAGGGAGTCTCTTTGCCCTGTTGGGCTTCAAAGCGGAGCAGGTAGGGCGGGCTGTGTGGGAAAACCCCCTCACACACTTGCCATTGCCACCCGGGGCATGGAGAAAGGTGGCAGATTGCCTCTGGGGGAGGCCTGCCTACTCCCAACTCCTGCAGTCCGGCTCCTCTCTCGAGTACACGCACAAAATACACTTAAAAAAAAAAAAAAAAACGCATCAAAAACACACCAAAACGCACTGGATCGCATAAAAAAATGCACAAAAAATGCACTGGACCCCAGTACAGTGAAAAAAACATCAAAAATTCATCCAGAAATGCAAAAATATAACAAATATGCACCGGAATGCATTAAAATGTGCATGCAGAAACGCATCCGGAACAGATTTGGAGTGTTTTTTCATGTGGTGTGAACCGACCCTTAGCACATGGACCTTTTATCCAGATGTACTCTTTGTAAATATTGAAGATGTCTGGTCGGCTATAAATTACAGTAGCCTTTGAACACGTCTGAATATCATCAGGCTGAATATTTGGGCAGATTTATTTATACCACAATCTAAGCCACACTTGTGTCTATATTCTTATTAACTATTAACTGCTTAGCTGAGGCCTAGTCATAGTTTAAGATCTTTGTACAATTAAAATGTTCTAAATTATTTTTATTTTTTATTTTTGTATTATTTAGTTGAAAGTGATGCTCCTCTATTCCCAGTCCCCATTCTCATTCTGATACAGATGTCTGATACTTTTTTGTTGTAAGGACATTTATGGTTTGGCAGTCAATATAGTATACAGAATAATATAATATCAATAACTGAGATACAAACTATAACAAATAACAATAATGGCAAATCACATATGCATTTTTTAGTTTATAGCCATAAAACAAATAAATTCTGCTCATGGAATACCTGGACTTAGAGCGTCTTCTTTTTCGACAGCAATACACAATCAAAATGGTAAAGGCAATAACAAGGATGACAAAGGCGATGGCACCAAAAAGTATTCCAAAGAAGGCATTCAGGTTCATTGCAAGGTACTGACAATTCTTACCATATGAGGCATAAATGGTAAATGTAGTACACCTGGAGAATGAAAAAACAAATCAAATTTGGGTTAAATGGAATCCTACCATTGTTTAGCTACGTTGGAATGATTATAATTATTAACATTTTCGCAATTTTTCCCCTTCCCCTTTTTTTTTCTTCTCTCTTGCTTGAAATACCACCCGATCGGTACTATAAGCTAAAGTGGAGCACCCCTTTCTTCTTTCCTTTTATTTTTCTTCCTTTTTTTTCCCCTTTTTTCTTTATGAAGAAGATATGCATTGAAAATATGTAAGAATATAGACTGTATTCTACTAGTATATGTAGATGGCCTTCATATATATATATATATATATATATATATATATATATATATATATATATATATATATATATATATATATATATATATATGTTGTGTATAGGGTAAACCCCTGTAATACCTATATAAAATAATAAAAAAATATTGTAAACAAATTTGGGTTGTTTACTGGGATTATTAATAAAGGGATATTTTCTAAATCTAATACTGCCTGGTCCCCAATGATGTAAACAAAATTGCTAGTGTGTGTTCTGTGTGAACCAGAAAGACTCTATTTTATCTATCTGTAATCTTAGGGGCTAGGTTTACATCTATGCGGGTGCGGGGCTGCATGTAAATAGCTTGCTTTCCTGCACCTGCAGCAAAAACGACCTGCTGTTAGCAAACGTGGGGGGTGCCAATAATTCTTAATGGTACCCCAATGCATTGTAAATTGCAGTGCATTTTCCCATACTGGGAGTGTGCACTGTGTAATAAGAGTCCCGTGCTGCATAAGTGTGAACCTAGCCTTATGCCTTGTACACACGATCGGTTTTCCCGGCGGTAAAAGTCTGCTGGGAAAACCGAGGGGAAAGCCGAGAACCTGCTCGGCAGCCTTTTCCCCCTACACAAGGCTAGTTTTCCTGGCAGGAACACTGTCATGAGAGCTTTGGCAAGGAAACTCGGCCGTGTGTATGCTCCACCGCAGTGTTTCCCATAGGAAAGCTGCCGGGAAAAACACTGCTGGAATCGTGGCAGGAAAAAAGAGAACATGTTCACATTTTTCCCGCTGCTTACATGTTGAAAAACAATGTTTTAATATATAATAATTAAATTTTAGTGTGTAATCTGCAAAAAACTAAGACTTTATGTAACCATAGGACTTAGAGTGGGAAGAGATGCAATGCTGCTTTTCTTACTGTTTCCTCCACACACTCTGTTAATATTCTGTAAATGTAAATGACCCCAATAGTGTTCCCTCTTACATCAGACACCCCTACCAGAGTAATTCATTACATTAGGTACCCCCATCAGACTACCCCCATAAATCAGTTGCCACGTTAGAATGTCCTCAACAGAGTGCCCCCTTTCATCATGTTTCTTCATCAGAATGCATCATACATCTGGTGTGTCCCATCATTGTGCCCCCTTACAACATTTGTGCCCATCAGAGTGTCCCTTTACATTGGGTGTCTCCCTCACATAAGGTGTGCCCATCAAAATGCTTCTTTACATTAGGTGTTCTCATCAGAGTGCCGCTTTACATTAGGTGTTCCTATCACAGTGACACCTTACATCAAGTGCCCCCATCAGAGTGCCTCTTTAAATCAGGTGTCCCCATCACAGTACTATCTTACATCAGGTGTTCCCATCAGAGTGACCCCTTACAACAGATGTCCCCATCAGTGTGCCCCTTTACATCAGGCATCCCCATCACAGTGCCACCTTACATCAGGTGTTCCCATCAGAGTGCCCCTATACATCAGGTGTCCCCATCACATCAGGTGTCCCCATCAGCATGTCCCCTTAACATATGTGCCCATCAGTGGGCCCCCAGTAACATATGTGCCCATCAGTGTGCCCCCTTCAAATAAAATGTGCCCATCAGCATGCCCCTTTAACATAAAATGTGCCCATCAGCATGACCCTTATTTTATGTTAACCGCTTGCCAACCAGCCACCACAGTTATAATAAGAAATATTTTTTATCTCAGTTTAGGCCGATACGTATTCTTCTACATATTTTTGGTAAAAAAAAAAAAAAAAATTGCAATAACCGTATAGTGACTGCTTTGCGCAAACGTTATATTGCCTACAAAATAGGGGACATAATTATGATGTTTTTATTATTATTTTTTTACTAGGAATGGCGGCGATCTGCGATTTTTTTCGGAACTGCGACATTATAGCGGACACATCGGACACTTTTGACACATTTTTGGGACCATTCACATTTATACAGTGAACAGTGCTATAAATATGCATTGATTACTGTATAAATGTGACTGGCAGGGAAGGGGTTAACCACTAGGGGACGAGGAAGGGGTTAAATGTGTCAACTAGTTAGTGTTCTAACTGTAGGGGGAGGGGGGTGACTGGGGGAGGTGACCGATCTGTGTCCCTATGTACAAGGGACACAGCATCGGTCTCCTCTCCCTGACAGAACGTGGATCTCTGTGTTTACACACAGAGATCCACGGTCCTGCTCAGTTACTGGGCAATGTGTTACCAGTAACACGACGGGTGAGCGCGCGCCCCCTAGCGGCTTTAAATGACAGGATGTCATATGACGTCCTGTCAGAACAATAGGGGATTCCGCCCGCCATTTGATGGCGGGCGGGTGTTAAGTGGTTAAAGGCTAAAGCAGACGTGCACGCGTCGCCAGAGCCGATGCGTGTGGCCGGCGGACAATGGGATCGCTCCACAGAGAGACAGAACGGGGATCTGTCATTGTAAACAAACAGATCCCCATTCTGACAGGAGAGTAGAGAGTGATCGTCTGTTATAGCTAGTGATCAGGAAAAACTATCTCTCCGTACTCCCAGTCAGTCCACTCCCCCAACAGTTAGAAACACCTCCCTAGGGAACACTAAACCCCTTGATCGCCCCTAGTGTTAACCCATTCCTGCCAGTGTCATTGATACAGTGATCAGTGGCTATTTTTAGCTCTGATCACTGTAATAATGTCACTGGTCCCAAAAAAGTGTCAAAAGTGTCCGATCTGTCCACCACAATGTCGCAGTCCCACAAAAAAATCGCCATTACTAGTAAAATAAAAATTAATAATAAAAATGCCATAAATCTATCCCCTATTTTGTAGACGCTATAACTTTTGTGAAAACCAATCAATATACGCTTATTGTGTTTTTTTTTTTTCCCAAAGATATGTAGAAGAATATATATTGGCCTAAACCGATGAAGACATTTTTTTTTTATATATATATTTTTTTGAGATATTTAATATAGCAAAAAGTAAAAAATATATGCCTTTTTTTGTTTATAGTGCAGAAAAAAGATGATCAACTACCACCAAAAGAAAGCTCTATTTGTGGGAAAAAAGTACCTCAATTTTGTTTGGGTACAATGTCGCATGACCGCGCAATTGTTAGTTAAAGCGACGCAGTGCCGTATCACACAAAATGGCCTGGTCATTAAGTGAGTAAATCCTTCTGGGGCTGAAGTGGTTAAGGGACACTCTAAAAGTGTTCCCCTTAACATAAAATGTGCCCAGGATGCGCATATCACACTGGCGGCCTGACAGCCTGGACAGGAGGGTCGCTTGGTCTGTGTTTGGACCGCGGGCCGCCATTCAGTGACGGCTGCAGTATATAGTAGTGGTAAAAAGCAAACAAAAAACACTACATTATATGACTAAAAGTTTGGCGTTCAGACTAACATTTTAAATCTGTGTTTGGACCAAACTAGAAGCTCATCTCTATCAGTAAAGTGCTGTGTAATATTAGTCAAAGTGTAATAATAAACAGGTAATTGTTCCTATTACTTGCAGATGGGTCCACTCTCGGTGTGTTCACATGTTGCATTATTCTGGCAGAAATCCGTATCACATTGAAACACACAGGTAAATCCATTAGTTGAATTGGTCAGTTTATAACCTGATAATCCTGTGCTGTTACAGCTGAAGTAGCTTTCTAATTGATTTACTGATTCTAAGAAAAAGAACATAAAAAAAGATTAATGCATAAGTCTGAGATTTTCTAAATATAAATACAGAAATACAGTACACAGTTGTAAAAATCATAATAGATGTGGAAAAAGTCCCAGTTCATAATGGTATGCACGTGTCCCACAGTGCACAATTTACATGAGCCACTTCTTGATAAATGTGTGTACTGTAGATATGAAAGATGTGCAGAAACATGGGAAGGTGTAGGATGGCTGAGTTGTCACCGAGTGTTATATTAGCAAAGGAAAGATTTCCTTTTTATCCAGACTCAATCATGTGCTGAACATGTGCAGTTCTATGCAGGCCCGTCGTTACAGGACAGGCAAAACAAACAATTGCTTGGGGCCCCAAGCTTGCCTGGGGCCCCCAACTTCCCCTTTTCAGGCTGTAGCGTGGCCCAGCTCCTCTTCCTTCCTCCTGGAGTCCTGTCAGTCCGGCCAGGTAACGCGCGTGGTACAGGAGAATCAGTTTCCTGTTCCCGGCCGGACTGACAGGAAGTGCACACTTCCTTTTAAGTCCGGCCGGGAACACAGGAAACTAAATCTCCTGTACCGCACGGTACCAGTTCCGGGTACTATCAGATAGGGGACTGGGGACCCATAATGATAGAACACTGGACTGACTGGAGGAAGAGGAGCTTGGACACGCTACAGCGACAACCTACAGGGAAGAAGGGGAGGTGAGAATAGAAAAACATAGGGACTAGGGAGGGGGGGAGCAGTAAGAACATGGGCGTAAAAAATTAGTGTAGTGCTAACGTAGGCTTTGTGTGCAGGGGGGGTGCTTGGGGGCCCCCAAATTTCTTCAAACGGCCCTGGTTCTATGTAGCCTACAAGCAGAAGTGCTCATATTTTTGTCTCTTGACTAGTTTGTCTTGACTATTTTAGGACAAAAAACATGAAATAATTGCAGTGCATCCACTGGAAATTTTTAAGAAATGGTATACTGGGCTTTTAACCCTTACTAGATTATTATTCTACTGTCAGAAAATCCTTACCGATTCGTATATCCGTAATATTATCTGTACTCATGATTCCAAATGAGACTGTAGACAGTTCTCGTCTCCTACGGCCAGTCAGTTTGGAATTAAACACTGTGATTATTTTCTGCACCAGAATATTATTTAAGAATGTTATGATTGTACCATTGTTACTATATGTAAACTCTGAAATAATACTGGTTTGTACTCCTCCATCCACATTGCTGCAATGACATAGAAAAGATTAGTTCAATCATAATGACACACATTGCCAGTCACTGTTTCACTGAACAATTTTATTGTAACACACAAACACACATATGATTGTATACCACTTCTATGCTATTAGTTCTCAATTCCAGATGTGTGGATTGGAATAATGTTAGATATACATACAGTTAGTATAAGTACCTGAATAGAGCTTTATTTTGCTTTGCCTCATACAACAAGCCTCAGGTTTGGCAAGGGTAGGGCAGCACGGTAAGCTATTCAGATTCCAGTAATGCAAAATCAGCAGTATGAGGTCAGGGAAATGACCAGTTTGTATTGATTTATTTGTTGGTGATAGTGAGATTTAATTGTTAACCCTTCTGTAGTGATCTAATGGGAAGAGATAGTGCCCATTTATATGCCAATTGTGGGAGGGGGCCCAGTGCACTTGGGGTATGGAACACTCCTGATCTGTAATATGTAATGCTGTGAGTTGGGCAGGGACCCTCTGAAGGGCTGACCTGCCAGGTTGGTGAGTAAGGACACTTGGGAGCAGACAGAAAAACCTTGACCCTTGACTAGTGGGTCCTGTGAATTGGCTTATAGTGGCCCCTGGGCCTGTGGAGGATCTCCCTTGTGTGAGAGGAAGAAATACCTTGTGTGAGTAATGCCTATGCCAAGAGACTGTAACAACTAAAGAAGATAGCTCTGTTTCGTGAGAAACTGAAATGTCACTGGAATGTACTGAAAATGCCTGTAACTACAAGAATTGTGCTGGAGTGACATTATGATGAAGTGACGTTATGCAGTAAAGCATTAAAAAGCCTTTTGGACTGGACATTCCTTCATTCTGTGTATTAGGCTTTAGACTCTAAAAATGATGAAGTGGACTTCCAGACAAGAAGTCTGACACAATATGGCAGAGTATCTGCAGACAACAGGTATGTGACTATCCCATCCAAGAAGAATCAGAACCAAAATGTCTCCTGTGGAAATTCGTTACAGCCAATACCACAAAGGTACATATGGATAATTATAAAAAATATATTTTTATTATACAAACAACAGTAAAAAGGTTGTTTTGGTCAGGGATCCATCACGTACAAGCCTTCAATGAAGGCTTAACATCAGTTGTTAAAATTTCTATTGAGGACCCTTCCATTACTCACATATTTTACTCAAGACTATCAATAATATGACACCCAGTGGGTTGATTATTTCCGGCCCTTAATGACCACCCATCCCAGCTTTCTGTGGGGATTTAGGGTCAGACTACCTTGTACATGTGGGCCTTTCAAAACAAGCTGTTACCATCATTTTCATTCTAGGTTGTTGGTAGACTGATCTACTCTCACAATTGCCTTGAGGAAAATGTCTCCAATAATTGAAATGCGTTGGAATTTGGTGTCTTAAACAGCTATCTGTCTAGATTTGTAATGACACTTATTGTGTCCATGTAGTGAGAGTAACACTCTATACCATATTGTATTCTGTACTGTATAGAGATCAGCATTTTTTAACTTGGAACTGTTTACTGTTGTTTGTATAATAAAAATATATTTTTTATAATTATCCATATGTACTTTTGTGTTATTGGCTGCAACAAAGTCCCACAGGAGACATTTTTGGTTCTGTTCTAACATAAGGGATGGAGCAGCCTGGAACTCATGGTTCATTCACCATACTCCTCAGTAACCTAAGAAGAATCAGAGTGGCTCCAAAGTCAGCTTGGCAGGAACTGACAACCAATGGGACCCTCACATACTGCAGTATTTAAAAGTAGGGACAAATCTGTAACAAGGACACATACAGCAATACAAACCTTACAGGCATTCTAGATTTTCCCTAATCTACTTAAAAACAGTAGTCTGTGTTGATGATTGGAGAATACCCTTACTTCCTCTGTGGTGAAACCATTGACAGCCAGGCAGTAAGTGAGGGGAAATCTCTCCAACAGAGCTCCGGATAAAACTAAAACCTGACAGGAGTTCTAATCCTTCCCTTCCCTAGTCAATTATTTTTTGGACAGATATACTGTAACACTTTAATCACTGGCTAGTTGAAGTGACCACAGATTCATTACAAATACCCAAACATGTGCATGGGAGCTTTAAAAATGAAATTCTTAAGCAGAACTATATAGGTATAACATCTGAATGGTGTGAAATATTACTATTGGCACAAATCCTTGATTCCCGTCAGGAAAGAGGGTGGGGACAAGCTAGCGCCCCCCTGCACCATACCAGTCCACATGCCTTCAACATGGGGAGGTGGGTGCTTTGGGGCAGGGTGGGCATCTACCCCCCCTCCCATGTTGAGGCATGTGGACTGGTATGGTGCAGGGGAAGGCACTGGCTCATCCCCACCCCCTTTCCTGACCTGCCGGGCTGCATGCTCAAATAAGGGTCTGGTATAGATTTAGGGGGGGGGGCATGTTTTTGGCTTGGGGGTTCACCTTAAAATCCATACCAGACTTCGGTCTGGTATGGTCTTGGAGGGGGACTTTATGACTTTTTTTTTTAAATTGCCATGGTGTTCATCTTCAAGATCATGAGAGTACAAATCACATGCCAAAGTCGGATCAGTTAAAATGATGATCCGACTTTAATAAGATTCAATGGGCTGAAGTAGGATCAAAGTCAGACCAAAGTAGTACAAGAACCTTTTTCAAAGTCGGACCGACTTGTTTCAGAACAGTTAAGATGGCTCTCATGGGGAACCATTAAAGTGGATGTAAACCCTCCATAACCCAGGGAAGTGAACAGCCTCAGATGATACACTAAGATGAACCAAATTTCCCTACATAAGTTTTACATGCATATCTGCTGTCTTTACCTTTATATACTGTTTAGAAAATTCAGATCGTGTTAGGAAATTTATCTTCCTGTTTAACACAGTGTGATGTCTGGGCATACAGCCAAGATAGCTAAAATTACTGATTGGCGGAAAGGCACACACCCCCTCTCCACATAGACAGAGACTCTCAGAGGTGTTTTGTAACAGGGCCAGCTCCCTGCTAATCTATTTATAGCAACCTCCTGGACAGAAATTTCAGGCTGCTTTTATCTGATGTGTCAGAGAATTTGTCAGGAGTTCTCAGGCTGATAACAGAGGAACAGTTCAGGAGAGAGCTATGGGACTTGAGATATATGGGGGAGAGATAACAAAACACTGCAGATATATGTGCCCAGCTCAAATTTCATGAATTGGGTTTACATCCACTTTAATTTATACACATCATGCAATTTGTGCTCCCAATGTTGGAGCGTTTGTCGTTCCAGTGTGAACCCAGCCTGAAAGTAGCATGCATTAAGGCAATATATACATTGTTTGTCATGAGAGAGTCTGCTATGCAATAGGCCCTTGGGATTTCATTAACCGCGGCCATAAAGTATTTATAAAGGATAGGGTCAGTTCTAACAGAAATCTTAGTAACTATCCATTGCTTTGCTTTATACTAGATCTTTCTGGTTTACTCACTCACCTGAGAGAAACTTTACTGTTTATATAAAAAGCCATGATTGATTGCAGGTATCCGGAAGCCTATAAATAAATACAGAAAAGCACTTTACTAAGTCATGATGTTGTTGGTGAATTCAGACTTCAGACTTCACTAGATGATTGGTATTGCCTTATTTCATTTACTTGGTCAGCAGTACAATTTGTGCACACTTATCTGTGTCAGTTGAAGGGCGAAAATATAGCTTAGTGGTGGATTTAATCAAAACATCTGCTGTGACATAATGAAAGGCGAGGTAGTTGAGGAACACTCTGAGGTTTATTTACTAAAACTGGAGAGTGAAAAATCTGGGTGCAGCTCTGCATAGAAACCAACCAGCTTCAAGGTATTTTTGTCAAAGCTTAATTGAACAAGCTGAAGTTAGAAGCTGATTGGCTACCATGCAGATCCGCACCAGAATTTGCACTCTCCTGTTTTAGTAAATCAACCCTTATGTTTCACCTTGCATACATTCATATGGCAAACTAAGGTGGAATCGGGTCCATATTTTCCAGGCCACCTTGGCAGTGTGGGATACTGTGTTTTGCTTCCCATTTGTGACCAGTAGCAGGTGGGATAAATAAGCAAGGTCTGGAGCAATAGCCTGGGATTCCGGAAAGCTATCTGAGAGCTACATGTGAAACCGCTCTGTAAAAGAAATAAAGGGTTCACAAAATGCTTGTTTTCTTGGTGACTGGGAGAAGCCCTTTACCCATCAGAAATGAATCTGTCCTTTTTAGTTAGTATTTTGTTCTATGTGTTGTGTTTGCAACCATTTAAAATAAAATGGACTACAAGTCAGACTTTTAGGAAAGACTTGCCATTTGGACTGCTTTTTTCCCAGGGAAGGTGATCCTCACATGAGGTAACCCTCACACTGCCTACTGTCTGATGCCTATAACAAACATTAGTACATGATTGGTACTCTGTATATTGTAAGCAATCAAGCAGGACACAGGAGCAGGACAAATATAGGTCATTTTTGCGTTTTTGGCGCATACAATAAATTACTAATTTCTCAGGTAAGGACCATTTTCATGTTAAAAAAAAAAAACATCTTGTATAGATAATGAATAGATAGAATCTTTGTGACATTCTCTTTGATAGTTACCGTGCTGTTCACTGCTTGCTGAAGGCGGACATATTTGGTTGAAGATGTATCACTTAGCCCAGAACCATTTTCACTTTTGATCGACAGCCTAATTTGAACTATTCTTTTAGGAAGCTCTATGGGGACCAAATAAGATGACTATTGTTAATACTGATAACATAATAATAAGCGCGTGCTGCATTTATTTTATCGTCTGATATGTGCCATAATATTTGCCACTTCATTCTCTGCAACATGTTGCAAGTGCAGCAAAATACAGAAGAATCCTCTTACATACGCACACCCCATTAAATTTAGGAAGAATGTTGGCAATTCAAATTGAAGAAAAAACAAACTGAAAATGTTATTTTGGATTGAGCTTATCCTGTAGCCTCCCTGGCGGTATGATTATGTTAGATTTTTGAATCTCAAAGCGGTACATTGTTTTGCATAGAAATTTGGCGTTTTATATTGTAGGCCTGTAATTATTAGTAATAACACACTTAAATCTGTCCAAACAAGAGTCTAGTAGACATCCCAGGTATGAAAAAGTTTTAATTATAATATATTAAATTACTATAAATAATTATAAAAAATATTAATATAATAATATATTTAATTTAACTACGATTCACTATCGCTCAATTCTGCAAGTGTTCTAATTTACTATAGCTGTTTTGTAGCTGGTCTAAAACCACTTTTGATGTAAAGGGACAGTGTTTGGTTGCTATGGACGTTCTCAAGTTTTCAGGCAGAAAGAATGTTATACAGTATATAATATAAAAGTACACATAGGGAACCGGCCAAAGCATTAGGGACACAAGAGAGGTGAAATTATTTGATATAGTAATGCAATTTGTAAGATTATAGTGTAATGTATGTGTTAAAAAAAAATTATTTTTAAATTTCCCGCTGAGCTCTGTCCCGTGCGTCACGATGCTCGCAGGGAACGGAGCCCGACACTCAGAGCTTTGCCAGATGATCCGTCGGGGGACACAGCAGGGGGGACATCACATGATCCTGGTGACAAGGTAAGTATGCTGTACCAGGATTCTGCAATGCAATCCCGAGTGTAGCTTGGGGTTACCGCTAATGGTACTGAAATGTAACCCCTGAGCCACATTCAGGATTACAGCCAGGAGGGTTAAGGTACACCTCTTCCAACATGTTTCCTACATTTCAGTGCACCAGGTTATTTACTAGGTGACTGATGAAGTCACATGACCGTGCCGATATGTGTCGTGATTGACTGACAGGCGCAACCGTAAGTGACGCTGTTGACGAGCTTGTGGAGTTTTTACTTGCTTGACTACAAACAAATGTGAGTGTTACCTTTACTGTGTTTTTATGAAATAAAACTTTTTACAAGATATACTACACTATATGGGCATTCTTCTCCGCCCCTTATTTTTTACCCCATCTGGGGTGTATGTGGAAGTGGAGTATATCAACCACTACCATTTTCTGGATTTATACAAGAAGAACCCCCCAGGGAAAGGATCCACCAGACATCCATATAAGGACCCGCAGAGAAAATCAGAGTATTGCTACATTTTCATGCTATTGGATGAAGAGAAAATTCTGCACAGCCGCACTCAAAATCAATGCCTTTATTAAAAAAGAGGTAATAATCCAAAAAATACAAGCCACAGCAAACAGCAGAATACAGGAGCTGACGCGTTTCACACTTTCAAAAGTGTTTGCAGCGGTTGCACTATTTATCAATGTTTATTTCCTCTATAGTGGTAGCGCAAAAGTACTCTCTTTCTATCATACTTTTTGTATTTTCCACCTCTCTCCACCCTCATGCATCGCAATGCTCGCAGGAAATGGAGCCCAACACAGATAGCATCAGGCGGATGATCCGGCGGATGATCCAGCGGGGGACACAGTGAGGGGGGGGGACATGGCAGGATCCTGGTGACAAGGTAAGTACACTGTAGCAGGATTCTGCAATGCAATCCTGAGAGTGGCTCAGGGTTACCGCTAATGGTACTGAAATTTAACCCTGAGCCACACTCTGGATTACCCCCAGGAGGGTTAATGTATACCTATTCCAAAATGTTTCCTAAATTGCAGTGCACTAGCTTATATACTAGGTGGGATGCATGCCATTTTTTGTAACTTTAAATAAATATATAACTTAAATGAAGGTAAATCGGTATATTTCACCTAGAAGGCACCACAGACATGATGTACTTGCCTTCATTATATATCCTGTTGCCCCATTCTGTCTCTGGAACCCTCAAGTCACATGCTTTCTCCTCAATTTTTTAATTAACATGAATAATTATGTTTTTCATACATTTATATAATTCTTAAAATTACATATTATCACTGCAGAATTTGCTTTTTTTTTTTGCAACACTCGCTTGAGTCATCAGTTATTATCTATATGTTATACATACCTTTGTAAGGCTGAGGACTGAAGGTGTACCCAAAAGAAGTACATCTACTGCCTGTGTATGGTACAGGACATTTGCATTCTGGGCTGCAAGTTGCTGTATTATAGGTACATGTTCCTTCATTGCTACAATATCCTAATGGGCAGGATGCAGAGCTGCAGCTAGAGGTTGTAGTGCCTAAGCAGAAAAAATTCCATCAGCAAATGTAACATTACATATATTATGTTATAAGCAGGGTATACATTAAAGTTTATGTCAAGTCATTTTTTATTTTTATTTTTGTAGAACCTCTGTCTGACTTTTCCTTCCTTTCCTTTATTTTGGCTTTACCAGACCTAAAGTGAGAAAACATTTACAACAGGGACACAGACAGGAATATAAATCTGAGACAGATTGTTGCCTTCCCCTTCTTTACACAAGGAAAGTATTTATATTTCTGTATGTGTTGCTGATGGAGATTTCTGTTCTCTTCCTGCATTGTAAATATCTGCCATCAGGCAGAGGTCAAATCTCTACAACAACCCCCTTGATAGCAAAACCCAACAGGGGTTCTAATGCTTTGCCACTCTATCCAGAACCAACCTGTTATACACATTAACATGCACAACCGTGTCTGGTAGCAGCTCACCTTTAGATGTGGTTGTAGATGTGGATGAAGAAGCTACAGTGCTTGGTACACTGGTGGAAGTTGTAGTGTTAGCACTGGTGGACGCATTTGATGTTTTGATAGTAGTTGACATACTTGTAACATCCACTGCTACTGCTGTTGTTGCTGTGGAACTATTAGCTGCTGAGCTCTGGGTTGAAGAGTTTATCACTGTATAATTTGCCTTTGTAGTTGGTGTGACTGAGCTACTTGTATGTGATGTTGCTTGTTGTGCAGTTGTTGTAGTTGCAGTACTGGTTACAGCAGTGTTGGCCCTAAAGGTAGAACTTTGAGATGTTGTTACATTGGTCTGAATGCCAGCCTTGCTTGTTTGTGTTATTGATGAACTTCCCATTGTGTTAGTATTAGATGTAGCGTTTATACTTGTGTAGTCAGTCTGTGTAACAGCAGACACTTTGTTTTCTGTTGTAGCAGTGCTGTTTACTTGTGATATTACACCTTTGGGAGTTGTAGCGTGTGCACTTGTGGAGCTTTCAATATTAGAATTTTTTGTGCTGCCACTTGAATAAATAGGTTTTGTAAAATTAGATGTTATAGCTTCTGTGGTTATTTCTGTGTTCATATTTGGTGTAGTTGGTTCTCTAAAGCTGGTAGTATGAGTTGTGCTTTTGGTGTTACCTGCTGTAGAACTCGGGGTTGAATTAAAAATCTCTGTTGCATTTAGCTTTGTGCTTGCAGATGACACAGTGGTACTTAGAGGTGATGATGTTGATTGTACAGCATTTGCAGTTGGTGTGGTTGTGGAACTGCTGGTGGTTACAGTCATATTGTCATTAGAAGTTGAGTGGTCTGTTGCATTTAGCTTTGTGCTTGCAGATGACACAGTGGTACTTAGAGGTGATGATGTCGATTGTACAGCATTTGCAGTTGGCGTGGCTGTGAAACTGCTGGTGGTTACAGTCATAGTATGATTAGAAGTTGAATGGTCTGTTACATTCAGTTTTGTGCTTGCAGATGACACATTGGTACTTAGAGGTGATGATGTTGATTGTACAGCATTTGCAGTTGGTGTGGTTGTTGAACTGCTGGTGGTTACAGTCATAGTATGATTAGAAGTTGAATGGTCTGTTGCATTTAGCTTTGTGCTTGCAGATGACACAGTGGTACTTAGAGGTGATGATGTTGATTGTACAGCATTTGCAGTTGGTGTGGTTGTTGAACTGCTGGTGGTTACAGTCATATTGTCATTAGAAGTTGAGTGGTCTGTTGCATTTAGCTTTGTGCTTGCAGATGACACAGTGGTACTTAGAGGTGATGAAGTTGATTGTACAGCATTTGCAGTTGGTGTGGTTGTGGAACTGCTGGTGGTTACAGGCATAGTATGATTAGAAGTTGAATGGTCTGTTACATTCAGTTGTGTGCTTGCAGATGACACAGTGGTACTTAGAGGTGATGATGTTGATTGTACAGCATTTGCAGTTGGTGTGGTTGTTGAACTGCTGGTGGTTACAGTCATATTGTCATTAGAAGTTGAGTGGTCTGTTGCATTTAGCTTTGTGCTTGCAGATGACACAGTGGTACTTAGAGGTGATGATGTTGATTGTACAGCATTTGTAGTTGGTGTGGTTGTGTAACTGCTGGTGGTTACAGTCATATTGTCATTAGAAGTTGAATGGTCTGTTGCATTTAGCTTTGTGCTTGCAGATGACACTGTGGTACTTAGAGGTGATGATGTTGATTGTACAGCATTTGCAGTTGGTGTGGTTGTTGAACTGCTGGTGGTTACAGTCATATTGTCATTAGAAGTTGAATGGTCTGTTACATTCAGTTTTGTGCTTGCAGATGACACAGTGGTACTTAGAGGTGATGATGTTGATTGTACAGCATTTGTAGTTGGTGTGGTTGTGTAACTGCTGGTGGTTACAGTCATATTGTCATTAGAAGTTGAATGGTCTGTTGCATTTAGCTTTGTGCTTGCAGATGACACAGTGGTACTTAGAGGTGATGATGTTGATTGTACAGCATTTGCAGTTGGTGTGGTTGTGGAACTGCTGGTGGTTACAGTCATATTGTCATTAGAAGTTGAATGGTCTGTTACATTCAGTTTTGTGCTTGCAGATGACACAGTTGTACTTAGAGGTGATGATGTTGATTGTACAGCATTTGCAGTTGGTGTGGTTGTGATACTGCTGGTGGTTACAGTCATATTGTCATTAGAAGTTGAATGGTCTGTTACATTAAATGTGCTTGCTGTCGATCCAGTGGTGGTTAATTCTGAGGTTAAGTGCTGTGCAGCAGTTGATGAATTTGTTGTGCTAGCCATATTGCTCGTGACTGCTGCTATGGAACTTGCTGTGTTAGCTTCTGTTTTAATATTGTTGAAGGCTGAGGTCATAGATGGATACACGGTTTCTGTTACATTGTATTGTGTCCTTTCAGTGGGTATATTGGTGGTTAAAGATAATGTTGTAGATCTTCCAGAACTGGTGGTTGATATGGTTGTTGAATATGCAGAGGTGGTTCCAACTACATCGCCTTTAAAAAAATAATTAAAAACATCTGTTACACTGATTGTTGCATTCATTGAGGACCCTGTGGTGTTTTAATGTGGTGTTGTAAAGTGATAAAAAGATAACTGCGCTACACCAGAGAGATGGTATTCCTTGTCAGGGAACACAAAAAAGGTAAAGTCACTAGCAACAGTAGATGACAATTTTATTGAGCTTAAACTACTGAAACTAACAACCCTGACCATGGACGATATTGCGGAACTTGCAGCAATATTATAATATTATTTAGGGAGTTCAGCATGGACAAATGTGAGTTTCTAGCTGTCAATAATTGCTAAGTGAGCTGCTTGCTGCATCCTTCACTAACCACTGATGTCACCCAACCCATTGATGGGAATGCCTGGTTACATAGGCAAATGTGCCGGAAATGGAGCTGGTTACATCAGTGCCTAAATCTGGCCACACAGCCATACAGCCACAAGCAGTGCTGTCAATGGTTGTTAAGGAAGCAGCGGCTGCCTACAGCTGCCGCGTCCCTAAAAATCACTGATGTCAACCGGCCAATTCACTTACATTGTTGGGAATCCCTAGCCATGTAAGTATATGGGTGGGAAAAAGAACCTTACATTATTGTCTAAATATGGCCACATCACCACTATCCCCCTGCCCCTCCCATTTATATAGCCAATAACAGTTGAGTATGGGTGCATGCTCATTTCCCCCCTTTTCTGGCCAGCCAGGCTGCATGCTTGGATAAGGGGTCTGGCATGGATTTTAAGGGGACCTCACACATTTTTTTTCTTTTTCTTTTCTTTTTGCATGGAGCCCACTTTAACATCTGTACCAGACCTAGAGGGTCTGGTATGGCTATCCTTTGATTTTTTTTGTGAGGTACTCCCTTAAAATCTAAGCCATTTTTTTGTACATTCTTGTTGTAGAATGTGCTAAACAAAAATTACATTTGCAAAGACAAAAAAATAACTGTTTAAATTGCAAGCAAATAACATTTATTCTTTAAAAAAATCATACAAACCCTTCCAAAGATCTCTGAAAATACGTTGAAGACTCTTTAGAGGGGTCTGAGTGCCAGCGACAATGCGACAGTGTCAAAGTCATTTGTCAGCAAATGTTAAAACTTTTTTAATTTCTAAATGTCAGTGTTAAAAATATATCTGTTTCTGGCTGCATGTTTTTTTTATTTTTTTAATTATTGCATTGGTACATGTTCGCCAGGACAGTGAAACAAACAAATTTAATTTTTTTACATCTCCTTGCATACTAGCCCAGAAAATAAGCATTTTTTATTTGATAGATTTGTCTTCCGTTGATTTCAATCATCACTTGAGCATCTTTGTAATTTGGTGAACACCTGCTGAATCTAACTCTGGGTTGTTTAGCTAATCACTATTCAACATGGGGCCATTAACTGAACACATTGGGGGATATTTAGGAAAGGCAAATCCACTTTGCACTACAAGTGCAATGCAAGTGCACTTGAAAGTGCACTTGCAGTGCACTTGGAAGTGCAGTCGCTGTAGATTCAAGGGGGACATGGAAGGAAAATTAAAAACAGCATTTTTGCTTGCACATGATTGGATTATAAAATCAGCAGAGCTTCCCCTAATTTCAGAGCTTCCCCTCAGATCTTCAGCGATCTACAACAACTGCACTTACAAGTGCACTTGTAGTGCAAAGTGGATTTGCCTTTCGTAAATAAACCCCATTGTATTTTTTTCAGTGAATTCAACGTATTCTCTAAATGCGATGACATCACCACCCTTTTTCTCCTCCTTTTACAATCAGAAAACACATTGTATTCAATTAAATTGTTCCGTGAATGGTACAGTACTAAGCAAGTAACCCCCTGTGACCAGTGTGCATTGGGGCAACTTCAAAACTTCAACTTCAAAACTACTGCAATCAATACAGTAGAATCGACTACTACAGTTATTGTCAGTCTCCATATCCATCAGGTTTGAGATATGTGTGAGATGGAGCAATGTAAGTATGCAATTAAGATCACAACTGGTGTTCAGCTTTAAGTTTAATTAGGTTTACATAATTTTGCATTATATTGTAATGCATTTTAAACAAATTAATATTTTTGAAATGTAACCTCAATTAATTTAGGTTTAATTCGATTTATCTTCCAAATGCTGCCCCTATTATGCCACATGCAGAGCCAGAAGAGGGCTTTTCCATACCTGTACAGTTGGGGCCAGAATATCCTGGGTGGCACTCACAGCGATAAGAGCCATTTGTGTTTATACAAAGAGAATTGCTTGTACAATTGTTGAGAGAAGGTGTAGCACATTCATTGATATCTGGAACAAAAATAAATACAAAAACATTTAATAAATAAATTAAGGAAGAACAATAACCCAAGACAAAGAAAGACACTTTTGTTTAGTTTACTTAAATGTGTTAAATTTTAAGTGTATATTTTTTTATTCCCCTATTTTAAATGAGTGTAAGTAATGCATACATGTTTGTAAATCCATTGATACATGTTCCTGGTGCTTGTGTGATTACATTATTTATCAGAATAATATAGCTAACATACCTGTGCATAGATATATGGATCTCCATTATAGCCATCAGCACGCTTCCTGGTGTGTTGGTGCAAACAGTATTCTCTGCACAAAGATGATATGTTCATGCATTCATCCCTCTCCCCACCCCGGAATACTAAAATCAACTTGTACAAAACAATACAAGACCAATAATAGCTGCTGGTCTTGCATTATACATGAAGATGTTGGAGAGGTGCAGCTTGAGGGGACCTGTCATCTGCTAGAGAGGAAGTCTGGGAACTGTCGTGTAAGGTACGTAACATGTGCTATTTGAGCCTGGTATTGCTGCCACCCACCCTAGAATGTGGGCAGGCTCTTAATGTCATTACGTACAATACAGGACCAAGGGTCCTGCTGGTCTTGCAATATTAATTTTGCAAAGTCTATGTTCACTAAGCTTTGTAAAAATTTGTGAAGCTGTGTTCACTTTACTTATATGGAAGAAAAAATTTACAATCTAAGAGAGGGTCAAGTGATACAACAGGAAATTGCTGATGATAGATGAGTTGATGGAGAAAATAAAAGTTAAGCTATTAGGCGGAAGAGTCTTCCCTGAAGAAATACATTTTTAGGAATTGTCTAAAGGTGGACAGAGTAGGAGATGAAGCTTGTTGGCTTTGCATGGCTTTGTTTGTAGTTGCTAGGAATTTAGAATTGTATTCTTTGGGCAAAGATTGGCAGAGAGGGGTGGAGGAAGCTAAGTAGTAGGTACATTGGAACAGCCTGGCAACATGCATTCATGACAGACTGCAGAGGGAAAAGTCTTTATAGCCATAGATCAATAAGGAGGGAATAGCAATATTCAAAAATAATGCAAATAGAATTAGTAGCTTAACAGTGTTATTGGTTAAGAATAACATCTTTTTTGATGTTACAGATAGGATATGGGGCTGAAGAGAGAGATCAGAATTAAGGATTACACCTTGCTCTATACCCACTCAGACCAATGCACTGTACGTATGCATATCTTATACCTGAAGGACCACCCTGGAAGTCGACAATCACTGTAGTAGTCCCATCATCTTCTATGTTATGTGGCTGCCCCACTGTATACTGACCATATGAGGCCACTCACTTGGAACTGCTGCCATTCACAGATTTCTCAATTTTTTTTTTTTTTTTGTGAATACAAAGATTTGTCTAATTGGATGAGGTGGAAATAGTTATCACCCCTCCTGTCCTCCTTTTCCAGTCATAAAACACTTTGTATTCATTGAAAGAATTCTGTGAATGGCAGCAGCACCAAGAGTGTGGACCCCCTGTGATCAGTTTGTAGTACAGCAACATGTAAGACTACACCTATCAATATAGTTGATATTATAGTGGTTTTCAGCTTCCACAGCAATCCATAAGGTATGAGATATGCACCAATGTGAGAGCTGGACCAATGTAAGTATGCAATTAGGAAACCACCTGGTGATCAGCTTTAGGTTTAATTGGGTTTACATAATTTTGGATATTGGAATACATTTTAAACAAAGTAGTAATTTTGAACAGTAACATCGAACAATTTCAACTTAACTGTGTTTATCTTACAAATACTGAGCTAAAAGTAGGCTTTCTTACCTGTACAGTTGGGGTCAGAATATCCTGAGAGGCACTGGCAGGAATAAGAGCCATTTGTGTTTATACAAAGAGAATTGCTTGAACAATTGTTGAGAGAAGGTATAGAACATTCATTGATATCTGGAACAGAAATAAATGCAAAAAGTTAAAAATAAAGAAAATTATACCCAGGACAACGAAAGACAGTGAAATGTTGTTTACTTTGCTCAAATGTGTTAAGTTATATGTGTGTGATGTTTTATTACCCTATATCAAATACGTGTAAGCAGTGGGCATATCTTTTTAAATCCATTATTTTAGTAAATCACTTGCTAAATATCAAAGTCAAACGTTTTTGTAAACTTATTGAAAATATAAAGAAACCCATTGCATGGTGCTGGTGTTTGTATGATTACATTATTATATCATAATAATATTGTTGATATATGTGTGATATTTGGATCTTCATTATAGTCATTGACACATTGACAGATACAACTTCCCAGTGTTTTGTTGTTGAAAACAGCATTCTCTACACTTGATACCTTTAAGAATTCATCCCACCCCAGTATGTGGCTAGGCCCCTGATGTCATCACATACAATTCAAGACCAGTGGGTGGCTCCTGGTTCCACATTACACATGATGATGTTGGTGAGCCATTTGACCAGAGAAGAGAAGGAGCTTGCGGGGATCTGTCATCTGGCAGAAAGGAAGTCTGGGGACTGCAGAGTAAGGCCCTGTACACACGATCAGTCCAAACTGATGAAAACGGACTGAAGTTCAGTTTCATCAGTCCAAACCGACCGTGTGTATGGCCCATCGGACTGTTGTCCTTCAGTGCAAAGTTTTAGGCCTTGTACACACGATCAGTCCAAACTGATGAAAACGGACTGAAGGCTGAAGTCTGATGGTCTGGTGGACTGATGGTCTGATGGACTGATGGTCTGATGGACTGATGGTCTGATGTGCCTACACACCATCAGTTCAAAATCCGATCGAGTCCAACGCGGTGACGTAAAACACAACGACGTGCTAAAAAAAAAGAAGTTCAATGCTTCCAAGCATGCGTCAACTTGATTCTGAGCATGCACGGGTTTTGAACCAATGCTTTTGCGTACTAACCATCGGTTTTGACTGATCGGTCATCAGTCCATCAGTCCGATTTTAGAGGAAGTTTTAAAACTTTGGTCTGAAGGTCAAAAGTCTGATGGGCCATACACACGGTAGGTTTGGACTGATGAAACTGAACTTCAGTCCGTTTTCATCAGTTTGGACTGATCGTGTGTACAGGGCCTCAGAACTTGCTTTAAAATCGGACTGATGGACGCCTGACCGATCTGTCAAAACCGATGGTTAGTACGCAAAAGCATCGGTTCAAAACCCGCGCATGGAAGCATTGAACTTCGTTTTTTTCAGCACGTCGTTGTGTTTTACGTCACCGCGTTGAACTCGATCGGTTTTTGAACTGATGGTGTGTACGCACATCAGACCATCAGACCATCAGTCCATCAGACCATCAGACCATCAGACCATCAGTCTGTTTTCATCAGTTTGGACTGATCGTGTGTACAAGGCCTTAGGTATGTAATATGCATTATTTGAGCCTGCTATTGGTCTCTCCCCTCCCCCTTTCTCTGCCCTAGAATGTGAGCAGACCCTTAATGCCATTACAAACAATAAGGGTGGCTGCTGGTCCTGTTTTATTTTTTTAAGTGTATGTTCACTTAACTTGGGGATATTGCAAAGCTGTGTTCACTATGACTACTTAAAAAGAAATGAAAACAAATTCTTGGATAACTGAAGTAAGCACAGCATCACCTCATTTACTTTAACATTTACTGCTATTTTAGTAAATCATTCCCAGTGGTTTCTTGAAAGAATATAGAATAATCTTTCTGCAATAGAGCTGGTTTAAAAAACTGAAACAAACAAAAAAAAAAAATGAAAAGAAAAAAGCTGGAGCTAAAGTGGAGCTATTACCTAAAAAAAAAAGGAAAAAAAAGGGTTTATTTTCTAGAAAAACAAAACATTTGAATGGCTAGTATGGACATTGGTCCACCAAACTGTACTCAGGTGGATAATAATAATATTTTATTAATGGAATATCTGGTGAAACATAAGTTCTTACCATCACATCGATAAGGATTTTGTTGGTTAATTCTGTAACCTGCATTACATGAGCAGTTAAAACTAGCTGGTGTATTGATGCAAATTTGCTCACAAGCAGCGATTCCTGCAGAACACTCATTGATATCTGAAAGAAAGATGATTATTTTTTATGTTGGAGTATATAAAGTTTAACGTTTTGTACAGAAAGTACAGATTTCTAATGATGGTGTTGAGTTTGAAAAAAGTTATGCAAAAAATTGAATATATTGTAGAACCCCTTGAACAGCAATGTTTTAGCAGACCCTTATGCTAAATTACACTTCACTGAAGGGGTCAAACTATGCAGATAGTTTTAGAAAATAGTGACTGAATGCACTATGGTCTGTCTCTCGAGTCTAAAGCCTCGTACACACGACCGAGGAACTCGACGGGCGAAACACATCGTTTTCCTCGACGAGTTCCTTGTTAGGCTGTCGAGGAACTCGACAAGCCAATTTTCTCCATTCCCGTCATGGAAATAGAGAACATGCTCTCTTTTTGGCTCGTCGAGTTTCTCGACAGTTTCCTCGACGAAAATGTACACACGACCGGTTTCCTCGGCAAAAAAATATCTCCCAGCAAGTTTCTTGCTGGTTTTTGCCGAGAAACTCGATCGTGTGTACGAGGCCTAACAAACATTATGAGATCTATCCAGCACCATGCCTCCCAGTATCAGACAGATAATCAGATTCAGCTCAGATGCCAGTTTTTTTTTTAAAGAAGAGAAATCTATGCTTTTCATATGAAAAATTGGAACTTTATAGATTGTTAGGAGAAGACAAAAGCATGGCTCCTAACTGTCCCTGATTTTGAGGGACTGTCCCTGATTTAGAGCAATGTCCCTCTGTCCCTCATTCCTCCTCATTTGGTCTGATCTATATAGATCTAGATAAACGTATCTATCAAAAAGTATTTTCCAGCACTAAACCTTTCATCTGATTTTTAAATTGCTGCATTTGTAAATTCAAAAAGCCAATATAAAGGAATAGTAGTGGTAAAAAATAGCACTTGTGGGTTTAACCAATTATTTTTTGTACAATTCTCATTTAGGGGGTTTGGCAAAGGGGTGTGTCCTATGCCTGAATACTTTTGCTGATAGGTGTCCCTCATTCCCATCTCAAAAAGTTGGGAGGTATTTTTGTTTTGCATTTAGTATAGATGTACGCCTTTATTACAGATGACTCCACTGACACAGTATATATTGTTAATAGGAATGTGGATGAACTCTCTAGTGTATATTTTAAGTCCAGCAAGTGAAGCAGCAAACATTAAAATGAATGGACAATGATTGAAGGCACTCTTAATAATAATCTAGCTAAGGCATCCAACCATTCACTTCAGATTACTATAAATAAGTGGATTTGGAAAAAGTATGAAGTGTGGGGATTTTAAACCCACAAATTGCAGCACCAGCTGCGTGGGCACTGACAGCTCATCGCCCACAAATGTAAGTACAGAGGGAACCAGAGAGGGGAATAGGGTGTACAGTGTTAGTTCACCTTTTCATTTTTTCTGAAAAGGTGAACTCCCCCTTTAACGTAAACCTGGAAAAAGAAAAAATCTGAGCTATCATTGCTGACTTCTCCCTGAAAATGCTAGTTGCCTGACTGTTATATTGACTCTCTAACTCTTTAAAACTTCCTGAGTCACTGATCTAGTACAAGTTAACATTTCTAATCTGCCCCTTGTTCTGGTAAGTGACTTAAGTTATAAAAACAATGGACAGCCAGGCAAGTAGAATTTTTTGAACGAGATCTCAGCAGTAGCTGCCTCTGTGTTTTCCTTGTGACAGGTTTTCTTTAAGATGGTTAACTAGTTGTCCTGGGACTATCTGAAGCTCATCAAAGTCTTGCTTTGTTGGCACCTCATGACCATATCAAAATAAATCACTTAATTAAAATGTTTTTTTTTCTTCCATTCTTCACTCACATATATTGTAAAGCCATAGATTATTTAATTCATTTTTTGTTCAGCCAAGGGGCTGAATGAAACATAAAACCCTTAAAACAAATGGATTCCCCATCCACACAATTGAGGTAACATGGAGGAATCCTGTCACTGGCACATTGTATTTTGACAGTGGGAGGCCTCTGCTATAAAAATGCATTGATCAGTGGCTGCAGCTGCTAATTGGCAAAAGTTTTCCAACATTCCCATTCAACAGAAGTTTTTCTAACAATCGACTTCCGTTTAACAGGGATATCCATAAATGGATCAAAATCTGGGCAGTCCTGGATAAAATTTGCTCCATCTATGGCCAGCTTTACAGTACAATTCACAATACAATTACACCCTGAATTCTGGGGAAACCATCAGTGGGGACACAAACAGCACTTTTTTTAACAGAGGCTTTAGCCTTCTTTGACCTCTCTATTAAATGGTGATCTTGTAGCTATGTTTCCCTGTTAGAGAAATATCCCCTCAATTCCTGTCCTTGTGACAGCTGGGCTACAGAAAGCAGAAAAAAAACAAAAAAAAAATATTGAAACCAATACTAAATCCAAAGCTAAAAAACAGGTTTGATTAGAAGTACATTTAAAGTATATAGACCTTATGTAAAGTAAATCAACTGCAAAGTTCATAGACTATAATAATACTGATAACTGTGATAGTTCCATAAAGACATATTGAAACCGATACCAAACAAAAACAATGTATGTAGGAATTTTTAAGCTTGTTTCATAGCAAGAGAAGAGGACATCAGAGAAAATTAAAAGACAAGACAATGTACATCATCACATTAAGGAAAAAGCAGTCATCATTTGTCATTTACAGGAAAAGGATATGGATACATTGAAGAAATACATGCAAGTAAATCCCAACAGACCTATTTCTGTGGTATGAAGTCATGAGTGTTATGCAAAAAGCCGAGCATCTAGTGAGATGGAAAATAGGCTAGGGTGTATAATAGGGCTCTTCTCATAGGTAGACAAGTGGTAGAGGTAGATAAGGGAAATGCTTTATTCAAAATTGGGAAGTAGGAGGTATAGGACATATGGTTAAAAGGGAGGTTAAGGTGAACATATAACAAGAAGGGGGAAAGAAGAGAGAGAGAGAGAGAAAAAAAAGGGATGTGTTAGGGGTAAGGAGGGGGACTGAATGAAAGAAAGGGGAAGATGGGATGGGTAGGGGCACATGGGTTGGAAGGGGGAGATCAACAAGGTTTTAGGAGAAGAGGAGGGAAGGAGTCTGATGGTGGAGGGGTCTAGGTTAGTAAGTACCACCCCCCCCCCCCTCAGTACATAATCAGTCCTAGCAACCTGGGTAACAGTCACCAAAAAAGGCTAATATAATTATTAGGGTTGTCCCGATACCACTTTTTTAGGACCGAGTACGAGTACCGATACTTTTTTTCAAGTAGTCGCCGATACCGAATACCGATACTTTTTTTAAAATGTGTCCCCAAATGCAGCGATGTCCCCCCACAGATGCAGCCATGTATCCCCCCATCCAGCCAGCGTCACCCCCCATGCAGCCAGCGTCACCCCCCATGCAGCCAGCGTCACCCCCCATCCAGTCAGCGTCACCCCCCATCCAGCCAGCGTCACCCCCCATCCAGCCAGCGTCACCCCCCATGCAGCCATCGTCACCCCCCATCCAGCCAGCGTCACCCCCCATCCAGCCAGCGTCACCCCCCATCCAGCCAGCGTCACCCCCCATCCAGCCAGCGTCACCCCCCATCCAGCCATTGTCTCCCCCCATGCAGCAATGTATCCCCCCATCCAGCCATTGTCACCCCCCATCCAGCAATGTATTCCCCCAGCCATTGTCACCCCCCATGCAGCCATTGTCACCCCCCATCCAGCCAGCGTCACCCCCCATCCAGCAATGTATTCCCCCAGCCATTGTCACCCCCCATGCAGCCAGCGTCACCCCCCATGCAGCCAGCGTCACCCCCCATGCAGCCAGCGTCACCCCCCATGCAGCCAGCGTCACCCCCCATCCAGCCAGCGTCACCCCCCATCCAGCCAGCGTCACCCCCCATGCAGCCATTGTCACCCCCCACCCAGCAATGTATTCCCCCAGCCATTGTCACCCTCCATGCAGCCAGCGTCACCCCCCATGCAGCCAGCGTCACCCCCCATGCAGCCAGCGTCACCCCCCATGCAGCCAGCGTCACCCCCCATGCAGCCAGCGTCACCCCCCATGCAGCCATTGTCACCCCCCATCCAGCAATGTATTCCCCCAGCCATTGTCACCCTCCATGCAGCCATTGTCACCCCCCCATGCAGCCAGCGTCACCCCCCATGCAGCCAGCGTCACCCCCCATGCAGCCAGCGTCACCCCCCATGCAGCCAGCGTCCCCCCATCCAGCCAGCGTCCCCCCATCCAGCCAGCGTCCCCCCCATCCAGCCAGCGTCACCCCCCATCCAGCCAGCGTCCCCCCATGCAGCCAGCGTCCCCCCATCCAGCCAGCGTCCCCCCATCCAGCCAGCGTCTCCCCCCATCCAGCCATGTCACGCTTACCTGCATCCCCGCTGCCGCCGACTCTGTAATACGGGCGGGAACATTACAACTTTGAATCTCTGTTATGATTGGCGCCGCCCTTGCGTATAGACACTCCCCCTCGCTCGGGATTGGACAGTTCACCCGAGCGAGGGGGAGTGTCTATGCGTGGTGCGAATCATTACAGCTATTCAAAGCTGTAATGTTCCCGCCCGTATTACAGAGTCGGCGGCAGCGGGGATGAGGCGAATGGCGGCGGATTACGGCGTTTCGTGGCGTCGGGCGGCGTTCGGCGGCGGGCGGCGTTCGGCGGCGGCGGTCGGCGGCAAGTATTCTATTTATGTATCGGGGCGGGGTATCGGCGTCTGAGTACCGCCGAAAAAACTCGGAATCGGTCCCGATACCGATACTAGTATCGGTATCGGGACAACCCTAATAATTATGATGGTTTTCCCTTGAGCTGTGCATACACAGTAGTTTGAAATAAAATCCAGTAGGACCAAATGATAGTGAATGTTGAGGGTTTATCATGCTATATATGGACCAGTCCTTCCATTTCAACTAAACTGAGTAGTCACTCTTCTTTTTTTTTTTTTTTTTTTTTTTTCACTTCAGACTCCACCTCATAGAGTGTGCATTTACATGCTCATAATCTGCGTACCAGCCCTTCGCATCTCTATTTAGGTCTTGCATCATTAGTGTCTCTGTTTCTTGTGTGAGTTGTTTTTGTTTTCCCTCTTTTTTTTTTTTTTTTTTTTTTTTTAATTTTCTTGAATACATATTTAACTTCTTTACTCGACAAATACAAGAGTTTTTCCCTTAATACTTCACCCCCCTTACCCCCCCCCCTCCTATCTCACCCAAAACAATCTCCTTAAACCTCAACTTCTCTCTGATTTTTCTATGGTGTCCTTAAGTATATTCTCTTAACTTTTCCGCGTAACTCCATGATTTCTTAAAAGTTCTCCAACTTTCCCATTTCATATTTTGTACCATATTGTTGCCCTCCATGTCCTCCTGCAGTTCCTCCATTTTATAAGTTTCTTCAACCGCATCAATCCATTCCCAGATTGATGGGCATTCCACCTCTTGCCATCCCCTTGGAATTAATCTTTTGGCAGCATTCAGTAGGTGCGGTACTAGCGATTTTTTATAACTTTTGATGCCCTCTTCCCCCCCGTGGAACAGTACTACCCAGGGGTCCATCTTTATCTTTTTCTTTGTAATCTCTTCCACGCAGGCCAGTATTTTTTCCCAGTACCTCCTTATCTTGGGGCATCCCCACCACAGGTGCGCCATATTTCCTGGTGATCCGCAGCCCCTCCAGCACTCTCCGGTCTGTCCCTCTTTAAACTTTTTTAATTTGTCTGGTGTCATATACCATCCGGCTATGCATTTAAAACACATCTCTGCTGTGCGGCTATCCACCGCAGAGGAGTGTGTCAGAGTCAGCATTTTCTCTATTGTGGTCCTATCCTGATGTGTCCCTAGTTCCCTTTCCCATTTTTTAATGAATGGGGGTATGTTCTGCTCTTCCATCTTCAGTAACATCTTATATAGTCCCGAGATAGATCCTCTGGCATTTTTTGCAGAGCATATTTTTTCCAATTCCAATAACTGATCTCCCGACCTCAGTGGGTGTGGGAGGTCTTGGATAAAATGGTTTAGTTGCCGATATCTCCATTCATTAATTTCCAGGAAAAAGTTTTTTAATTTCAACTCCTGTAGTGTTAAAATGTGACCTTCCTTCATTATATCCCTTAATTGTACAGTGTCCATTCTAATCCAGTTTCCCCCCACTTGTGTTTTACCTGGTGCAAAATAATCATTATTCTTTAGTGATATAAGAGGGGAATTATACTCCTTCACAGTTTTCTTATAAACAGTGTCCCAAACTTTAAGTGCATTTTTAGTTATCTCGTGTGCATTTTTACCTAATGTCCTAAATTGGGGAGGATTCCAAATTATCTTATCTAACCTTGTCTGTGACATTTCATTTTCTACCCTAACCCACCTTTTTTCTTTGCTAGCTCTGGCCCACTCCACCACTCTTGTTAATATCACCGCCTCATAGTATCTCTTGACATCGGGCACCGCTAATCCACCCTTTTTTTTTGGTTGTTTTAGTGTCTGAAGTGCTATCCTGTGTTTCTTATTTCTCCATATATAATTCATTATTAATTTTCTCAGGGTAGAGAGCAATGTCCCAGGGAGGGCAATGGGAATCATCTGGAATTTATATAAGATTTTTGGTAAAATAACCATTTTGCAGTAATTAATTCGTCCTATCCATGATATTGCCCTGTTTTCAACCCTTTTTGTTTCTGTCTTAATTTCATTCAGTAAAGGTATGAAATTTATCGTATACATCTCCCTAGTAGATTTAGCTAGCAGTATCCCTAGGTATTTAAGTTCTTTAACCCAAGCAAATTTGTACTTCGTTTTCAGGAGTTGCTCTTCTGTCTTGCTTATGTTTATACTCATAATCTCCGTTTTTGTGATATTTAATTTAAGGTTTGAAATTTCTCCGTATTCGCTACATAGATTTAGAAGGTTTGGGATTGATATTTTGGGTTCCGTTAAGTAGAGGAGGACGTCGTCTGCAAAGGCTGCGAGTTTATGATCTTCCTCCCCTATTTTAACCCCTTTTATTTTTTGGGAGTTTCGGATCCTAGCCAGCAGAGGTTCCAATGAGAGCACAAACAGTAGTGGTGATAGAGGGCACCCTTGCCTTGTACCGTTTCTCATTAAGAAGGTTTGGGATAGACTTCCATTTATTTTTATTTTAGCCGTGGGGAACCTGTAAAGGGTGCCGATCCACTCCATCATTCTCTGTCCAAACCCCATTTCCTTCAGGGTGAGCAACATAAGTCCCCAGTCTACCCTGTCAAACGCTTTTTCTGCGTCAATTGACAGGAGTACACCTGGGGACCCCGCTGCCTTCATTTTCCGGAGGATTAACAGTGTTCTAACCCCGTTATCTCTCCCCTCTCTTCCCTGGACAAACCCCGTCTGATCCGGGTACACTCTTCTAACTTCTTCACTAGTCTAGTGAACCATTCTGGAACAGTCAGGGCCTGCATAACATTTTGTGATATAATAATGGTAACATCATTTAAGTTTGATTGGGTTTATCTTCCAAATGCTATCTCTATTATTCCCCATGCAGAGCTAGAAGTGGGTCTTTCCTTACCTGTACAGTTGGGGCCAGAATATCCTCGGAGGCACTCACAGGAATAAGAGCCATTTGTGTTTATACAAATAGAATTTCTTGAACAATTGTTGAGAGAAGGTGTAGCACATTCATTGATATCTGGAAAAGTAATAAATGCAAACAAATAAATAAATAGTAATTTAAGTCAGAACTATAACCCAAGACAAAAAAGACATGTGTTAAATTATGCATGTACAAGTGATTTTCCCCTAAATCAAATGAATGTGAGCAGTGGGCAAATGTTTGTAAATTCTCAGTAAATCAATCACTATGACAATGTCAAACTCGTTCTTGTAAAGACATTGAAAATATAAAGAAACCCACTGCATTTTCTGCATGTGTACATGTTACCGTGTTTGTATGATTACATTATTTATCAAAATAATATAGTTAACATACCTGTGCAGTAGATATGTGGATCTCCATTGTAGCCACTGGCACATTGACAGTTATAGCTTCCAGGTGTGTTGGTGCAAACAGCATTCTCAGCACAAATTGATTTGTTCATGCATTCATCAATGTCTAGAACAAGAGCAGATAAGGGTTTAATGGTGATACCTTAAAGAGTTGCCACAATTGATAAGCTATTATATAAAATGAAGACATAAGATTTTGTAGTTGAAACTACTCTAAACAGTCAATGAGCAGAAATGGCGGCATCTTGATTTCTCTCCAAGTGTCCTTGCACAGAAGTGATATATTCGCAATAGCCTGCACAGTAAAAATGCAGTGTTTTGCCATGCAAGCAGCTGTCAGGGTGAACTCAGCCAGGGAGAGGTGCGATGTGCATTTCAGCACATCACACGGCTTCAATTATTTTTTACTTTTTTTGACGTTTTAAAAGTGGCCTTTTATTCATGTCATGGCACAGTAGTTTTTTATGTTACCGCAGCTCACCACACAACACATAACACCAGTTGTGATGTGAATGGGGGCACATGGAGAGCAATTGTTTTCTATATGTCTAAGCAGTGACCATCATTTATCCAGTCCAGAAAAATTGTAGTCACTGCACTATGTGTGAATGAGCCCTTAAGGAAAGTTATAGTTAGGAAGCATATAAGCTGCCATTGCAGTCATCTTTCCTCGCACCGGAATGTGGGCAGGTCCTTAACATCATCATGTACAAAACAAGATCCGTGGTGGCTGCTGGTCCTGCATTGCACATGATGATGTTAGCAAGGGGGCAGCCACATGACCATAGGCTGGTAGGTAGGAAGCCTGGGAGACTTGGGAATAGGGCCTTACAGTATTTATTTTTGTGACTTGCTTACAGTTACACTTTAAGAATTCTGACCTCACTTGAATTTTCTGACCTGCATGCATAAGTCAGTGTTCATAAATAATTATTAACATATTTCTCTCATGCTCCACTAGGCACTGACTTACATATATCATTTGGTAACATGGCATGGCATGTGGTACATTCTTTTTATGGGCCTGGTTATAACATTTCATAGACCAAAAATGTCATTACCTGATTCATTTCCATAGCCAGGCACATAGTAAATGCTTTATGCTACTTCTGGGTACTTATGAGACGAACACTGTCAAGGTAGTAATATTCAGAAAACTTACCAACACAACGGTATTTATCAGCTGGATCAATTCTGTAACCTGTATTACAGGAGCAGTTGTACCCGTCCCATGTATCAATACATATTTGCTCGCATTTTGATATATTAGCAAAGCATTCATCAACACCTGTAAAATACATGAATTAGGTAAATTATATGGTAATGCATGCTAAAATTTGAACTATACATATTAATGGTAACCTGCTATCTTATTCTCACCATAGCATTTTATTCCATCGCCAGACAGTCCAGCAGGACAAGGCGAACACATGTAGTTATTACTAGGAGCGGGATTGTCTATACAGGATGATGTATTAAAACAGCTGTTCTCTAGACAAGCATTTAAATCTTCAGTACAGAACTCTCCTGTCCATCCAGAGGAACAATTGCAGCCCGCTGTCTGAATATAAAACATTGATTACAAATATTGTTATAGTACAGTTATCAATAATAGGGATTTTTATAAGTTTGAGAAATTGTTGATTAGTACAGTATGTTAATAATAAAGGTGACATAACAAGTATCATATAGTGGTTGTGATCCACTTTGTAAAACAAAATCTGTTGATTGAAAGTACAAATGAGCTGTATACAAGAACCTAAGATATTATACAGTAAAGGAAAAGGGTCAAGTCTTAGTAAGTTTTATGAAAACAGACAATACCATGAACTTGGAGTTGTTCATCTGAGCCCTCAGCACGGTGTTCTCATAGTTGCAGGTGGCGGTGTTGCTACAGTTGCACAGTATTAACGTAAGGCCTTGCTCTGCAGTGGCTTGGGAGTTGTTGGCTATTACAGTTGCAAACACGGGTGTGGAAGATGAAGGCAACCATCTGAGAGTGCCATTTACTGTAAACAATAACAAGGATTTTAAACAGTATAGTTTTATCATTACTTTAATCATGAAACCAGAAATGCCGACCCTTTTGGGCTTAAATATGAAGGAAATATTTGACTGCAAAAGCTGTGCACATATATCCTCAGTTATGATTGTTTTATACCATACACAACAAATGAACTACATATTGCCACAACTGTGTTAAGTCAGTGGTAGCATTTCATGGCCTAATGCAAACATGTAGCTAATTTCACAGGGCAGTGCAATAGTTAAATTCATATCATAGGCTCTGTACACTAATATACAAAAAATATTCAGTATAGAGGGCTTGCAGCTGAAAACAATAATTGGCCAGCTTCCATGTACTGATGGATAAAGTCCCAAACTCAATCAGAGAATCATAGGAAGTGATAGTTAAAGTAGAGGTATGGCCTCCCATTGAAAAAATAAGTGCTGCAGCCGTGCATATGTACTTACAATTGTCTCCTTTGTTGCAATGGCTATTTGTAGTGATTTTACAGCACAAATATGGAGTTACATTTTTAAGACAATGTGCTGTTAAAAGCAAAAGATCTGGCCATTGATATGTAAATGAATCAGTCAGACTACCGTATTTTCCGGCGTATAAGACGACTTTCTGGATGCAAAAACATGCATCCAAAGTCGGGGGTCGTCTTATACGCCAGGTACGGTCTCAGTACTCACTTTTTTTTTCCAGCGGTGACAGTCTCCCATGCTGCGAGCGCGAGCGTGAATGATTTCAAAGCCGCGCCTTCTCTTCAGAGTGTTCTGTGATAGGAGGAACACAAATCTTCCCAGCAGCGCCTCTGTTCTGTGTTCCTCCTATCACAGATGCCTTCTCATCCTCGGACGAGATGAGAAGACGTCCGTGATAGGCGGAAAACAGAACAGAGGCGCTGCTGGGAAAATTTGTGTTCCGCCTATCACAGAACACTCTGAAGAGAAGGCGCGGCTTTGAAATCATTCACGCTCGCGCTCGCAGCATGGGAGACTGTCACCGCTGGAAAAAAAAGTGAGTGTTTGCGGTCAGACACAGTGGGGGCAAGTGATGGCACAGCAGAGAGGGGCAAGTGATGGCACAGCAGAGAGGGGCAAGTGATGGCACAGCAGAGAGGGGCAAGTGATGACACAATGAGAGGCAAGTGATTTAAATGAAACACTAATAAGTTGGGCTTTGAAGGCACACAGTACACTTTGTATAGAAAACTAGAAATTTAATATGAAATATCATGAAATCAAACATACATAAAATCAATTATAGAAATTAGGTCAGTGACTGGTACTACAAGGATACTATCAACAATTATATAATCTCGTTGTACACAAGCTTCATTTGGAAAGCACAATTATAGATACGATGTTGAGTTGTATATCCCGTGTAGTAATCCGGAGGTTAATGGGGGGCTTGCTCTACATGTTACGTGCTTTGCGCTTCCTCAGGAGCATAAGATATTGCATATATAGGCCGCGTTGGGGGTAAACAAGCGACAAACGTGCAGATTATCCCCACAGTGGCTGGGTATACAGTTCGTATTATTCCAGCACAATGTAGGTGTATTATCATAAAACACAAGTTTGTAAAGATAATGGTGTTGAGGCGTAACATGTAGAGCAAGCCCCCCATTAACCTCCGGATTACTACACGGGATATACAACTCAACATCGTATCTATAATTGTGCTTTCCAAATGAAGCTTGTGTACAACGAGATTATATAATTGTTGATAGTATCCTTGTAGTACCAGTCACTGACCTAATTTCTATAATTGATTTTATGTTCGTTTGATTTTATGATATTTCATATTAAATTTCTAGTTTTCTATACAAAGTGTACTGTGTGCCTTCAAAGCCCAACTTATTAGCGTTTCATTTAAATTCTTGTAATATCGGGGCGATGGCACATCACTAATAGGTGCATTCGCAATATCACCTTGCGTTATATGCACGTTAAAATAGGCCCTTCCTCTTTACAGAGAGGCAAGTGATGACACAATGAGAGGCAGGTGAGGGGCAAGTGATGGTACAGTGAGGGGCAAGTGATGGCAATGTGGGGGCATGTAATGTAATGGCACAGTGAGATTTGAAAAAGCCTGTTTCTGTCAGTGGTTCTGGCTACCCCTCAGCTTCCAGAAGACTAGTAAGAAGGGGGTAGTCTTATACAGTGAGTATATCCCAAAATCAACATTTTTCCTGGAAAATTAGGGGGTCGTCTTATACACCGAGTCGTCTTATACGCCGGAAAATACGGTAGTTTAAGTCGGGATACAGGATATTAGGTTGCAGGAAGTATGGGGAGCTTAGCACTTTTGAACAGGCATGTGAGAACAAAGGACAGAGTTGGTTTGAAACACAAAGGATGAAGACACGTGATGAAAACTTTGGAGGAAACAGAAGTTTTGAGTTAGACGCTGAGAAAAGAACCTTTAAAAAGACAAAAGCAAAACATTTGGGGGCTCATCCGGGTTTTGAGCTAAAGTTCAACTGAAGCAGACCTGTTTTCTGTGGTGTGTTTTGTAGCTTGTGCTAAAGAAAAATGCTGCATATACTGTTTAGAAAGAGTAAGGCTGCAAAGGTTTCTGGTGTCCAGGAGGAGAAGGCGTGCACCCTTCCTACCTTGGCCAGAGATAGTCAGTTAATGTTTGTTGCTAAGGAGATGGCTAGGTATGCTTCTCCTTTGAACAGAGCTTGGGGGATTAAAGTCTCTGATCTTTCCTTAGATTTTAGTCTCCAAAGGTTTAAGCTCAGTAGGGGAGAGATGCGGGCAGTTGCTGTGTTGGGTTTGCACTTCCTGCATGCTCTACATATTAAATCTAAAAAGAGGAAAAGGACAGAATTAGAAAGAGGTTTACTGAAGGAGCAGCTTGCCGTGACAACCAAGTGTTTGGAAGTGTGTAGGACATGTGCCACTGTTACTTCCCAAAAGCAGGAAACTAACAGTCTGATCAGCTCAAATAGAGATGGCCAAGTTGAGTCAGTTAAAACAGGCAAGGACTATGATCTCCAGGAGACACATGTTGACTGATTTACTTAATGTGGGGGTTCCTAGAGAAAAAATATATGGGATTCCTACAACAGCTTTGCTTATGAAGTGGAATATATTGGTTGGGAATGGTAGATTCAATCACATTAAGTTTTTGTTGTCATAGAATGGGTAATTTTGCTAGAGCGTGCCATGCTGTGAAGACTGAACAACATCAGGCCAGTGTTCCAAAGACAGCATGGAGAGAGATGTAGGTTTATTCTTTCCACTGGAAATGAATGCCTTTCCATGAAAGTGTTAAAGCGGGGGTTCACCCGAAAAAAGGCGTATCTAGTTCTGTGGGCACGGCGCACAGATACGATGGTGCACATTTACACTTACGCGGTGTATCTTGAGATACGTTGGCGTAAGTGCTACATGAATCCGGGCCATTATTGGCTGTAATGCCATTACACATATTTTCTGAATATATTACCAATATTTTATATTAAGAAAAAAAATAAGAAAAGCCTTTTTCTTATTTTTTTTTCTTTCAACAGCTTAGTACTGCCACCTACTTATTCTTATGTAGTAGTGCAATACATGTTTAAACTTTAATGTGCTATTATTATAGGCTGGGGATGGAATTGTGTTGCCGATTTAGAGAAAAACAACAGAGGGAGCCAAAGAGATAGTGTGAATGGGTATAATGTGTGGCACTGCATAGGAGCCTCTCAGCCAATACAGCTTGTCGATAGAATCAGGGGGCTAGGGCTTTAACAGACAGATGGAGCTCTGAGGAAAGTGGAAGTTTAGGTGGCTA
Organism: Rana temporaria; assembly: GCF_905171775.1. Lineage (NCBI taxonomy): Eukaryota > Metazoa > Chordata > Amphibia > Anura > Ranidae > Rana > Rana temporaria. The sequence continues at coordinate 198,242,583 of NC_053492.1, forward strand.
AATATCCCTCCCACATTCCGTTTTGGTTTGTTGCTAAAAATTGGAATTCATTCTTGTCATAGTTTTCGTCAATCGGAATAGTGTGACAATAATGCTTCACTGAATTCAGTTGCCATTCTCATGTAGGCTGTATCTGCTTGCACTACAGTGGGAGGGGGAAACTGTTGCAGGGGGTGTGGCTATCAACAATGTCACTGCTGATTTACAAATCTGTAGTCTAGCCACACTGCCCACTGTTTTTTGGGTTGGTAGAACTGTCTCTGTTCCTGAAACCCACCTCTGTGATCAGAAATGTCTGGGAGGAGAAGCATGTGAGACATAAATGAAGGAGGATTTGGCTCAGTCAGGGAAGGTAACAGAAGTTTTTAGTTTACTTTATGAGGTTTTTGCATTGCAGGATTTGATAATAGTATAGAGTGTCATACAGGAAACTTTAGCTATACTTGAACTGTAAAGTAAAACAAAGTCATGTGAAATTAAACCATCAACCAACCGATCATGTGCAGGGAAATGTATAAATAAGATTTCCTTTTATCCAATTTTGCTTTTTTACTGCTCATATTTTACAGCAGATAACATATATAAATATAGTGTTACAATATTTTGAAATCTTCCTATATTTTCTGCCACTCTCACATTGGCCATTGTAACAGATGTCATTAGACCACTATGATAATAATCCCTAACGATTAAGTGTACACATCCAGTATAATATTTCTAGTAATGTCAAAAGGCTGTTAGAGAATTATTAATGAGTGTAAGGATGCCATACCTGAAATGATGAGGTCATTGGATTCTGTTTCCAGACTGAACACAGAGTCTGCAGCAGAGAAGCTAATCAGGACTTGTTCACCCAAGGAGCTCATTATAGTTGCAGGGCCAGAGATATTTGGAGGGAAAATGTCTATATGAATACAAAAACAACACAACTGAAGCACAAAATATTGTTAACATTATGATCAACCATAGGTAAAGATTTCATGTAAGTACCATGTTTTTCACTAATTACACCCTTTTATTTTTTTATTAAATAGGACTATGCCTTCCCCACATAGAGCAAATGTTTGCTTATACTACAGTGGGGTCAATAAAAAGGTTGCATGGCCCGTGGCTATCAACATTATCACTGTTGATTCAACCTGTAGCTTGTCAACAGGCACCTGGCCAGAAGTAGTCATGTCCACTGCTTTCATTAACAAGGTAAATTAAGGAAAATAAATAAATAACAAATGAGCAGACTCGATGGACTAATCAGTATTTTTCTGCCATCACTTTTCTATATTTTGTTCTAGAGTGATAGTCCTTCCTCGACCACGCCTCCCCCCTTCCTTAGAAGATTTGACTGACAGCAGCATAAGCCTATGGTTCCCATTGCTCTCAGAGTCTCCTGTGAGAATAGGAAGAGGGAGTAGTGTTGCTGCAGACGAGACAGCGCTGGATCGGTGTCATGCAAGTGTTTAGGGGGGGTGCGGTGGCTCAACGCGATTGGCACTGCGCTGACAAGCCATTCACCTCTGCAGCTAGGCGTTCGGATCCCGGTCTCGGCTACATGTGAATTGAGTTTGGTGGTCCCAGCCCGGCTCCCGGTGGGTGTGCTATGCGAGGTAAGCCTGCGTTTAGTACGCCCACCCCCCTCCCACAAAAACCACCACACTTACACGCACTCGAAATTGGGTTAACATGCACGCACTTTGACCACGCGGTCTCTAAAAAGAAAGGCGAAGGACTAACAGGGCTGGTTGAGTGGGTTAGATCCTCTCACTCCCTTATAGGGAGTCCCTCTGCCCCGTTGGGCTTCAAAGCGGAGCAGGTAGGGCGGGCTATGTGGGAGGACCCCCTCACACACCCGCCATTGCCACCCGGGGCATGGAGAAAGGTGGCAGATTGCCTCTGGGGGAGGCCTGCCTACTCCCAACTCCTGCAGTCCAGCTCCTCTCTCGAGTACACGCACAAAATACACTTTAAAAAAATTGCAAGTGTTTAGATGTTGGTAACTTACTGAGGTGTTTTTTACCTTAATGTAGGGAATGCATTAAAAAAAAAAAAAACAATTAAACTTTTAAACCACTTTATTATGGCTTGGGTATCATTGATCTAATACTTTTTGAGACTGTCACAGACTGTCACAAAAGGTCCTACATTTGCAATTTAAATACCTCTTGAAACAGTGTTTTACTCTTTTAAGTCTGCTATATGGGTCCCTTGTCGTTGCTCTTTCTGTGTGCCGAGACCAGTAATCCAGCAATAAGTCTATGCCAGCCAGTCCCTGGCAGTCCCTTTGTGCTGATGTCATTGCCTACAGCAATGATGACACCAGCACTGAACAGGCATTAGGGAGTGTCCACATCATACAGATGGTGATGTGGACAACTGAAGAAGCATCTAATTTCCTCTGCACGAAAGAAGAGAGAAGTTTCAGAACCTGAATGTCATGTGAACATTAAAGTAGGACTATAGGCAAAGCTTTTTTTTTTTCATTTTGCATAGTAAGAAAAAGTTATAACCCCTGTCAGTTTTTATTTTTTTGCCATCTCTGTCTCATTTTGGAAATTTCCCTTCACTTCCTGCTCATAGCCAAAACAGGTAGTGAGAGGAAATCCCTGCAAATTAGGAGAATCCCAGGTCACCAGAACTAGTGTCCCTATTGAAAGATTTGCAGTGCTGTCTGTGCAGTTTTCATTGCACAGACAGCAATGAAAACTGACAGGTGTTCTAATCCCTATCCACTCTATCCAAAAAAAAAAAGAAGAAGAAGTTTGGGCTTTAGTTGTACTTTAATATAGAAGAGTAAAAGGAGTTCTGTTTTTTATATTCATGCCAGAGATTAATAAGTGAGGGGAGGAGTAGGCCAGATATCAGCTTTAAGATATTTTCAATTTTAATATTCTTGGTGGAAGGTCAGTTATTGAACATCTTGAAGTTATTCTGCCTGCACAACACATATCAAAAACATATATAGCCCGGTGTTGCAAGGGGACTGCAGACTTGGGCTTGGTCATATTGTCATACTACAATCAGAAATGTAGCTTGAACCTTGTGGGCCCTAATGCAAAAGTTGACCTGTTACAGTAGGGATCGAAAGTTTGGGCACCCCAGGTAATAATGTGCATAACGAAGCCAAGGAAAGATGGAAAAATCTCCAAAAGGCATCAAATTACAGATTAGACATTCTTATAATATGTCAAAAAAAGTTAGATTTTATTTCCATCATTTACACTTTCAAAATTACAGAAAACAAAAAAAGTTTGGGCACCCTGCAGAATTTATAGCATGCACTGCCCCCTTTGCAAAGCTGAGACCTGCCAGTGTCATGGATTGTTCTCAATCATCGTCTGGGAAGACCAGGTGATGTCAATCTTAAAGGTTTTAAATGCCCAGACTCATCGGACCTTGCCCCAACAATCAGCAACATGGGTTCTTCTAAGCAGTTGTCTAGAATACTGAAACTGAAAATAGTTGACGCTTACAAAGCTGGAGAAAGCTATAAGAAGATAGCAAAGCATTTTCAGATGTCAATATCCTCTGTTCAGAATGTAATTAAGAAATGGCAGTCATCAGGAACAGTAGAAGTTAAAGTGGAGGTTCACCCTAAAAACAAGTATATACCATTCAATCCAGTATACTGCCGACATGTACGGTATGCTGTTTTTTTTTTGTGTTTTTTTTTCGGTTTACATACCATAGTATAGGTATTTTCCCCCCGGCTTCCGGGTAGTGAATCCCGTGGGAGTGGGCGTTCCTATTCAGAGACTAAGTGATTGCTGTATGACAAAAGCTTCACCCCCGGCGCATAATGCGTGTCACCAGTTTCCGAAAGAAGCCGAACATCGAGTCGGCTCTATACGGCGCTATACGGCGCCTGCGCACCGACGTTCAGCATTTTTCGGAAACTGGTTTTGCGACGGGGGTGAAGCTTTTGTCATACGTCAATCATCAAAAATGGATTCAATAAAATTTCAGCAAATTTTGGATGGTAACTTGATGCCATCTGTGAAAAAACTGAAGTTAAAGAGAGGATGGCTTCTACAAATGCATAATGATCCTAAAAACACCTCAAAATCCATGGGGGATTACATCAAGAGGCGTAAACTGAAGGTTTTGCCATGGCCTTCACAATCTCCAGACCTCAACATAATTGAAAATCTATGGATAGACCTTAAAAGAGCAGTGCGTGACAGACAGCCCAGAAATCTCAAAGAACTGGAAGACTTTTGTAAGGAAAAATGGGCAAAAATACCTCAAACAAGAATTGAAAGACTCTTGGCTGGCTACAAAAAGCGTTTACAAGCTGTTATACTTGCCAAAGGGGGCAGTACAAGATATTAACTCTGCAGGGTTCCCAAACTTTTGCAGACACCATTTTTTTGTTTTCTGTAATTTCGAAAGTGTAAATGATGGAAATAAAATCCAACTTTTTTTTAACGTATTATAAGAATGTATAATCTGTAATTTGATGCCTTTTGGAGATTTTTACATCTTTCCTTGGCTTCGTTATGCACATTAATACAAATTTTTACCTGGGGTGCCCAAACTTTCGATCCCCACTGTATATGCAATTACCATCCGCCGATTCCATCATGTCCCAAGATACTCCAAAAGTATGCCAAGATACTCTGAGTGGCTAAAGAGTTATTTCAGATTTTTACATATTAAGAGGGTAATTTAAAAGATTTTGGAGAAACTGTCCACATTTTGACATACCTTTCCAATTCTTTTGAATACCTGTACACAGAGTTTGCAGAGGCCTGGAGAGACTTTCCATCTTAGGATAGACCCTACCAGCACACCCCCTCAGCATAGACCCCTGTCTCCACTAAGTATAGACCCCCCTCCTGAGTACAGACTCCCCTTACTCATTAAAGACACCTGACCCTGCCCCCTTAGTACAGGCCCCCCTGTGAGCCCATCCTCCCTCTGCTCTAAGGGCTCTATGAGGCATCCAGAGGCGGTGTTGCAGTGCACATATAACAGACACTTGCAGTACCATGCAACACACACACACAAAAAACATTGCTGGGCAGTCACTGAATAATGATTGGTTACCCAACATTTTTTGCAGGCAGTCCTACAGCACCTTCCAAGAACAAGCACCCTGTCAGATCGTGTCCCTAGCAACTCAATTGGCCAGCTAAATTGTACTCCTGACCAGCAGAGCTGCAGCATACTCATAGTGGCTGTGGACAGAACTTACCAATGTCACTGAATGGGGAGCCCAAGCTCATAAGAGCAGAGGGGTGTCCAAGGCAAAGTGAAAGACGGCTGCAGTACACAAGCCAGATCCAAGCCAGGGCTCCGGGATTTTGTTGAGTTGGGGGGTATGCTGATATGCCAGGGAGGCGGCACGGGCCCCCCGTAGCATGGGCGGTGTTGGAATTGTGACACTTATTGTTACGCCCATGACTACAATGATTTTGTCACTGGATTGAAGCAACATATAATCTATAGAGCTGGCTTCTCTGTGTCTCTGTACCTGTTTGTTAATGCCCTCTTGTCACTAGCACATTCATGGTTTCAGAATCTGATATGAGCATGGGAGGCAACTATACAATAATTCCCTAAAGACCCTTCACCTCAATTATGTATGGTCTGACAGTTACTTTCCATCTGTATCTTTTGGTAATTAAAGTAATGAAACTCTCTCTTAAGGTTTGCTTGATTTTTACACTTACCAATCTGAGATCTCCTCTCACTGTATACAGAATTACTAGTCATAGTGGCAGATCCTATAGCAATGTTTCCAGTGCTCAGAACATCATAGAGACAGTCTGTATTTCCACCACAAGTACTGTTTGCTTTCTGGAGAAATGCAGGGTCACTGGACGAAAGCAGTTCATCAATGAACTTTGGTACAAAACTATTGTTGTTGTAAGTGTACCAGGTTTCTTCACTAGTTGTGTTGTATAGGAATATTGTATCTTCAGGTGTTGTTTTCCCTTTAAAAAAAAAATCAAATGTGCATAAGGATAATCTATTAGAAAATATACAAACAAATTACAGCTATACTGTTATCACACCTCAATCTGCTTTAGTTACTCAGTGGCAACTGCAAAATTACAGATTATAATGATATTTTGTTCTACACTGTATCACCAGCCAAGTTTTTAGGAGTATGGTTGAATATATATATATATATATATATATATATATATATATATATATATATATACTGAGCAAAATTATAAATGCAACACTTTTGTGTTTGCTCCTATTTATCATGAGCTGAACTCAAAGATCTGGAATATTGTTCACAAATCTGTATAAATCTGTGTTAGTGAGCACTTCTCCTTTGCCAAGATAATCCAACCACCTCACAAGTGTGGCATATCAAGATGATGGATAGACAGCATGATTATTGCACTGCTGGGCATACCTGGGTTTGGTTCATGAGACACTTGCCAAGCATCTCACTAGTTTCCATATTAATTGGAACCACATTAAATTCAATGGGAACCAAATCTTTAAAATCATTTAGAACCATTTTCAGGGCCAATAGGCAAGGGAATATCAAACATATGGTGTGGGGGGCTGTGCACTGCCAGGGGGGACATTTCAAAAATATACAGTATATTTTTTAATACTTTTTTAAAGGGGCAGAAAAAATGCCTAAGTCTTTTGAAAAACAAGACCGAGGTATGCCTTAAATTAACATAAAAAAATAAAAAAGTAAATAAAAAATAAAATTATACACATACACTTACCTTCTCTGTGCAGTGGTTTTTCACAGAGCAGCCCCAATTCTCCTCTTCTGGGGTTTCCCGCCACCACTCCAGGCTCCTCCTCTTTAGTGAGTTCCCCTATGAAAAGCTACTTTCTATGGGGACATTTGTGCAGGCTCGCTCCCAAGCCAACACTGACTGGGCAGCTCGGTCTTGCCCCCCACACCCTTATCACCACATTTGCTTGACAGCAGTAGGAGTCAATGGCTCCTGCTGCTACCAATCTGCCCAGTGAAGAGGGAAGACAGTGGCAAGAGCTGCTACTCTAGTGCACATTGCTGGATCTGGATCAGCCTTAGGTAAGTATAAGGGTGTGGGGGATGGGAGATCCTGTAGAATGCATTAAGGTAAAAAAAAACTTTGGGTTCTAGAACCACTTTAAACTTGCCTATGAAGTGGTGCACCTGTACAATGTATACAATGTGCTAAAGCAAAACTTACAGACAAAAATAACTGCTGTTTAAATTTCCAATAAATAACCAACTTGGTTTTACTTGCAAAAAAAACAGCACACAACCCCCCCCCCCCCCAATGTACATGCTAAACCTCTGCAGATCTGCAGATCTGCTATGAATTTTTAGGGGGCCTAAAAAAATAGGCTAATGCTGCGTACACACAACCCTTTTTTATGACGAGAAAAATGCATTTTTTTTAAATTGGTCATTAAAAACAATCGTGTGTAGTGTCCAGAGCATTTTTCTTGATGAGAAACTTTGTTTTTTTCCATGATATGAAAAACGGTTGTGTGTACGTGGCATAACTTCACTTTTGCTGTTCTTCATCCTACAGCAAAAATGATAAATAATGTAACACATATTGTGGGGTCTCCTCAAAACTATCCTTGATGACGAACTGTTTTGGATTTTAAGGGGGTACCCCACGCAAAAAAAAAAAAAAAAATGATAAGGGGTCCAGTAGCTGGCTAGGAAAGGGAAGGAGGGTAAGCATGCACCCCACCCCTTCCTTCTGAACCATACTGTAATAGAATGTATAAATAACTGACTTTATTTTTAAGTAGAAATTAACTTTTCTATTTGTGTTTTGACATACTTAGCTTAGCTAACAGTTTTGCATAGAGTCACACCCTGCTAATGCTAACATCCTGATTGTATAAGCAAAGTCATCTTTTAGCCATTGTTAAAACTAAATTCAGCTGGTTTAAATCTTGATAAGAAAATACTGAGTTTGTATGAAATCTACAGACATATGCAATTATATGCAGCCCATCCTATTTTTCTTCTGTATATAAGTCCCTCTGAGAGAATACACTTTAGAGATCTAATGAACACTCAAATGCTTCCTTGTGTCTCATTTTGATTTCTCACGGAATTCCGGGGGTTACTGAAATTTATCCTGCATTTACCTGAAGTACACCTGGGTGGCGGTATCACCTTTTTCAGTTGGTGGCAGCGGTGGAATGAAAATAATCACCTTTGGTAAGAGGAATCTTTTTGTCTTTTAGACAGACTGTCTTCTCTTGCCTTAGCTCTGATTTAAATTTCACCTCGAACTAAACTTATGTAGAAGAGGGATACGAACCATGCCTTGGTGTATAGGGGATTTTTTGGGGGGAAATCCGCCTTTAGGTCCTGGTTCACATTGATTCTACTTTGAGATTGTGCTATTTCACTTGAAATGGCACGATTTCAGAGTAGCAAGGTCAGCGCGATTTCAGTTGCTACTTGATAGACATCTGTGTGCCTTCATACGCGGGTGTCTATTGAGGTCGCACCTGAAGTCGGCAAATGTAGTGCAGAAACTGCTTTTGCAAATCGGTGCGGCACCGCAAAATCGCGTTGCACCGATGGTAACGGTGCCATTGCAGCCAATGGGCTACGATTTGTCATGCAATTAGACTCTCAGGTTGCATGACAAATCGCTCCAATGTGAACCTAGGCTCAAAGTACCTCTGAGAAGGTACTAATAATTATAAGCGTTTTGGGGACGCTGTAGAAAAGTGTACACGACAGTCTTTTTGGTAAGGAGTTGAAATGGTTAAATGAGGATTATATTTTGGTGACCCAACCTACTTTTGCTTTTCTTTCTTTCGCATAGAAGTAATAAGATTATTTGTTGTGTGGCTACACTGACTGTAAGGTGGGACAGTCAGTGGTCTCCAGTCCAAATATCGTGAGAGTGGTAAGTACTTTTGTATGTATGTTTATAAATGTTGTTGCTGTGGTGCAGATGGGAAAACGGGGTTTTAGCTATGCTATACAAGCCAAGGTTTTAAGAAGGGGAAGTTGTTGGTATAGGGAATTCTCTTCCATCTGCTCAGAGAAAAATGCTTACATGTTATGTGTTTGTTTGTTTTTGTCTTGGAATTCCAATTTAGAGTATAAGTTGTTTTTTCTTCTGAATGCAAACAGATTGTTGAATAATTGATATATGTCCTTTGATCCTGCCAAGTAGGAGAGCATTGCTAAAGTGGGCAGGTGAGAGGGAGAGAGTAGAGTACTCATCTGTGTGTGGTGCTTTATTTGAGTGATTCCTCATATCCAATAGTGGGCCAGATCCACGTAGCGTATCGTATTAACGCTACGCCGCCACAGCTTTGAGAGGCAGGTGCTGTTTTCACAAAGCACTTGCCTCTGAAGTTACGGCGGCGTAGCGTAATTCTCCCGGCGTAAGGGCGCGGAATTCAAATGTAAAAGATGTGGGCGTGTTTTATGTTAATTTTACTTAACCCGATGTAAATGATGTTTTTTCTGAACGCGCATGCGCCGTCTGTGGGGGTATCCCAGTGCGCATGCTCGTTATTAACCCGCAACAAGCCAATGCTTACGACGTGAACGTCATTCTACGCAAAGCCCTATTCACGAACAACTTACACAAACAACGTAAAATTTGTATACTCGACGCGGAAATCGACGGAAGCGCCACCTAGCGGCCAGCGTAACTTCTTTGTGGATCTGGCCCAGTATGTTTTAGCACAATGCACAGAGGTATATGTCTGCTTGCATAAACCACTTTGATGAACAACGAAGATTTCCATGTAAAAGCTGTAGTCATCTCTTCATCCGGATAGGGTATAGGGCAGGGTATGAATGAGGTATAGGGTAGGAATAGGGTTGGCATTTCTTCATGTGCATGGGGCTAGGGAGGAACGCTGGCTGGCTGGGGCAGATATTCCTCATCCAACATGAGTAATCACAGAATCTACCTGATCAATTAAGGCCTTAACCATTGGAGGTATTAAAAATAATATTCCTCATTAACTCAAACATAAGTACATGGGAAGTGCTGATATGAGTAAAGGCGGACTCCTGCTGGAAAATATTCTTGGAATGACACCTTGAGGGTTAGCCATGACGCACGCCCAAGGTCTACGAAATTCCAGTGAGCATCACAAGGGAGAGATCCAGATACGCCAGCCCGAAGACCCAAGTCTAGCCCAATGCATCTGTCTGTGGATATCGAGTTCTATCTATCAAAGAGGCAGGGGTTTTGGGGTAGAAGGATCTCTGTAAAATATGGATAAACACAGAATCTAACCAAAAGTTTTGGGAAAGGTTTTGGCGAATGAGAATTATAATGTGGACATTTCCTTCCCTTTCATGAACTTATTGGATATTCAGAAGTTTTATCTTTGGGACTATTTTTTATTTTGGCCTAAAGGCTATCATGCCCCTCCCACTTGCTTTTAAGGACTGTCACGCCCCTCCCCCCATTGTATTTCATGGACAATTGTTATGAAGCTGAGATTTTCTGCTTATTGTTCTATATTTTTACATGCTTAGGATAATGATACATTTATGGGAAGTAGCCCAGGTGAATGTCGGGGGTTTCAGGGTTTCTGATTATCACGTTCGTGATAAAAGAGAGGATTGTAATAGAATGTATAAATAACTGACTTTATTTTTAAGTAGAAATTAACTTTTCTATTTGTGTTTTGACATACTTAGCTTAGCTAACAGTTTTGCATAGAGTCACACCCTGCTAATGCTAACATCCTGATTGTATAAGAAAAGTCATCTTTTAGCCATTGTTAAAACTAAATTCAGCTGGTTTAAATCTTGATAAGAAAATACTGAGTTTGTATGAAATCTACAGACATATGCAATAATATGCAGCCCATCCTATTTTTCTTCTGTATATAAGTCCCTCTGAGAGAATACACTTTAGAGATCTAATGAACACTCAAATGCTTCCTTGTGTCTCATTTTGATTTCTCACGGAATTCCGGGGGTTACTGAAATTTATCCTGCATTTACCTGAAGTACACCTGGGTGGCGGTATTACCTTTTTCACATACCAGGCCACATTCCCTCAATGTGGGGAGGGTGCCTTGCCAGGGGGGACCTCTCTGTCAAAGGGCCTCTTCAACACAATCCTGGCCCAGTGGTTGTTAGGGATCTGCGGCTAGGGGGATTATTGGAATCCAGAAATCACAGATACTGCCTCCCCACATGTGAATGAGTAAGAGTTAATAGTACCCTTACTGATCCACAAAAAATATTAAAAGCAAATAAACGCACCACACATTTTGACAAGTTCTTTGTAAAAATAAAGTCCTATGATGTAAATTCATCATAATTCAGTGATGCAGATTCTCATGATCAATGATGCCCTCTGGAATCAAAGCATACCGATTTACCTGTTCTCTACGGAAACTCATACCTAATGACAGAACTAAGGCTCACAGCTGTCAATGACCAAATATGGCTAGAGTCCTTAGCCAAATATAGCCATGGCCAGTGATGTCAGTCACCATCTCTGCTCTATTTGTTTACGTTCAGCTGTCAGAAAATTCCCAGCTGGCAACTGAATGGCAGGGTGGGTATTCGTCACTGGTTGCAAAGAAGCTGGTGGCCACTTGCCCAGTGAGGAGGATTCCCCCATCCACCTTGAAAGTAAATTTTCTATTGGGACTACAAAACACAGGAAAAAAAATGAAATACACAAATGTTGTGAAAAAATTGCAGTACTGGCACCCTGTCCCTTTAGTGCCGCCTTCTGCATAGAACAAACAGCTATGATAATTAAATATTCTCTTACATGTCATGCCAAAGTTGAAGATCTGTGAGTCGTTTGGCTTTGTATTGTTATTATTTGGCAATGTGTAGCCATAAGCAGTCAGGAAGTCATCATTTGGATTTCCATTTAGTACCCCTAAAATAAAATAGAAGAGGTAAATATTGATTTGACAAATCATGAAATAACAAGGTGACAACAAAAAGTTTGTTCCTCCTCATGTGACTTTGTTTCAAATTACTTAGCAAGTCAATTTCTGCAGTGTTTGGGAAGATTGAATAGTTACCTCCCTATCAATAAAAGCAGTAACATTTCCCTAGTTACTTGTCAACAAGCCCTAAATGGCAATATAGTTACTTGTAAATTGAACTGTAGAGTCTGTCTGTACTAGCAATTGCAAACTAGAATGGATTGTTGGGGACTACTGTAAGGGGAAAATCATAGGCTGTGAATACTGTCCTAAGACTGCTAGCTGTCTGACTAGAAAATCCTCTTAGTCACTGACCCTGAACAGTTATAGAGATCGTGAGTTCTGACTTTACTGGATGCATGCTTTTTTTCTAATGAGTGACTCAGAGGGTACTGAAAAAAAAGAAATGATTTGTACATTTCTGGAATACGCACACATTGCTGTGCTGTATAGAAAAATAGAAAAATAACTGTGGTGTCAGTCCTGCCTACTTTATTTCTGATGGATTACAAGAAAAACAGTCCTCTATTTATCTGTAGAACCCCTCCTTGAGTACAAGCAGAGAGAACAGAAACTACAAGAATTTAATTGCTGATGTTACATATAAAGCACCCTCTAATGTGCTAGAGGTATTTTTTTGGAGAGTAGGTACATTTCCAGGCCTGGCTGGCAGCCAAGCCTGGCTGTGTTTTGATCTGGGTTGGGAGTGACTCAAAGCAGAGCTGGTGACTCACAAGCAGCATCACCAAGACCTCCGACTTCTTTCCAGAGCCTTCGAGAATAGTCTGGAAAGAAAAGAGGAGGAGGAGGTGGAGCTGCTTGGGGTGTTTTGAGAAGCACTGCAAGATTCTAGATTTTGCCTTCAGATTGGACTACTCTACCCTTTAGTGAAAACACCAGAGCGCAGGAGAATTTTGTGTTATTGAGAAGCACTGACCAGGGGATTGACAGGGGGCAGGCCACCTTAAATACCCAGGGTCAGCCCAGCTGGGGGAGAACTTGTTCGGGTGGAAGCTGGAGATGGAGTGCTAGGCTGTCGTGGCCTTTAAGGGGGGGGGGCCTTGGGTCTGGGCTCCGGTGTGGACGGGACCTTCAAAGAACACGTGGAGGTGATAGGAGGCATGGGAGCAAGGAGAAGACAACAGGTGAGAGCACTGCTGGACAAGTCTCCAGGGAGGAACAACAGGTTGCAGCTAAGAGGGCTGGTGGCTGACACACAGTCAGGAAGGACTGGGGAGGCACGCCTGAGAGGACTGGGAGAGTGCAGTCTAAAAAGAGTGCAGAGTCAGTGGAGTGGACTGTGGTGGAATGGCCAGTGGAGAGAGGGAGCTGCAGCCAGGACGACTGGCAGGGCCTGAAGAGGTGGTACTGGTACTGGGAGCAGTAACCACATAGACAGCTAGCACTGGGGCTACCACTGCCAGGCCTAAAAATCAGTGCAAGCAACAGTGGCGGTGCATGTATAGAGGGCGCCGGCCATCTGAATAACGGCAGCTGGTTGGCTGTGGAAGTGCCTATCAGAGCGGCTCTGATAGGCTTTCCGATTACAGCCCTCAGGCTGTAATAGGCTTCCACAGCTTATCCCAGGGACGCACGGGGGTTGCGTTCCTTGAATAAGACTGACAGGCATCTCAGCCAATCAGGTTCACCGGTCCTGGTTACCGGTAACCTGATTGGCTGAAGCGTCATTGAGGGCGGGAGAAGACATCGAGGGACAGAAGAAGCAGGATGGCTGACCCCAGAAAGGTAAGTGCCAGGCGGGGGGGAGGGGGCATTATACAGGGCACAGTGGCAGCATTTTTTCCAGGGCACAGTGGTGACAATTGATGGGCAGAGTGGCTACAATTAATGGACACAGTGGCTACAATTGATGGGCACAGTGGCGACATTTGCTGGGCACAGTGGCGACATTTGCTGGGCACAGTGGCGACAATTGATGGGCACACAGTGGTAACAATTGCTGGGCACAGTGGTAACAATTGATGATTTCGAAGGCGCAGGCCGGCATAGATGGAAGTGGGCTTGCCCCATGCAAAGTCAAGCAAATGAGGCGTGACCCCATGCAAATGATGGTTTGAGAGCCAGAAAAGTAAGTTAAACGAACTGCGCATGCGTCGTGTCGTAGACGCATCCCCATTCGCATGGTCATAACCACGTCGGAACAACTACCTAAGATACGCCGGATCACTGCCTGGGCCATGAACGTAATCTACACCCATCCAGACACACGTCGAACGTAAACTACGTAAAAACCGCCGGCTTCTGTTCCCTGATGCAGACCTTTACATGTCTGCTGCTGAGTTACAATTCCTTTATGGGGCCTAACTTTACGCCGGACGTACAACTTACGCGCACCTCTCGTAGCCTGCGTCGGGCGGGCGCAGGTCCGTGAAACGCCGTATTTTCCTCATTTGCATATTTGAATGGCTAATCAATGGCAGCGCCACCATGGGTAAATGTGCGTCCACCCTACGCCGGTGTAGGCAAGTTACGTCCGCAGGATTAAGCGTGTTTTTAGGCGTATGTTAGTTTGTGGGTATGGTGCACAGATACGACGGCGCATATTTGCACTTACGCGGCGTATCTGGAGATACGTCGGCGCAAGTGCTTTGTGAATTCGGTCCATAGTCTGCAAGCAAGTGATGTGCTGGAGAAGGAGATAGGAGATTGTATATACCGGAAGTTCAGTCCCAACATTGACTTTTAATCATCTGGGCATCTCTTAATTTTCCTATCCCTATCTAAGTTAATCCCCCTTAATAAAAACAACACACACAGTGCAAGGACTGTTTCATGTCTCTGGATGCTTTAAATTATGTGCCTGGCTGGGAAGGATGACAGCTGGACTAAACACTCAGCAGCCCTCACAAGGGTACTGCTACACATACATTTGAACTAACACATGTTAAATATTTACATATTGTAGTCTTGACCCGCTATTCTGCACGGAGCTGCACTGGACATATATATTAGATGCTTCATATTGACACAAGTCACTTACCGAGGAGACCTTCAGTCCTGTTTTGATATGTTGATTGCAATGTCACCACAAAACTCAAGATGCCCAGGTTAGCAGAACAAGAAACAGAGATGCCATTGTCAAACAGGACTTTTGCTTCCCCGGTTTTTGTCCTTCCAAATCCCACATGGTCGATATAAGTAAAATTGTCTAAAAAAAATTAAAAATAATCTCATAATGGATCAGTGATCCCTAAAAATATTGCATTCATATACAGTAGAGACATATAGTGACAAATTGTAAGAATACTCTACTTTATACTTTAAGAAATTAAAATGGTTAGATGCCATTTTTTCTAAATCAGTTTTTAGAAAGGTGGAGGCTATTGCCCAAATGGGTGACACCATTCGCTTGGAAAATGTATATATCAGCACAGGGGTCGGCCGGGGAAGTTTGACAGATTGTGGGCACCTTGATTGGATGCCCCCGGACTGTCAACAGTCGATCTGGTGATTGATCGACTGTTGAGGTAGAGGGTGGGCAATGTGAACAGTGGGCGTGCGGAGGAGGTGACCCTCTTGTGGGGTACGAGATTTATCGTGGGGCGGGCTTATGCAATGAATATCCCCAGTGACAGTGAGACCTGTCTTTTTGTGTTCTATGTGGTGATGGGTGCTAGCAATGCTGTTACCACATCCCTCTTGCAATGCTGATTGAGTTGACTGCCTGAACGTCTGACCTGTATATGAGCTGTGAAACTTTTCCCCCTTTTTTATTTTTTATTTTCCCTGTGATATCAGTTATTTCCTTTTTTCTTTTTACCCCTTTTTCTTTTTCTATATATTTTTTTATTTTTCTTTAGTAAAATTTTTTTTTTTTTTACTTTGTTTCTCCTCAATAAGTTTCCCTGAGTTGAGGAAGGAAGGGAGAAAATAATTGGTTGCGATATGTACAGCACTAGGTATGACAATGTCAATAATCTTGTTTGGATACAGCATATTTTGTTTAGTAACCTTTTGTGCGAGAAGAGAGATTTGTGTTAGGATACAGCCTGTATCCAGTATTTTTTTATGCTGCACAATGTAACGAATATGTTTGCAATCTTGTATGGTTCTTTTTTCTCAATAAAGACCTTTTCTGATTTAAAAAAAGAAAGGTGGAGGCTGATTTCTTAATCACTTCAGCCCCGGAGGGATTTGCCCCTTCCTGACAGGCCATTGTTTGCGTTACTTTAACTGACAATTGCTCAGTCGTGATGTAGGCAAATACAATGAATGCTTTTTTTTTCACACAAATATAGCTTTCTTTTGGTGGTTTTTGGTGCTATAAACAAAAAAAACTGACAATTAAAAAAAATATATATTTTTTTTTACTTTTTGCTGTAAAAAATATCCAATATTTATTCTTTTTTTAATCAATTTATTCAGTTTAGGCCAGTATGTATTCTGCTACAATTAAAAAAAAAAAAAATACCATTAAGTGTATATTGATTGGTTTGCGCAAAAGTTATAGCGTCTACAAACTATGGGATATTTTGTATGGCATTTTTTTTTTTTATTGTAATGGCAGTGATCATGTTTCGTCCTACCCTCTGCCACTTTTGCTAGACAGATTGGTCTGATAAATGGCATATTGAAAAATAACAGACTTACTTGCTGGATAAACAGGTGAAAATAAATGGCAAAAGCATAAAAAGGAGACTAATACAGCCATTGCATCTATAAAAAGGTCATCTACAATATAATACATGTTTGGGTTTAATACTACTTTATTGTTACAATCCCAGCTTTGACATGTCTATTTAAACAGATCACCATAGCATCCTTTTCATCCCAAAAAGTATAGGCTGATATATTCAGATGATGATAGATGCATCTTTATTCACTTTCTTTTCCAAGACAACAACAACAGTGTAAACCGAAAAATCACCCATAGAAGAGGAAAGTTTGAAACTAATTTTACCCACCTGAGAGTTCAATGAAGGTCCCATTGTAGCTCACTGTGGTGTCGTTAGCATTGTTTAAGCTCCATTGAATCTGAAATGCAAAGTTTAATAATCAGTTTACAGGGGTTATTAAACAAAGCCTTTGCATATTTTCTTCCTGTGTTCATTACCTGGTCACCGTATGATGTGGAAGCTGCCAATGCCACAAAGTTGGTTGCATAGCTGGTTCCATTACCAGCTCGGGCTGTGCGTCCTTGAAGTCTGAAGATAACTGTATCATTTTCATCCTTCGCATTGGTCAAAATGAATTCACCCAGACCATTAAATGTATACTTCAAACCATCCAGAGTGTTAATATGAGGGTCCCCAAAGAAAAATCCTTTCAAGAAAAAAAAAAGATTTCAAACTTTAATTTTTAAAACTATGTATATCTTCTTTGGAAGAAAAGAAAACTTGTAAAGCTTTAAGCCCTTTTCACATGTGCGCCTCCGTTGGACGGAATCTACTTTCACGAACGGGAGATCGATCCGCTAATCCCTGCTGAGCAGGCGGATGACAGGTCTGTCTCCCCTCACTGTGCAGACACGGACACAGTCCAGCTCTCCTCTTGGGGAGTTTGGGTGAAAACGAATCACCGGTCCGTTTTCATCCAATCAGATCCAGTCCAATACACCAGTTGGATGGAAAATAGGACCACCATCCGCCTGGATTTTGCAGACAAGATCGAAACGGATAGCTGTGAATGTCAGCTGATCCATAGGGGTGAATGGAGAGTCTGATCAGGTCTGCCTGAAAAACTGACAGGCGGACCTCATTGGACAGCCTGTGTGAAAGGGCTCTTAATGCAAAACTTTACCCATAACAACTTGATAAAAAAATAGTGTTCTTTAGCAAGGAACATACATACTGCATTAATAATTATGCTACCTAAAATGGTGTGTGCTGTAAATTGCATCCAGCATTGTTCCTGCTTCTTGTTGTTGAAGGCTGCCATTTTGCTGAAGCCCAGAGCCCCTGAGCAGCTGTAAATATTTAAGCTGTCAGCAGATTGGCCTCTAAGGCCTCTAAGGCCTCAGCGGATCGTTTTCAGCGGATAGATTCTATGGTGTGTACATTCCTGCGGATATTTATCCGCGGAAATTTCCCAATTCCAGCAGATAAAAATTTGTAGACATGTCTACAAATCTATCCGCTTGAATTGGCTCCCGCGGATCGATCCAGTGGTCTGTACAGACTCACCGGATCGATCCGTCCGAAGGGATCCCCCGCATGCGTCGTAATGATTCGACGCATGCGTGGAATTCCTTTTATGACAGCGTCGCGCACGTCGCCGCGTCATCATCGCGGCGACGGCGCAACACGTCATCGCGAGGGGATTTCGGCGCGGATTTCGATCCGATGGTGAGTACACTCCAACGGACCGTATCCGCGGATAAATCCTCTCGTGTGTACTAGGCCTCATGGCTCTGATTTGAAGCAGATATCTATAAATAGAGAGCAACTGAGCATGTGCAAAGCAGGGTGGGAGAATGAGGGAGATTTTCACATTGGGGGGGGGGGAATCATTATTAATAAGTAGCAGCAAAGTTTGTAAACAATAATTTCTTTTTTTTTGGCCCGGTGGAATACACATATCTAATACTAATACACATATCACATACTAAAACTGTATTAATTATTAACCAATTAGCTTATAACATCATCTTGTTCAATTAAGCTTTGACAATAATCCCCCCGTTCATACTGAATGAATGTGCTACTTCAGCGTGATTTCAAAAGCTGCCAGTCAGTGTGATCTGATGCACAGCTGTCAATGCAAGTTGCACATGAAATCGCCAAAAATAATGGCAGAACCATTTTCAAATCAGTGCAAGTCAGAGTCGCGCTGATTTTGAACGGTTTCATAGGTGCAAATAGAGTGCAACTTGTCATGTGACTTTGAACTGTCGAGTAGCATAACAAGTTGCACCATTGGGAGCGGGGGCTAAAACCTAGAATCTGATTGGTTACTATGCACAGTTGCACCAGATTCTGTGTGCACCAGTTTTAATAAATCTCCCCCAGTGTAGTGCCTGAAGTGATCTAGCAGAACTTACTTTTCTGAGTAAATTTCCTCTCTAATATGCACTTGCTACTGCTATTTTCTACAATCCTTGTGGAAATGTCAGTTCAGTCCGTGAATAATTTTTTATTGGAAGGATAAATCAATCTCATTATGGGTGGAGTTAAAACAAGCTATATGGTGAATGATTTACTTATAATGATTAATGTGTTTGGGGGAGAAAGATAATCTAATCCTGTTATGAGTGGAGACCATCTCAATATCAAAGACTGCCTGAAGGTGTTAAATGGTGAATGAATAATGCTGAATTTCCAAACTAAGCATGTTTAATACACCTTTAAATTGACTATTATGTTGAAATTCGGCAAAAAAGCACTTTTAGTTGATCCTGGTTCAAGTTGTATTAAACCTATATAAAAAAGTACAATTATTTGTTGAATATATGAAATGATATACTTGTTAACTAGTTTATAAAACTGTTTTTATATGTATGTTTACATTGTGGTATTATCTTTGGTATTCGTTCTTGGGTG
Organism: Rana temporaria; assembly: GCF_905171775.1. Lineage (NCBI taxonomy): Eukaryota > Metazoa > Chordata > Amphibia > Anura > Ranidae > Rana > Rana temporaria. The sequence continues at coordinate 198,261,962 of NC_053492.1, forward strand.
CCTAGGGGTTGATTTAGCAAAACTGGAGAGTGCAAAATTGGGTGCAGCTGTGCATGGTAGCCAATCAGCTTCTGACGTCAGCTTCTTTATTAAGGCTGGGTTCACACTACTACACTACTTTCATCCTACTTTGCTCTGCTACATTGGTCCTACATTTATCCTACATTGGTCCTACATCCATCCTACTTTCATGAACAGGATACTACTTTGGTCCGACTTCAATGATATTCAATGGGCCTGAAGTAGGATCAATGTAGGACCAAAAGTAGTACAGGGAGCATTTTCAAAGTCGGACCGACTTGTGTAGGACACTACAAGACGCTCTCATAGGGAAACATTGAACACAGAGCAAAGTAGGATGAAAGTAGTGTAGTAGTGTGAACCCAGCCTCAGGCTGGGTTCACACTTGTCCTACAACGGTCCTACATTGGGAGCTCATGTAGCATGACGTGTGAAAATCAATGTTTCCCTATGAGAGCTGTCTTAACTGGTCCGACACAAGTCGGTCCGACTTTGAAACTACTCCCTGTACTACTTTGGTCCTACTTTGATCCTACATCAGCCCATTGAATATCATTAAAGTAGGATCAAAGTAGGAGCCTTGTCCTAACCATCCGACTTTTGACATCCGACTTGTGATTACAGCAGCAGTAAAAGGAATTTATCTCACTCTGGGATTGTTTTGATTGGTCAAAGAACAAGTCAGACTATCACAAAGTCGGATCAAAGTAGTATCCTGTTCATGAAAGTAGGATGGATGTAGGACCAATGTAGGATCAATGTAGGACCAATGTAGGACCAATGTAGGATCAGTGTAGGACCAATGTAGCAGAGCAAAGTAGGATCAAAGTAGTGTAGTAGTGTGAACCCAGCCTCAGGCTGGATTCATACTAGTGTGAATTGGATGCAAGTTTCTCTGCATCCAATTAGCATTACAGGAGACTGTGACTGGCTCTCTATGGAGCCGGTTCACATATCTTCGGGACATCTGCGGAGCGCATTGCACAAAGGTCCTGTGAGTCTTGGCCCTGTTACAGGGCCAAATACAGGCAAAAATGTTGCCCTGATTCGTTCCTGAAACAGAGAACAGGAATGCACCGGACCCATGCTGCAAGCTGCATGCGCCTTAAATGTGAACACAGTCTTAAGCTTTGACAAAAAGAACTGGAAGCTGATTGGTTTCTATGCAGAGCTGCACAATATTTGCACTCCCCCCATATATGGTGTGGAGGTATTTGGTGTGGTTGTAAATTTTTTTTATTTTTTTACATTTTCATAAAATCAGATAGCAAAAGAAAGTAACCATTCAATTTGAGGAGAGTTAGCATCTGATGGAGAGGGTCTATAATAGAAGGAAGGGAATGAAGTCTTTAAGAAATCAGTACTTCTACATACCTATCCGGGGAGGGATATAGTTGTCACAATAATCCAGGGGTCTTTTCTGTCTGTAAAGGTTACACAGGTAAGCGGATTCTGAATATCTGCAACAAGCGTTGTAGGGGTCAAGCTCCTCAACTGAAAAATAAAGACACGTGTATTTTTGAACAATTGATTAGTAAATTAGCTATGATATATTGTTTCATTATTATGACTATATCATTCAATACCTTTATATATCTGTCTTTGTGGAGGAAGAACTGTATTCCAGAAGTAGTTATTATAAGCTATTCGGTTAGAGTAATAGCTGAAGGTGTTAAAGGAGGTCCATGGAGTTGGGAGGTAACGCTCCTTCTCACCGTAAACAAGGGCTCCACTCCAGCTACTATAGTAACATCTACTCCCAGCCCCATGTCTAGAGGGGAACATATTTTGTGCTGTCAAGTATTGTTCTGAAACAGACAAATGAATACAATTAAGTTACATTAATGCTCTTTAGCAGGTCGATGAAATTGATATAAGTTGTCCATTAGCAGGTGTATGAATATGCCATTAAAAAGATTTGGTGTATAGTAATTAAATGACCATCATCCTTTCAAAACAATATATAGACAACAATGATTAAGTATAATAATGAATAAAAATGTATGGCACAACAGTATAAATGGTGCAGAGGGACTCACAGACTATTAGCCATAAAAAGATCCCCCTAAAGCCCAGTACACTTGGCCCGGATTCTTGCCAGGAAAAAAACATTGTTTTTCCTGACGAGATTCCTGGAAAGGATCTCTTGCCGACCGAGTGTACACACGTATGATTCAAAAGAACCGCCGTTCTTTTGAATGGCACGAACGCGGTGACTTCATCGACTACGACAGACATGCACTCGTCACATTCGATGCTGTTGCCGCCATCTTGCTTCACCCTACCTATGCCTTGGAAGCTACTGCGCATACGTCTAAGTCATTTCGAGCATGCGCGGGTTTCCATGGAGGCAGGTAAGTATACACACGCTCGGGTTTCTCAGAAGGAAAACACTGCCGAGAATCACAATGAGAAAATAGAGAGCAGGTTCTCTATTTTTCTCGTCTAGATTCTGGGCAGTTTTCTTGACGAGAAACCTCAAAGCCTCGTACACACGTACGGTTTACTTGACAAGAAAGCTCTGCCAGCAATTTTCTTGCTGTTTCTTGCCGAGAAAACCGTGCGTGTGTACGAGACTTAACACCTAAAACCTAACACCTACAGTCCCATTTTGACTCATCATATACCTTAGGTTGAGATTTGATAAATGTGAGTTCTTCCCATCAAACAAATATAACTGCATCCAACTTATGCATACAAGGAACTTATATGATGTTAAGGTAAACATAATACTATGGGGGTATTGCAGGTATTGTTATGTTCTGTGCTTTGCAATTTTCATTTTCTGTGTGAATATCTGAATAAAGCTTGATTTTTAAAATTCAGCAGTAAATGAATCTCGTACTAGGTAATTTATAAAACTAGAAAATGTTATACAAATTTATTTTCTACACATAGGGGGTTATTTGCTAAAGGTACCGTAAATCCAATTTGCACTACAAGCTCTACAAGTGCACTTTTAGTGCAATTTCAAGTGGATTTGCCTTTCGTAAATAATATGAGACACACATACAACAGTTTGTTGGGGATAAAACATTGCATTATTATCCAGTGATTTAAGCAGTGCCACAATTGAAAGTCAAGTATTTAACCTTACCAGATGCCTTCTTGATATCAAAGCCATAGTACCAAATGTTAAATCCATCAGTGAATGAGGAGTCCCAAGTTGCCTGATTGTAAGTACATGGACATGGTGAAGTGCCGGAGAGCCAATATGGAATTTCCTCTTTATAATACCAATTCAGACATTGCAGCCTTGAATTGATGGTGCTCTGACTGTTACTGTCTAGACGATATATCCATCTTCCCTTTTTACCTTGAAAAGTAAAGCAAAATTATAGAAATAAGAACTGTATCTGTTAAACTTACAACATTTTACCTGAGCGATGTTTCCTCTTCTCACCTGTGTTGTAGCCGATGTACTGATCTGGACGGTATCTCTGCCTGATGCTTACAGATGTGTCTGTCTGTGGATCATTGAAAGCTGGGAAGTTGTTGACATTACGTGCACTAGGGACACCACTAGAAAGAGAAAATAATTCTAAATGTGTTTGTCATATTTACATGCAGTTACCAATACTAATGTAGAAGGTAAAACTTGGATGAAAGAAGAGGAAGAGCAAGGTACTCTACTGAAAGTCTTTACCTATGATAACCCATTTTTGGCAGATGGAATGTGGGGAAAGAGTTGAAGAGCCACTTCATTCCTCCATCTTCAAACAGAATTAGTGCAAACGAATATATTCCATCAGTAACCAAGACAACTTGGAAAGTGTTTGTCTAAAAAAGAAGAAAACCAAAGAGAAAAATATAAAATGTTCCGGATCTCTTATTGTGATTCTATTACTGAAGCAAGGGATTTCATAAAGAAATATTGGTAATGGTATAATGCAGCTCCTATTGCTGTTTCCATATGACACAGCTCCAGGCTGTTGCAGTATGAATAGAACACAATTGCTTTCTTTGTGTTCTAATGGTGAACTGTTCGGTAAAACACTGACCCCTGCAATACTATGAATTGGCCTTCTTTGTTTTCTGCATCTTGCATTATAATAAAAATGGATTGCTTTTTACATAATGTTAACCACTTCAGCCCCAGAAGGATTTACCCCCTTCCTGACCAGAGCACTTTTTGCGATACGGCACTGCATCGTTTTACCTGACAATTGCACCCAAACAAAATTGACTGCCTTTTTTCCCCACAAATTATACAGCGAGAAGTTCTATAAAAATGCACTGATTACTGTGTAAATGACACTGGCAGGGAAGGGGTTAAACACTAGGGGGCGATCAAGGTTTTAAGTGTATCTTAGGGAGTGATTCTAACTGTAGGGGGGATGGTATCACTACAACATGACAGAGATCACTGTTCCCGATGACAGGGAGCAGTAGAGCTCTGTCGTGTTGCTAGGCAAAACAGGGAAATGACTTGTTTACATAGGAGACGTATATGTACACCCATTTGCACAGCCATTGTGCCGACGCACGTTGTCATGCGCTGGTCTTCAAGCGGTTAAAGTGGACCTGAGCTGTTCCTTTTTGAATTTTTTTTTGTATTGTACTAATTTAAAAACCATAACAAGCAATCAAAATCTGTTTGCTGCTTTTAGGTACTAACTGCAGTTAGAATTTTGTACAATATTGCGCTACTAGATTTCATACCACTAACAATAACACCTATTATGCCTTTTAGGCAAGGTTTTAAAAAGGCTATTTTGCTTTACAAAATAATAATATTATCAAAGGTACAAAAGCTGAGATCCATCTACACACACACACTGAGATCCTTCTATGCACAGAGAATTCAACTCTAACAGTATGAGTAAGCACTAGCACAGAGCAACACTTACATTGTTGACTTGGGTGTTCCAATAAGCCTTTGAGTTATAAATCCCAGACATGAATGGAGGAACATTGTCCCATGTTATTTTGAGAGCCCATAGAGCTTTAAACTGAGTTGAGTTAAAATATGCAGCAACCATGCTTTCTAGTGATTCTTTGAATGTCGTATTCCCATTGGAGGACTGGAAGTCATAAGCCTGTGATTGGAGAGTAAAAATGCCATACAATAATTAGAACATTACATGTATATGTTGATAGGACAGCAACATATAACAAAATTAGCCTAACTCATGATATGATATTAAATATTGATACTTATATGATATGTATTGATATATGATATATCAATATTTAAAGTAAATAGAAGTGAACGTGTGCTATACGTTTTCTCAATAATCATTTCTGCTGTTTTCTTCTTACTAAATTATGCCTGAGCACTTCTGTTAAAAAAAAGTGGTCCTGTCTATAGGACTGGGGTATCAGGCTGTTCTCCCCATTCAGGGGGTGCAGGATGACACTATTTTTGTAGGCTTTTAAAGATGAGGGGACATCATGAAATATATAATGCAAAAGTGTAAATTGTATATGTCTGAGGGTAGTTTTTTTAATCCACAGTGATATTGCCTTCCATAACTTCTGTATCTTAGGACTGGACCACCAAGGATGCATGGCACTGGATACCAGCAAAGACAAAGCAGGGTGCAACTGCTAAGTTACGTCCTGCTATTGTCCTTTCTAAGAACACCCAGAGTTTAAACCCTGTGTTATGGTGCCAATTGAGAGTTAGCACCATTGCCATTGTTTTGTAATATAGGTTAATGTCAGGGAGTGACAAGATGCTTCTATGTGATGTGTCAAATAATTCTTCTGTGTAATAACTTGGTGGTGATCCCAATGACTTAATGCTCACAGAGCACTTACCTCAAACAGGGATAAAATTAACCTTTTTAATTTTATCAAGTGAGGGCAAAGAGACAAACTCCTAAGCTCATAGGACCTCTGGTGCGCAATGAATAGGAAGCCAATTGAGGATTTTCAATGGTGGTAAAGGTTTTCTGGACTTCGGATTGAATAGCAGTCCCCGGTTTCAAAAATCATATAGGGGTAAAGAAAAACCTCCCATAGTGTAAAACCATATGAATAAATGGTTTATTTGAAAGGCTAAGTATGCACTTAAATTTAAAACAGAGTAGAAAATCAGGTAAAGTGCAACAGAGCGCAATGAACAGCTGGGGACAGATGAAGTCAAATGACTTGACGTAACGCGTAGGGAGTGGCCTGATATACCGAACGAACCGGAAGTAACAAAAGAGGCGTCCACAACGCCGTTCATTGCGCTCTGTTGCACTTTACCTGTTTTTTCACTGTTTTAAATGTAAGAGCATATTTAGCTGTTCAAATTAATTTATTTATCCATACGGTTTTACGCTATGGGAGATTTTTCTTTACCCCTATATGATTTTTGAAACCGGGAGACTGATGTTCAATCCGAAGTCCAGAAAACCACTCATACATCCCTGCGGGGAGATGCTGTGAACGTTCACAGCGTCTCCCCACAGGGATGTAGTCCCAAGGGAGGGGGCGAGCACGCTGACTAACCCCCAGCCAGAACGGCTCGGATGATGGGGGCAAGCTTACTGAGGAGGAACAGGAAGTAAGAAATTCAGACAAAGAAAAAAACATTTAGAAGGGAAATCGAAGGAAAAGGTAAGTTGCCCAACAATGCACTAGCTTCAAGGAACCTATTTAGAAAATAAAAAACAAACCTTTACAACCCCTTTAATGACTCCCCAACTACATAACTTTTTGGAAGATCTATACTTTTGTGGTCCCATTCATTTACTTACTGCCTTCATACCCACTGTCTTTTTTATGATGTAATCAATTACATGGGATGTCTCCTCTCTGCTACTTTTTCTTCCTGTACCTTTATGCCCTCCCTGCAGTATACAACTGGATTACCCTTTTGCGGAGATACAGTGTGCTACCTTTGTTCTTCATTGTAATTTTCTTGAAAAAAAAAAACAATAAAAAACATGTTTTATCAAAATTTGATGGTCCATTTCTAGATGCTGGAGAGTTAAATCACCAGTTTCTTCTATGTCTTGTTTTTTTTATTGTTGAGCTCTCTGTGTTTTGGGTTCCAGGGACTGCATTACTGCTGTAGCAATTATGAGGGGTCCCAGTTTGTTAGATTTTTTAAATGTATTTTATTATATTGGAAATATTAAAAGAGATACTATAAAAGGTCAAAGGTGGGAACTCTCAAGGATCAGAGTTGGAAATAGTGGCAGGAAGAGCTCTCTGTTGGAGAATCCAATATGAATATAAAAGTCTAGGGTTTACTCAGTCAACCATGCTCCACCTATAAATAAATATCACTTTTCGGTGGACCGACCTTTTAAAGAGTATTGAATTATTTTGAAACTGTGCAATAGCCTACATGACATTACCTGATAAAAGATATCCCCGAAACCAGAGACATCAACATCAGCCCAGAAGGCAGCTAGAACTGGGGGTGTATATGGGTCATTGCTTTCGAAGGTTGTATAAGGATAACTCAGTACATAGGTGGGGTCATATATGTTGCGTTGGAAAATAATAACACCATTATCTGTGAACTGGAAAACACAAAGAAAATTACCACATCTTATTATTATCTTACGTGGTTTAAATTAAATAGATACATACTTTTGATAGGTAATTAAACAGTTATCAGCTTTCACCAATACCTCTGAGTAATACATCTTTCAATAGATTTCATACTTACATATAGGTTGTTATAAAATGCAGAGTCAAATGGAAAACCAACAGGGACATTAATCAAAGGAGAAACAAAGTCTCTGAGGCGTTTTGTTGCTTTGCTGTCCCCTACTGAAGGGCCATAGCTGAATAAACGTATTTCTGAATAAAATAAATCACAGTGGAATCGTATTTAGTATGAATGCCCAATGGTAATTCATTACAGGAATTATCTCAGCAAAAAATAGCTGCCACTTACAATCATATACCATGAAACATATACGTCTTAGCAATTTAAAGTCAAAAGCAGGGGAGAAGCTGCAAAGCATGTAGGGACTACAGGAAGTTGTGGAAAGAGATGCCAGTAGAAAGGCAGCATTCATACAGTATAATGAAAATATATTTTTCAAGGAAGCTTATATTTAGTTTGTCAAAAATAACTGTTTTTTTTGTATTGCTGTTACAATGCTGATGTTATAAAATGAAAGCTTATGCTGTGACCAGAGATTTTCTTTAACCACTTCCATACCGGGCACTTACGCCCCTTCCTGCCCAAGCCAATTTTCAGCTTTCAGCACTGTCGCACTTTGAATGACAATTGCGCGGTCGTGCTACACTGTACCCAAACAATTTTTTTATCATTTTATCATTTTGTTCCCACAAATAGAGCTTTCTTTTGGTGGTATTTGATCACCTCTGCGGTTTTTATTTTTTGCGCTATAAACAAAAGAAGAGTGACAATTAAAAAAAAATTAAAAAAAAAACACTATTTTTTACTTTTTTATTTAATAAATATCACAATTTTTAAAAAAATGATCATATTTTGATTGGTTTGCGCAAAAGTTATAGCGTTTACAAAATAGCTGATAGATTTATGGCATTTTTATTTTATTAATTTTTTTACAAGTATTGGCGGCTATTTGTGATTTTTTTACTGTCACCGTGACATTGCGGCGAACACATCGGACACTTTTGACACGTTTTTGGCGCCATTCACATTTATACAGCGATTAATGCGATAAATATGCACTAATTACTGTATAAATGTGACTGGCATTCAAGGGGTTAACACTAGGGGGTGAGGGAGGGGTTAATATGTATACCTGTATTGTGTTCTAACTGTGGGGGAAGGGGGGTGACTGGGGGAGGTGACCGATCTATGTCCCTATGTACAAGGGACACAGATCGGTCTCCTCTCTCCCCTGACAGGACGTGGAGCTCTGTGTTTACACACAGAGCTCCACGTCTTGTCCCTGTAGCCGCCGATTCCGAGTGCCTGGCGGACATCGCGACCGCCAGGCACGCGCATCGACATCTCGGGGACGCGCCGGGCGCACGCTCGCGCGCCCCCCAGTGGCCGCAAGAATACAGGACGTCAATTGACATCCTGTTGAATATTCAGAGTCACCGTGGAGCCGTCATTTGACGATGGCCCGGTACTCTAGTGGTTAAACAATAACGTCACTTTTGTTGAGAAAAAAAATAAATGGGTTATCTATGTATATTGCAAGGAGTTTGTTGCAGATTCCTACCTATTGTTATTCTGGGGGGATTAGCTGCTTGTTTGTCTTTGTCCATGTGCATAGTGAATGTGAATGGAAGTGACTGCAATTATCAGTCAACAGCTGTACTTGAAGGGTTCTAGTGAGGAAATTGGCAGGGTCTACAACACATTTGATGTGATTAAACTTTTGGAAGTATCTCACCAAAGCAGAAATGTTTGTTCTTGAGAATGCCCAAAATCTGATTTGAAACTTATAGGTAGATTCAGAAAGAGTTAGGCTGGCTTATCAGTAGATAAGCCGACCTAACTCAGAATCTACGCCGACTTATGTTTAAGTGTATTCTCAGTCAGAGATACACTTAAACATATCTAAGATCCGACGGCTTGCACCGCCCTATCTTAGGTTGTAATATTTCGGATGGCCGCTAGGTGGCGCTTCCATTGCGGTCGGCGTAGAATATGAAAATCAGTAGATACGCCGATTCACGAACGTACGCTCGGCCGCCGCAGTACATTTACGCCGTTTACGTTAGAGATAGGCCGCCTAATGTTAGAGCTTGGCCCTAGTTGGAATAGCAATGTTAAGTATGGCCGCCGTTCCCGCGTCGAAATTCAAATTTTTTACGTCGTTTGCGTAAGTCATTCGTGAATAGGGATTTACGTCGTTTACGTCCACGTCGAAATCAATAAGCCTGTGCGGCGGACGTAGCCGCAATGCATGCTGGGAAATGTAGGCGCACGGCGCATGCGCAGTTGAAAAATAATGTCAATCACGTCGGGTCAAGCCTCATTATAATAAAACACGCCCCCTTTCACAAATTTGAATTAGGCGCCCTTACGCCCGCCGCATTTACGCTACGCCGCCCTAAGTCAGAAGGCAAGTACTTTGAGAATACAGTACTTGCCTCTCTGACTTAAGGCGGCGTAGTGTAAACACGCCGCCTTATAGTTGCGCGCCCCTACCTGAATCTAGCTATTTGTGCATACTTCCGGGAAAATCAGTGTGCCAATCACACAAGCAGTAAATTAAATATCTGGGGGGCATTCCGTACGCTGTCTATGTACAGATTGCCTCCAGGTTGCTATATTGCCTTGCATATATTGGAAAACTACAGCACTGCAGATTGAAAAGGAAAGGTCATTTTAATTATATTATATTACAATATGCCTTATTGTATTGTATACAATTGTATATGTCAAATATATATTTTTTTAATATGTGATTTTTTTCCCACAAAAGTGGAGTTACCCTTTAAGGGCCCTTTCTCACATACGGGTCCCGTGAGAATCTGTACCTTTCTTATCCGCTTGCTCCGCGGGAATCGCTCTGTTGATCCCCGCTGAGCCGGCAGATGACAGGGACTGCCCTGTCAGATCTCCGTTCTCCTCTATGGGGGGATCGAATGAACACGGACCGTCTGTCCGTGTTCACCCGATCCAATCTGCAGACAGATGGAAAAATAGGATTTTCCTCCATCTGCAGAAATGGACCACAGCGGGGACCGATGAGATCGAGTGTCAGCGGACACCTGCTATCCCATAGGGATACAAGTATGTCCGTATTTCATCCAAAAACGGATGGATGAAATACGGATATACTGTCTGTATGTGTGAAAGGGTCCAAAGAAGTTAAGTAACATGTACCAATTATAGGGAAAAAAATTAACTAGTAGAAAAAAATACAGTACACTTACCAGTACAGGTAAAGCCGTCTCCTCTATAGCCACTGGTACAGGTACATTTGTAGGATCCAGGTGTATTGGTGCACATTGCATGCTGGTCACAATTATTGAGACCTTGGGAACATTCATCCACATCTGGAAGAAACATTGATGATATAATTATTTTTTCCCGTCACCTGCACAGCTCACTTACTTGCTACAGATGAATAAAAAATCCAGTATCCCCTTACCTGTAGTGCAGTTGCTGCCAGTCCAGCCTTTCTGGCACAGACAAGAGTAAGCATTCACTTTGTTTATACAGACTGCACTATTCTTACAAGGGACATTTGCGCACTCATCAATTTCTATAAAGATATAAAAAGAAATGTAATTCTGAACATCAGACAATACCTAGGTTGCATGGAGGACAATAGAAACAATCACCACATAACAGTTGTTCTATAACATGTCTAGATTTTCTCTCAAATAATACCTTTTTGAATTTCAGAATGACAGCAGACAAAATCGCTCAGTGCCCGCTGTCAATAGTGCTGTAGTTTACCATCTTATAATCTTATCTTGTTAGGAATGTGTGAGATTGCCTTAAGCAGCACCTTCACAGTGACCATCTTAAATGTATTTTTAGGATGTATAGGTATCTCCAAACCATGGACACTGCCCACTCCTACCTTCTTTTAGGCCACAACATTCAATAGGTAGCCTTATGGGCTATCAGTTATTGATTTCTCTGCAGAGCAAAACCTGAACTGTGGAAAGTCAGGCCATCTATTACAATTGGTGACCATTAGGAATATGTCAGATGTAGAAGCAAATGAGATCTGGATCAACAGCAAAAGCTGTGGTTTATATGTGCACATTAGTATACCCAGGTATTAGATATAACTGAGCACCTGCAAATTAACCATGAATGATAGCAAGCATTTGAATATGCAAATATTTTTTTTGGCAGAGTAGTTAAATTTAGGCAGGCCTAGCTGGTAGCTAGGATTGTTTGTTTTGATCTGGGCTGGGAGTGGCTCAGTGTAGAGCTGGTGACTCACAAGCAGCATCATTAACCACTTCAGATCCGCGCTATAGTAAAAATACGTCTGCAGCGCGGACCTGAAGTGCCAAGTGGCCGTGTTTAAACGGCCTGCTGTTTCTCTGCTGGAAGCGCGTCCTCGCGAGCGCGCTTCTGCAGAAAACTGTGTTGGCCGTGTCCCTCGGACACAGCCAATCACAGATCGTGCTGAATGGCCAATCACAGCGGCCATTCAGCATTCGATCTAGCCGTCCAATGAGAGATGATCTCGAATGTAAACAAATGAGATCATCTCTCATCGCCGGCTTTCTCTCCTTACACACAGACCGCGTGTGAGGAGAGAAAGACAGTTTTCACTGATCGATCGTTTACAGTAAAAAAAAAAAAAAGTGAGTGACACAAACACTACCCAGTCCCTGCCAGTGCCACCTTCCAGTGCCACCTTCCAGTGCCACCTTCCAGTGCCATCAGCCAGTGCCACCAGCCAGTGCATTTTCATCAGAGCCACCTGCCCCTGCCATCAGTGCCACCTGCCCCTGCCATCAGTGCCACCTGCCCCTGCCATCAGTGCCACCTGCCCCTGCCATCAGTGCCACCTGCCAGTGCCGCCTGCTCGTGCCATCTGCCCGTGCCACCTGCCCGTGCAATCTGCCAAAAGTGCAATCTGCCAAAAGTGCAATCTGCCATCAGTGCCACCTGCCAGTGCCACCTGCCCGTGCCACCTGCCCGTGCCACCTGCCCGTGCCATCAGTGCCGTCAGCCATCAGTGCCATCAGTGCCACCTGCCATCAGTGCCACCTGCCGCCAGTGCCACCTGCCGCCAGTGCCACCTGCCGCCAGTGCCACCTGCCCGTGCCACCTGCCCGTGCCATCTGCCCGTGCCATCAGTGCCATCAGTGCCATCAGTGCCATCAGTGCCACCTGCCATCAGTGCCACCTGCCATCAGTGCTACCTGCCATCAGTGCCATCTGCCCGTGCCATCTGCCAGTCCCATTTGCCGTCAGTGCCACCTGTCAGTGTCATCAGTGCCACGTGCCATCTTTTGTCATTGCCAACGATGGCTAAAAGATCTTTTTCACTTACGGAGGCATACGAAATTATTGCGGCCGACGAGAGCAACGGGGAGCTCTGCGATTCGGATTCCTCCGCAAGGTCAGACGCCGGATCTGATGTTGAATATGAGCCGATAGTTAGCAGTGAAGAGGAAGAGGAGAAAGAGGAGGAAGAGGAGGAAGAGGAGGAAGAGGAGGAAGAGGAGGAAGAAGAGGAGGAAGAGGAAGAAGAGGAAGAAGAGGAGGAAGAGGAAGAAGAAGAGGAAGAAGAGGAGGAAGAGGGTCCGCCCGCCAGACGAAGGCGTATTGCTAAGGAGGCAGTGCCATCCACCAGCACTGCTGTGCCATCCACCAGCACTGCTGTGCCATCCACCAGCACTGCTGTGCCATCCACCAGCACTGCTGTGCCATCCACCAGCACCGCTGTGCCATCCACCAGAACCGCAACACCTCGTCAAGCAAGGTCACGTACCAGTAGGTCCCATGCCAGCCTTCCCTATTCCCTTCAGTACCCCTTGTGGCTTCCTCCTAATTCAGGAGAAGCCAACATTCCCCCTTTCACTGCCCAGCCAGGAGTCCAAGTGGACACAGAAAATTTTGCCCCAATAGATTTTTTCAATTTAATTTTTACTGAGGACTTGCTTTCCTCAATTGTTTCCCAGTCCAATCTCTATGCCCAACAATTTATTTCCAGTCACCCCACATCCTATTATGCCCGTCCCTTCCAATGGAGACCCCTTACAGTGGAAGAGTTTAAAATTTTTTTGGGCCTCGTATTCTGTATGGGACTAAACCACAAAAACGAAGTACGTTCATATTGGTCAAAACGCCCCATATACCACATGCCCGTCTTTTCCTCAAAAATGCCCAGGTCCAGATATCAAATGATCATGCGATTCCTACACTATAGTGACAATACCCAGTGCCCTCCCCGAGATGACCCAAATTTTGACAAACTTTATAAGATTCGGCCACTACTAGATTATTTTTCCCAAATTTTCCCCCAGTTGTTTACCCCGGACCAAAACATCTGTGTTGACGAGTCCCTTGTAAAATTTTCTGGCAGGCTCGGCATAAAGCAATTTATGCCCTCCAAAAGGGCCCGCTATGGAGTGAAGCTCTACAAATTATGTGACCGTGCCACCGGATATACCTATGCCTTCAACATATATGAAGGAAAGGACAGCCAGCTACACCCCCCTAATTGCCCAGACTACATAGGAACCAGCGGGAAAATTGTTTGGCAACTCCTAAACCCGCTCATGGAGAAAGGCTACCACTTGTATGTGGACAATTTCTACACAAGTTTGCCCCTTTTCCGAAACCTGTATAGAAAGAAGACACCCGCATGCGGCACCGTACGGTCGAACCGGAAGGGCTTTCCTCAAAGCCTCGTCACCAAGAAGCTAAGAAAAGGGGAGACGGCGAGTGCACGCAATGAGGAAGTTCTGGCCGTGAAATGGAGGGACAAAAGGGATGTGTACGTGCTTTCTACCATCCACAACAATACATGCGTTACCATCAGAAGGAGGAATGGGCAAATCCAGAAACCTAAATGTATCCACGAATACAATAAGTTCATGGGGGGTGTCGATTTCAATGATCAAATGATCGAGCCCTACCTTTCCACAAGACGATCATACCAGTGGTATAAAAAAGTTTCAATTTACTTATTCAATTTGGCCATATACAACACCTACGTATTATATCGAAAATCCACTCCAAGACCCAAATCCTACCTTTACTTCCAGGAGGAAATCACCACTGCCCTTTTATACACCAGCAACCCACCAGCAACCATTCGATCCGATGTGGTAAGCCGACTCTACGAGCGCCACTTCCCAGATAAAATCCCTCCCGGACCAACAGGCCGAAATTCCCAAAAAAAATGCCGGGTGTGCTCCAAAGATGGAGTGAGAAGAGACACCCGTTTTCATTGTGCCCAATGCCCTTCCCAACCAGGCCTCTGCATAGGCGGCTGTTTCCGCCGTTATCATTCCTTACTAAATTATTAGTCACTTCCTGCCATTTACCTTTACACCCCTTATGCCTCTGCTTGCTCTGTATTTGACCCTGGCTTGTTATTTGACCACGATTCTGCCTACCGATTTTGTTTATACCTCTGCCTGATATGGAACTGACCCTGGACTGTTATTTGACCACGCTTATGCCTACCGATTCTGTTTATACCTCTGCCTGATATGGAACTGACCCTGGACTGTTATTTGACCACGCTTATGCCTACCGATTCTGTTTATACCTCTGCCTGATCTGGAACTGACCCTGGACCGTTTGACCATTCTTTTTGCCTGCCTCTTGGACTGATCTTTTACCCTGCCAGTGGACTAGTGGGATTCAAAGCACAGGGGTCTCACATGTGAGGGGCTCCAGAATTGTTTTTCTGGATGAAGAAAACTATTGTTTTTGTTTTCTCATTCTAGATTAGGGTCTGGTTGCCCGGAGGCTTCAAAGAGATTTGGGTGGGAGAAGCCTCTACCCCTGTCCCCATTCTGTCCTGAACAAGGCCCTACTTCTGCCTGCTGCCTGTAGGACCTATGCCATCATGCCTGTTGCCTGGACAATTGCATTTTCTTTTGCTGACCAAGTCCCTGCCTGCTGCCTGGACCAGTGCTATCGTCCCGTGGACAACTGCGCTACTAAAACCACAGGTACATTTTTTGTTTACCCTTTGCTTAGCATAATGTATTTTGGGGTGTAATTCTTGTCATGTGTATGCTATGTGTCCCTAGAACACCGGTTGGTCTTCCTTGCATGTTGGGCCTCTGTATGTGGTCAGGCTGTGAAAAAGTCCCACACATGTGGTATCGCCATACTCAGGAGGAGCAGCAGAATGTATTTTGGGGTGTAATTTTTGCTATGTACAGGCTATGTGTTGGCAATATCTTATAAATGGACAACTTTGCATAAAAAAATTGCGTTTTCATTTTTTTTCCACATTTTCCAAAAACGTTTGGAAAAAAATGAATCGTTCAAAAGACTCATTATGCCTCATAGATTATACGTTGGGGTGTTAGCTTTCCAAAATGGGGTCACTTTGTGGGCATTTCCATTGTCCAGGTGCTCCAGGGCCTTCAAAAGTGTAATAGGTAGTCAACATGTTAGATGTGTAATTTATGCTCCTAGAACACCTGATGGTGCTCCCTGCATATTGGGGCTCTGTATGTGGTCAGGCTGTGAAAAAGTCCCACACATGTGGTATCGCCATACTCAGGAGAAGTAGCAGAATGTATTTTGGGGTGTAATTTTTGCTATGTATAGGCTATGTGTTGGCAATATCTTATAAATGGACAACTTTGCATAAAAAAATTGCGTTTTCATTTTTTTTCCACATTTTCCAGAAACGTTTGGAAAAAAATGAATCGTTCAAAAGACTCATTATGCCTCATAGATTATACGTTGGGGTGTTAGCTTTCCAAAATGGGGTCACTTTGTGGGCATTTCCATTGTCCAGGTGCTCTAGGGCCTTCAAAAGTGTAATAGGTAGTCAACAAGTTAGATGTGTAATTTATGCTCCTAGAACACCTGATGGTGCTCCCTGCATATTGGGGCTCTGTATGTGGCCAGGCTGTGAAAAAGTCCCACACATGTGGTATCGCCATACTCAGGAGGAGTAGCAGAATGTATTTTGGGGTGTAATTTTTGCTATGTACAGGCTATGTGTTGGCAATATCTTATAAATGGACAACTTTGCGTAAAAAAAATGCGTTTTCATTTTTTTCCCACATTTTCCAAAAACGTTTGGAAAAAAATGAATCGTTCAAAAGACTCATTATGCCTCATAGATTATACGTTGGGGTGTTAGCTTTCCAAAATGGGGTCACTTTGTGGGCATTTCCATTGTCCAGGTGCTCCAGGGCCTTCAAAAGTGTAATAGGTAGTCAACAAGTTAGATGTGTAATTTATGCTCCTAGAACACCTGATGGTGCTCCCTGCATATTGGGGCTCTGTATGTGGTCAGGCTGTGAAAAAGTCCCACACATGTGGTATCGCCATACTCAGGAGGAGTAGCAGAATGTATTTTTGGGTGTCATTTGTGGTATACACATGCCATGTGAGAGAAATAACCTATTACAATGACAATTTTGTGAGGGGGAAAAAAAAAATAAAAAAAATATTAATTTTGCAAAGAATTGTGGGAAAAAATTACAACATCAAAAACCTCATCATGCATCTTACTAAATACCTTGGAATGTCTACTTTCTAAAAAGGGGTCATTTGGGGGGTATTTGTACTTTCCTGGCGTGTTCAGGGCCCCAAGAAATGAGATAGGCACCGGTACAACAGGTGTGATATTTTTTTTATGATTTGCACCATAGCTTGTAGACTCTCTAACTTTCACAAAGAGCAAATAATATCCACTAATTTGGGTTATTTTTACCAAAGACATGTAGCAGTATAAATTGTGGCCAAAATTTATGAAGAAAAATTAATATTTTGCTAAATTTTATCGCATAAACTAAGAAAAATTCATTTTTTTTCAAAATTTTCCGCCTTTTTTCATTTATAGCGCAAAAAATAAAAAGTCCAGAGGTGATCAAATACCACCAAAAGAAAGCTCTGTTTGTATGAAAAAAAGGACAAAAAATTCATTTGGATACAATGTTGTATGACTGAGTAATTAACATTCAAAGTGTGAGAGTGCTGAAAGCTGAAAATTGCTCCGGGAACGAAGGTGGTTTAAGTGCCCAGTAAGCAAGTGGTTAAGACCCCCTACTTCTTTCCAGAATGTTCTGGTACTTTCTGGAAAGAGAGGTGAAGTAGGGAGGTGGAGCTGTTTGGGGTATTTTGAGGAGCCCTGACCAATCCCCAACATAGATTGGCAGGGGGCAGGCCTCCTGAAATACCTAGGGTCAGCCCAGCTGGGCAGGAGTTGTTCATGTAAAAGCTGGAGATGGAGTGCCTGGCTCCCTAATCTGGTGGGTGGTGATCTTGGGCCTGGGGCTCGGGTGCAGACAGGACCCTTCTCACGACACATAGAGGTGTAGTGGACAGTAGGCACTGGAGCAAGGGCAGGACAGCAAGATAGAACACTGCTGGGCAAGTCTCCAGGAAGGAACCACAAGTCGCAGCCAGGAGAGACACACAGTCAGGAGAGGACTTGGGAGGCACACCTAGGAGGACTGGGAGAGTGCAGTCTGGGATGGGTGCAATGCCAGTGGAGTGAACTGTGGTGGCACGGGAAGTAGAGAAAGGCATCTGCAGCCAGGAGGGCTGGCAGGGTCTGAAGAGGTGGTACTGGGAGCAGTAGCCTCATAGACAACTAACACTAAAACTACCCACCATTTTTTTTCCGCGACACTAAAGGGGCCTCCGGTCCCTGCCTGCCAAAGGCATTTACCTTAGGTCTGGTGCAGTCAGTGCCAGGCCTACAAATCAGTGATAGTTGGTCTTAGAAGTGCAAGCAAGTGATGTGCTGGAGGTGTTGAGGAAAGGTAGTCTGCAAGCAAATGATGTGCTGGAGAGAAGAGTGGAGGTGTATATACGAAGGTGTATATATGTTGAGTTCTGTGTAAATTATATTTCAATCGAGTGGGCCTCCCATATTCCCTTACCCTATCAGAGTTTAATTGACCTCAATAAAAATACAAAAAACAAGTGTAAGGACTATTTCATGTCTCTGGATGCTTGAAATCGTGTGCCTGTTTGGGCAGGGTGACAGATGGACTACTACACTCAGCAGCCCATACGGGGTGGGGGGGGGGGGGTACCGCTAAACTTTAAATCTCTTTGGACTTTTTTTCTGCACCAGGCTTCATATACACATAAATTCAGTTTAGTCATATTATAAGTAATCACTTTTTTCTATAAAATTAGATCTAGGGATCTAAATTACCAATTTCCAGCAGAAATACTTTCTTAGGTGTTTCTAGTGCAATAAATGACATAAATAACACATACAGTATATTCTGACGCACTCACCAATTTCACATAACTGTCCCCTGTATCCCATGGGGCATGAACAGGAAAAGGAATTCAGAGAACTTATACAAGTTGCACCATTCAAACAGGGATTGTTGAGACACAAGTTTATAACTGCCAAGAGAAAAAGAAATTTCATAAATGTTGTGTAATACATACGGTAATTGTTTAATATTCTAACAAACTGCTAGCCTCTACTGCTGGGACTTTTGCTCACTAGTTTTGGTGAGCAAATATGCAAGCACTTTGAGCACACATGTATGATTCTCCAACCTCTTTCTTTACATCTAAATAGGGATAAGAGACATCAAGTTTCCTTAGCTCATGTTAGTGTGGTCAGCTTTCAAATTATTATAAACTGAAAATTGGGTTAAAATCATTTAGTTAACTATGGTAGTGATTTGCGCTTAGAACGAAATGTTCTCTTTTGGCCTTATTGGACTAAACATTCCCAAAGCCATGTATATTCTACTTTCTGAGGAAGATATCTAAATATTTTTTTAAATTGTTGACACTCGCAGCTAGTGCCACTTCCTGGGGGATGAAGTTCTTTCCTGCTCAAACAGCCAGCCGTATAGTAAAATGATGAAGGCTGGGATCCCCTCTCGTTCAGTGCCCTGATTACCAGTGTAGCCCCAGCAGTACCCATCAGTGACACCAATCAGTGCCCATCAGTGACACTAATAAATGCCCATCAGTGACACCAATCAGTGCTGCTTTTCAGTGCCCATCGTGCCTGTTCATCAGTGCTGCCCTTCAGTGCCACCTATCCATGCCGCCTATCATTGCCCATCATTGCCACCTATCAGTGTCCGCATTAGTGCCTCCTAATCAGTGCCACCTAATCAGTGCCCCCTCTTAAGCACATCTTCTTCTTTAGAGTCAACAGCTATAATAAATGTAATCAATCCTCATAGCTGAGCTCATCCACCCTATTAATTTTGTTGCCCTTCACTGGATTCTTTGTCCAATGAAAGTAAAGTGAGTGACATCATAGAGCAGATTCAGGTATTAATTTATAGTCCTGGCAAGTGTATTTTCTAAATATTTTTTTTTAAATACAAAATAATTTGTAATTATTGCACTGAATCCCACACTTACATTCACAACTTTGGCCAGTTTCTCTATATCCTGTCTTGCAGGTACATATGTAGGAACCTCTGGTGTTAGTGCATATAGCATTGGGGTCACATTTTGCAGTTCCCAGGGAGCATTCATCAGCATCTGAAATACAAACACAATTTAGCTATATACAGTATACCCAGTAGGAAACATCCAGTATAATAATATTTCAGAACTGCAATAAATATAATGTAGATGTACTGGGGGCAGTTAACAAAGAGTTGGGCACGCATAATGCTTGTACAACTCTTTTTAACTTAGAACATGCAGCAAATGCTGCTTCTAAATTATTAAAGGAGAGCACGCTCCTTTGTTAATTAGAATCGATCTGATGTTTTGTGGCTCTGACAGGCAAAGAGAACAGAGAGAACTAATACTGCAGGTCTCAGTGTTTCTGCCTGTCCCCATCCCTGCTTGGCTCAGATTGTAAAGGAGTAAGGTGTTAACCTTGTGCAGTCTCTGCTCGTGTTGTGTGTTCACTGCAGTGGCAGAGATAGGGATGTGAGTGGTTGCACTTGGCGGTAATCTGCGGCAGTTTTCTGTTAATCAGGTGCAGACCTGTGCTAGTTTCTATTTTACTCTGAAAGATAAACTGGAGCAGATGGTGAAGATAAACTTGAAACAGGTCTCTGTGATCTAATGCATGCCACATCAATATAATTGCACAGGAAGCTTAGTTAATTCCCCAGACAGGCTCTAATACTTCAAACAGAGATTTTAGGATGATTTAAATACTTTAAACAAAAATCAATGGGCTCTAACCAGTGCACACAGTACAAAATTGAGCAGCTGCCGGCATAAGAACTTGAATGGCAAAACAAGTTGTCTGTTGTATACAAAAAAAAGTATTAGATTGAATGTTGGGTGACACCTATTCTTACAGTTCTTCAGAATTAGATCTACAGTTCATAATAAGATCACTCACTGATAAAAACAGAAATGATGAGGCAGAAATACAATAACACAGATGTGTATGAACATTTTCTTACCTTCATTGCATGTGCTTCCCTGCCAACCAGCTAGACACAGACAGGAGAAAGTATGGTATCCATCAATACAGGTGCCACGATTTCTACACGGGTTTGAGGCACAGTCATCAGGGTCTGTAAGGAAACAATTTGTCTATCACAAAGGTATAAAAATGCGAGAGAGCCATAGAAGAATTAAATCAGGGCTGAGAGAAAAGGGGGGGGGGCAGAAGGTGTACATGCCAGTGCTTATATGTGGAGGGGGTAGGGGAGGAAAATTCTTGGAGCTTTGCCTGCTTTGTTCATCTGTCAGAAGAGGCAGGTGCCTTGATAGCTGTTGGAGGGAGAATTCTGCTCTCTTCTCCCTCCAATTTCAGCCCAAGAACAGGTACCTCCATCTCAGCACAATGCCATTGAGGAGTGAGGGCAGATCGCTCTTTTTCCTGTTTACCTTTGTCATGTGACGTATCACATGACCTGAGATAGAAGGAATGGGAAACTACCTACATTCCCCTTGGGCGCAGAGCTGAGAAGGAGGTCTGAACCGAGTGAGTATACAGAGGGTGTGGGATAGCTCAATCCTAGACTTTCCCAAAACCCCATTTAAAAAATGCACCACATGTCAAAGGAAATCACATTGTTTTCAATGGTTCCCTTCCTAATCAATTGGATTTAGCAAGGTGCGATTTTGGAAAGGGCTCCTGCACTTTTTTAGTGCCACTCCAGTGTGATTTCAGCCCCATTGACTTCTATGTTATCTCACAGAAGTCACAACATCATTAGATAAGAAGTTATTCCTGTGGGACTTTGATAGATATTTTCTTAACCCTCACCTCTGCTCCCAGGTCATTGCTTCCTAAAAACTCTTTACCCAAGCACATTCCAGTCACACCTGAGCATAGTGAAAATACATGTTCCCACTCATTTTTCACTGCCCCATGCGTGGCACACATAAGGCAGCCTATTCACTTGAATAGGTTGCCCTACGTGCAACAGATGCCCCAAAGTAGCGCCAGAACCTTTCCGGTCATGGAGACTCACACGTTTTTTCAGTGCACTTTTTGGAGAGATTGCAGCGCTTTGTGTTGCATAGCAAAACGTGGGTCTGCCAACCAGGACTGTGGTGTCATCAACAATTAGGATGCCAACGCAGCTCACAAAATATGCATTTCGGCTCACGTTTCCAAACACGCATCAGCTTGCATTGCAAATTAAGGCTGCATTCGCATCTGCGCATTTCTGAACACAAAAACATGCACTTTGCTGCACATTTCAGAAATACGCTGCAAATGTGCTTCACATTTGTCTTGCCATTTAGGCTGCATTTTTTATCTAAACATTTCTGAATATAAAAATGCATGTTTCATCCTATGCTTTGGAAGCAGGTGCTCCAGAGCTCAGTAAATGAGGTACGCTTCACTTTTGCAAAGAGTACCCAATAACATGCAAGGAAAATAAAAATAACTGCATTTTTGCTTCCACATGATTGGATGATGAAAGTCAGCAGAGCTTCTGCTCAGTTACTAAGCGCTGGTGCAACTGCCTTTAGTAAATCAACCCCATTAACTGTTACTTGCCAGATCACCAGGTAAAAGGAAGAAAAAGGAATAAAAAAAAAAAAAGAAAATGAATGCAGCCACCACATTCAGGATTGCTAAGCTGCAATATATAGAATTTTTATTTTTCGGTTCAATTATGCTTCAGTTCATTTTGATTAAGATGTGTGCCCATCCAAAACAGTTTTTCTTAGTTTTGGATAGACTGGACAAAGATTGCCACTGCTATTAAGGAGGACATCATCAGATAGATTTGCCTTCACTTACTGTCCTTTCGACAACTTTTTCCTGGACAGGAACTGGGAAGTCTCCAACAGTACCCCCGACAAATAAAAATATAGTACAGTAGGGATTAGATCAATTGCCAGGTCAATGTCCCTGTTGCAGATTCCCCCTCTTTGTATCTGGTGAAACTATTGTTAGTAGGAAAGTGAATGTGGTAAAATATCTCCTTAAAAGAACCCTATACTGTATAGAATATGTACCAGACTGGAGATCCTCTCCTTTCTAAGAATATCCAAAATTTTAGTTTTGCAAGCAACTTTTTTTTTAGTGACAGAGTTGCTTTATACGGATACAGATATTCATTTGTAGACTAAAATATAATTACATACATTATACTCTCTATATTTCTTTATAATTTAACATACCTGTTGTATTAGTGAAAAGGCTCTGAGTTGTCATTGTTGTAGTTGCAGAACTGAGGCTTGTAATGGCTTTGGTTGTTTCAAGTGGATAGGCAGTTGTTGCTTTACTACCTGTTAGAAGAAAGGTAAATGTAACCCTGAGAAAGCTGTTGTTATAGCCTTATGCCGCGTACAGACGATTGGACATTCCGGCAACAAAACCGTGGATACATTTTCGACGGATGTTGGCTCAAACTTGTCTTGCATACATACGGTCACACAAATGTTGTCGGAAATTCCGAATGTTAAGAACCCGGTGACGTACAACACGTACAAGGGCACTAGAAAGGGGAAGTTCAATACCAGTCGCGTTAGTAGAAGTTTGGTGAGAGACGATTAGCGCTTTCAGCCTCGTGCTTTTCAGTCCGTTACAAATGTCCGATGGGGCCTACACAGGGTCGGAATTTCCGACCAAAAGCTCCCATCGTACATTTGTTGTCGGAAATTCTGACTATGAAAAACCACTTTGGTTAAATCACATTTAAACACACCTATGTCCTGTAGTGACTTAGTGGCTGGCAGATGAAAGTACATCATTTGACGGAACGTAGGAATACAACATACTCGAAAATGTAAGATACTGAAGATTGCGACAGATGATGTACTGTAGCTCTTAAGGCCGAAACACAGTAAAGTGCAAAAAAGGTTCCGTTTTTGACAGCCCATTCACTTCAGTAGGCCTCTAGGTGCATGTGAATGTGCAAAAAGTACACCACTTTTAGCAATTGTGTTATACCAAACTACATGGTACTGCAGTATTATGCAGTTTGGTGACCACAAACGTGCTACATTTGGGGTGCTATTAACAAACAATGGCATTAATAAATTATGGTATCTAACATGGGCAGGACATTCCTTTGTGAATTGGCTTTTTAAGACAGTGAAGTAAAGACTTGCTTTATACTGAAGTAGTTCCCTTTTGCAGGCACCTTTCTTTGGAATCTTTTTTTAAAAGTATACAGATATTTATTTGTGGAAATGCATAAACGTTTAAATCTCTCTATATTTTATTGTTTTGGTATATACTATACCTGTTGTTTTAGTGGTAGGTCTCTGAGTTGTTGCTGTTTTTGTAGTTGTTGTTGTAGTTGTTGTAGTTGTTGTAGTAGTTGCAGAAGTTGCACTTGTACTGGCTTTGGTTGATTCAAGCAGATTTATGCCTGTTGATTTACTGCCTATTATAAAAGAGGCAAAGCAGACCTATGCTGTTATAGCCTTCATTTATAAATGTAATTCGAAATGTAATTATTAACCCATAGTTAACCTTAATTTCTCCTCATAGATACAGTATACAGAAAAGATAGATAGATAGATAGATAGATAGATAGATAGATAGATAGATAGATAGATAGATAGATAGATAGATAGATAGATAGATAGATTATTTTATTAACGCCATCTTCTTTTTCCTATATATATATATATATATATATATATATATATATATATATATATGTTGGTGGGTTGTAACCGACTTAGTTAGGTGCTGCCCAGGATAGGGGGGGTGAGGGTTCATGTTTCCCCAGTTCTTTTTATGGTTTTTCTGTAGGCCCAACCCACTGTGTTATAAGAGAGAGACAGTGGTTTGGAGCAGTGAGCCCGAAGAAGAGAGAGTAGGAGAGCCATGCTTATGTGGAGTATGAGAATGTCGTCTGCTACTATGACAGTGATGTAGCAGGTCATCGGGACGCAGGGTTTATCCCCAAAGACACCAGTCATTGGGGAATGCCTTACACAAGGACTCTACCTTTGCTGGAATGCCTGGGCAGCACGTAGCCTGAGTTAGGATTAAGATTGTAGCAGGAAAGACTGTTCTCGTGTTTTGGACTTTGTAATATGTTGAAATTTTTTTAAATAAAGCTTTTGAAACCTTGTTCCCACCTGGTCTAAAGTTGCTTAAGGGTATGTAATGCAAGGAACCAGCACATTAAGGCCCTTAAGCGCAAAATCCCATACCTGTACGTGATACTTTTCTTTGGCTCTGGGATACGGTTACGCAGGCACCGGAGCCCCGCTCCCGCTGTGATTGGACACAGCTGGAGCCAATCAGTGGGTTCGGCATACCCGAAGTCCACCGAAAACCCAGCGATTGTTCAGAGAGAGGCAGAACGGCGGTCTGCCTATGTAAACAAGGCAGGTTGCAGTTCTGCTAGTAAGAAAGGCAGAAATCTTGTGTTTCTGCTAAGCAGGAACACTGATCTCTGCATTACTTCAATTAAAACATTCTCCATACAGTAAGAAATCACTCTCAGGGAACATAGTTAACCCTTTGGTCACCCCTGAGGTCAACCCCTTCCCTGCCAGTGTCATCAGTACAGTGACAGTCCTTTTTTTTAGTACTGATCACTGTATTGGTGTCACTGGTCCCCAAAAAGTGTCACTTATTGTCAGATTAGCCTGCCGCAATGTCGCAGTCCTGCTAAAAATCGCTGATCGTCGCCATTACTAGTAAAAAATATAAAAGTCCATAAATATATCCCATAGTTTGTAGACGCTATAACTTTTGCGCAAACCAATCAATATACGATTATTATTATTATTTTTTTACCAAAAACATGTAGCAGAATAAATACTGTCCTAAATTGATGAAGAAATTCGATTTTTTATATTTTGTTTATTGGATGTGTTTTATAGCAGAAAGTAAAAAATGTTTTTTTTTTTTCAAAATTAATGGTCTTTTTTTGTTTATAACGCAAAAAGTAAAACCGCAGAGGTGATCAAATAACACCAAAAGAAAGCTCTATTTGTGGAAAAAATTACATCAATTTTATTTGGGTACAGTGTCGCACGACTGCGCAATTGTTAGTTAAAGCAACGCAGTGCAGTATCACAAAAAATGGCCTGGTCAGGAAGGGGGTAAAACCATCCAGAGCTGAAGTGGTTAAAGTCCCTGTCTGTTCTAGTGGTACAGCCGTATTTTGAAGAAGCTTTCAAAAGTCCTGGATGATTCTAGCTCACCAAGAAGCTGACATATCACCTCTAATGCTGAAGGAGCACTCAAGGCTCTAGTCTGTGTGCTACACACAAAGTAGAGATTTAGGAGAGAAGACACTACTTTGAGAAAGAAAGAGAGAGAGCATATTCCACAGTGGAGAGATTAGTAATCAGACTAGGGAGGAATGAGCTATTTGAGGAAATACTGGTCCATGTATAGTCTGTCAGATGCACTGTAGTTTGTACATACTTTTTTGTATTTGCTTTAGTTAAAGTGGATGTAAACCCACTGTCATCATTTAGAATTCAGTAATATAGTGGATATCTATAAAGATGTATCCTTATCTTTCCAAACTCACCCCTTCAGCTGTGCGGCGCCCCGCAATATTGACAAATGTGTGGGCGTATCTTCTTTCCGGCGCTTGGTGGGCAGAGTCGTGACGTCAGAGGACTCATCTGCCCACCACTACACTCCACTGGCTAGCCAGCGTTGCGAGGTTGAGCGTCTCACCAAGGGAGACTGAAGTGCACTTACATGAGTGACAGAGCGTGTTCTGTGAAGAAGCAGAGCGCGCTCATGTTACTCCTGCGCATGTGCAGAAGTAACAGCATTGAAAAATAATGCCTCTCTCAGGTTGGTGCATGAGATATGCAAATCACCTGTCACTCAGCAGGGGGGGGGGGGGGAGAACTGACTGGGTTTTCTCCATTAGTCTGTTTTATCTCACTGAAAAAAGATAAGAGGATTGCTCAGAGCTGGATTAACTCTTTGTGGCAAGACTGGGCATAGATGATATGAAATCCTATACTGTACAATGTACTAGACCCAAATTGCTTGAGTTTATGAAGAGCAGACATAGATTTTTTTTTCACCCAGTACTATGAATTTTAGGACTGACATTAAAAACTAAACATGGACATATTCAGACTGAATAAATATTATCGACTCTTAATTATTTTATTTGCTAAAAAGGATAATACTTTGCAGCAAAAGCAAAGGAGAAATTAATTTGGTAATACAAATGTGGAGGATCACTGAGAGAAGCAATCTGAATATATCAGTTCCTGCAAGGTGAAAAAATAGGTCATCATTTTTAATGTATTTATTACATGAAAAGAAAAATGTACCTGTTTGTGGCAACGATGAAGATGAATAACTCTGGAATGCTGTTGAATCAAAAGCAGCAGTTTTTTCAGTCAACATAGTTGTTTGCATTTTGGATGATGACTCATAAGTAGTGATTTTCTCAGTAGATGAGGAAGGAGATATACTGCTGAAATCTGAGGTATATATGGGAGATGGTCTGGGTTCCAGTGTGGATACAATAGTAGAGGTACTGGAAGCGTCAGTAAAAGAGGATAAAGACATGCCAGGTTCTGATGTAAATGTAGATAAAGTAGTCAATGGTTTTGTAGATGTAAAGTCAAAGGTTGTTTGATATTCAGAGGTTGATTGCTCAGACCTGCTTGTTGATTCTGAAGCTGAAATCATATTTGTACTCAATGTTTCCATTTTTGTTCCCTTTGGTGGTGTTAAATGTGAAACATCAGATGGTTCATTTGAGGTAGTCTCAGATGGGATAGAATGTAATTCAGTAGACTGTTCAGTTGTTAGAGAAGCAGGGGAACTTTCACTTTCAGAAGTTTTTTCAGTCAACATAGTTGTTTGCAATTTGGATGATGACTCGAAAGCAGTGATTTTCTCAGAAGATGAGGAAGGGGATATGCTGATGAAATCTGAGGTATATATGGGAGTTGGTCTGGGTTCCAATGTGGATACAATAGTAGAGGTACTGGAGGTGTCAGTAGATGAGGCTAAAGACATGCTGGGTTCTGATGTAAATGTAGATAATGTGGTAAATGGTTTTGTAGATGTAATATCGAAGGTTGTTTGATATTCAGAGGTTGATTGCCCAGACCTGCTTGTTGATTCTGAAGGTGAAATCATATTTGTACTCAATGTTTCCATTTTTGTTCCCTTTGGTGATGTTAAATGTGAAACATCAGATGGTTCGTTTGAGGTAGTCTCAGATGGGATAGAATGTAATTCAGTAGACTGTTCAGTTGTTAGAGAAGCAGGGGAACTTTCACTTTCAGAAGTTTTTTCAGTCAACATAGTTGTTTGCAATTTGGATGATGACTCATACGTAGTGATTTTCTCAGAAGATGAGGAAGGGGATATGCTGCTGAAATCTGAGGTATATATGGGAGTTGGTCTGGGTTCCAATGTGGATACAATAGTAGAGGTACTGGAGGTGTCAGTAGATGAGGCTAACGACATGCTGGGTTCTGATGTAAATTTAGATAAAGTAGTCATTGGTTTTGTAGATGTAAAGTCAAAAGTCGTTTGATATTCAGAGGTTGATTGCCCAGACCTGCTTGTTGATTCTGAAGGTGAAATCATATTTGTACTCAATGTTTCCATTTTTGTTCCCTTTGGTGATGTTAAATGTGAAACATCAGATGGTTCGTTTGAGGTAGTCTCAGATGGGATAGAATGTAATTCAGTAGACTGTTCAGTTGTTAGAGAAGCAGGGGAACTTTCACTTTCAGAAGTTTTTTCAGTCAACATAGTTGTTTGCAATTTGGATGATGACTCATAAGTAGTGATTTTCTCAGAAGATGAGGAAGGGGATATGCTGCTGAAATCTGAGGTATATATTGGAGTTGGTCTGGGTTCCAATGTGGATACAATAGTAGAGGTACTGGAGGTGTCAGTAGATGAGGCTAAAGACATGCTGGGTTCTGATGTAAATGTAGATAATGTGGTAAATGGTTTTGTAGATGTAATATCGAAGGTTGTTTGATATTCAGAGGTCGATAGCTCAGACCTGCTTGTTGCTTCTGAAGCTGAAATCATATCTGTACTCAATGTTTCCATTATTGTTTCCTTTGGTGACGTTAGGCGTGAAAAATCAGATGGTTCGTTTGAGGTAGTCTCAGATGGGATAGAATGTAATTCAGTAGACTGTTCAGTTGTTAGAGAAGCAGGGGAACTTTCACTTTCAGAAGTTTTTTCAGTCAACATAGTTGTTTGCATTTCGGATGATGACTCATAAGTTGTGATTTTCTCAGTAGATGAGGAAGGGGATATGCTGCTGAAATCTGAGGTATATATAGGAGTTGGTCTGGGTTCCAATGTGGATATAGTAGTAGAGGTACTGGAGGTGTCAGTAGATGAGGCTAAAGACATGCTGGGTTCTGATGTAAATGTAGATAATGTGGTAAATGGTTTTGTAGATGTAATATCGAAGGTTGTTTGATATTCAGAGGTTGATAGCTCAGACCTGCTTGTTGCTTCTGAAGCTGAAATCATATCTGTACTCAATGTTTCCATTATTGTTTCCTTTGGTGACGTTAGGCGTGAAAAATCAGATGGTTCGTTTGAGGTAGTCTCAGATGGGATAGAATGTAATTCAGTAGACTGTTCAGTTGTTAGAGAAGCACGGGAACTTTCACTTTCAGAAGTTTTTTCAGTCAACATAGTTGTTTGCATTTCGGATGATGACTCATAAGTAGTGATTTTCTCAGTAGATGAGGAAGGAGATATACTGCTGAAATCTGAGGTATATATGGGAGTTGGTCTGGGTTCCAATGTGGATATAGTAGTAGAGGTACTGGAGGTTTCAGTAGATGAGGCTAAAGACATGCTGGGTTCTGATGTAAATGTAGATAATGTGGTAAATGGTTTTGTAGATGTAATATCGAAGGTTGTTTGATATTCAGAGGTCGATAGCTCAGACCTGCTTGTTGCTTCTGAAGCTGAAATCATATCTGTACTCAATGTTTCCATTATTGTTTCCTTTGGTGACGTTAGGCGTGAAAAATCGTATGGTTCGTTTGAGGTAGTCTCAGATGGGATAGAATGTAATTCAGTAGACTGTTCAGTTGTTAGAGAAGCAGGGGAACTTTCACTTTCAGAAGTTTTTTCAGTCAACATAGTTGTTTGCATTTTGGATGATGACTCATAAGTTGTGATTTTCTCAGTAGATGAGGAAGGGGATATGCTGCTGAAATCTGAGGTATATATAGGAGTTGGTCTGGGTTCCAATGTGGATATAGTAGTAGAGGTACTGGAGGTGTCAGTAGATGAGGCTAAAGACATGCTGGGTTCTGATGTAAATGTAGATAATGTGGTAAATGGTTTTGTAGATGTAATATCGAAGGTTGTTTGATATTCAGAGGTTGATAGCTCAGACCTGCTTGTTGCTTCTGAAGCTGAAATCATATCTGTACTTAATGTTTCCATTATTGTTTCCTTTGGCGACGTTAGACGTGAAACATCAGATGGTTTGTTTGAGGTAGTCTCAGATGGGATAGAATGTAATTCAGTAGACTGTTCAGTTGTTAGAGAAGCAGGGGAACTTTCACTTTCAGAAGTTTTTTCAGTCAACATAGTTGTTTGCATTTTGGATGATGACTCATAAGTAGTGATTTTCTCAGTAGAAGAGGAAGGAGATATACTGCTGAAATCTGAGGTATATATGGGAGTTGGTCTGGGTTCCAGTGTTGATACAGTAGTAGTGGTACTGGAAGAGTCAGTAGATGAGACTAAAGACATGCCGGGTTCTGATGAAAATGTAGATAATGTAGTCATTGGTGTTGTAGATGTAAAGTCATAGGTCGTTTGATATT
Organism: Rana temporaria; assembly: GCF_905171775.1. NCBI lineage: Eukaryota > Metazoa > Chordata > Amphibia > Anura > Ranidae > Rana > Rana temporaria. The sequence continues at coordinate 198,292,668 of NC_053492.1, forward strand.
CAGAGGTTGATTGCCCAGACCTGCTTGTTGATTCTGAAGGTGAAATCATATTTGTACTCAATGTTTCCATTTTTGTTCCCTTTGGTGGTGTTAAATGTGAAACATCAGATGGTTCGTTTGAGGTAGTCTCAGATGGGATAGAATGTAATTCAGTAGACTGTTCAGTTGTTAGAGAAGCAGGGGAACTTTCACTTTCAGAAGTTTTTTCAGTCAACATAGTTGTTTGCAATTTGGATGATGACTCGAAAGCAGTGATTTTCTCAGAAGATGAGGAAGGGGATATGCTGATGAAATCTGAGGTATATATGGGAGTTGGTCTGGGTTCCAATGTGGATACAATAGTAGAGGTACTGGAGGTGTCAGTAGATGAGGCTAAAGACATGCTGGGTTCTGATGTAAATGTAGATAATGTGGTAAATGGTTTTGTAGATGTAATATCGAAGGTTGTTTGATATTCAGAGGTTGATTGCCCAGACCTGCTTGTTGATTCTGAAGGTGAAATCATATTTGTACTCAATGTTTCCATTTTTGTTCCCTTTGGTGATGTTAAATGTGAAACATCAGATGGTTCGTTTGAGGTAGTCTCAGATGGGATAGAATGTAATTCAGTAGACTGTTCAGTTGTTAGAGAAGCAGGGGAACTTTCACTTTCAGAAGTTTTTTCAGTCAACATAGTTGTTTGCATTTTGGATGATGACTCATAAGTTGTGATTTTCTCAGTAGATGAGGAAGGGGATATGCTGCTG